>NW_027175398.1:1988617-2651490 GCF_028021215.1 Eschrichtius robustus
TCCCAAAAAAGCCAGTTGAAAAATGGAGCTCAGGGACACTGCAATTCACAAACCCGCAGAGCTATAAATGATAACTCTCATCAACAGATATATTGAGGGAAGGCAACGAAGAGGATTTGAAAGCAAGGCAGAATTGCAGGAAACAGGTTTCAGGAGGTAGATTCGAATCGCCTTTAAAGCACATGAAAAGTGGCAAAACGTCGACAATGATGCCGTTGGCCAAACAGGGCGTATGCGTTTTTTCCTGAATATATTCAGGAAAAAACGCATACGCCCTGTTTGGCCAACCAAGCAACCTGGAAAGGCTAATCAGCGCTACAAAGAAGTCTCGCTTCCCATCGGTCAAAAGGGCCATGCTGCAAAAAGTGTCAAAACCAGAAATGCAGGACAGGCCATGGAGAAATGGCAGCCTTGATACGCTGATGGGCGGGATGTAAATTGCCAACAGCCACTCTGGAGAAGTGTACGGTGTGTCCTGAAACATCGAAAAAACACAGCTTAGGGAGCATAGGGCACGTCCACTCATGGGCGTATAAATTGGGAAAACTAAAAATCAGCAAGACACAGGCACCCCAAAGTTTAGGGCTGCTCTGTTGACAAGAACCTCCACTTCATGACACCTTAAATATCCCAGGAAAGAGAAAAATGGATAAAGAAGTTGTGGTCCTTATGTACAATGGAATATCACTCAGACATGAAATCAATGTCATAAGGCTAGTAGAAGCAAGATGAGTGGATTTAGGTACGATGATTCTACGTGAAATAAGTCACATAGAAAAAGACACTTATCATAAGCTATCACTTATAGAGGGAATGTAAAAACCGCTACACTTGAACTGAATTACAAAACAGAACAGAGTCACACGTTTAGAAAACACACTATGGCTGCTTAATGGGAAAGGTGAGGTGGGGTGATGCATAAAACAAGGATTTCAAATTCGCTCAGATACCGTTCCATACACCCAATATGTAATAGACAAGACCTACTCCTTGCTCAGTGAACTGGACTCAACACCCCCTATTCACCGCACAAGAATATATGTGACTAGTAAGAATATTAAAACCTATGTATTGATATCTGTCTGGAAGTGAGTCAAGTGGGTGTAAAGCCGCATAAACACAGCCGTGAAAAGCAGCTGAACCCCATTATAAAAATAAATTACTTTTAAAAACCCGTAAAACAAAGACAGTGAAAGAGAGAGAAATTCTTACAGAATTCTTTCAGAGGCTGTGATGCAACCTGCATTGACCATATCTAGACCCACAGCTGGATGAGACATAAGGGTGGACACTCTTGGGGCTGAAAGTTTGGGTGAGGTTTGGTGAGCAAACGCAGACCCTTTAAAGTAATACTGCCTGGTACCCATCCCATGGGTCCCAAATCTCCAGGTTCAAGGACATCTTCCTACATCAAAAACATGCATGAGAAACCCAGAAGATGGTACACCGTGTGATTTTGAAAGGTTTCTAATACGCACCTGATTTCTCATCTCCTTGTGATCGGGTTCGCCTTTCCAGCTACTTTACTAGCAATCTCCCTACTTGGAGAATCAGCACCTTTAAGCTCCTGTTCCCTACAGGTTGCAATTTGTCCTGAGGATGAACGGGAAGAGGGGCAACCAATGAGAGACTAGATCTAGGTGTTGGGACAGGCACAGGTCACTCTATTTTCCCATCAGGAAGAAGAATTAACCACAGGCTCAGCCTGCCGCCCAGAAGCAGAATAGGGCCTGAGGCAATCCCGCCCTTTTGCGGCCAGCTCCCAAAAAAGCGAGTTGAAAAATGGAGCTCAGGGACACTGCAATTCACAAACACGCAGAGCTATAAATGATAACTCTCATCCACAGATATATTGAGGGAAGGCAACGAAGAGGATTTGAAAGCAAGGCAGAATTGCAGGAAACAGGTTTCAGGAGGTAGATTCGAATCGCCTTTAAAGCACATGAAAAGTGGCAAAACTTCGACAATGATGCCCTTGGCCAAAAAGGGCGTATGCGTTTTTTCCTGAATATATTCAGGAAAAAACGCATACGCCCTTTTTTGCCAACCAAGCAACCTGGAAAGGCTAATCAGCGCTACAAAGAAGTCTCGCTTCCCATTGGTCAAAAGGGCCATGCTGCAAAAAGTGTCAAAACCAGAAATGCAGGACAGGCCATGGAGAAATGGCAGCCTTGCTACGCTGATGGGCAGGATGTAAATTGCCAACAGCCACTCTGGAGAAGTGTACGGTGTGTCCTGAAACATCGAAAAAACACAGCTTAGGGAGCATAGGGCACGTCCACTCATGGGCGTATAAATTGGGAAAACTAAAAATCAGCAAGGCACAGGCACCCCAAAGTTTAGGGCTGCTCTGTTGACAAGAACCTCCACTTCATGACACCTTAAATATCCCAGGAAAGAGAAAAATGGATAAAGAAGTTGTGGTCCTTATGTACAATGGAATATCACTCAGACATGAAATCAATGTCATAAGGCTAGTAGAAGCAAGATGAGTGGATTTAGGTACGACGATTCTAAGTGAAATAAGTCACACAGAAAAAGACACTTATCATAAGCTATCACTTATAGAGGGAATGTAAAAACCGCTACACTTGAACTGAATTACAAATCAGAACAGAGTCACACGTTTAGAAAACACACTATGGCTGCTTAACGGGAAAGGTGAGGTGGGGTGAGGCATAAAACAAGGGTTTCAAATTCGCTCAGATACCGTTCCATACACCCAATATGTAATAGACAAGACCTACTGCTTGCTCAGTGAACTGGACTCAACACCCCCTATTCACTGCACAAGAATATATGTGACTAGTAAGAATCTTAAAACCTACGTATTGATATCTGTCTGGAAGTGAGTCAAGTGGGTGTAAAGCCACATAAACACAGCCGTGAAAAGCAGCTAAACCCCATTATAAAAATAAATTACTTTTAAAAACCCGTAAAACAAAGACAGTGAAAGAGAGAGAAATTCTTACAAAATTCGTTCAGAGGCTGTGATGCAACCTGGATTGACCATATCTAGACCCACAGCTGGATGAGACATAAGGGTGGGCACTCTTGGGGCTGAAAGTTTGGGTGAGGTTGGGTGAGCAAACGCAGACCCTTTAAAGTAATACTGCCTGGTACCCATCCCATGGGTCCCAAATCTCCAGGTTCAAGGGCATCTTCCTACATCGAAAACATGCATGAGAAACCCAGAAGATGGTACACCGTGTGATTTTGAAAGGTTTCTAATACGCACCTCATTTCTCATCTCCTTGTGCTCGGGTTCGCCTTTCCAGCTACTTTACTAGCAATCTCCCTACTTGGAGAATCAGCACCTTTAAGCTCCTGTTCCCTACAGGTTGCAATTTGTCCTGAGGATGAACGGGAAGAGGGGCAACCAATGAGAGACTAGATCTAGGTGTTGGGACAGGCACAGGTCACTCTATTTTCCCATCGGGAAGAAGAATTAACCACAGGCTCAGCCTGCCGCCCAGAAGCAGAATAGGGCCTGAGGCAATCCCGCCCTTTTGCGCCCAGCTCCCAAAAAAGCCAGTTGAAAAATGGAGCTCAGGGACACTGCAATTCACAAACACGCAGAGCTATAAATGATAACTCTCATCCACAGATATATTGAGGGAAGGCAACGAAGAGGATTTGAAAGCAAGGCAGAATTGCAGGAAACAGGTTTCAGGAGGTAGATTCGAATCGCCTTTAAAGCACATGAAAAGTGGCAAAACTTCGACAATGATGCCCTTGGCCAAAAAGGGCGTATGCGTTTTTTCCTGAATATATTCAAGAAAAAACGCATACGCCCTTTTTTGCCAACCAAGCAACCTGGAAAGGCAAATCAGCGCTACAAAGAAGGCTCGCTTCCCATCGGTCAAAAGGGCCATGCTGCAAAAAGTGTCAAAACCAGAAATGCAGGACAGGCCATGGAGAAATGGCAGCCTTGCTACGCTGATGGGCGGGATGTAAATTGCCAACAGCCACTCTGGAGAAGTGTACGGTGTGTCCTGAAACATCGAAAAAACACAGCTTAGGGAGCATAGGGCACGTCCACTCATGGGCGTATAAATTGGGAAAACTAAAAATCAGCAAGACACAGGCACCCCAAAGTTTAGGGCTGCTCTGTTGACAAGAACCTCCATTTCATGACACCTTAAATATCCCAGGAAAGAGAAAAATGGATAAAGAAGTTGTGGTCCTTATGTACAATGGAATATCACTCAGACATGAAATCAATGTCATAAGGCTAGTAGAAGCAAGATGAGTGGATTTAGGTACGACGATTCTAAGTGAAATAAGTCACACAGAAAAAGACACTTATCATAAGCTATCACTTATAGAGGGAATGTAAAAACCGCTACACTTGAACTGAATTACAAATCAGAACAGAGTCACACGTTTAGAAAACACACTATGGCTGCTTAACGGGAAAGGTGAGGTGGGGTGAGGCATAAAACAAGGGTTTCAAATTCGCTCAGATACCGTTCCACACACCCAATATGTAATAGACAAGACCTACTGCTTGCTCAGTGAACTGGACTCAACACCCCCTATTCACTGCACAAGAATATATGTGACTAGTAAGAATCTTAAAACCTACGTATTGATATCTGTCTGGAAGTGAGTCAAGTGGGTGTAAAGCCACATAAACACAGCCGTGAAAAGCAGCTAAACCCCATTATAAAAATAAATTACTTTTAAAAACCCGTAAAACAAAGACAGTGAAAAAGAGAGAAATTCTTACAAAATTCGTTCAGAGGCTGTGATGCAACCTGGATTGACCATATCTAGACCCACAGCTGGATGAGACATAAGGGTGGGCACTCTTGGGGCTGAAAGTTTGGGTGAGGTTGGGTGAGCAAACGCAGACCCTTTAAAGTAATACTGCCTGGTACCCATCCCATGGGTCCCAAATCTCCAGGTTCAAGGGCATCTTCCTACATCGAAAACATGCATGAGAAACCCAGAAGATGGTACACCGTGTGATTTTGAAAGGTTTCTAATACGCACCTGATTTCTCATCTCCTTGTGCTCGGGTTCGCCTTTCCAGCTACTTTACTAGCAATCTCCCTACTTGGAAAATCAGCACCTTTAAGCTTCTGTTCCCTACAGGTTGCAATTTGTCCTGAGGATGAACGGGAAGAGGGGCAACCAATGAGAGACTAGATCTAGGTGTTGGGACAGGCACAGGTCACTCTATTTTCCCATCAGGAAGAAGAATTAACCACAGGCTCAGCCTGCCGCCCAGATGCAGAATAGGGCCTGAGGCAATCCCGCCCTTTTGCGGCCAGCTCCCAAAAAAGCGAGTTGAAAAATGGAGCTCAGGGACACTGCAATTCACAAACCCGCAGAGCTATAAATGATAACTCTCATCCACAGATATATTGAGGGAAGGCAACGAAGAGGATTTGAAAGCAAGGCAGAATTGCAGGAAACAGGTTTCAGGAGGTAGATTCGAATCGCCTTTAAAGCACATGAAAAGTGGCAAAATGTCGACAATGATGCCCTTGGCCAAACAGGGCGTATGCGTTTTTTCCTGAATATATTCAGGAAAAAACGCATACGCCCTGTTTGGCCAACCAAGCAACCTGGAAAGGCTAATCAGCGCTACAAAGAAGGCTCGCTTCCCATCGGTCAAAAGGGCCATGCTGCAAAAAGTGTCAAAACCAGAAATGCAGGACAGGCCATGGAGAAATGGCAGCCTTGCTACGCTGATGGGCGGGATGTAAATTGCCAACAGCCACTCTGGAGAAGTGTACGGTGTGTCCTGAAACATCGAAAAAACACAGCTTAGGGAGCATAGGGCACGTCCACTCATGGGCGTATAAATTGGGAAAACTAAAAATCAGCAAGACACAGGCACCCCAAAGTTTAGGGCTGCTCTGTTGACAAGAACCTCCACTTCATGACACCTTAAATATCCCAGGAAAGAGAAAAATGGATAAAGAAGTTGTGGTCCTTATGTACAATGGAATATCACTCAGACATGAAATCAATGTCATAAGGCTAGTAGAAGCAAGATGAGTGGATTTAGGTACGACGATTCTAAGTGAAATAAGTCACACAGAAAAAGACACTTATCATAAGCTATCACTTATAGAGGGAATGTAAAAACCGCTACACTTGAACTGAATTACAAAACAGAACAGAGTCACACGTTTAGAAAACACACTATGGCTGCTTAACGGGAAAGGTGAGGTGGGGTGATGCATAAAACAAGGGTTTCAAATTCGCACAGATACCGTTCCATACACCCAATATGTAATAGACAATACCTACTCCTTGCTCAGTGAACTGGACTCAACACCCCCTATTCACCGCACAAGAATATATGTGACTAGTAAGAATCTTAAAACCTATGTATTGATATCTGTCTGGAAGTGAGTCAAGTGGGTGTAAAGCCGCATAAACACAGCCGTGAAAAGCAGCTAAACCCCATTATAAAAATAAATTACTTTTAAAAACCCGTAAAACAAAGACAGTGAAAGAGAGAGACATTCTTACAAAATTCGTTCAGAGGCTGTGATGCAACCTGGATTGACCATATCTAGACCCACAGCTGGATGAGACATAAGGGTGGGCACTCTTGGGGCTGAAAGTTTGGGTGAGGTTGGGTGAGCAAAAGCAGACCCTTTAAAGTAATACTGCCTGGTACCCATCCCATGGGTCCCAAATCTCCAGGTTCAAGGGCATCTTCCTACATCGAAAACATGCATGAGAAACCCAGAAGATGGTACACCGTGTGATTTTGAAAGGTTTCTAATACGCACCTCATTTCTCATCTCCTTGTGCTCGGGTTCGCCTTTCCAGCTACTTTACTAGCAATCTCCCTACTTGGAGAATCAGCACCTTTAAGCTCCTGTTCCCTACAGGTTGCAATTTGTCCTGAGGATGAACGGGAAGAGGGGCAACCAATGAGAGACTAGATCTAGGTGTTGGGACAGGCAGAGGTCACTCTATTTTCCCATCGGGAAGAAGAATTAACCACAGGCTCAGCCTGCCGCCCAGAAGCAGAATAGGGCCTGAGGCAATCCCGCGCTTTTGGGGCCAGCTCCCAAAAAAGCCAGTTGAAAAATGGAGCTCAGGGACACTGCAATTCACAAACCCGCAGAGCTATAAATGATAACTCTCATCCACAGATATATTGAGGGAAGGCAACGAAGAGGATTTGAAAGCAAGGCAGAATTGCAGGAAACATGTTTCAGGAGGTAGATTCGAATCGCCTTTAAAGCACATGAAAAGTGGCAAAACATCGACAATGATGCCCTTGGCCAAACAGGGCGTATGCGTTTTTTCCTGAATATATTCAGGAAAAAACGCATATGCCCTGTTTGGCCAACCAAGCAACCTGGAAAGGCTAATCAGCGCTACAAAGAAGTCTCGCTTCCCAACGGTCAAAACGGCCATGCTGCAAAAAGTGTCAAAACCAGAAATGCAGGACAGGCAATGGAGAAATGGCAGCCTTGCTACGCTGACGGGCGGGATGTAAATTGCCAACAGCCACTCTGGAGAAGTGCACGGTGTGTCCTAAAACATTGAAAAAACACAGCTTAGGGAGCATAGGGCACGTCCACTCATGGGCGTATAAATTGGGAAAACTAAAAATCAGCAAGACACAGGCACCCCAAAGTTTAGGGCTGCTCTGTTGACAAGAACCTCCACTTCATGACACCTTATATATCCCAGGAAAAAGAAAAATGGATAAAGAAGTTGTGGTCCTTATGTACAATGGAATATCACTCAGACATGAAATCAATGTCATAAGGCTAGTAGAAGCAAGATGAGTGGATTTAGGTACGATGATTCTACGTGAAATAAGTCACACAGAAAAAGACACTTATCATAAGCTATCACTTATAGAGGGAATGTAAAAACCGCTACACTTGAACTGAATTACAAAACAGAACAGAGTCACACGTTTAGAAAACACACTATGGCTGCTTAACGGGAAAGGTGAGGTGGGGTGATGCATAAAACAAGGGTTTCAAATTCGCACAGATACCGTTCCATACACCCAATATGTAATAGACAATACCTACTCCTTGCTCAGTGAACTGGACTCAACACCCCCTATTCACCGCACAAGAATATATGTGACTAGTAAGAATCTTAAAACCTATGTATTGATATCTGTCTGGAAGTGAGTCAAGTGGGTGTAAAGCCGCATAAACACAGCCGTGAAAAGCAGCTAAACCCCATTATAAAAATAAATTACTTTTAAAAACCCGTAAAACAAAGACAGTGAAAGAGAGAGAAATTCTTACAAAATTCGTTCAGAGGCTGTGATGCAACCTGGATTGACCATATCTAGACCCACAGCTGGATGAGACATAAGGGTGGGCACTCTTGGGGCTGAAAGTTTGGGTGAGGTTGGGTGAGCAAAAGCAGACCCTTTAAAGTAATACTGCCTGGTACCCATCCCATGGGTCCCAAATCTCCAGGTTCAAGGGCATCTTCCTACATCGAAAACATGCATGAGAAACCCAGAAGATGGTACACCGTGTGATTTTGAAAGGTTTCTAATACGCACCTCATTTCTCATCTCCTTGTGCTCGGGTTCGCCTTTCCAGCTACTTTACTAGCAATCTCCCTACTTGGAGAATCAGCACCTTTAAGCTCCTGTTCCCTAAAGGTTGCAATTTGTCCTGAGGATGAACGGGAAGAGGGGCAACCAATGAGAGACTAGATCTAGGTGTTGGGACAGGCAGAGGTCACTCTATTTTCCCATCGGGAAGAAGAATTAACCACAGGCTCAGCCTGCCGCCCAGAAGCAGAATAGGGCCTGAGGCAATCCCTCGCTTTTGCGGCCAGCTCCCAAAAAAGCCAGTTGAAAAATGGAGCTCAGGGACACTGCAATTCACAAACCCGCAGAGCTATAAATGATAACTCTCATCAACAGATATATTGAGGGAAGGCAACGAAGAGGATTTGAAAGCAAGGCAGAATTGCAGGAAACAGGTTTCAGGAGGTAGATTCGAATCGCCTTTAAAGCACATGAAAAGTGGCAAAACGTCGACAATGATGCCGTTGGCCAAACAGGGCGTATGCGTTTTTTCCTGAATATATTCAGGAAAAAACGCATACGCCCTGTTTGGCCAACCAAGCAACCTGGAAAGGCTAATCAGCGCTACAAAGAAGTCTCGCTTCCCATCGGTCAAAAGGGCCATGCTGCAAAAAGTGTCAAAACCAGAAATGCAGGACAGGCCATGGAGAAATGGCAGCCTTGATACGCTGATGGGCGGGATGTAAATTGCCAACAGCCACTCTGGAGAAGTGTACGGTGTGTCCTGAAACATCGAAAAAACACAGCTTAGGGAGCATAGGGCACGTCCACTCATGGGCGTATAAATTGGGAAAACTAAAAATCAGCAAGACACAGGCACCCCAAAGTTTAGGGCTGCTCTGTTGACAAGAACCTCCACTTCATGACACCTTAAATATCCCAGGAAAGAGAAAAATGGATAAAGAAGTTGTGGTCCTTATGTACAATGGAATATCACTCAGACATGAAATCAATGTCATAAGGCTAGTAGAAGCAAGATGAGTGGATTTAGGTACGATGATTCTACGTGAAATAAGTCACATAGAAAAAGACACTTATCATAAGCTATCACTTATAGAGGGAATGTAAAAACCGCTACACTTGAACTGAATTACAAAACAGAACAGAGTCACACGTTTAGAAAACACACTATGGCTGCTTAATGGGAAAGGTGAGGTGGGGTGATGCATAAAACAAGGATTTCAAATTCGCTCAGATACCGTTCCATACACCCAATATGTAATAGACAAGACCTACTCCTTGCTCAGTGAACTGGACTCAACACCCCCTATTCACCGCACAAGAATATATGTGACTAGTAAGAATATTAAAACCTATGTATTGATATCTGTCTGGAAGTGAGTCAAGTGGGTGTAAAGCCGCATAAACACAGCCGTGAAAAGCAGCTGAACCCCATTATAAAAATAAATTACTTTTAAAAACCCGTAAAACAAAGACAGTGAAAGAGAGAGAAATTCTTACAGAATTCTTTCAGAGGCTGTGATGCAACCTGGATTGACCATATCTAGACCCACAGCTGGATGAGACATAAGGGTGGACACTCTTGGGGCTGAAAGTTTGGGTGAGGTTTGGTGAGCAAACGCAGACCCTTTAAAGTAATACTGCCTGGTACCCATCCCATGGGTCCCAAATCTCCAGGTTCAAGGACATCTTCCTACATCAAAAACATGCATGAGAAACCCAGAAGATGGTACACCGTGTGATTTTGAAAGGTTTCTAATACGCACCTGATTTCTCATCTCCTTGTGATCGGGTTCGCCTTTCCAGCTACTTTACTAGCAATCTCCCTACTTGGAGAATCAGCACCTTTAAGCTCCTGTTCCCTACAGGTTGCAATTTGTCCTGAGGATGAACGGGAAGAGGGGCAACCAATGAGAGACTAGATCTAGGTGTTGGGACAGGCACAGGTCACTCTATTTTCCCATCAGGAAGAAGAATTAACCACAGGCTCAGCCTGCAGCCCAGAAGCAGAATAGGGCCTGAGGCAATCCCGCCCTTTTGCGGCCAGCTCCCAAAAAAGCGAGTTGAAAAATGGAGCTCAGGGACACTGCAATTCACAAACACGCAGAGCTATAAATGATAACTCTCATCCACAGATATATTGAGGGAAGGCAACGAAGAGGATTTGAAAGCAAGGCAGAATTGCAGGAAACAGGTTTCAGGAGGTAGATTCGAATCGCCTTTAAAGCACATGAAAAGTGGCAAAACTTCGACAATGATGCCCTTGGCCAAAAAGGGCGTATGCGTTTTTTCCTGAATATATTCAGGAAAAAACGCATACGCCCTTTTTTGCCAACCAAGCAACCTGGAAAGGCTAATCAGCGCTACAAAGAAGTCTCGCTTCCCATCGGTCAAAAGGGCCATGCTGCAAAAAGTTTCAAAACCAGAAATGCAGGACAGGCCATGGAGAAATGGCAGCCTTGCTACGCTGATGGGCAGGATGTAAATTGCCAACAGCCACTCTGGAGAAGTGTACGGTGTGTCCTGAAACATCGAAAAAACACAGCTTAGGGAGCATAGGGCACGTCCACTCATGGGCGTATAATTTGGGAAAACTAAAAATCAGCAAGGCACAGGCACCCCAAAGTTTAGGGCTGCTCTGTTGACAAGAACCTCCACTTCATGACACCTTAAATATCCCAGGAAAGAGAAAAATGGATAAAGAAGTTGTGGTCCTTATGTACAATGGAATATCACTCAGACATGAAATCAATGTCATAAGGCTAGTAGAAGCAAGATGAGTGGATTTAGGTACGACGATTCTAAGTGAAATAAGTCACACAGAAAAAGACACTTATCATAAGCTATCACTTATAGAGGGAATGTAAAAACCGCTACACTTGAACTGAATTACAAATCAGAACAGAGTCACACGTTTAGAAAACACACTATGGCTGCTTAACGGGAAAGGTGAGGTGGGGTGAGGCATAAAACAAGGGTTTCAAATTCGCTCAGATACCGTTCCATACACCCAATATGTAATAGACAAGACCTACTGCTTGCTCAGTGAACTGGACTCAACACCCCCTATTCACTGCACAAGAATATATGTGACTAGTAAGAATCTTAAAACCTATGTATTGATATCTGTCTGGAAGTGAGTCAAGTGGGTGTAAAGCCACATAAACACAGCCGTGAAAAGCAGCTAAACCCCATTATAAAAATAAATTACTTTTAAAAACCCGTAAAACAAAGACAGTGAAAGAGAGAGAAATTCTTACAAAATTCGTTCAGAGGCTGTGATGCAACCTGGATTGACCATATCTAGACCCACAGCTGGATGAGACATAAGGGTGGGCACTCTTGGGGCTGAAAGTTTGGGTGAGGTTGGTTGAGCAAAAGCAGACCCTTTAAAGTAATACTGCCTGGTACCCATCCCATGGGTCCCAAATCTCCAGGTTCAAGGGCATCTTCCTACATCGAAAACATGCATGAGAAACCCAGAAGATGGTACACCGTGTGATTTTGAAAGGTTTCTAATACGCACCTCATTTCTCATCTCCTTGTGCTCGGGTTCGCCTTTCCAGCTACTTTACTAGCAATCTCCCTACTTGGAGAATCAGCACCTTTAAGCTCCTGTTCCCTACAGGTTGCAATTTGTCCTGAGGATGAACGGGAAGAGGGGCAACCAATGAGAGACTAGATCTAGGTGTTGGGACAGGCAGAGGTCACTCTATTTTCCCATCGGGAAGAAGAATTAACCACAGGCTCAGCCTGCCGCCCAGAAGCAGAATAGGGCCTGAGGCAATCCCGCCCTTTTGCGCCCAGCTCCCAAAAAAGCCAGTTGAAAAATGGAGCTCAGGGACACTGCAATTCACAAACACGCAGAGCTATAAATGATAACTCTCATCCACAGATATATTGAGGGAAGGCAACGAAGAGGATTTGAAAGCAAGGCAGAATTGCAGGAAACAGGTTTCAGGAGGTAGATTCGAATCGCCTTTAAAGCACATGAAAAGTGGCAAAACTTCGACAATGATGCCCTTGGCCAAAAAGGGCGTATGCGTTTTTTCCTGAATATATTCAAGAAAAAACGCATACGCCCTTTTTTGCCAACCAAGCAACCTGGAAAGGCAAATCAGCGCTACAAAGAAGGCTCGCTTCCCATCGGTCAAAAGGGCCATGCTGCAAAAAGTGTCAAAACCAGAAATGCAGGACAGGCCATGGAGAAATGGCAGCCTAGCTACGCTGATGGGCGGGATGTAAATTGCCAACAGCCACTCTGGAGAAGTGTACGGTGTGTCCTGAAACATCGAAAAAACACAGCTTAGGGAGCATAGGGCACGTCCACTCATGGGCGTATAAATTGGGAAAACTAAAAATCAGCAAGACACAGGCACCCCAAAGTTTAGGGCTGCTCTGTTGACAAGAACCTCCATTTCATGACACCTTAAATATCCCAGGAAAGAGAAAAATGGATAAAGAAGTTGTGGTCCTTATGTACAATGGAATATCACTCAGACATGAAATCAATGTCATAAGGCTAGTAGAAGCAAGATGAGTGGATTTAGGTACGACGATTCTAAGTGAAATAAGTCACACAGAAAAAGACACTTATCATAAGCTATCACTTATAGAGGGAATGTAAAAACCGCTACACTTGAACTGAATTACAAATCAGAACAGAGTCACACGTTTAGAAAACACACTATGGCTGCTTAACGGGAAAGGTGAGGTGGGGTGAGGCATAAAACAAGGGTTTCAAATTCGCTCAGATACCGTTCCACACACCCAATATGTAATAGACAAGACCTACTGCTTGCTCAGTGAACTGGACTCAACACCCCCTATTCACTGCACAAGAATATATGTGACTAGTAAGAATCTTAAAACCTACGTATTGATATCTGTCTGGAAGTGAGTCAAGTGGGTGTAAAGCCACATAAACACAGCCGTGAAAAGCAGCTAAACCCCATTATAAAAATAAATTACTTTTAAAAACCCGTAAAACAAAGACAGTGAAAAAGAGAGAAATTCTTACAAAATTCGTTCAGAGGCTGTGATGCAACCTGGATTGACCATATCTAGACCCACAGCTGGATGAGACATAAGGGTGGGCACTCTTGGGGCTGAAAGTTTGGGTGAGGTTGGGTGAGCAAACGCAGACCCTTTAAAGTAATACTGCCTGGTACCCATCCCATGGGTCCCAAATCTCCAGGTTCAAGGGCATCTTCCTACATCGAAAACATGCATGAGAAACCCAGAAGATGGTACACCGTGTGATTTTGAAAGGTTTCTAATACGCACCTGATTTCTCATCTCCTTGTGCTCGGGTTCGCCTTTCCAGCTACTTTACTAGCAATCTCCCTACTTGGAGAATCAGCACCTTTAAGCTTCTGTTCCCTACAGGTTGCAATTTGTCCTGAGGATGAACGGGAAGAGGGGCAACCAATGAGAGACTAGATCTAGGTGTTGGGACAGGCACAGGTCACTCTATTTTCCCATCAGGAAGAAGAATTAACCACAGGCTCAGCCTGCCGCCCAGATGCAGAATAGGGCCTGAGGCAATCCCGCCCTTTTGCGGCCAGCTCCCAAAAAAGCGAGTTGAAAAATGGAGCTCAGGGACACTGCAATTCACAAACCCGCAGAGCTATAAATGATAACTCTCATCCACAGATATATTGAGGGAAGGCAACGAAGAGGATTTGAAAGCAAGGCAGAATTGCAGGAAACAGGTTTCAGGAGGTAGATTCGAATCGCCTTTAAAGCACATGAAAAGTGGCAAAATGTCGACAATGATGCCCTTGGCCAAACAGGGCGTATGCGTTTTTTCCTGAATATATTCAGGAAAAAACGCATACGCCCTGTTTGGCCAACCAAGCAACCTGGAAAGGCTAATCAGCGCTACAAAGAAGTCTCGCTTCCCATCGGTCAAAAGGGCCATGCTGCAAAAAGTGTCAAAACCAGAAATGCAGGACAGGCCATGGAGAAATGGCAGCCTTGCTACGCTGATGGGCGGGATGTAAATTGCCAACAGCCACTCTGGAGAAGTGTACGGTGTGTCCTGAAACATCGAAAAAACACAGCTTATGGAGCATAGGGCACGTCCACTCATGGGCGTATAAATTGGGAAAACTAAAAATCAGCAAGACACAGGCACCCCAAAGTTTAGGGCTGCTCTGTTGACAAGAACCTCCACTTCATGACACCTTAAATATCCCAGGAAAGAGAAAAATGGATAAAGAAGTTGTGGTCCTTATGTACAATGGAATATCACTCAGACATGAAATCAATGTCATAAGGCTAGTAGAAGCAAGATGAGTGGATTTAGGTACGACGATTCTAAGTGAAATAAGTCACACAGAAAAAGACACTTATCATAAGCTATCACTTATAGAGGGAATGTAAAAACCGCTACACTTGAACTGAATTACAAAACAGAACAGAGTCACACGTTTAGAAAACACACTATGGCTGCTTAACGGGAAAGGTGAGGTGGGGTGATGCATAAAACAAGGGTTTCAAATTCGCACAGATACCGTTCCATACACCCAATATGTAATAGACAATACCTACTCCTTGCTCAGTGAACTGGACTCAACACCCCCTATTCACCGCACAAGAATATATGTGACTAGTAAGAATCTTAAAACCTATGTATTGATATCTGTCTGGAAGTGAGTCAAGTGGGTGTAAAGCCGCATAAACACAGCCGTGAAAAGCAGCTAAACCCCATTATAAAAATAAATTACTTTTAAAAACCCGTAAAACAAAGACAGTGAAAGAGAGAGACATTCTTACAAAATTCGTTCAGAGGCTGTGATGCAACCTGGATTGACCATATCTAGACCCACAGCTGGATGAGACATAAGGGTGGGCACTCTTGGGGCTGAAAGTTTGGGTGAGGTTGGGTGAGCAAAAGCAGACCCTTTAAAGTAATACTGCCTGGTACCCATCCCATGGGTCCCAAATCTCCAGGTTCAAGGGCATCTTCCTACATCGAAAACATGCATGAGAAACCCAGAAGATGGTACACCGTGTGATTTTGAAAGGTTTCTAATACGCACCTCATTTCTCATCTCCTTGTGCTCGGGTTCGCCTTTCCAGCTACTTTACTAGCAATCTCCCTACTTGGAGAATCAGCACCTTTAAGCTCCTGTTCCCTACAGGTTGCAATTTGTCCTGAGGATGAACGGGAAGAGGGGCAACCAATGAGAGACTAGATCTAGGTGTTGGGACAGGCAGAGGTCACTCTATTTTCCCATCGGGAAGAAGAATTAACCACAGGCTCAGCCTGCCGCCCAGAAGCAGAATAGGGCCTGAGGCAATCCCGCGCTTTTGGGGCCAGCTCCCAAAAAAGCCAGTTGAAAAATGGAGCTCAGGGACACTGCAATTCACAAACCCGCAGAGCTATAAATGATAACTCTCATCCACAGATATATTGAGGGAAGGCAACGAAGAGGATTTGAAAGCAAGGCAGAATTGCAGGAAACAGGTTTCAGGAGGTAGATTCGAATCGCCTTTAAAGCACATGAAAAGTGGCAAAACATCGACAATGATGCCCTTGGCCAAACAGGGCGTATGCGTTTTTTCCTGAATATATTCAGGAAAAAACGCATATGCCCTGTTTGGCCAACCAAGCAACCTGGAAAGGCTAATCAGCGCTACAAAGAAGTCTCGCTTCCCAACGGTCAAAACGGCCATGCTGCAAAAAGTGTCAAAACCAGAAATGCAGGACAGGCAATGGAGAAATGGCAGCCTTGCTACGCTGACGGGCGGGATGTAAATTGCCAACAGCCACTCTGGAGAAGTGCACGGTGTGTCCTAAAACATTGAAAAAACACAGCTTAGGGAGCATAGGGCACGTCCACTCATGGGCGTATAAATTGGGAAAACTAAAAATCAGCAAGACACAGGCACCCCAAAGTTTAGGGCTGCTCTGTTGACAAGAACCTCCACTTCATGACACCTTATATATCCCAGGAAAAAGAAAAATGGATAAAGAAGTTGTGGTCCTTATGTACAATGGAATATCACTCAGACATGAAATCAATGTCATAAGGCTAGTAGAAGCAAGATGAGTGGATTTAGGTACGATGATTCTACGTGAAATAAGTCACACAGAAAAAGACACTTATCATAAGCTATCACTTATAGAGGGAATGTAAAAACCGCTACACTTGAACTGAATTACAAAACAGAACAGAGTCACACGTTTAGAAAACACACTATGGCTGCTTAACGGGAAAGGTGAGGTGGGGTGATGCATAAAACAAGGGTTTCAAATTCGCACAGATACCGTTCCATACACCCAATATGTAATAGACAATACCTACTCCTTGCTCAGTGAACTGGACTCAACACCCCCTATTCACCGCACAAGAATATATGTGACTAGTAAGAATCTTAAAACCTATGTATTGATATCTGTCTGGAAGTGAGTCAAGTGGGTGTAAAGCCGCATAAACACAGCCGTGAAAAGCAGCTAAACCCCATTATAAAAATAAATTACTTTTAAAAACCCGTAAAACAAAGACAGTGAAAGAGAGAGAAATTCTTACAAAATTCGTTCAGAGGCTGTGATGCAACCTGGATTGACCATATCTAGACCCACAGCTGGATGAGACATAAGGGTGGGCACTCTTGGGGCTGAAAGTTTGGGTGAGGTTGGGTGAGCAAAAGCAGACCCTTTAAAGTAATACTGCCTGGTACCCATCCCATGGGTCCCAAATCTCCAGGTTCAAGGGCATCTTCCTACATCGAAAACATGCATGAGAAACCCAGAAGATGGTACACCGTGTGATTTTGAAAGGTTTCTAATACGCACCTCATTTCTCATCTCCTTGTGCTCGGGTTCGCCTTTCCAGCTACTTTACTAGCAATCTCCCTACTTGGAGAATCAGCACCTTTAAGCTCCTGTTCCCTAAAGGTTGCAATTTGTCCTGAGGATGAACGGGAAGAGGGGCAACCAATGAGAGACTAGATCTAGGTGTTGGGACAGGCAGAGGTCACTCTATTTTCCCATCGGGAAGAAGAATTAACCACAGGCTCAGCCTGCCGCCCAGAAGCAGAATAGGGCCTGAGGCAATCCCTCGCTTTTGCGGCCAGCTCCCAAAAAAGCCAGTTGAAAAATGGAGCTCAGGGACACTGCAATTCACAAACCCGCAGAGCTATAAATGATAACTCTCATCAACAGATATATTGAGGGAAGGCAACGAAGAGGATTTGAAAGCAAGGCAGAATTGCAGGAAACAGGTTTCAGGAGGTAGATTCGAATCGCCTTTAAAGCACATGAAAAGTGGCAAAACGTCGACAATGATGCCGTTGGCCAAACAGGGCGTATGCGTTTTTTCCTGAATATATTCAGGAAAAAACGCATACGCCCTGTTTGGCCAACCAAGCAACCTGGAAAGGCTAATCAGCGCTACAAAGAAGTCTCGCTTCCCATCGGTCAAAAGGGCCATGCTGCAAAAAGTGTCAAAACCAGAAATGCAGGACAGGCCATGGAGAAATGGCAGCCTTGATACGCTGATGGGCGGGATGTAAATTGCCAACAGCCACTCTGGAGAAGTGTACGGTGTGTCCTGAAACATCGAAAAAACACAGCTTAGGGAGCATAGGGCACGTCCACTCATGGGCGTATAAATTGGGAAAACTAAAAATCAGCAAGACACAGGCACCCCAAAGTTTAGGGCTGCTCTGTTGACAAGAACCTCCACTTCATGACACCTTAAATATCCCAGGAAAGAGAAAAATGGATAAAGAAGTTGTGGTCCTTATGTACAATGGAATATCACTCAGACATGAAATCAATGTCATAAGGCTAGTAGAAGCAAGATGAGTGGATTTAGGTACGATGATTCTACGTGAAATAAGTCACACAGAAAAAGACACTTATCATAAGCTATCACTTATAGAGGGAATGTAAAAACCGCTACACTTGAACTGAATTACAAAACAGAACAGAGTCACACGTTTAGAAAACACACTATGGCTGCTTAATGGGAAAGGTGAGGTGGGGTGATGCATAAAACAAGGATTTCAAATTCGCTCAGATACCGTTCCATACACCCAATATGTAATAGACAAGACCTACTCCTTGCTCAGTGAACTGGACTCAACACCCCCTATTCACCGCACAAGAATATATGTGACTAGTAAGAATATTAAAACCTATGTATTGATATCTGTCTGGAAGTGAGTCAAGTGGGTGTAAAGCCGCATAAACACAGCCGTGAAAAGCAGCTGAACCCCATTATAAAAATAAATTACTTTTAAAAACCCGTAAAACAAAGACAGTGAAAGAGAGAGAAATTCTTACAGAATTCTTTCAGAGGCTGTGATGCAACCTGGATTGACCATATCTAGACCCACAGCTGGATGAGACATAAGGGTGGACACTCTTGGGGCTGAAAGTTTGGGTGAGGTTTGGTGAGCAAACGCAGACCCTTTAAAGTAATACTGCCTGGTACCCATCCCATGGGTCCCAAATCTCCAGGTTCAAGGACATCTTCCTACATCAAAAACATGCATGAGAAACCCAGAAGATGGTACACCGTGTGATTTTGAAAGGTTTCTAATACGCACCTGATTTCTCATCTCCTTGTGATCGGGTTCGCCTTTCCAGCTACTTTACTAGCAATCTCCCTACTTGGAGAATCAGCACCTTTAAGCTCCTGTTCCCTACAGGTTGCAATTTGTCCTGAGGATGAACGGGAAGAGGGGCAACCAATGAGAGACTAGATCTAGGTGTTGGGACAGGCACAGGTCACTCTATTTTCCCATCAGGAAGAAGAATTAACCACAGGCTCAGCCTGCCGCCCAGAAGCAGAATAGGGCCTGAGGCAATCCCGCCCTTTTGCGGCCAGCTCCCAAAAAAGCGAGTTGAAAAATGGAGCTCAGGGACACTGCAATTCACAAACACGCAGAGCTATAAATGATAACTCTCATCCACAGATATATTGAGGGAAGGCAACGAAGAGGATTTGAAAGCAAGGCAGAATTGCAGGAAACAGGTTTCAGGAGGTAGATTCGAATCGCCTTTAAAGCACATGAAAAGTGGCAAAACTTCGACAATGATGCCCTTGGCCAAAAAGGGCGTATGCGTTTTTTCCTGAATATATTCAGGAAAAAACGCATACGCCCTTTTTTGCCAACCAAGCAACCTGGAAAGGCTAATCAGCGCTACAAAGAAGTCTCGCTTCCCATCGGTCAAAAGGGCCATGCTGCAAAAAGTGTCAAAACCAGAAATGCAGGACAGGCCATGGAGAAATGGCAGCCTTGCTACGCTGATGGGCAGGATGTAAATTGCCAACAGCCACTCTGGAGAAGTGTACGGTGTGTCCTGAAACATCGAAAAAACACAGCTTAGGGAGCATAGGGCACGTCCACTCATGGGCGTATAAATTGGGAAAACTAAAAATCAGCAAGGCACAGGCACCCCAAAGTTTAGGGCTGCTCTGTTGACAAGAACCTCCACTTCATGACACCTTAAATATCCCAGGAAAGAGAAAAATGGATAAAGAAGTTGTGGTCCTTATGTACAATGGAATATCACTCAGACATGAAATCAATGTCATAAGGCTAGTAGAAGCAAGATGAGTGGATTTAGGTACGACGATTCTAAGTGAAATAAGTCACACAGAAAAAGACACTTATCATAAGCTATCACTTATAGAGGGAATGTAAAAACCGCTACACTTGAACTGAATTACAAATCAGAACAGAGTCACACGTTTAGAAAACACACTATGGCTGCTTAACGGGAAAGGTGAGGTGGGGTGAGGCATAAAACAAGGGTTTCAAATTCGCTCAGATACCGTTCCATACACCCAATATGTAATAGACAAGACCTACTGCTTGCTCAGTGAACTGGACTCAACACCCCCTATTCACTGCACAAGAATATATGTGACTAGTAAGAATCTTAAAACCTATGTATTGATATCTGTCTGGAATTGAGTCAAGTGGGTGTAAAGCCACATAAACACAGCCGTGAAAAGCAGCTAAACCCCATTATAAAAATAAATTACTTTTAAAAACCCGTAAAACAAAGACAGTGAAAGAGAGAGAAATTCTTACAAAATTCGTTCAGAGGCTGTGATGCAACCTGGATTGACCATATCTAGACGCACAGCTGGATGAGACATAAGGGTGGACACTCTTGGGGCTGAAAGGTTGGGTGAGGTTGGGTGAGCAAACGCAGACCCTTTAAAGTACTACTGCCTGGTACCCACCCCATGGGTCCCAAATCTCCAGGTTCAAGGGCATCTTCCTACATCGAAAACATGCATGAGGAACCCAGAAGATGGTACACCGTGTGATTTTGAAAGGTTTCTAATACGCACCTCATTTCTCATCTCCTTGTGCACGGGTTCGCCTTTCCAGCTACTTTACTAGCAATCTCCCTACTTGGAGAATCAGCACCTTTAAGCTCCTGTTCCCTACAGGTTGCAATTTGTCCTGAGGATGAACGGGAAGAGGGGCAACCAATGAGAGACTAGATCTAGGTGTTGGGACAGGCACAGGTCACTCTATTTTCCCATCAGGAAGAAGAATTAACCACAGGCTCAGCCTGCCGCCCAGATGCAGAATAGGGCCTGAGGCAATCACGCCCTTTTGCGGCCAGCTCCCAAAAAAGCGAGTTGAAAAATGGAGCTCAGGGACACTGCAATTCACAAACCCGCAGAGCTATAAATGATAACTCTCATCAACAGATATATTGAGGGAAGGCAACGAAGAGGATTTGAAAGCAAGGCAGAATTGCAGGAAACAGGTTTCAGGAGGTAGATTCGAATCGCCTTTAAAGCACATGAAAAGTGGCAAAACGTCGACAATGATGCCGTTGGCCAAACAGGGCGTATGCGTTTTTTCCTGAATATATTCAGGAAAAAACGCATACGCCCTGTTTGGCCAACCAAGCAACCTGGAAAGGCTAATCAGCGCTACAAAGAAGTCTCGCTTCCCATCGGTCAAAAGGGCCATGCTGCAAAAAGTGTCAAAACCAGAAATGCAGGACAGGCCATGGAGAAATGGCAGCCTTGATACGCTGATGGCCGGGATGTAAATTGCCAACAGCCACTCTGGAGAAGTGTACGGTGTGTCCTGAAACATCGAAAAAACACAGCTTAGGGAGCATAGGGCACGTCCACTCATGGGCGTATAAATTGGGAAAACTAAAAATCAGCAAGACACAGGCACCCCAAAGTTTAGGGCTGCTCTGTTGACAAGAACCTCCACTTCATGACACCTTAAATATCCCAGGAAAGAGAAAAATGGATAAAGAAGTTGTGGTCCTTATGTACAATGGAATATCACTCAGACATGAAATCAATGTCATAAGGCTAGTAGAAGCAAGATGAGTGGATTTAGGTACGACGATTCTAAGTGAAATAAGTCACACAGAAAAAGACACTTATCATAAGCTATCACTTATAGAGGGAATGTAAAAACCGCTACACTTGAACTGAATTACAAAACAGAACAGAGTCACACGTTTAGAAAACACACTATGGCTGCTTAACGGGAAAGGTGAGGTGGGGTGATGCATAAAACAAGGGTTTCAAATTCGCACAGATACCGTTCCATACACCCAATATGTAATAGACAATACCTACTCCTTGCTCAGTGAACTGGACTCAACACCCCCTATTCACCGCACAAGAATATATGTGACTAGTAAGAATCTGAAAACCTATGTATTGATATCTGTCTGGAAGTGAGTCAAGTGGGTGTAAAGCCGCATAAACACAGCCGTGAAAAGCAGCTAAACCCCATTATAAAAATAAATTACTTTTAAAAACCCGTAAAACAAAGACAGTGAAAGAGAGAGAAATTCTTACAAAATTCGTTCAGAGGCTGTGATGCAACCTGGATTGACCATATCTAGACCCACAGCTGGATGAGACATAAGGGTGGACACTCTTGGGGCTGAAAGGTTGGGTGAGGTTGGGTGAGCAAACGCAGACCCTTTAAAGTACTACTGCCTGGTACCCACCCCATGGGTCCCAAATCTCCAGGTTCAAGGGCATCTTCCTACATCGAAAACATGCATGAGGAACCCAGAAGATGGTACACCGTGTGATTTTGAAAGGTTTCTAATACGCACCTCATTTCTCATCTCCTTGTGCTCGGGTTCGCCTTTCCAGCTACTTTACTAGCAATCTCCCTACTTGGAGAATCAGCACCTTTAAGCTTCTGTTCCCTACAGGTTGCAAATTGTCCTGAGGATGAACGGGAAGAGGGGCAACCAATGAGAGACTAGATCTAGGTGTTGGGACAGGCACAGGTCACTCTATTTTCCCATCAGGAAGAAGAATTAACCACAGGCTCAGCCTGCCGCCCAGAAGCAGAATACGGCCTGTCGCAATCCCGCGCTTTTGCGGCCAGCTCGCAAAAAAGCCAGTTGAAAAATGGAGCTCAGGGACACTGCAATTCACAAACACGCAGAGCTATAAATGATAACTCTCATCCACAGATATATTGAGGGAAGACAATGAAGAGAATTTGAAAGCAAGGCAGAATTGCAGGAGACAGGTTTCAGGAGGTAGATTCGAATCGCATTTAAAGCACATGAAAAGTGGCAAAATGTCGACAATGATGCCCTTGGCCAAACAGGGCGTATGCGTTTTTTCCTGAATATATTCAGGAAAAAACGCATACGCCCTGTTTGCCCAACCAAGCAACCTGGAAAGGCTAATCAGCGCTACAAAGAAGTCTCGCTTCCCATCGGTCAAAAGGGCCATGCTGCAAAAAGTGTCAAAACCAGAAATGCAGGACAGGCCATGGAGAAATGGCAGCCTTGCTACACTGATGGGCGGGATGTAAATTGCCAACAGCCACTCTGGAGAAGTGTACGGTGTGTCCTGAAACATCGAAAAAACACAGCTTAGGGAGCATAGGGCACGTCCACTCATGGGCGTATAAATTGGGAAAACTAAAAATCAGCAAGACACAGGCACCCCAAAGTTTAGGGCTGCTCTGTTGACAAGAACCTCCACTTCATGACACCTTAAATATCCCAGGAAAGAAAAAAATGGATAAAGAAGTTGTGGTCCTTATGTACAATGGAATATCACTCAGACATGAAATCAATGTCTTAAGGCTAGTAGAAGCAAGATGAGTGGATTTAGGTAGATGATTCTAAGTGAAATAAGTCACACAGAAAAAGACACTTATCATAAGCTATCACTTATAGAGGGAATGTAAAAACCGCTACACTTGAACTGAATTACAAAACAGAACAGAGTCACACGTTTAGAAAACACACTATGGCTGCTTAACGGGAAAGGTGAGGTGGGTGAGGCATAAAACAAGGGTTTCAAATTCGCTCAGATACCGTTCCATACACCCAATATGTAATAGACAACACCTGCTCCTTGCTCAGTGAACTGGACTCAACACCCCCTATTCACCGCACAAGAATATATGTGACTAGTAAGAATCTTAAAACCTATGTATTGATATCTGTCTGGCAGTGAGTCAAGTGGGTGTAAAGCCGCATAAACACAGCCGTGAAAAGCAGCTAAACTCCATTATAAAAATAAATTACTTTTAAAAACCCGTAAAACAAAGACAGTGAAAGAGAGAGAAATTCTTACAAAATTCGTTCAGAGGCTGTGATGCAACCTGGATTGACCATATCTAGACCCACAGCTGGATGAGACATAAGGGTGGGCACTCTTGGGGCTGAAAGGTTGGGTGAGGTTGGGTGAGCAAACACAGACCCTTTAAAGTACTACTGCCTGGTACCCACCCCATGGGTCCCAAATCTGCATGTCCAAGGGCATCTTCCTACATCGAAAACATGCATGAGGAACCCAGAAGATGGTACACCGTGTGATTTTGAAAGGTTTCTAAAACGCACCTCATTTCTCATCTCCTTGTGTTCGGGTTCGCCATTCCAGCAACTTTACTAGCAATCTCCTTACTTGGAGAATCAGCACCTTTAACCTCCTGTTCCGTACAGGTTGCAATTTGTCCTGAGGGTGAAAGGGAAGAGGGGCAACCAATGAGAGACTAGATCTAGGTGTGGGGACACGCACAGGTCACTCTATTTTCCCATCAGGAAGAAGAATTAACCACAGGCTCAGCCTGACCCCGGAACCAGAATAGGGCCTGAGGCAATCCCGTGCTTTTGCGGCCAGCTCCCAAAAAAGACAGTTGAAAAATGGAGCTCAGGGGCACTGCCTTTCACAAACCCGCTGAGTTATAAATGATAACTCTCGTCCACAAATATATTGAGGGAAGGCAACGAAGAGGATTTGAAAGCAAGGCAGAATTGCAGGAAACAGGTTTCAGGAGGTAGATTCGAATCGCCTTTAAAGCACATGAAAAGTGGGAAAACGTCGACAGTGATGTCCTTGGCCAAACAGGGCGTATGCGTTTTTTCCTGAATATATTCAGGAAAAAACGCATACGCCCTGTTTGGCCAACCAAGCAACCTGGAAAGGCAAATCAGCGCTAGAAAGAAGTCTCGCTTCCCATCGGTCAAAAGGGCCATGCTGCAAAAAGTGTCAAAACCAGAAATGCAGGACAGGCCATGGAGAAATGGCAGCCTTGCTACGCTGATGGGCGGGACGTAAATTGCTAACAGCCACTCTGGAGAAGTGTACGGTGTGTCCTGAAACATCGAAAAAACACAGCTTAGGGAGCATAGGGCACGTCCACTCATGGGCGTATAAATTGGGAAAACTAAAAATCAGCAAGACACAGGCACCCCAAAGTTTAGGGCTGCTCTGTTGACAAGAACCTCCACTTCATGACACCTTAAATATCCCAGGAAAGAGAAAAATGGATAAAGAAGTTGTGGTCCTTATGTACAATGCAATATCACTCAGACATGAAATCAATGTCATAAGGCTACTAGAAGCAAGATGAGTGGATTTAGGTACGATGATTCTAAGTGAAATAAGTCACACAGAAAAAGACACTTATCATAAGCTATCACTTATAGAGGGAATGTAAAAACTGCTACACTTGAACTGAATTACAAAACAGAACAGAGTCACACGTTTAGAAAACACACTATGGCTGCTTAACGGGAAAGGTGAGGTGGGGTGATGCATAAAACAAGGGTTTCAAATTCGCTCAGATACCGTTCCATACACCCAATATGTAATAGACAAGACCTACTCCTTGCTCAGTGAACAGGACTCAACACCCCCTATTCACTGCACAAGAATATATGTGACTAGTAAGAATCTTAAAACCTATGTATTGATATCTGTCTGGAAGTGAGTCAAGTGGGTGTAAAGCTGCATAAACACAGCCGTGAAAAGCAGCTAAACCCCATTATAAAAATAAATTACTTTTAAAAACCCGTAAAACAAAGACAGTGAAAGAGAGAGAAATTCTTACAAAATTCGTTCAGAGGCTGTGATGCAACCTGGATTGACCATATCTAGACCCACAGCTGGATGAGACATAAGGGTGGACACTCTTGGGGCTGAAAGGTTGGGTGAGGTTGGGTGAGCAAACACAGACCCTTTAAAGTAATACTGCCTGGTACCCATCCCATGGGTCCCAAATCTCCACGTTCAAGGGCATCTTCCTACATCGAAAACATACATGAGAAACCCAGAAGATGGTACACCGTGTGATTTTGAAAGGTTTCTAATACGCACCTCATTTCTCATCTCCTTGTGCTCGGGTTCGCCTTTCCAGCTACTTTACTAGAAATCTCCCTACTTGGAGAATCAGCACCTTTAAGCTCCTGTTCCCTACAGGTTGCAATTTGTCCTGAGGATGAACGGGAAGAGGGGCAACCAATGAGAGACTAGATCTAGGTGTAGGGACAGGCACAGGTCACTCTATTTTCCCATCGGGAAGAAGAATTAACCACAGGCTCAGCCTGCCGCCCAAAAGCAGAATAGGGCCTGAGACAATCCTGCGCTTTTGCGGCCAGCTCCCAAAAAGCCAGTTGAAAAATGGAGCTCAGGGACACTGCAATTCACAAACCCGCAGATCTATAAATGATAACTCTCATCCACAGATATATTGAGGGAAGGCAACGAAGAGGATTTGAAAGCAAGGCAGAATTGCAGGAAACAGGTTTCAGGAGGTAGATTCGAATCGCCTTTAAAGCACATGAAAATTGGCAAAACGTCGACAATGATGCCCTTGGCCAAACAGGGCGTATGCGTTTTTTCCTGAATATATTCAGGAAAAAACGCATACGCCCTGTTTGGCCAACCAAGCAACCTGGAAAGGTTAATCAGCGCTACAAAGAAGTCTCGCTTCCCATCGGTCAAAAGGGCCATGCTGCAAAAAGTGTCAAAACCAGAAATGCAGGACAGGCCATGGAGAAATGGCAGCCTTGCTACGCTGATGGGCGGGATGTAAATTGCCAACAGCCACTCTGGAGAAGTGTACGGTGTGTCCTGAAACATCGAAAAAACACAGCTTAGGGAGCATAGGGCACGTCCACTCATGGGCGTATAAATTGGGAAAACTAAAAATCAGCAAGACACAGGCACTCCAAAGTTTAGGGCTGCTCTGTTGACAAGAACCTCCACTTCATGACACCTTAAATATCCCAGGAAAGAGAAAAATGGATAAAGAAGTTGTGGTCCTTATGTACAATGGAATATCACTCAGACATGAAATCAATGTCATAAGGCTAGTAGAAGCAAGATGAGTGGATTTAGGTATGACGATTCTAAGTGAAATAAGTCACAGAGAAAAAGACACTTATCATAAGCTATCACTTATAGAGGGAATGTAAAAACCGCTACACTTGAACTGAATTACAAAACAGAACAGAGTCACACGTTTAGAAAACACACTATGGCTGCTTAACGGGAAATGTGAGGTGGGGTGATGCATAAAACAAGGGTTTCAAATTCGCACAGTTACCGTTCCATACACCCAATATGTAATAGACAAGACCTACTCCTTGCTCAGTGAACTGGACTCAACACCCCCTATTCACCGCACAAGAATATATGTAACTAGTAAGAATCTTAAAACCTATGTATTGATATCTGTCTGGAAGTGAGTCAAGTGGGTGTAAAGCCGCATAAACACAGCCGTGAGAAGCAGCTAAACCCCATTATAAAAATAAATTACTTTTAAAAACCCGTAAAACAAAGACAGTGAAAGAGAGAGAAATTCTTACAAAATTCGTTCAGAGGCTGTGATGCAACCTGGATTGACCATATCTAGACCCACAGCTGGATGAGACATAAGGGTGGACACTCTTGGGGCTGAAAGGTTGGGTGAGGTTGGGTGAGCAAACGCAGACCCTTTAAAGTAACACTGCTTGGTACCCATCCTATGGGTCCCAAATCTCCAGGTTCAAGGGCATCTTCCTACATCGAAAACATGCATGAGAAACCCAGAAGATGGTACACCGTGTGATTTTGAAAGGTTTCTAATACGCACCTCATTTCTCATCTCCTTGTGCTCGGGTTCGCCTTTCCAGCTACTTTACTAGCAATCTCCCTACTTGGAGAATCAGCACCTTTAAACTTCTGTTCCCTACAGGTTGCAAATTGTCCTGAGGATGAACGGGAAGAGGGGCAACCAATGAGAGACTAGATCTAGGTGTTGGGACAGGCACAGGTCACTCTATTTTCCCATCAGGAAGAAGAATTAACCACAGGCTCAGCCTGCCGCCCAGAAGCAGAATAGGGCCTGAGGCAATCCCGCGCTTTTGCAGCCAGCTCCCAAAAAAGCCAGTTGAAAAATGGAGCTCAGGGACACTGCAATTCACAAACCCGCAGAGCTATAAATGATAACTCTCATCCACAGATATATTGAGGGAAGGCAACGAAGAGAATTTGAAAGCAAGGCAGAATTGCAGGAAACAGGTTTCAGGAGGTAGATTCGAATCGCCTTTAAAGCACATGAAAAGTGGCAAAATGTCGACAATGATGCCCTTGGCCAAACAGGGCGTATGCGTTTTTTCCTGAATATATTCAGGAAAAAACGCATACGCCCTGTTTGGCCAACCAAGCAACCTGGAAAGGCTAATCAGCGCTACAAAGAAGTCTCGCTTCCCATCGGTCAAAAAGGCCATGCTGCAAAAAGTGTCAAATCCAGAAATGCAGGACAGGCCATGGAGAAATGGCAGCCTTGCTACACTGATGGGCGGGATGTAAATTGCCAACAGCCACTCTGGAGACGTGTACGGTGTGTCCTGAAACATCGAAAAACCACAGCTTAGGGAGCATAGGGCACGTCCACTCATGGGCGTATAAATTGGGAAAAATAAAAATCAGCAAGACACAGGCACCCCAAAGTTTAGGGCTGCTCTGTTGACAAGAACCTCCACTTCATGACACCTTAAATATCCCAGGAAAGAGAAAAATGGATAAAGAAGTTGTGGTCCTTATGTACAATGGAATATCACTCAGACATGAAATCAATGTCATAAGGCTAGTAGAAGCAAGATGAGTGGATTTAGGTACGACGATTCTAAGTGAAATAAGTCACAGAGAAAAAGACACTTATCATAAGCTATCACTTATAGAGGGAATGTAAAAACCGCTACACTTGAACTGAATTACAAAACAGAACAGAGTCACACGTTTAGAAAACACACTATGGCTGCTTAACGGGAAAGGTGAGGTGGGGTGATGCATAAAACAAGGGTTTCAAATTCGCACAGATACCGTTCCATACACCCAATATGTAATAGACAAGACCTACTCCTTGCTCAGTGAACTGGACTCAACACCCCCTATTCACCGCACAAGAATATATGTGACTAGTAAGAATCTTAAAACCTATGTATTGATATCTGTCTGGAAGTGAGTCAAGTGGGTGTAAAGCCGCATAAACACAGCCGTGAGAAGCAGCTGAACCCCATTATAAAAATAAATTACTTTTAAAAACCCGTAAAACAAAGACAGTGAAAGAGAGAGAAATTCTTACAAAATTCGTTCAGAGGCTGTGATGCAACCTGGATTGACCATATCTAGACCCACAGCTGGATGAGACATAAGGGTGGACACTCTTGGGGCTGAAAGGTTGGGTGAGGTTGGGTGAGCAAACGCAGACCCTTTAAAGTAACACTGCTTGGTACCCATCCCATGGGTCCCAAATCTCCAGGTTCAAGGGCATCTTCCTACATCGAAAACATGCATGAGAAACCCAGAAGATGGTACACCGTGTGATTTTGAAAGGTTTCTAAAACGCACCTCATTTCTCATCTCCTTGTGCTCGGGTTCGCCTTTCCAGGTACTTTACTAGCAATCTCCCTACTTGGAGAATCAGCACCTTTAAGCTCCTGTTCCCTACAGGTTGCAATTTGTCCTGAGGATGAACGGGAAGAGGGGCAACCAATGAGAGACTAGATCTAGGTGTTGGGACAGGCAGATGTCACTCTATTTTCCCATCGGGAAGAAGAATTAACCACAGGCTCAGCCTGCCGCCCAGAAGCAGAATAGGGCCTGAGGCAATCCCGCGCTTTTGCGGCCAGCTCCCAAAAAAGCCAGTTGAAAAATGGAGCTCAGGGACACTGCAATTCACAAACCCGCAGATCTATAAATGATAACTCTCATCCACAGATATATTGAGGGAAGGCAACGAAGAGGATTTGAAAACAAGGCAGAATTGCAGGAAACATGTTTCAGGAGGTAGATTCGAATCGCCTTTAAAGCACATGAAAAGTGGCAAAACATCGACAATGATGCCCTTGGCCAAACAGGGCGTAGGCGTTTTTTCCTGAATATATTCAGGAAAAAACGCATACGCCCTGTTTGGCCAACCAAGCAACCTGGAAAGGCTAATCAGCGCTACAAAGGAGTCTCGCTTCCCAACGGTCAAAACGGCCATGCTGCAAAAAGTGTCAAAACCAGAAATGCAGGACAGGCCATGGAGAAATGGCAGCCTTGCTACGCTGATGGGCGGGATGTAAATTGCCAACAGCCACTCTGGAGAAGTGTACGGTGTGTCCTGAAACATCGAAAAAACACAGCTTAGGGAGCATAGGGCACGTCCACTCATGGGCGTATAAATTGGGAAAACTAAAAATCAGCAAGACACAGGCACCCCAAAGTTTAGGGCTGCTCTGTTGACAAGAACCTCCACTTCATGACACCTTAAATATCCCAGGAAAGAGAAAAATGGATAAAGAAGTTGTGGTCCTTATGTACAATGGAATATCACTCAGACATGAAATCAATGTCATAAGGCTAGTAGAAGCAAGATGAGTGGATTTAGGTACGACGATTCTAAGTGAAATAAGTCACACAGAAAAAGACACATATCATAAGCTATCACGTATAGAGGGAATGTAAAAACCGCTACACTTGAACTGAATTACAAATCAGAACAGAGTCACACGTTTAGAAAACACACTATGGCTGCTTAACGGGAAAGGTGAGGTGGGGTGAGGCATAAAACAAGGGTTTCAAATTCGCTCAGATACCGTTCCATACACCCAATATGTAATAGACAAGACCTACTGCTTGCTCAGTGAACTGGACTCAACACCCCCTATTCACTGCACAAGAATATATGTGACTAGTAAGAATCTTAAAACCTATGTATTGATATCTGTCTGGAAGTGAGTCAAGTGGGTGTAAAGCCACATAAACACAGCCGTGAAAAGCAGCTAAACCCCATTATAAAAATAAATTACTTTTAAAAACCCGTAAAACAAAGACAGTGAAAGAGAGAGAAATTCTTACAAAATTCGTTCAGAGGCTGTGATGCAACCTGGATTGACCATATCTAGACCCACAGCTGGATGAGACATAAGGGTGGGCACTCTTGGGGCTGAAAGTTTGGGTGAGGTTGGGTGAGCAAAAGCAGACCCTTTAAAGTAATACTGCCTGGTACCCATCCCATGGGTCCCAAATCTCCAGGTTCAAGGGCATCTTCCTACATCGAAAACATGCATGAGAAACCCAGAAGATGGTACACCGTGTGATTTTGAAAGGTTTCTAATACGCACCTCATTTCTCATCTCCTTGTGCTCGGGTTCGCCTTTCCAGCTACTTTACTAGCAATCTCCCTACTTGGAGAATCAGCACCTTTAAGCTCCTGTTCCCTACAGGTTGCAATTTGTCCTGAGGATGAACGGGAAGAGGGGCAACCAATGAGAGACTAGATCTAGGTGTTGGAACAGGCAGAGGTCACTCTATTTTCCCATCAGGAAGAAGAATTAACCACAGGCTCAGCCTGCCGCCCAGAAGCAGAATAGGGCCTGAGGCAATCCCGCGCTTTTGCGGCCAGCTCCCAAAAAAGCCAGTTGAAAAATGGAGCTCAGGGACACTGCAATTCACAAACCCGCAGAGCTATAAATGATAACTCTCATCCACAGATATATTGAGGGAAGGCAACGAAGAGAATTTGAAAGCAAGGCAGAATTGCAGGAAACAGGTTTCAGGAGGTAGATTCGAATCGCCTTTAAAGCACATGAAAAGTGGCAAAATGTCGACAATGATGCCCTTGGCCAAACAGGGCGTATGCGTTTTTTCCTGAATATATTCAGGAAAAAACGCATACGCCCTGTTTGGCCAACCAAGCAACCTGGAAAGGCTAATCAGCGCTACAAAGAAGTCTCGCTTCCCATCGGTCAAAAGGGCCATGCTGCAAAAAGTGTCAAATCCAGAAATGCAGGACAGGCCATGGAGAAATGGCAGCCTTGCTACACTGATGGGCGGGATGTAAATTGCCAACAGCCACTCTGGAGACGTGTACGGTGTGTCCTGAAACATCGAAAAACCACAGCTTAGGGAGCATAGGGCACGTCCACTCATGGGCGTATAAATTGGGAAAAATAAAAATCAGCAAGACACAGGCACCCCAAAGTTTAGGGCTGCTCTGTTGACAAGAACCTCCACTTCATGACACCTTAAATATCCCAGGAAAGAAAAAAATGGATAAAGAAGTTGTGGTCCTTATGTACAATGGAATATCACTCAGACATGAAATCAATGTCTTAAGGCTAGTAGAAGCACGATGAGTGGATTTAGGTACGATGATTCTAAGTGAAATAAGTCACACAGAAAAAGACACTTATCATAAGCTATCACTTATAGAGGGAATGTAAAAACCGCTACACTTGAACTGAATTACAAAACAGAACAGAGTCACACGTTTAGAAAACACACTATGGCTGCTTAACGGCAAAGGTGAGGTGGGGTGAGGCATAAAACAAGGGTTTCAAATTCGCTCAGATATCGTTCCATACACCCAATATGTAATAGACAACACCTGCTCCTTGCTCAGTGAACTGGACTCAACACCCCCTATTCACCGCACAAGAATATATGTGACTAGTAAGAATCTTAAAACCTATGTATTGATATCTGTCTGGCAGTGAGTCAAGTGGGTGTAAAGCCGCATAAACACAGCCGTGAAAAGCAGCTAAACCCCATTATAAAAATAAATTACTTTTAAAAACCCGTAAAACAAAGACAGTGAAAGAGAGAGAAATTCTTACAAAATTCGTTCAGAGGCTGTGATGCAACCTGGATTGACCTTATCTAGACCCACAGCTGGATGAGACATAAGGGTGGACACTCTTGGGGCTGAAAGGTTGGGTGAGGTTGGGTGAGCAAACACAGACCCTTTAAAGTACTACTGCCTGGTACCCACCCCATGGGTCCCAAATCTGCAGGTCCAAGGGCATCTTCCTACATCGAAAACATGCATGAGGAACCCAGAAGATGGTACACCGTGTGATTTTGAAAGGTTTCTAATACGCACCTCATTTCTCATCTCCTTGTGCTCGGGTTCGCCTTTCCAGGTACTTTACTAGCAATCTCCCTACTTGGAGAATCAGCACCTTTAAGCTCCTGTTCCCTACAGGTTGCAATTTGTCCTGAGGATGAACGGGAAGAGGGGCAACCAATGAGAGACTAGATCTAGGTGTTGGGACAGGCAGATGTCACTCTATTTTCCCATCGGGAAGAAGAATTAACCACAGGCTCAGCCTGCCGCCCAGAAGCAGAATAGGGCCTGAGGCAATCCCGCGCTTTTGCGGCCAGCTCCCAAAAAAGCCAGTTGAAAAATGGAGCTCAGGGACACTGCAATTCACAAACCCGCAGAGCTATAAATGATAACTCTCATCCACAGATATATTGAGGGAAGGCAACGAAGAGGATTTGAAAACAAGGCAGAATTGCAGGAAACATGTTTCAGGAGGTAGATTCGAATCGCCTTTAAAGCACATGAAAAGTGGCAAAACATCGACAATGATGCCCTTGGCCAAACAGGGCGTAGGCGTTTTTTCCTGAATATATTCAGGAAAAAACGCATACGCCCTGTTTGGCCAACCAAGCAACCTGGAAAGGCTAATCAGCGCTACAAAGAAGTCTCGCTTCCCAACGGTCAAAACGGCCATGCTGCAAAAAGTGTCAAAACCAGAAATGCAGGACAGGCCATGGAGAAATGGCAGCCTTGCTACGCTGATGGGCGGGATGTAAATTGCCAACAGCCACTCTGGAGAAGTGTACGGTGTGTCCTGAAACATCGAAAAAACACAGCTTAGGGAGCATAGGGCACGTCCACTCATGGGCGTATAAATTGGGAAAACTAAAAATCAGCAAGACACAGGCACCCCAAAGTTTAGGGCTGCTCTGTTGACAAGAACCTCCACTTCATGACACCTTAAATATCCCAGGAAAGAGAAAAATGGATAAAGAAGTTGTGGTCCTTATGTACAATGGAATATCACTCAGACATGAAATCAATGTCATAAGGCTAGTAGAAGCAAGATGAGTGGATTTAGGTACGACGATTCTAAGTGAAATAAGTCACACAGAAAAAGACACATATCATAAGCTATCACGTATAGAGGGAATGTAAAAACCGCTACACTTGAACTGAATTACAAATCAGAACAGAGTCACACGTTTAGAAAACACACTATGGCTGCTTAACGGGAAAGGTGAGGTGGGGTGAGGCATAAAACAAGTGTTTCAAATTCGCTCAGATACCGTTCCATACACCCAATATGTAATAGACAAGACCTACTGCTTGCTCAGTGAACTGGACTCAACACCCCCTATTCACTGCACAAGAATATATGTGACTAGTAAGAATCTTAAAACCTATGTATTGATATCTGTCTGGAAGTGAGTCAAGTGGGTGTAAAGCCACATAAACACAGCCGTGAAAAGCAGCTAAACCCCATTATAAAAATAAATTACTTTTAAAAACCCGTAAAACAAAGACAGTGAAAGAGAGAGAAATTCTTACAAAATTCGTTCAGAGGCTGTGATGCAACCTGGATTGACCATATCTAGACCCACAGCTGGATGAGACATAAGGGTGGGCACTCTTGGGGCTGAAAGTTTGGGTGAGGTTGGGTGAGCAAAAGCAGACCCTTTAAAGTAATACTGCCTGGTACCCATCCCATGGGTCCCAAATCTCCAGGTTCAAGGGCATCTTCCTACATCGAAAACATGCATGAGAAACCCAGAAGATGGTACACCGTGTGATTTTGAAAGGTTTCTAATACGCACCTCATTTCTCATCTCCTTGTGCTCGGGTTCGCCTTTCCAGCTACTTTACTAGCAATCTCCCTACTTGGAGAATCAGCACCTTTAAGCTCCTGTTCCCTACAGGTTGCAATTTGTCCTGAGGATGAACGGGAAGAGGGGCAACCAATGAGAGACTAGATCTAGGTGTTGGGACAGGCAGAGGTCACTCTATTTTCCCATCGGGAAGAAGAATTAACCACAGGCTCAGCCTGCCGCCCAGAAGCAGAATAGGGCCTGAGGCAATCCCGCCCTTTTGCGCCCAGCTCCCAAAAAAGCCAGTTGAAAAATGGAGCTCAGGGACACTGCAATTCACAAACACGCAGAGCTATAAATGATAACTCTCATCCACAGATATATTGAGGGAAGGCAACGAAGAGGATTTGAAAGCAAGGCAGAATTGCAGGAAACAGGTTTCAGGAGGTAGATTCGAATCGCCTTTAAAGCACATGAAAAGTGGCAAAACTTCGACAATGATGCCCTTGGCCAAAAAGGGCGTATGCGTTTTTTCCTGAATATATTCAAGAAAAAACGCATACGCCCTTTTTTGCCAACCAAGCAACCTGGAAAGGCAAATCAGCGCTACAAAGAAGGCTCGCTTCCCATCGGTCAAAAGGGCCATGCTGCAAAAAGTGTCAAAACCAGAAATGCAGGACAGGCCATGGAGAAATGGCAGCCTAGCTACGCTGATGGGCGGGATGTAAATTGCCAACAGCCACTCTGGAGAAGTGTACGGTGTGTCCTGAAACATCGAAAAAACACAGCTTAGGGAGCATAGGGCACGTCCACTCATGGGCGTATAAATTGGGAAAACTAAAAATCAGCAAGACACAGGCACCCCAAAGTTTAGGGCTGCTCTGTTGACAAGAACCTCCATTTCATGACACCTTAAATATCCCAGGAAAGAGAAAAATGGATAAAGAAGTTGTGGTCCTTATGTACAATGGAATATCACTCAGACATGAAATCAATGTCATAAGGCTAGTAGAAGCAAGATGAGTGGATTTAGGTACGACGATTCTAAGTGAAATAAGTCACACAGAAAAAGACACTTATCATAAGCTATCACTTATAGAGGGAATGTAAAAACCGCTACACTTGAACTGAATTACAAATCAGAACAGAGTCACACGTTTAGAAAACACACTATGGCTGCTTAACGGGAAAGGTGAGGTGGGGTGAGGCATAAAACAAGGGTTTCAAATTCGCTCAGATACCGTTCCACACACCCAATATGTAATAGACAAGACCTACTGCTTGCTCAGTGAACTGGACTCAACACCCCCTATTCACTGCACAAGAATATATGTGACTAGTAAGAATCTTAAAACCTACGTATTGATATCTGTCTGGAAGTGAGTCAAGTGGGTGTAAAGCCACATAAACACAGCCGTGAAAAGCAGCTAAACCCCATTATAAAAATAAATTACTTTTAAAAACCCGTAAAACAAAGACAGTGAAAAAGAGAGAAATTCTTACAAAATTCGTTCAGAGGCTGTGATGCAACCTGGATTGACCATATCTAGACCCACAGCTGGATGAGACATAAGGGTGGGCACTCTTGGGGCTGAAAGTTTGGGTGAGGTTGGGTGAGCAAACGCAGACCCTTTAAAGTAATACTGCCTGGTACCCATCCCATGGGTCCCAAATCTCCAGGTTCAAGGGCATCTTCCTACATCGAAAACATGCATGAGAAACCCAGAAGATGGTACACCGTGTGATTTTGAAAGGTTTCTAATACGCACCTGATTTCTCATCTCCTTGTGCTCGGGTTCGCCTTTCCAGCTACTTTACTAGCAATCTCCCTACTTGGAGAATCAGCACCTTTAAGCTTCTGTTCCCTACAGGTTGCAATTTGTCCTGAGGATGAACGGGAAGAGGGGCAACCAATGAGAGACTAGATCTAGGTGTTGGGACAGGCACAGGTCACTCTATTTTCCCATCAGGAAGAAGAATTAACCACAGGCTCAGCCTGCCGCCCAGATGCAGAATAGGGCCTGAGGCAATCCCGCCCTTTTGCGGCCAGCTCCCAAAAAAGCGAGTTGAAAAATGGAGCTCAGGGACACTGCAATTCACAAACCCGCAGAGCTATAAATGATAACTCTCATCCACAGATATATTGAGGGAAGGCAACGAAGAGGATTTGAAAGCAAGGCAGAATTGCAGGAAACAGGTTTCAGGAGGTAGATTCGAATCGCCTTTAAAGCACATGAAAAGTGGCAAAATGTCGACAATGATGCCCTTGGCCAAACAGGGCGTATGCGTTTTTTCCTGAATATATTCAGGAAAAAACGCATACGCCCTGTTTGGCCAACCAAGCAACCTGGAAAGGCTAATCAGCGCTACAAAGAAGTCTCGCTTCCCATCGTTCAAAAGGGCCATGCTGCAAAAAGTGTCAAAACCAGAAATGCAGGACAGGCCATGGAGAAATGGCAGCCTTGCTACGCTGATGGGCGGGATGTAAATTGCCAACAGCCACTCTGGAGAAGTGTACGGTGTGTCCTGAAACATCGAAAAAACACAGCTTATGGAGCATAGGGCACGTCCACTCATGGGCGTATAAATTGGGAAAACTAAAAATCAGCAAGACACAGGCACCCCAAAGTTTAGGGCTGCTCTGTTGACAAGAACCTCCACTTCATGACACCTTAAATATCCCAGGAAAGAGAAAAATGGATAAAGAAGTTGTGGTCCTTATGTACAATGGAATATCACTCAGACATGAAATCAATGTCATAAGGCTAGTAGAAGCAAGATGAGTGGATTTAGGTACGACGATTCTAAGTGAAATAAGTCACACAGAAAAAGACACTTATCATAAGCTATCACTTATAGAGGGAATGTAAAAACCGCTACACTTGAACTGAATTACAAAACAGAACAGAGTCACACGTTTAGAAAACACACTATGGCTGCTTAACGGGAAAGGTGAGGTGGGGTGATGCATAAAACAAGGGTTTCAAATTCGCACAGATACCGTTCCATACACCCAATATGTAATAGACAATACCTACTCCTTGCTCAGTGAACTGGACTCAACACCCCCTATTCACCGCACAAGAATATATGTGACTAGTAAGAATCTTAAAACCTATGTATTGATATCTGTCTGGAAGTGAGTCAAGTGGGTGTAAAGCCGCATAAACACAGCCGTGAAAAGCAGCTAAACCCCATTATAAAAATAAATTACTTTTAAAAACCCGTAAAACAAAGACAGTGAAAGAGAGAGACATTCTTACAAAATTCGTTCAGAGGCTGTGATGCAACCTGGATTGACCATATCTAGACCCACAGCTGGATGAGACATAAGGGTGGGCACTCTTGGGGCTGAAAGTTTGGGTGAGGTTGGGTGAGCAAAAGCAGACCCTTTAAAGTAATACTGCCTGGTACCCATCCCATGGGTCCCAAATCTCCAGGTTCAAGGGCATCTTCCTACATCGAAAACATGCATGAGAAACCCAGAAGATGGTACACCGTGTGATTTTGAAAGGTTTCTAATACGCACCTCATTTCTCATCTCCTTGTGCTCGGGTTCGCCTTTCCAGCTACTTTACTAGCAATCTCCCTACTTGGAGAATCAGCACCTTTAAGCTCCTGTTCCCTACAGGTTGCAATTTGTCCTGAGGATGAACGGGAAGAGGGGCAACCAATGAGAGACTAGATCTAGGTGTTGGGACAGGCAGAGGTCACTCTATTTTCCCATCGGGAAGAAGAATTAACCACAGGCTCAGCCTGCCGCCCAGAAGCAGAATAGGGCCTGAGGCAATCCCGCGCTTTTGGGGCCAGCTCCCAAAAAAGCCAGTTGAAAAATGGAGCTCAGGGACACTGCAATTCACAAACCCGCAGAGCTATAAATGATAACTCTCATCCACAGATATATTGAGGGAAGGCAACGAAGAGGATTTGAAAGCAAGGCAGAATTGCAGGAAACAGGTTTCAGGAGGTAGATTCGAATCGCCTTTAAAGCACATGAAAAGTGGCAAAATGTCGACAATGATGCCCTTGGCCAAACAGGGCGTATGCGTTTTTTCCTGAATATATTCAGGAAAAAACGCATACGCCCTGTTTGGCCAACCAAGCAACCTGGAAAGGCTAATCAGCGCTACAAAGAAGTCTCGCTTCCCATCGTTCAAAAGGGCCATGCTGCAAAAAGTGTCAAAACCAGAAATGCAGGACAGGCCATGGAGAAATGGCAGCCTTGCTACGCTGATGGGCGGGATGTAAATTGCCAACAGCCACTCTGGAGAAGTGTACGGTGTGTCCTGAAACATCGAAAAAACACAGCTTATGGAGCATAGGGCACGTCCACTCATGGGCGTATAAATTGGGAAAACTAAAAATCAGCAAGACACAGGCACCCCAAAGTTTAGGGCTGCTCTGTTGACAAGAACCTCCACTTCATGACACCTTAAATATCCCAGGAAAGAGAAAAATGGATAAAGAAGTTGTGGTCCTTATGTACAATGGAATATCACTCAGACATGAAATCAAGGTCATAAGGCTAGTAGAAGCAAGATGAGTGGATTTAGGTACGACGATTCTAAGTGAAATAAGTCACACAGAAAAAGACACTTATCATAAGCTATCACTTATAGAGGGAATGTAAAAACCGCTACACTTGAACTGAATTACAAAACAGAACAGAGTCACACGTTTAGAAAACACACTATGGCTGCTTAACGGGAAAGGTGAGGTGGGGTGATGCATAAAACAAGGGTTTCAAATTCGCACAGATACCGTTCCATACACCCAATATGTAATAGACAATACCTACTCCTTGCTCAGTGAACTGGACTCAACACCCCCTATTCACCGCACAAGAATATATGTGACTAGTAAGAATCTTAAAACCTATGTATTGATATCTGTCTGGAAGTGAGTCAAGTGGGTGTAAAGCCGCATAAACACAGCCGTGAAAAGCAGCTAAACCCCATTATAAAAATAAATTACTTTTAAAAACCCGTAAAACAAAGACAGTGAAAGAGAGAGACATTCTTACAAAATTCGTTCAGAGGCTGTGATGCAACCTGGATTGACCATATCTAGACCCACAGCTGGATGAGACATAAGGGTGGGCACTCTTGGGGCTGAAAGTTTGGGTGAGGTTGGGTGAGCAAAAGCAGACCCTTTAAAGTAATACTGCCTGGTACCCATCCCATGGGTCCCAAATCTCCAGGTTCAAGGGCATCTTCCTACATCGAAAACATGCATGAGAAACCCAGAAGATGGTACACCGTGTGATTTTGAAAGGTTTCTAATACGCACCTCATTTCTCATCTCCTTGTGCTCGGGTTCGCCTTTCCAGCTACTTTACTAGCAATCTCCCTACTTGGAGAATCAGCACCTTTAAGCTCCTGTTCCCTACAGGTTGCAATTTGTCCTGAGGATGAACGGGAAGAGGGGCAACCAATGAGAGACTAGATCTAGGTGTTGGGACAGGCAGAGGTCACTCTATTTTCCCATCGGGAAGAAGAATTAACCACAGGCTCAGCCTGCCGCCCAGAAGCAGAATAGGGCCTGAGGCAATCCCGCGCTTTTGGGGCCAGCTCCCAAAAAAGCCAGTTGAAAAATGGAGCTCAGGGACACTGCAATTCACAAACCCGCAGAGCTATAAATGATAACTCTCATCCACAGATATATTGAGGGAAGGCAACGAAGAGGATTTGAAAGCAAGGCAGAATTGCAGGAAACATGTTTCAGGAGGTAGATTCGAATCGCCTTTAAAGCACATGAAAAGTGGCAAAACATCGACAATGATGCCCTTGGCCAAACAGGGCGTATGCGTTTTTTCCTGAATATATTCAGGAAAAAACGCATACGCCCTGTTTGGCCAACCAAGCAACCTGGAAAGGCTAATCAGCGCTACAAAGAAGTCTCGCCTCCCAACGGTCAAAACGGCCATGCTGCAAAAAGTGTCAAAACCAGAAATGCAGGACAGGCAATGGAGAAATGGCAGCCTTGCTACGCTGACGGGCGGGATGTAAATTGCCAACAGCCACTCTGGAGAAGTGCACGGTGTGTCCTAAAACATTGAAAAAACACAGCTTAGGGAGCATAGGGCACGTCCACTCATGGGCGTATAAATTGGGAAAACTAAAAATCAGCAAGACACAGGCACCCCAAAGTTTAGGGCTGCTCTGTTGACAAGAACCTCCACTTCATGACACCTTATATATCCCAGGAAAAAGAAAAATGGATAAAGAAGTTGTGGTCCTTATGTACAATGGAATATCACTCAGACATGAAATCAATGTCATAAGGCTAGTAGAAGCAAGATGAGTGGATTTAGGTACGATGATTCTACGTGAAATAAGTCACACAGAAAAAGACACTTATCATAAGCTATCACTTATAGAGGGAATGTAAAAACCGCTACACTTGAACTGAATTACAAAACAGAACAGAGTCACACGTTTAGAAAACACACTATGGCTGCTTAACGGGAAAGGTGAGGTGGGGTGATGCATAAAACAAGGGTTTCAAATTCGCACAGATACCGTTCCATACACCCAATATGTAATAGACAATACCTACTCCTTGCTCAGTGAACTGGACTCAACACCCCCTATTCACCGCACAAGAATATATGTGACTAGTAAGAATCTTAAAACCTATGTATTGATATCTGTCTGGAAGTGAGTCAAGTGGGTGTAAAGCCGCATAAACACAGCCGTGAAAAGCAGCTAAACCCCATTATAAAAATAAATTACTTTTAAAAACCCGTAAAACAAAGACAGTGAAAGAGAGAGAAATTCTTACAAAATTCGTTCAGAGGCTGTGATGCAACCTGGATTGACCATATCTAGACCCACAGCTGGATGAGACATAAGGGTGGGCACTCTTGGGGCTGAAAGTTTGGGTGAGGTTGGGTGAGCAAAAGCAGACCCTTTAAAGTAATACTGCCTGGTACCCATCCCATGGGTCCCAAATCTCCAGGTTCAAGGGCATCTTCCTACATCGAAAACATGCATGAGAAACCCAGAAGATGGTACACCGTGTGATTTTGAAAGGTTTCTAATACGCACCTCATTTCTCATCTCCTTGTGCTCGGGTTCGCCTTTCCAGCTACTTTACTAGCAATCTCCCTACTTGGAGAATCAGCACCTTTAAGCTCCTGTTCCCTACAGGTTGCAATTTGTCCTGAGGATGAACGGGAAGAGGGGCAACCAATGAGAGACTAGATCTAGGTGTTGGGACAGGCAGAGGTCACTCTATTTTCCCATCGGGAAGAAGAATTAACCACAGGCTCAGCCTGCCGCCCAGAAGCAGAATAGGGCCTGAGGCAATCCCGCCCTTTTGCGCCCAGCTCCCAAAAAAGCCAGTTGAAAAATGGAGCTCAGGGACACTGCAATTCACAAACACGCAGAGCTATAAATGATAACTCTCATCCACAGATATATTGAGGGAAGGCAACGAAGAGGATTTGAAAGCAAGGCAGAATTGCAGGAAACAGGTTTCAGGAGGTAGATTCGAATCGCCTTTAAAGCACATGAAAAGTGGCAAAACTTCGACAATGATGCCCTTGGCCAAAAAGGGCGTATGCGTTTTTTCCTGAATATATTCAAGAAAAAACGCATACGCCCTTTTTTGCCAACCAAGCAACCTGGAAAGGCAAATCAGCGCTACAAAGAAGGCTCGCTTCCCATCGGTCAAAAGGGCCATGCTGCAAAAAGTGTCAAAACCAGAAATGCAGGACAGGCCATGGAGAAATGGCAGCCTAGCTACGCTGATGGGCGGGATGTAAATTGCCAACAGCCACTCTGGAGAAGTGTACGGTGTGTCCTGAAACATCGAAAAAACACAGCTTAGGGAGCATAGGGCACGTCCACTCATGGGCGTATAAATTGGGAAAACTAAAAATCAGCAAGACACAGGCACCCCAAAGTTTAGGGCTGCTCTGTTGACAAGAACCTCCATTTCATGACACCTTAAATATCCCAGGAAAGAGAAAAATGGATAAAGAAGTTGTGGTCCTTATGTACAAGGGAATATCACTCAGACATGAAATCAATGTCATAAGGCTAGTAGAAGCAAGATGAGTGGATTTAGGTACGACGATTCTAAGTGAAATAAGTCACACAGAAAAAGACACTTATCATAAGCTATCACTTATAGAGGGAATGTAAAAACCGCTACACTTGAACTGAATTACAAATCAGAACAGAGTCACACGTTTAGAAAACACACTATGGCTGCTTAACGGGAAAGGTGAGGTGGGTTGAGGCATAAAACAAGGGTTTCAAATTCGCTCAGATACCGTTCCACACACCCAATATGTAATAGACAAGACCTACTGCTTGCTCAGTGAACTGGACTCAACACCCCCTATTCACTGCACAAGAATATATGTTACTAGTAAGAATCTTAAAACCTACGTATTGATATCTGTCTGGAAGTGAGTCAAGTGGGTGTAAAGCCACATAAACACAGCCGTGAAAAGCAGCTAAACCCCATTATAAAAATAAATTACTTTTAAAAACCCGTAAAACAAAGACAGTGAAAAAGAGAGAAATTCTTACAAAATTCGTTCAGAGGCTGTGATGCAACCTGGATTGACCATATCTAGACCCACAGCTGGATGAGACATAAGGGTGGGCACTCTTGGGGCTGAAAGTTTGGGTGAGGTTGGGTGAGCAAACGCAGACCCTTTAAAGTAATACTGCCTGGTACCCATCCCATGGGTCCCAAATCTCCAGGTTCAAGGGCATCTTCCTACATCGAAAACATGCATGAGAAACCCAGAAGATGGTACACCGTGTGATTTTGAAAGGTTTCTAATACGCACCTGATTTCTCATCTCCTTGTGCTCGGGTTCGCCTTTCCAGCTACTTTACTAGCAATCTCCCTACTTGGAGAATCAGCACCTTTAAGCTTCTGTTCCCTACAGGTTGCAATTTGTCCTGAGGATGAACGGGAAGAGGGGCAACCAATGAGAGACTAGATCTAGGTGTTGGGACAGGCACAGGTCACTCTATTTTCCCATCAGGAAGAAGAATTAACCACAGGCTCAGCCTGCCGCCCAGATGCAGAATAGGGCCTGAGGCAATCCCGCCCTTTTGCGGCCAGCTCCCAAAAAAGCGAGTTGAAAAATGGAGCTCAGGGACACTGCAATTCACAAACCCGCAGAGCTATAAATGATAACTCTCATCCACAGATATATTGAGGGAAGGCAACGAAGAGGATTTGAAAGCAAGGCAGAATTGCAGGAAACAGGTTTCAGGAGGTAGATTCGAATCGCCTTTAAAGCACATGAAAAGTGGCAAAATGTCGACAATGATGCCCTTGGCCAAACAGGGCGTATGCGTTTTTTCCTGAATATATTCAGGAAAAAACGCATACGCCCTGTTTGGCCAACCAAGCAACCTGGAAAGGCTAATCAGCGCTACAAAGAAGTCTCGCTTCCCATCGTTCAAAAGGGCCATGCTGCAAAAAGTGTCAAAACCAGAAATGCAGGACAGGCCATGGAGAAATGGCAGCCTTGCTACGCTGATGGGCGGGATGTAAATTGCCAACAGCCACTCTGGAGAAGTGTACGGTGTGTCCTGAAACATCGAAAAAACACAGCTTATGGAGCATAGGGCACGTCCACTCATGGGCGTATAAATTGGGAAAACTAAAAATCAGCAAGACACAGGCACCCCAAAGTTTAGGGCTGCTCTGTTGACAAGAACCTCCACTTCATGACACCTTAAATATCCCAGGAAAGAGAAAAATGGATAAAGAAGTTGTGGTCCTTATGTACAATGGAATATCACTCAGACATGAAATCAATGTCATAAGGCTAGTAGAAGCAAGATGAGTGGATTTAGGTACGACGATTCTAAGTGAAATAAGTCACACAGAAAAAGACACTTATCATAAGCTATCACTTATAGAGGGAATGTAAAAACCGCTACACTTGAACTGAATTACAAAACAGAACAGAGTCACACGTTTAGAAAACACACTATGGCTGCTTAACGGGAAAGGTGAGGTGGGGTGATGCATAAAACAAGGGTTTCAAATTCGCACAGATACCGTTCCATACACCCAATATGTAATAGACAATACCTACTCCTTGCTCAGTGAACTGGACTCAACACCCCCTATTCACCGCACAAGAATATATGTGACTAGTAAGAATCTTAAAACCTATGTATTGATATCTGTCTGGAAGTGAGTCAAGTGGGTGTAAAGCCGCATAAACACAGCCGTGAAAAGCAGCTAAACCCCATTATAAAAATAAATTACTTTTAAAAACCCGTAAAACAAAGACAGTGAAAGAGAGAGACATTCTTACAAAATTCGTTCAGAGGCTGTGATGCAACCTGGATTGACCATATCTAGACCCACAGCTGGATGAGACATAAGGGTGGGCACTCTTGGGGCTGAAAGTTTGGGTGAGGTTGGGTGAGCAAAAGCAGACCCTTTAAAGTAATACTGCCTGGTACCCATCCCATGGGTCCCAAATCTCCAGGTTCAAGGGCATCTTCCTACATCGAAAACATGCATGAGAAACCCAGAAGATGGTACACCGTGTGATTTTGAAAGGTTTCTAATACGCACCTCATTTCTCATCTCCTTGTGCTCGGGTTCGCCTTTCCAGCTACTTTACTAGCAATCTCCCTACTTGGAGAATCAGCACCTTTAAGCTCCTGTTCCCTACAGGTTGCAATTTGTCCTGAGGATGAACGGGAAGAGGGGCAACCAATGAGAGACTAGATCTAGGTGTTGGGACAGGCAGAGGTCACTCTATTTTCCCATCGGGAAGAAGAATTAACCACAGGCTCAGCCTGCCGCCCAGAAGCAGAATAGGGCCTGAGGCAATCCCGCGCTTTTGGGGCCAGCTCCCAAAAAAGCCAGTTGAAAAATGGAGCTCAGGGACACTGCAATTCACAAACCCGCAGAGCTATAAATGATAACTCTCATCCACAGATATATTGAGGGAAGGCAACGAAGAGGATTTGAAAGCAAGGCAGAATTGCAGGAAACATGTTTCAGGAGGTAGATTCGAATCGCCTTTAAAGCACATGAAAAGTGGCAAAACATCGACAATGATGCCCTTGGCCAAACAGGGCGTATGCGTTTTTTCCTGAATATATTCAGGAAAAAACGCATACGCCCTGTTTGGCCAACCAAGCAACCTGGAAAGGCTAATCAGCGCTACAAAGAAGTCTCGCTTCCCAACGGTCAAAACGGCCATGCTGCAAAAAGTGTCAAAACCAGAAATGCAGGACAGGCAATGGAGAAATGGCAGCCTTGCTACGCTGACGGGCGGGATGTAAATTGCCAACAGCCACTCTGGAGAAGTGCACGGTGTGTCCTAAAACATTGAAAAAACACAGCTTAGGGAGCATAGGGCACGTCCACTCATGGGCGTATAAATTGGGAAAACTAAAAATCAGCAAGACACAGGCACCCCAAAGTTTAGGGCTGCTCTGTTGACAAGAACCTCCACTTCATGACACCTTATATATCCCAGGAAAAAGAAAAATGGATAAAGAAGTTGTGGTCCTTATGTACAATGGAATATCACTCAGACATGAAATCAATGTCATAAGGCTAGTAGAAGCAAGATGAGTGGATTTAGGTACGATGATTCTACGTGAAATAAGTCACACAGAAAAAGACACTTATCATAAGCTATCACTTATAGAGGGAATGTAAAAACCGCTACACTTGAACTGAATTACAAAACAGAACAGAGTCACACGTTTAGAAAACACACTATGGCTGCTTAACGGGAAAGGTGAGGTGGGGTGATGCATAAAACAAGGGTTTCAAATTCGCACAGATACCGTTCCATACACCCAATATGTAATAGACAATACCTACTACTTGCTCAGTGAACTGGACTCAACACCCCCTATTCACCGCACAAGAATATATGTGACTAGTAAGAATCTTAAAACCTATGTATTGATATCTGTCTGGAAGTGAGTCAAGTGGGTGTAAAGCCGCATAAACACAGCCGTGAAAAGCAGCTAAACCCCATTATAAAAATAAATTACTTTTAAAAACCCGTAAAACAAAGACAGTGAAAGAGAGAGAAATTCTTACAAAATTCGTTCAGAGGCTGTGATGCAACCTGGATTGACCATATCTAGACCCACAGCTGGATGAGACATAAGGGTGGGCACTCTTGGGGCTGAAAGTTTGTGTGAGGTTGGGTGAGCAAAAGCAGACCCTTTAAAGTAATACTGCCTGGTACCCATCCCATGGGTCCCAAATCTCCAGGTTCAAGGGCATCTTCCTACATCGAAAACATGCATGAGAAACCCAGAAGTTGGTACACCGTGTGATTTTGAAAGGTTTCTAAAACGCACCTCATTTCTCATCTCCTTGTGCTCGGGTTCGCCTTTCCAGGTACTTTACTAGCAATCTCCCTACTTGGAGAATCAGCACCTTTAAGCTCCTGTTCCCTACAGGTTGCAATTTGTCCTGAGGATGAACGGGAAGAGGGGCAACCAATGAGAGACTAGATCTAGGTGTTGGGACAGGCAGATGTCACTCTATTTTCCCATCGGGAAGAAGAATTAACCACAGGCTCAGCCTGCCGCCCAGAAGCAGAATAGGGCCTGAGGCAATCCCGCGCTTTTGCGGCCAGCTCCCAAAAAAGCCAGTTGAAAAATGGAGCTCAGGGACACTGCAATTCACAAACCCGCAGAGCTATAAATGATAACTCTCATCCACAGATATATTGAGGGAAGGCAACGAAGAGGATTTGAAAACAAGGCAGAATTGCAGGAAACATGTTTCAGGAGGTAGATTCGAATCGCCTTTAAAGCACATGAAAAGTGGCAAAACATCGACAATGATGCCCTTGGCCAAACAGGGCGTAGGCGTTTTTTCCTGAATATATTCAGGAAAAAACGCATACGCCCTGTTTGGCCAACCAAGCAACCTGGAAAGGCTAATCAGCGCTACAAAGAAGTCTCGCTTCCCAACGGTCAAAACGGCCATGCTGCAAAAAGTGTCAAAACCAGAAATGCAGGACAGGCCATGGAGAAATGGCAGCCTTGCTACGCTGATGGGCGGGATGTAAATTGCCAACAGCCACTCTGGAGAAGTGTACGGTGTGTCCTGAAACATCGAAAAAACACAGCTTAGGGAGCATAGGGCACGTCCACTCATGGGCGTATAAATTGGGAAAACTAAAAATCAGCAAGACACAGGCACCCCAAAGTTTAGGGCTGCTCTGTTGACAAGAACCTCCACTTCATGACACCTTAAATATCCCAGGAAAGAGAAAAATGGATAAAGAAGTTGTGGTCCTTATGTACAATGGAATATCACTCAGACATGAAATCAATGTCATAAGGCTAGTAGAAGCAAGATGAGTGGATTTAGGTACGACGATTCTAAGTGAAATAAGTCACACAGAAAAAGACACATATCATAAGCTATCACGTATAGAGGGAATGTAAAAACCGCTACACTTGAACTGAATTACAAATCAGAACAGAGTCACACGTTTAGAAAACACACTATGGCTGCTTAACGGGAAAGGTGAGGTGGGGTGAGGCATAAAACAAGGGTTTCAAATTCGCTCAGATACCGTTCCATACACCCAATATGTAATAGACAAGACCTACTGCTTGCTCAGTGAACTGGACTCAACACCCCCTATTCACTGCACAAGAATATATGTGACTAGTAAGAATCTTAAAACCTATGTATTGATATCTGTCTGGAAGTGAGTCAAGTGGGTGTAAAGCCACATAAACACAGCCGTGAAAAGCAGCTAAACCCCATTATAAAAATAAATTACTTTTAAAAACCCGTAAAACAAAGACAGTGAAAGAGAGAGAAATTCTTACAAAATTCGTTCAGAGGCTGTGATGCAACCTGGATTGACCATATCTAGACCCACAGCTGGATGAGACATAAGGGTGGGCACTCTTGGGGCTGAAAGTTTGGGTGAGGTTGGGTGAGCAAAAGCAGACCCTTTAAAGTAATACTGCCTGGTACCCATCCCATGGGTCCCAAATCTCCAGGTTCAAGGGCATCTTCCTACATCGAAAACATGCATGAGAAACCCAGAAGATGGTACACCGTGTGATTTTGAAAGGTTTCTAATACGCACCTCATTTCTCATCTCCTTGTGCTCGGGTTCGCCTTTCCAGCTACTTTACTAGCAATCTCCCTACTTGGAGAATCAGCACCTTTAAGCTCCTGTTCCCTACAGGTTGCAATTTGTCCTGAGGATGAACGGGAAGAGGGGCAACCAATGAGAGACTAGATCTAGGTGTTGGAACAGGCAGAGGTCACTCTATTTTCCCATCAGGAAGAAGAATTAACCACAGGCTCAGCCTGCCGCCCAGAAGCAGAATAGGGCCTGAGGCAATCCCGCGCTTTTGCGGCCAGCTCCCAAAAAAGCCAGTTGAAAAATGGAGCTCAGGGACACTGCAATTCACAAACCCGCAGAGCTATAAATGATAACTCTCATCCACAGATATATTGAGGGAAGGCAACGAAGAGAATTTGAAAGCAAGGCAGAATTGCAGGAAACAGGTTTCAGGAGGTAGATTCGAATCGCCTTTAAAGCACATGAAAAGTGGCAAAATGTCGACAATGATGCCCTTGGCCAAACAGGGCGTATGCGTTTTTTCCTGAATATATTCAGGAAAAAACGCATACGCCCTGTTTGGCCAACCAAGCAACCTGGAAAGGCTAATCAGCGCTACAAAGAAGTCTCGCTTCCCATCGGTCAAAAGGGCCATGCTGCAAAAAGTGTCAAATCCAGAAATGCAGGACAGGCCATGGAGAAATGGCAGCCTTGCTACACTGATGGGCGGGATGTAAATTGCCAACAGCCACTCTGGAGACGTGTACGGTGTGTCCTGAAACATCGAAAAACCACAGCTTAGGGAGCATAGGGCACGTCCACTCATGGGCGTATAAATTGGGAAAAATAAAAATCAGCAAGACACAGGCACCCCAAAGTTTAGGGCTGCTCTGTTGACAAGAACCTCCACTTCATGACACCTTAAATATCCCAGGAAAGAAAAAAATGGATAAAGAAGTTGTGGTCCTTATGTACAATGGAATATCACTCAGACATGAAATCAATGTCTTAAGGCTAGTAGAAGCACGATGAGTGGATTTAGGTACGATGATTCTAAGTGAAATAAGTCACACAGAAAAAGACACTTATCATAAGCTATCACTTATAGAGGGAATGTAAAAACCGCTACACTTGAACTGAATTACAAAACAGAACAGAGTCACACGTTTAGAAAACACACTATGGCTGCTTAACGGCAAAGGTGAGGTGGGGTGAGCCATAAAACAAGGGTTTCAAATTCGCTCAGATATCGTTCCATACACCCAATATGTAATAGACAACACCTGCTCCTTGCTCAGTGAACTGGACTCAACACCCCCTATTCACCGCACAAGAATATATGTGACTAGTAAGTATCTTAAAACCTATGTATTGATATCTGTCTGGCAGTGAGTCAAGTGGGTGTAAAGCCGCATAAACACAGCCGTGAAAAGCAGCTAAACCCCATTATAAAAATAAATTACTTTTAAAAACCCGTAAAACAAAGACAGTGAAAGAGAGAGAAATTCTTACAAAATTCGTTCAGAGGCTGTGATGCAACCTGGATTGACCTTATCTAGACCCACAGCTGGATGAGACATAAGGGTGGACACTCTTGGGGCTGAAAGGTTGGGTGAGGTTGGGTGAGCAAACACAGACCCTTTAAAGTACTACTGCCTGGTACCCACCCCATGGGTCCCAAATCTGCAGGTCCAAGGGCATCTTCCTACATCGAAAACATGCATGAGGAACCCAGAAGATGGTACACCGTGTGATTTTGAAAGGTTTCTAATACGCACCTCATTTCTCATCTCCTTGTGCTCGGGTTCGCCTTTCCAGGTACTTTACTAGCAATCTCCCTACTTGGAGAATCAGCACCTTTAAGCTCCTGTTCCCTACAGGTTGCAATTTGTCCTGAGGATGAACGGGAAGAGGGGCAACCAATGAGAGACTAGATCTAGGTGTTGGGACAGGCAGATGTCACTCTATTTTCCCATCGGGAAGAAGAATTAACCACAGGCTCAGCCTGCCGCCCAGAAGCAGAATAGGGCCTGAGGCAATCCCGCGCTTTTGCGGCCAGCTCCCAAAAAAGCCAGTTGAAAAATGGAGCTCAGGGACACTGCAATTCACAAACCCGCAGAGCTATAAATGATAACTCTCATCCACAGATATATTGAGGGAAGGCAACGAAGAGGATTTGAAAACAAGGCAGAATTGCAGGAAACATGTTTCAGGAGGTAGATTCGAATCGCCTTTAAAGCACATGAAAAGTGGCAAAACATCGACAATGATGCCCTTGGCCAAACAGGGCGTAGGCGTTTTTTCCTGAATATATTCAGGAAAAAACGCATACGCCCTGTTTGGCCAACCAAGCAACCTGGAAAGGCTAATCAGCGCTACAAAGAAGTCTCGCTTCCCAACGGTCAAAACGGCCATGCTGCAAAAAGTGTCAAAACCAGAAATGCAGGACAGGCCATGGAGAAATGGCAGCCTTGCTACGCTGATGGGCGGGATGTAAATTGCCAACAGCCATTCTGGAGAAGTGTACGGTGTGTCCTGAAACATCGAAAAAACACAGCTTAGGGAGCATAGGGCACGTCCACTCATGGGCGTATAAATTGGGAAAACTAAAAATCAGCAAGACACAGGCACCCCAAAGTTTAGGGCTGCTCTGTTGACAAGAACCTCCACTTCATGACACCTTAAATATCCCAGGAAAGAGAAAAATGGATAAAGAAGTTGTGGTCCTTATGTACAATGGAATATCACTCAGACATGAAATCAATGTCATAAGGCTAGTAGAAGCAAGATGAGTGGATTTAGGTACGACGATTCTAAGTGAAATAAGTCACACAGAAAAAGACACATATCATAAGCTATCACGTATAGAGGGAATGTAAAAACCGCTACACTTGAACTGAATTACAAATCAGAACAGAGTCACACGTTTAGAAAACACACTATGGCTGCTTAACGGGAAAGGTGAGGTGGGGTGAGGCATAAAACAAGGGTTTCAAATTCGCTCAGATACCGTTCCATACACCCAATATGTAATAGACAAGACCTACTGCTTGCTCAGTGAACTGGACTCAACACCCCCTATTCACTGCACAAGAATATATGTGACTAGTAAGAATCTTAAAACCTATGTATTGATATCTGTCTGGAAGTGAGTCAAGTGGGTGTAAAGCCACATAAACACAGCCGTGAAAAGCAGCTAAACCCCATTATAAAAATAAATTACTTTTAAAAACCCGTAAAACAAAGACAGTGAAAGAGAGAGAAATTCTTACAAAATTCGTTCAGAGGCTGTGATGCAACCTGGATTGACCATATCTAGACCCACAGCTGGATGAGACATAAGGGTGGGCACTCTTGGGGCTGAAAGTTTGGGTGAGGTTGGGTGAGCAAAAGCAGACCCTTTAAAGTAATACTGCCTGGTACCCATCCCATGGGTCCCAAATCTCCAGGTTCAAGGGCATCTTCCTACATCGAAAACATGCATGAGAAACCCAGAAGATGGTACACCGTGTGATTTTGAAAGGTTTCTAATACGCACCTCATTTCTCATCTCCTTGTGCTCGGGTTCGCCTTTCCAGCTACTTTACTAGCAATCTCCCTACTTGGAGAATCAGCACCTTTAAGCTCCTGTTCCCTACAGGTTGCAATTTGTCCTGAGGATGAACGGGAAGAGGGGCAACCAATGAGAGACTAGATCTAGGTGTTGGGACAGGCAGAGGTCACTCTATTTTCCCATCGGGAAGAAGAATTAACCACAGGCTCAGCCTGCCGCCCAGAAGCAGAATAGGGCCTGAGGCAATCCCGCCCTTTTGCGCCCAGCTCCCAAAAAAGCCAGTTGAAAAATGGAGCTCAGGGACACTGCAATTCACAAACACGCAGAGCTATAAATGATAACTCTCATCCACAGATATATTGAGGGAAGGCAACGAAGAGGATTTGAAAGCAAGGCAGAATTGCAGGAAACAGGTTTCAGGAGGTAGATTCGAATCGCCTTTAAAGCACATGAAAAGTGGCAAAACTTCGACAATGATGCCCTTGGCCAAAAAGGGCGTATGCGTTTTTTCCTGAATATATTCAAGAAAAAACGCATACGCCCTTTTTTGCCAACCAAGCAACCTGGAAAGGCAAATCAGCGCTACAAAGAAGGCTCGCTTCCCATCGGTCAAAAGGGCCATGCTGCAAAAAGTGTCAAAACCAGAAATGCAGGACAGGCCATGGAGAAATGGCAGCCTAGCTACGCTGATGGGCGGGATGTAAATTGCCAACAGCCACTCTGGAGAAGTGTACGGTGTGTCCTGAAACATCGAAAAAACACAGCTTAGGGAGCATAGGGCACGTCCACTCATGGGCGTATAAATTGGGAAAACTAAAAATCAGCAAGACACAGGCACCCCAAAGTTTAGGGCTGCTCTGTTGACAAGAACCTCCATTTCATGACACCTTAAATATCCCAGGAAAGAGAAAAATGGATAAAGAAGTTGTGGTCCTTATGTACAATGGAATATCACTCAGACATGAAATCAATGTCATAAGGCTAGTAGAAGCAAGATGAGTGGATTTACGTACGACGATTCTAAGTGAAATAAGTCACACAGAAAAAGACACTTATCATAAGCTATCACTTATAGAGGGAATGTAAAAACCGCTACACTTGAACTGAATTACAAATCAGAACAGAGTCACACGTTTAGAAAACACACTATGGCTGCTTAACGGGAAAGGTGAGGTGGGGTGAGGCATAAAACAAGGGTTTCAAATTCGCTCAGATACCGTTCCACACACCCAATATGTAATAGACAAGACCTACTGCTTGCTCAGTGAACTGGACTCAACACCCCCTATTCACTGCACAAGAATATATGTGACTAGTAAGAATCTTAAAACCTACGTATTGATATCTGTCTGGAAGTGAGTCAAGTGGGTGTAAAGCCACATAAACACAGCCGTGAAAAGCAGCTAAACCCCATTATAAAAATAAATTACTTTTAAAAACCCGTAAAACAAAGACAGTGAAAAAGAGAGAAATTCTTACAAAATTCGTTCAGAGGCTGTGATGCAACCTGGATTGACCATATCTAGACCCACAGCTGGATGAGACATAAGGGTGGGCACTCTTGGGGCTGAAAGTTTGGGTGAGGTTGGGTGAGCAAACGCAGACCCTTTAAAGTAATACTGCCTGGTACCCATCCCATGGGTCCCAAATCTCCAGGTTCAAGGGCATCTTCCTACATCGAAAACATGCATGAGAAACCCAGAAGATGGTACACCGTGTGATTTTGAAAGGTTTCTAATACGCACCTGATTTCTCATCTCCTTGTGCTCGGGTTCGCCTTTCCAGCTACTTTACTAGCAATCTCCCTACTTGGAGAATCAGCACCTTTAAGCTTCTGTTCCCTACAGGTTGCAATTTGTCCTGAGGATGAACGGGAAGAGGGGCAACCAATGAGAGACTAGATCTAGGTGTTGGCACAGGCACAGGTCACTCTATTTTCCCATCAGGAAGAAGAATTAACCACAGGCTCAGCCTGCCGCCCAGATGCAGAATAGGGCCTGAGGCAATCCCGCCCTTTTGCGGCCAGCTCCCAAAAAAGCGAGTTGAAAAATGGAGCTCAGGGACACTGCAATTCACAAACCCGCAGAGCTATAAATGATAACTCTCATCCACAGATATATTGAGGGAAGGCAACGAAGAGGATTTGAAAGCAAGGCAGAATTGCAGGAAACAGGTTTCAGGAGGTAGATTCGAATCGCCTTTAAAGCACATGAAAAGTGGCAAAATGTCGACAATGATGCCCTTGGCCAAACAGCGCGTATGCGTTTTTTCCTGAATATATTCAGGAAAAAACGCATACGCCCTGTTTGGCCAACCAAGCAACCTGGAAAGGCTAATCAGCGCTACAAAGAAGTCTCGCTTCCCATCGTTCAAAAGGGCCATGCTGCAAAAAGTGTCAAAACCAGAAATGCAGGACAGGCCATGGAGAAATGGCAGCCTTGCTACGCTGATGGGCGGGATGTAAATTGCCAACAGCCACTCTGGAGAAGTGTACGGTGTGTCCTGAAACATCGAAAAAACACAGCTTATGGAGCATAGGGCACGTCCACTCATGGGCGTATAAATTGGGAAAACTAAAAATCAGCAAGACACAGGCACCCCAAAGTTTAGGGCTGCTCTGTTGACAAGAACCTCCACTTCATGACACCTTAAATATCCCAGGAAAGAGAAAAATGGATAAAGAAGTTGTGGTCCTTATGTACAATGGAATATCACTCAGACATGAAATCAATGTCATAAGGCTAGTAGAAGCAAGATGAGTGGATTTAGGTACGACGATTCTAAGTGAAATAAGTCACACAGAAAAAGACACTTATCATAAGCTATCACTTATAGAGGGAATGTAAAAACCGCTACACTTGAACTGAATTACAAAACAGAACAGAGTCACACGTTTAGAAAACACACTATGGCTGCTTAACGGGAAAGGTGAGGTGGGGTGATGCATAAAACAAGGGTTTCAAATTCGCACAGATACCGTTCCATACACCCAATATGTAATAGACAATACCTACTCCTTGCTCAGTGAACTGGACTCAACACCCCCTATTCACCGCACAAGAATATATGTGACTAGTAAGAATCTTAAAACCTATGTATTGATATCTGTCTGGAAGTGAGTCAAGTGGGTGTAAAGCCGCATAAACACAGCCGTGAAAAGCAGCTAAACCCCATTATAAAAATAAATTACTTTTAAAAACCCGTAAAACAAAGACAGTGAAAGAGAGAGACATTCTTACAAAATTCGTTCAGAGGCTGTGATGCAACCTGGATTGACCATATCTAGACCCACAGCTGGATGAGACATAAGGGTGGGCACTCTTGGGGCTGAAAGTTTGGGTGAGGTTGGGTGAGCAAAAGCAGACCCTTTAAAGTAATACTGCCTGGTACCCATCCCATGGGTCCCAAATCTCCAGGTTCAAGGGCATCTTCCTACATCGAAAACATGCATGAGAAACCCAGAAGATGGTACACCGTGTGATTTTGAAAGGTTTCTAATACGCACCTCATTTCTCATCTCCTTGTGCTCGGGTTCGCCTTTCCAGCTACTTTACTAGCAATCTCCCTACTTGGAGAATCAGCACCTTTAAGCTCCTGTTCCCTACAGGTTGCAATTTGTCCTGAGGATGAACGGGAAGAGGGGCAACCAATGAGAGACTAGATCTAGGTGTTGGGACAGGCAGAGGTCACTCTATTTTCCCATCGGGAAGAAGAATTAACCACAGGCTCAGCCTGCCGCCCAGAAGCAGAATAGGGCCTGAGGCAATCCCGCGCTTTTGGGGCCAGCTCCCAAAAAAGCCAGTTGAAAAATGGAGCTCAGGGACACTGCAATTCACAAACCCGCAGAGCTATAAATGATAACTCTCATCCACAGATATATTGAGGGAAGGCAACGAAGAGGATTTGAAAGCAAGGCAGAATTGCAGGAAACATGTTTCAGGAGGTAGATTCGAATCGCCTTTAAAGCACATGAAAAGTGGCAAAACATCGACAATGATGCCCTTGGCCAAACAGGGCGTATGCGTTTTTTCCTGAATATATTCAGGAAAAAACGCATACGCCCTGTTTGGCCAACCAAGCAACCTGGAAAGGCTAATCAGCGCTACAAAGAAGTCTCGCTTCCCAACGGTCAAAACGGCCATGCTGCAAAAAGTGTCAAAACCAGAAATGCAGGACAGGCAATGGAGAAATGGCAGCCTTGCTACGCTGACGGGCGGGATGTAAATTGCCAACAGCCACTCTGGAGAAGTGCACGGTGTGTCCTAAAACATTGAAAAAACACAGCTTAGGGAGCATAGGGCACGTCCACTCATGGGCGTATAAATTGGGAAAACTAAAAATCAGCAAGACACAGGCACCCCAAAGTTTAGGGCTGCTCTGTTGACAAGAACCTCCATTTCATGACACCTTAAATATCCCAGGAAAGAGAAAAATGGATAAAGAAGTTGTGGTCCTTATGTACAATGGAATATCACTCAGACATGAAATCAATGTCATAAGGCTAGTAGAAGCAAGATGAGTGGATTTAGGTACGACGATTCTAAGTGAAATAAGTCACACAGAAAAAGACACTTATCATAAGCTATCACTTATAGAGGGAATGTAAAAACCGCTACACTTGAACTGAATTACAAATCAGAACAGAGTCACACGTTTAGAAAACACACTATGGCTGCTTAACGGGAAAGGTGAGGTGGGGTGAGGCATAAAACAAGGGTTTCAAATTCGCTCAGATACCGTTCCACACACCCAATATGTAATAGACAAGACCTACTGCTTGCTCAGTGAACTGGACTCAACACCCCCTATTCACTGCACAAGAATATATGTGACTAGTAAGAATCTTAAAACCTACGTATTGATATCTGTCTGGAAGTGAGTCAAGTGGGTGTAAAGCCACATAAACACAGCCGTGAAAAGCAGCTAAACTCCATTATAAAAATAAATTACTTTTAAAAACCCGTAAAACAAAGACAGTGAAAAAGAGAGAAATTCTTACAAAATTCGTTCAGAGGCTGTGATGCAACCTGGATTGACCATATCTAGACCCACAGCTGGATGAGACATAAGGGTGGGCACTCTTGGGGCTGAAAGTTTGGGTGAGGTTGGGTGAGCAAACGCAGACCCTTTAAAGTAATACTGCCTGGTACCCATCCCATGGGTCCCAAATCTCCAGGTTCAAGGGCATCTTCCTACATCGAAAACATGCATGAGAAACCCAGAAGATGGTACACCGTGTGATTTTGAAAGGTTTCTAATACGCACCTGATTTCTCATCTCCTTGTGCTCGGGTTCGCCTTTCCAGCTACTTTACTAGCAATCTCCCTACTTGGAGAATCAGCACCTTTAAGCTTCTGTTCCCTACAGGTTGCAATTTGTCCTGAGGATGAACGGGAAGAGGGGCAACCAATGAGAGACTAGATCTAGGTGTTGGCACAGGCACAGGTCACTCTATTTTCCCATCAGGAAGAAGAATTAACCACAGGCTCAGCCTGCCGCCCAGATGCAGAATAGGGCCTGAGGCAATCCCGCCCTTTTGCGGCCAGCTCCCAAAAAAGCGAGTTGAAAAATGGAGCTCAGGGACACTGCAATTCACAAACCCGCAGAGCTATAAATGATAACTCTCATCCACAGATATATTGAGGGAAGGCAACGAAGAGGATTTGAAAGCAAGGCAGAATTGCAGGAAACAGGTTTCAGGAGGTAGATTCGAATCGCCTTTAAAGCACATGAAAAGTGGCAAAATGTCGACAATGATGCCCTTGGCCAAACAGCGCGTATGCGTTTTTTCCTGAATATATTCAGGAAAAAACGCATACGCCCTGTTTGGCCAACCAAGCAACCTGGAAAGGCTAATCAGCGCTACAAAGAAGTCTCGCTTCCCATCGTTCAAAAGGGCCATGCTGCAAAAAGTGTCAAAACCAGAAATGCAGGACAGGCCATGGAGAAATGGCAGCCTTGCTACGCTGATGGGCGGGATGTAAATTGCCAACAGCCACTCTGGAGAAGTGTACGGTGTGTCCTGAAACATCGAAAAAACACAGCTTATGGAGCATAGGGCACGTCCACTCATGGGCGTATAAATTGGGAAAACTAAAAATCAGCAAGACACAGGCACCCCAAAGTTTAGGGCTGCTCTGTTGACAAGAACCTCCACTTCATGACACCTTAAATATCCCAGGAAAGAGAAAAATGGATAAAGAAGTTGTGGTCCTTATGTACAATGGAATATCACTCAGACATGAAATCAATGTCATAAGGCTAGTAGAAGCAAGATGAGTGGATTTAGGTACGACGATTCTAAGTGAAATAAGTCACACAGAAAAAGACACTTATCATAAGCTATCACTTATAGAGGGAATGTAAAAACTGCTACACTTGAACTGAATTACAAAACAGAACAGAGTCACACGTTTAGAAAACACACTATGGCTGCTTAACGGGAAAGGTGAGGTGGGGTGATGCATAAAACAAGGGTTTCAAATTCGCACAGATACCGTTCCATACACCCAATATGTAATAGACAATACCTACTCCTTGCTCAGTGAACTGGACTCAACACCCCCTATTCACCGCACAAGAATATATGTGACTAGTAAGAATCTTAAAACCTATGTATTGATATCTGTCTGGAAGTGAGTCAAGTGGGTGTAAAGCCGCATAAACACAGCCGTGAAAAGCAGCTAAACCCCATTATAAAAATAAATTACTTTTAAAAACCCGTAAAACAAAGACAGTGAAAGAGAGAGACATTCTTACAAAATTCGTTCAGAGGCTGTGATGCAACCTGGATTGACCATATCTAGACCCACAGCTGGATGAGACATAAGGGTGGGCACTCTTGGGGCTGAAAGTTTGGGTGAGGTTGGGTGAGCAAAAGCAGACCCTTTAAAGTAATACTGCCTGGTACCCATCCCATGGGTCCCAAATCTCCAGGTTCAAGGGCATCTTCCTACATCGAAAACATGCATGAGAAACCCAGAAGATGGTACACCGTGTGATTTTGAAAGGTTTCTAATACGCACCTCATTTCTCATCTCCTTGTGCTCGGGTTCGCCTTTCCAGCTACTTTACTAGCAATCTCCCTACTTGGAGAATCAGCACCTTTAAGCTCCTGTTCCCTACAGGTTGCAATTTGTCCTGAGGATGAACGGGAAGAGGGGCAACCAATGAGAGACTAGATCTAGGTGTTGGGACAGGCAGAGGTCACTCTATTTTCCCATCGGGAAGAAGAATTAACCACAGGCTCAGCCTGCCGCCCAGAAGCAGAATAGGGCCTGAGGCAATCCCGCGCTTTTGGGGCCAGCTCCCAAAAAAGCCAGTTGAAAAATGGAGCTCAGGGACACTGCAATTCACAAACCCGCAGAGCTATAAATGATAACTCTCATCCACAGATATATTGAGGGAAGGCAACGAAGAGGATTTGAAAGCAAGGCAGAATTGCAGGAAACATGTTTCAGGAGGTAGATTCGAATCGCCTTTAAAGCACATGAAAAGTGGCAAAACATCGACAATGATGCCCTTGGCCAAAATGGGCGTATGCGTTTTTTCCTGAATATATTCAGGAAAAAACGCATACGCCCTGTTTGGCCAACCAAGCAACCTGGAAAGGCTAATCAGCGCTACAAAGAAGTCTCGCTTCCCAACGGTCAAAACGGCCATGCTGCAAAAAGTGTCAAAACCAGAAATGCAGGACAGGCAATGGAGAAATGGCAGCCTTGCTACGCTGACGGGCGGGATGTAAATTGCCAACAGCCACTCTGGAGAAGTGCACGGTGTGTCCTAAAACATTGAAAAAACACAGCTTAGGGAGCATAGGGCACGTCCACTCATGGGCGTATAAATTGGGAAAACTAAAAATCAGCAAGACACAGGCACCCCAAAGTTTAGGGCTGCTCTGTTGACAAGAACCTCCACTTCATGACACCTTATATATCCCAGGAAAAAGAAAAATGGATAAAGAAGTTGTGGTCCTTATGTACAATGGAATATCACTCAGACATGAAATCAATGTCATAAGGCTAGTAGAAGCAAGATGAGTGGATTTAGGTACGATGATTCTACGTGAAATAAGTCACACAGAAAAAGACACTTATCATAAGCTATCACTTATAGAGGGAATGTAAAAACCGCTACACTTGAACTGAATTACAAAACAGAACAGAGTCACACGTTTAGAAAACACACTATGGCTGCTTAACGGGAAAGGTGAGGTGGGGTGATGCATAAAACAAGGGTTTCAAATTCGCACAGATACCGTTCCATACACCCAATATGTAATAGACAATACCTACTCCTTGCTCAGTGAACTGGACTCAACACCCCCTATTCACCGCACAAGAATATATGTGACTAGTAAGAATCTTAAAACCTATGTATTGATATCTGTCTGGAAGTGAGTCAAGTGGGTGTAAAGCCGCATAAACACAGCCGTGAAAAGCAGCTAAACCCCATTATAAAAATAAATTACTTTTAAAAACCCGTAAAACAAAGACAGTGAAAGAGAGAGAAATTCTTACAAAATTCGTTCAGAGGCTGTGATGCAACCTGGATTGACCATATCTAGACCCACAGCTGGATGAGACATAAGGGTGGGCACTCTTGGGGCTGAAAGTTTGGGTGAGGTTGGGTGAGCAAAAGCAGACCCTTTAAAGTAATACTGCCTGGTACCCATCCCATGGGTCCCAAATCTCCAGGTTCAAGGGCATCTTCCTACATCGAAAACATGCATGAGAAACCCAGAAGATGGTACACCGTGTGATTTTGAAAGGTTTCTAATACGCACCTCATTTCTCATCTCCTTGTGCTCGGGTTCGCCTTTCCAGCTACTTTACTAGCAATCTCCCTACTTGGAGAATCAGCACCTTTAAGCTCCTGTTCCCTAAAGGTTGCAATTTGTCCTGAGGATGAACGGGAAGAGGGGCAACCAATGAGAGACTAGATCTAGGTGTTGGGACAGGCAGAGGTCACTCTATTTTCCCATCGGGAAGAAGAATTAACCACAGGCTCAGCCTGCCGCCCAGAAGCAGAATAGGGCCTGAGGCAATCCCGCCCTTTTGCGCCCAGCTCCCAAAAAAGCCAGTTGAAAAATGGAGCTCAGGGACACTGCAATTCACAAACACGCAGAGCTATAAATGATAACTCTCATCCACAGATATATTGAGGGAAGGCAACGAAGAGGATTTGAAAGCAAGGCAGAATTGCAGGAAACAGGTTTCAGGAGGTAGATTCGAATCGCCTTTAAAGCACATGAAAAGTGGCAAAACTTCGACAATGATGCCCTTGGCCAAAAAGGGCGTATGCGTTTTTTCCTGAATATATTCAAGAAAAAACGCATACGCCCTTTTTTGCCAACCAAGCAACCTGGAAAGGCAAATCAGCGCTACAAAGAAGGCTCGCTTCCCATCGGTCAAAAGGGCCATGCTGCAAAAAGTGTCAAAACCAGAAATGCAGGACAGGCCATGGAGAAATGGCAGCCTAGCTACGCTGATGGGCGGGATGTAAATTGCCAACAGCCACTCTGGAGAAGTGTACGGTGTGTCCTGAAACATCGAAAAAACACAGCTTAGGGAGCATAGGGCACGTCCACTCATGGGCGTATAAATTGGGAAAACTAAAAATCAGCAAGACACAGGCACCCCAAAGTTTAGGGCTGCTCTGTTGACAAGAACCTCCACTTCATGACACCTTAAATATCCCAGGAAAGAGAAAAATGGATAAAGAAGTTGTGGTCCTTATGTACAATGGAATATCACTCAGACATGAAATCAATGTCATAAGGCTAGTAGAAGCAAGATGAGTGGATTTAGGTACGATGATTCTACGTGAAATAAGTCACACAGAAAAAGACACTTATCATAAGCTATCACTTATAGAGGGAATGTAAAAACCGCTACACTTGAACTGAATTACAAAACAGAACAGAGTCACACGTTTAGAAAACACACTATGGCTGCTTAATGGGAAAGGTGAGGTGGGGTGATGCATAAAACAAGGATTTCAAATTCGCTCAGATACCGTTCCATACACCCAATATGTAATAGACAAGACCTACTCCTTGCTCAGTGAACTGGACTCAACACCCCCTATTCACCGCACAAGAATATATGTGACTAGTAAGAATATTAAAACCTATGTATTGATATCTGTCTGGAAGTGAGTCAAGTGGGTGTAAAGCCGCATAAACACAGCCGTGAAAAGCAGCTGAACCCCATTATAAAAATAAATTACTTTTAAAAACCCGTAAAACAAAGACAGTGAAAGAGAGAGAAATTCTTACAGAATTCTTTCAGAGGCTGTGATGCAACCTGGATTGACCATATCTAGACCCACAGCTGGATGAGACATAAGGGTGGACACTCTTGGGGCTGAAAGTTTGGGTGAGGTTTGGTGAGCAAACGCAGACCCTTTAAAGTAATACTGCCTGGTACCCATCCCATGGGTCCCAAATCTCCAGGTTCAAGGACATCTTCCTACATCAAAAACATGCATGAGAAACCCAGAAGATGGTACACCGTGTGATTTTGAAAGGTTTCTAATACGCACCTGATTTCTCATCTCCTTGTGATCGGGTTCGCCTTTCCAGCTACTTTACTAGCAATCTCCCTACTTGGAGAATCAGCACCTTTAAGCTCCTGTTCCCTACAGGTTGCAATTTGTCCTGAGGATGAACGGGAAGAGGGGCAACCAATGAGAGACTAGATCTAGGTGTTGGGACAGGCACAGGTCACTCTATTTTCCCATCAGGAAGAAGAATTAACCACAGGCTCAGCCTGCCGCCCAGAAGCAGAATAGGGCCTGAGGCAATCCCGCCCTTTTGCGGCCAGCTCCCAAAAAAGCGAGTTGAAAAATGGAGCTCAGGGACACTGCAATTCACAAACACGCAGAGCTATAAATGATAACTCTCATCCACAGATATATTGAGGGAAGGCAACGAAGAGGATTTGAAAGCAAGGCAGAATTGCAGGAAACAGGTTTCAGGAGGTAGATTCGAATCGCCTTTAAAGCACATGAAAAGTGGCAAAACTTCGACAATGATGCCCTTGGCCAAAAAGGGCGTATGCGTTTTTTCCTGAATATATTCAGGAAAAAACGCATACGCCCTTTTTTGCCAACCAAGCAACCTGGAAAGGCTAATCAGCGCTACAAAGAAGTCTCGCTTCCCATCGGTCAAAAGGGCCATGCTGCAAAAAGTGTCAAAACCAGAAATGCAGGACAGGCCATGGAGAAATGGCAGCCTTGCTACGCTGATGGGCAGGATGTAAATTGCCAACAGCCACTCTGGAGAAGTGTACGGTGTGTCCTGAAACATCGAAAAAACACAGCTTAGGGAGCATAGGGCACGTCCACTCATGGGCGTATAAATTGGGAAAACTAAAAATCAGCAAGGCACAGGCACCCCAAAGTTTAGGGCTGCTCTGTTGACAAGAACCTCCACTTCATGACACCTTAAATATCCCAGGAAAGAGAAAAATGGATAAAGAAGTTGTGGTCCTTATGTACAATGGAATATCACTCAGACATGAAATCAATGTCATAAGGCTAGTAGAAGCAAGATGAGTGGATTTAGGTACGACGATTCTAAGTGAAATAAGTCACACAGAAAAAGACACTTATCATAAGCTATCACTTATAGAGGGAATGTAAAAACCGCTACACTTGAACTGAGTTACAAAACAGAACAGAGTCACACGTTTAGAAAACACACTATGGCTGCTTAACGGGAAAGGTGAGGTGGGGTGAGGCATAAAACAAGGGTTTCAAATTCGCTCAGATACCGTTCCATACACCCAATATGTAATAGACAAGACCTACTGCTTGCTCAGTGAACTGGACTCAACACCCCCTATTCACTGCACAAGAATATATGTGACTAGTAAGAATCTTAAAACCTATGTATTGATATCTGTCTGGAAGTGAGTCAAGTGGGTGTAAAGCCACATAAACACAGCCGTGAAAAGCAGCTAAACCCCATTATAAAAATAAATTACTTTTAAAAACCCGTAAAACAAAGACAGTGAAAGAGAGAGAAATTCTTACAAAATTCGTTCAGAGGCTGTGATGCAACCTGGATTGACCATATCTAGACGCACAGCTGGATGAGACATAAGGGTGGACACTCTTGGGGCTGAAAGGTTGGGTGAGGTTGGGTGAGCAAACGCAGACCCTTTAAAGTACTACTGCCTGGTACCCACCCCATGGGTCCCAAATCTCCAGGTTCAAGGGCATCTTCCTACATCGAAAACATGCATGAGGAACCCAGAAGATGGTACACCGTGTGATTTTGAAAGGTTTCTAATACGCACCTCATTTCTCATCTCCTTGTGCTCGGGTTCGCCTTTCCAGCTACTTTACTAGCAATCTCCCTACTTGGAGAATCAGCACCTTTAAGCTCCTGTTCCCTACAGGTTGCAATTTGTCCTGAGGATGAACGGGAAGAGGGGCAACCAATGAGAGACTAGATCTAGGTGTTGGGACAGGCACAGGTCACTCTATTTTCCCATCAGGAAGAAGAATTAACCACAGGCTCAGCCTGCCGCCCAGATGCAGAATAGGGCCTGAGGCAATCACGCCCTTTTGCGGCCAGCTCCCAAAAAAGCGAGTTGAAAAATGGAGCTCACGGACACTGCAATTCACAAATCCGCAGAGCTATAAATGATAACTCTCATCAACAGATATATTGAGGGAAGGCAACGAAGAGGATTTGAAAGCAAGGCAGAATTGCAGGAAACAGGTTTCAGGAGGTAGATTCGAATCGCCTTTAAAGCACATGAAAAGTGGCAAAACGTCGACAATGATGCCGTTGGCCAAACAGGGCGTATGCGTTTTTTCCTGAATATATTCAGGAAAAAACGCATACGCCCTGTTTGGCCAACCAAGCAACCTGGAAAGGCTAATCAGCGCTACAAAGAAGTCTCGCTTCCCATCGGTCAAAAGGGCCATGCTGCAAAAAGTGTCAAAACCAGAAATGCAGGACAGGCCATGGAGAAATGGCAGCCTTGATACGCTGATGGCCGGGATGTAAATTGCCAACAGCCACTCTGGAGAAGTGTACGGTGTGTCCTGAAACATCGAAAAAACACAGCTTAGGGAGCATAGGGCACGTCCACTCATGGGCGTATAAATTGGGAAAACTAAAAATCAGCAAGACACAGGCACCCCAAAGTTTAGGGCTGCTCTGTTGACAAGAACCTCCACTTCATGACACCTTAAATATCCCAGGAAAGAGAAAAATGGATAAAGAAGTTGTGGTCCTTATGTACAATGGAATATCACTCAGACATGAAATCAATGTCATAAGGCTAGTAGAAGCAAGATGAGTGGATTTAGGTACGACGATTCTAAGTGAAATAAGTCACACAGAAAAAGACACTTATCATAAGCTATCACTTATAGAGGGAATGTAAAAACCGCTACACTTGAACTGAATTACAAAACAGAACAGAGTCACACGTTTAGAAAACACACTATGGCTGCTTAACGGGAAAGGTGAGGTGGGTGAGGCATAAAACAAGGGTTTCAAATTCGCTCAGATACCGTTCCATACACCCAATATGTAATAGACAACACCTGCTCCTTGCTCAGTGAACTGGACTCAACACCCCCTATTCACCGCACAAGAATATATGTGACTAGTAAGAATCTTAAAACCTATGTATTGATATCTGTCTGGCAGTGAGTCAAGTGGGTGTAAAGCCGCATAAACACAGCCGTGAAAAGCAGCTAAACTCCATTATAAAAATAAATTACTTTTAAAAACCCGTAAAACAAAGACAGTGAAAGAGAGAGAAATTCTTACAAAATTCGTTCAGAGGCTGTGATGCAACCTGGATTGACCTTATCTAGACCCACAGCTGGATGAGACATAAGGGTGGACACTCGTGGGGCTGAAAGGTTGGGTGAGGTTGGGTGAGCAAACACAGACCCTTTAAAGTACTACTGCCTGGTACCCACCCCATGGGTCCCAAATCTGCAGGTCCAAGGGCATCTTCCTACATCGAAAACATGCATGAGGAACCCAGAAGATGGTACACCGTGTGATTTTGAAAGGTTTCTAAAACGCACCTCATTTCTCATCTCCTTGTGTTCGGGTTCGCCATTCCAGCAACTTTACTAGCAATCTCCTTACTTGGAGAATCAGCACCTTTAACCTCCTGTTCCGTACAGGTTGCAATTTGTCCTGAGGGTGAAAGGGAAGAGGGGCAACCAATGAGAGACTAGATCTAGGTGTGGGGACACGCACAGGTCACTCTATTTTCCCATCAGGAAGAAGAATTAACCACAGGCTCAGCCTGACCCCGGAACCAGAATAGGGCCTGAGGCAATCCCGTGCTTTTGCGGCCAGCTCCCAAAAAAGACAGTTGAAAAATGGAGCTCAGGGGCACTGCCTTTCACAAACCCGCTGAGTTATAAATGATAACTCTCGTCCACAAATATATTGAGGGAAGGCAACGAAGAGGATTTGAAAGCAAGGCAGAATTGCAGGAAACAGGTTTCAGGAGGTAGATTCGAATCGCCTTTAAAGCACATGAAAAGTGGGAAAACGTCGACAGTGATGTCCTTGGCCAAACAGGGCGTATGCGTTTTTTCCTGAATATATTCAGGAAAAAACGCATACGCCCTGTTTGGCCAACCAAGCAACCTGGAAAGGCAAATCAGCGCTAGAAAGAAGTCTCGCTTCCCATCGGTCAAAAGGGCCATGCTGCAAAAAGTGTCAAAACCAGAAATGCAGGACAGGCCATGGAGAAATGGCAGCCTTGCTACGCTGATGGGCGGGACGTAAATTGCTAACAGCCACTCTGGAGAAGTGTACGGTGTGTCCTGAAACATCGAAAAAACACAGCTTAGGGAGCATAGGGCACGTCCACTCATGGGCGTATAAATTGGGAAAACTAAAAATCAGCAAGACACAGGCACCCCAAAGTTTAGGGCTGCTCTGTTGAGAAGAACCTCCACTTCATGACACCTTAAATATCCCAGGAAAGAGAAAAATGGATAAAGAAGTTGTGGTCCTTATGTACAATGGAATATCACTCAGACATGAAATCAATGTCATAAGGCTACTAGAAGCAAGATGAGTGGATTTAGGTACGATGATTCTAAGTGAAATAAGTCACACAGAAAAAGACACTTATCATAAGCTATCACTTATAGAGGGAATGTAAAAACTGCTACACTTGAACTGAATTACAAAACAGAACAGAGTCACACGTTTAGAAAACACACTATGGCTGCTTAACGGGAAAGGTGAGGTGGGGTGATGCATAAAACAAGGGTTTCAAATTCGCTCAGATACCGTTCCATACACCCAATATGTAATAGACAAGACCTACTCCTTGCTCAGTGAACAGGACTCAACACCCCCTATTCACTGCACAAGAATATATGTGACTAGTAAGAATCTTAAAACCTATGTATTGATATCTGTCTGGAAGTGAGTCAAGTGGGTGTAAAGCTGCATAAACACAGCCGTGAAAAGCAGCTAAACCCCATTATAAAAATAAATTACTTTTAAAAACCCGTAAAACAAAGACAGTGAAAGAGAGAGAAATTTTTACAAAATTCGTTCAGAGGCTGTGATGCAACCTGGATTGACCATATCTAGACCCACAGCTGGATGAGACATAAGGGTGGACACTCTTGGGGCTGAAAGGTTGGGTGAGGTTGGGTGAGCAAACACAGACCCTTTAAAGTAATACTGCCTGGTACCCATCCCATGGGTCCCAAATCTCCACGTTCAAGGGCATCTTCCTACATCGAAAACATACATGAGAAACCCAGAAGATGGTACACCGTGTGATTTTGAAAGGTTTCTAATACGCACCTCATTTCTCATCTCCTTGTGCTCGGGTTCGCCTTTCCAGCTACTTTACTAGAAATCTCCCTACTTGGAGAATCAGCACCTTTAAGCTCCTGTTCCCTACAGGTTGCAATTTGTCCTGAGGATGAACGGGAAGAGGGGCAACCAATGAGAGACTAGATCTAGGTGTAGGGACAGGCACAGGTCACTCTATTTTCCCATCGGGAAGAAGAATTAACCACAGGCTCAGCCTGCCGCCCAGAAGCAGAATAGGGCCTGAGGCAATCCCGCGCTTTTGCGGCCAGCTCCCAAAAAAGCCAGTTGAAAAATGGAGATCAGGGACACTGCAATTCACAAACCCGCAGATCTATAAATGATAACTCTCATCCACAGATATATTGAGGGAAGGCAACGAAGAGGATTTGAAAGCAAGGCAGAATTGCAGGAAACAGGTTTCAGGAGGTAGATTCGAATCGCCTTTAAAGCACATGAAAATTGGCAAAACGTCGACAATGATGCCCTTGGCCAAACAGGGCGTATGCGTTTTTTCCTGAATATATTCAGGAAAAAACGCATACGCCCTGTTTGGCCAACCAAGCAACCTGGAAAGGTTAATCAGCGCTACAAAGAAGTCTCGCTTCCCATCGGTCAAAAGGGCCATGCTGCAAAAAGTGTCAAAACCAGAAATGCAGGACAGGCCATGGAGAAATGGCAGCCTTGCTACGCTGATGGGCGGGATGTAAATTGCCAACAGCCACTCTGGAGAAGTGTACGGTGTGTCCTGAAACATCGAAAAAACACAGCTTAGGGAGCATAGGGCACGTCCACTCATGGGCGTATAAATTGGGAAAACTAAAAATCAGCAAGACACAGGCACTCCAAAGTTTAGGGCTGCTCTGTTGACAAGAACCTCCACTTCATGACACCTTAAATATCCCAGGAAAGAGAAAAATGGATAAAGAAGTTGTGGTCCTTATGTACAATGGAATATCACTCAGACATGAAATCAAGGTCATAAGGCTAGTAGAAGCAAGATGAGTGGATTTAGGTACGATGATTCTAAGTGAAATAAGTCACACAGAAAAAGACACTTATCATTAGCTATCACTTATAGAGGGAATGTAAAAACCGCTACACTTGAACTGAATTACAAAACAGAACAGAGTCACACGTTTAGAAAACACACTATGGCTGCTTAACGGGAAAGGTGAGGTGGGGTGAGGCATAAAACAAGGGTTTCAAATTCGCTCAGATACCGTTCCATACACCCAATATGTAATAGACAAGACCTACTCCTTGCTCAGTGAACTGGACTCAACACCCCCTATTCACCGCACAAGAATATATGTGACTAGTAAGAATCTGAAAACCTATGTATTGATATCTGTCTGGAAGTGAGTCAAGTGGGTGTAAAGCCGCATAAACACAGCCGTGAAAAGCAGCTAAACCCCATTATAAAAATAAATTACTTTTAAAAACCCGTAAAACAAAGACAGTGAAAGAGAGAGAAATTCTTACACAATTCGTTCAGAGGCTGTGATGCAACCTGGATGCACCATATCTAGACCCACAGCTGGATGAGACATAAGGGTGGACACTCTTGGGGCTGAAAGGTTGGGTGAGGTTGGGTGAGCAGACGCAGACCCTTTAAAGTAATACTGCCTGGTACCCATCCCATGGGTCCCAAATCTCCAGGTTCAAGGGCATCTTCCTACATCGAAAACATGCATGAGAAACCCAGAAGATGGTACACCGTGTGATTTTGAAAGGTTTCTAATACGCACCTGATTTCTCATCTCCTTGTGCTAGGGTTCGCCTTTCCAGCTACTTTACTAGCAATCTCCCTACTTGGAGAATCAGCACCTTTAAGCTCCTGTTCCCTACAGGCTGCAATTTGTCCTGAGGATGAACGGGAAGAGGGGCAACCAATGAGAGACTAGATCTAGGTGTTGGGACAGGCACAGGTCACTCTATTTTCCCATCGGGAAGAAGAATTAACCACAGGCTCAGCCTGCCGCCCAGAAGCAGAATAGTGCCTGAGGCAATCCCACGCTTTTGCTGCCAGCTCCCAAAGAAGCCAGTTGAAACATGGAGCTCAGGGACACTGGAATTCACAAACCCGCAGAGCTATAAATGATAACTCTCATCAACAGATATATTGAGGGAAGGCAACGAAGAGGATTTGAAAGCAAGGCAGAATTGCAGGAAACAGGTTTCAGGAGGTAGATTCGAATCGCCTTTAAAGCACATGAAAAGTGGCAAAACGTCGACAATGATGCCCTTGGCCAAACAGGGCGTATGCGTTTTTTCCTGAATATATTCAGGAAAAAACGCATACGCCCTGTTTGGCCAACCAAGCAACCTGGAAAGGCTAATCAGCGCTACAAAGAAGTCTTGCTTCCCATCGGTCAAAAGGGCCATGCTGCAAAAAGTGTCAAAACCAGAAATGCAGGACAGGCCATGGAGAAATGGCAGCCTTGCTACGCTGATGGGCGGGATGTAAATTGCCAACAGCCACTCTGGAGAAGTGTACGGTGTGTCCTGAAACATCGAAAAACCACAGCTTAGGGAGCATAGGGCACGTCCACTCATCGGCGTATAAATTGGGAAAACTAAAAATCAGCAAGACACAGGCACCCCAAAGCTTAGGGCTGCTCTGTTGACAAGAACCTCCACTTCATGACACCTTAAATATCCCAGGAAAGAAAAAAATGGATAAAGAAGTTGTGGTCCTTATGTACAATTGAATATATCTCAGACATGAAATCAATGTCTTAAGGCTAGTAGAAGCAAGATGAGTGGATTTAGGTACGATGATTCTAAGTGAAATAAGTCACACAGAAAAAGACACTTATCATAAGCTATCACTTATAGAGGGAATGTAAAAACCGCTACACTTGAACTGAATTACAAAACAGAACAGAGTCACACGTTTAGAAAACAAACTATGGCTGCTTAACGGGAAAGGTGAGGTGGGGTGAGGCATAAAACAAGGGTTTCAAATTCGCTCAGATACCGTTCCATACACCCAATATGTAATAGACAACACCTGCTCCTTGCTCAGTGAACTGGACTCAACACCCCCTATTCACCGCACAAGAATATATGTGACTAGTAAGAATCTTAAAACCTATGTATTGATATCTGTCTGGAAGTGAGTCAAGTGGGTGTAAAGCCGCATAAACACAGCCGTGAAAAGCAGCTAAACCCCATTATAAAAATAAATTCCTTTTAAAAACCCTTAAAATAAAGACAGTGAAAGAGAGAAATTCTTATAAAATTCGTTCAGAGGCTGTGATGCAACCTGGATTGGCCATATCTAGACACACAGCTGGATGAGACATAAGGGTGGACACTCTTGGGGTTGAGAGGTTGGGTGAGCAAACGCAGACCCTTTAAAGTAATACTGCGTGGTACCCATCCCATGGGTCCCAAATCTCCAGGTTCAAGGGCATCTTCCTACATCGAAAACATGCATGAGAAACCCAGATTATCGTACACCGTGTGATTTTGAAAGGTTTCTAATACGCATCTCATTTCTCATCTCCTTGTGTTCGGGTTCGCCTTTCCAGCTACTTTACTAGCAATCTCCCTACTTGGAGAATCAGCACCTTTAAGCTCCTGTTACCTACAGGTTGCACTTTGTCCTGAGGATGAAGGGGAAGAGGGGCAACCAATGAGAGACTAGATCTAGGTGTTGGGACAGGCACAGGTCACTCTATTTTCCCATCAGGAAGAAGAATTAACCACAGGCTCAGCCTGCTGCCCAGAAGCAGTATAGGGCCTGAGGCAATCCCGCGCTCTTGCGGCCAGCTCCCAAAAAAGCGAGTTGAAAAATGGAGCCCAGGGACACTGCCATTCACAAGCCCGCAGAGTTATAAATGATAACTCTCGTCCACAAATATATTGAGGGAAGGCAATGAAGAGGATTTGAAAGCAAGGCAGAATTGCAGGAAACAGGTTTCAGGAGGTAGATTCGAATCGCCTTTAAAGCACATGAAAAGTCGCAAAATGTCGACAACGATGCCCTTGGCCAAAAAGGGCGTATGCGTTTTTTCCTGAATATATTCAGGAAAAAACGCATACGCCCTTTTTGGCCAACCAAGCAACCTGGAAAGGCAAATCAGCGCTACAAAGTAGTCTCGCTTCCCATCGGTCAAAAGGGCCATGCTGCAAAAAGTGTCAAAACCAGAAATGCAGGACAGACCATGGAGAAATGGCAGCCTTGCTACGCTGATGGGCGGGATGTAAATTGCCAACAGCCACTCTAGAGAAGTGTACGGTGTGTCCTGAAACATCTAAAACACACAGCTTAGGGAGCATAGGGTACGTCCACTCATGGGCGTATAAATTGGGAAAACTAAAAATCAGCAAGACACAGGCACCCCAAAGTTTAGGGCTGCTCTGTTGACAAGAACCTCCACTTCATGACACCTTAAATATCCCAGGAAAGAGAAAAATGGATAAAGAAGTTGTGGTCCTTATGTACAATGGAATATCACTCAGACATGAAATCAATGTCATAAGGCTACTAGAAGCAAGATGAGTGGATATAGGTACGACGATTCTAAGTGAAATAAGTCACACAGAAAAAGACACTTATCATAAGTTATCACTTATAGAGGGAATGTAAAAACCGCTACACTTGAACTGAATTACAAAACAGAACAGAGTCACACGTTTAGAAAACACACTATGGCTGCTTAACGGGAAAGGTGAGGTGGGGTGATGCATAAAACAAGGGTTTCAAATTCGCTCAGATACCGTTCCATACACCCAATATGTAATAGACAAGACCTACTCCTTGCTCAGTGAACTGGACTCAACACCCCCTATTCACGGCACAAGAATATATGTGACTAGTAAGAATCTTAAAACCTATGTATTGATATCTGTCTGGAAGTGAGGCAATTGGGTGTAAAGCCGCATAAACACAGCCGTGAAAAGCAGCTAAACCCCATTATAAAAATAAATTACTTTTAAAAACCCATAAAACAAAGACAGTGAAAGAGAGAAATTCTTCCAAAATTCGTTCAGGGGCTGTGATGCAACCTGGATTGACCATATCTAGACCCACAGCTGGATGAGACATAACGGTGGACACTCTTGGGGCTGAGAGGTTTGGTTAGGTTGGGTGAGCAAACGCAGAACCTTTAAAGTAATACTGCGTGGTACGCATCCCATGGGTCCCAAATCTCCAGGTTCAAGGGCATCTTCCGACATCGAAAACATACATGAGAAACCCAGAAGATGGTACACCGTGTGATTTTGAAAGGTTTCTAAAACGCACCTCATTTCTCATCTCCTTGTGCTCGGGTTCGCCATTCCAGGTACTTTACTAGCAATCTCCCTACTTGGAGAATCAGCACCTTTAACCTCCTGTTCCCTACAGGTTGCAATTTGTCCTGAGGATGAACGGGAAGAGGGGCAACCAATGAGAGACTAGATCTAGGTGCTGGGACAGGCACAGGTCACTCTATTTTCCCATCAGGAAGAAGAATTAACCACAGGCTCAGCCTGCCGCCCAGAAGCAGAATAGGGCCTGAGGCAATCCCGCGCTCTTGCGGCCAGCTCCCAAAAAAGCGAGTTGCAAAATGGAGCCCAGGGACACTGCCTTTCACAAACCCGCAGAGTTATAAATGATAACTCTCGTCCACAAATATATTGAGGGAAGGCAATGAAGAGGATTTGAAAGCAAGGCAGAATTGCAGGAAACAGGTTTCAGGAGGTAGATTCGAATCGCCTTTAAAGCACATGAAAAGTCGCAAAACGTCGACAATGATGCCCTTGGCCAAAAAGGGCGTATGCGTTTTTTCCTGAATATATTCAGGAAAAAACGCATACGCCCTGTTTGGCCAACCAAGCAACCTGGAAAGGCTAATCAGCGCTACAAAGTAGTCTCGCTTCCCATCGGTCAAAAGGGCCATGCTGCAAAAAGTGTCAAAACCAGAAATGCAGGACAGGCCATGGAGAAATGGCAGCCTTGCTACGCTGATGGGCGGGATGTAAATTGCCAACAGCCACTCTGAAGAAGTGTACGGTGTGTCCTGAAACATCTAAAACACACAGCTTAGGGAGCATAGGGCACGTCCACTCATGGGCGTATAAATTGGGAAAACTAAAAATCAGCAAGACACAGGCACCCCAAAGTTTAGGGCTGCTCTGTTGACAAGAACCTCCACTTCATGACACCTTAAATATCCCAGGAAAGAGAAAAATGGATAAAGAAGTTGTGGTCCTTATGTACAATGGAATATCACGCAGACATGAAATCAATATCATAAGGCTAGAAGAAGCAAGATGAGTGGACTTAGGTACGATGATTCTACGTGAAATAAGTCACACAGAAAAAGACACTTATCATAAGCTATCACTTATAGAGGGAATGTAAAAACCGCTACACTTGAACTGAGTTACAAAACAGAACAGAGTCACACGTTTAGAAAACACACTATGGCTGCTTAACGGGAAAGGTGAGGTGGGGTGATGCATAAAACAAGGGTTTCAAATTCGCTCAGATACCGTTCCATACACCCAATATGTAATAGAAAAGACCGACTCATTGCTCAGTGAACTGGACTCAACACCCCCTATTCACCGCACAAGAATATATGTGACTAGTAAGAATCTTAAAACCTATGTATTGATATCTGTCTGGAAGTGAGTCAAGTGGGTGTAAAGCCACATAAACACAGCCGTGAAAAGCAGCTAAACCCCATTATAAAAATAAATTACTTTTAAAAACCCGTAAAACAAAGACAGTGAAAGAGAGAGAAATTCTTACAAAATTCGTTCAGAGGCTGTGATGCAACCTGGATTGACCATATCTAGACCCAAAGCTGGATGAGTCATAAGGGTGGACACACTTGGGGCTGAGAGGTTGGGAGAGGTTGGGTGAGCAAACACAGACCCTTTAAAGTAATACTGCGTGGTACCCATCCCATGGGTCCCAAATCTCCAGGTTCAAGGGCATCTTCCTACATCGAAAACATGCATGAGAAACCCAGAAGATGGTACACCATGTGATTTTGAAAGGTTTCTAAAACGCACCTCATTTCTCATCTCCTTGTGTTCGGGTTCGCCATTCCAGCTACTTTACTAGCAATCTCCCTACTTGGAGAATCAGCACCTTTAACCTCCTGTTCCGTACAGGTTGCAATTTGTCCTGAGGATGAAAGGGAAGAGGGGCAACCAATGAGAGACTAGATCTAGGTGTTGGGACAGGCACAGGTCACTCTATTTTCCCATCAGGAAGAAGAATTAACCACAGGCTCAGCCTACCGCCGGGAACCAGAATAGGGCCTTAGGCAATCCCGTGCGTTTGCGGCCAGCTCCCAAAAAAGACAGTTGAAAAATGGAGCTCAGGGGCACTGCAATTCACAAACCTGCTGAGTTATAAATGATAACTCTCGTCCAAAAATATATTGAGGGAAGGCAACGAAGAGGATTTGAAAGAAAGGCAGAATTGCAGGAAACAGATTTCAGGAGGTAGATTCGAATCGCCTTTAAAGCACATGAAAGGTGGCAAAACGTCGACAATGATGACCTTGGCCAAAAAGAGCGTATGCGTTTTTTCCTGAATATATTCAGGAAAAAACGCATACGCACTTTTTGGCCAACCAAGCAACCTGGAAAGGCAAATCAGCGCTACAAAGAAGTCTCGCTTCCCATCGGTCAAAAGGGCCATGCTGCAAAAATTTTCAAAACCAGAAATGCAGGACAGGCCATGGAGAAATGGCAGCCTTGCTACGCTGATGGGAGGGATGTAAATTGCCAACAGCCACACTGGAGAAGTGTACGGTGTGTCCTGAAACTTCGAAAAAACACAGCTTAGGGAGCATAGGGCACGTCCACTCATGGTCGTATAAATTGGGAAAACTAAAAATCAGCAAGACACAGGCACCCCAATGATTAGGGCTGCTCTGTTGACAAGAACCTCCACTTCATGACACCTTAAATATCCCAGGAAAGAAAAAAATGGATAAAGAAGTTGTGGTCCTTATGTAAAATGGAATATCACTCAGACATGAAATCAATGTCATAAGGCTAGTAGAAGCAAGATGAGTGGATTTAGGTATGACGATTCTAAGTGAAATAAGTCACACAGAAAAAGACACTTATCATAAGCTATCACTTATAGAGGGAATGTAAAAACCGCTACACTTGAACTGAATTACAAAACAGAACAGAGTCACACGTTTACAAAACACACTATGGCTGCTTAACGGGAAAGGTGAGGTGGGGTGATGCATAAAACAAGGGTTTCAAATTCGCTCACATACCGTTCCATACACCCAATATGTAATAGACAAGACCTACTCCTTGCTCAGTGAACTGGACACAACACCCCCTATTCACCGCACAAGAATATATCTGACTAGTAAGAATCGTAAAACCTATGTATTGATATCTCTCTGGAAGTGAGTCAAGTGGGTGTAAAGCCGCATCAACACAGCCGTGAAAGGCCGCTAAACCCCATTATAAAAATAAATTACTTTTAAAAACCCGTAAAACAAAGACAGTGAAAGAGAGAGAAATTCTTCCAAAATTCGGTCAGGGGCTGTGATGCAACCTGGATTGACCATATCTAGACACACAGCTGGATGAGTCATAAGGGTGGACACTCTTGGGGCTGAGAGGTTGGGTGAGGTTGGGTGAGCAAACGCACAACCTTTAAAGTAATACTGCGTGGTACGCATCCCATGGGTCCCAAATCTCCAGGTTCAAGGGCATCTTCCTACATCGAAAACATACATGAGAAACCCAGAAGATGGTACACCGTGTGATTTTGAAAGGTTTCTAATACGCACCTCATTTCTCATCTCCTTGTGCTCGGGTTCGCCATTCCAGGTACTTTACTAGCAATCTCCCTACTTGGAGAATCAACACCTTTAACCTCCTGTTCCCTACAGGTTGCAATTTGTCCTGAGGATGAACGGGAAGAGGGGCAACCAATGAGAGACTAGATCTAGGTGTTGGGACAGGCACAGGTCACTCTATTTTCCCATCAGGAAGAAGAATTAACCACAGGCTCAGCCTGCCGCCCAGAAGCAGAATAGGGCCTGAGGCAATCCCGCGCTCTTGCGGCAAGCTCCCAAAAAAGCGAGTTGCAAAATGGAGCCCAGGGACACTGCCTTTCACAAACCCGCAGAGTTATAAATGATAACTCTCGTCCACAAATATATTGAGGGAAGGCAATGAAGAGGATTTGAAAGCAAGGCAGAATTGCAGGAAACAGGTTTCAGGAGGTAGATTCGAATCGCCTTTAAAGCACATGAAAAGTCGCAAAACGTCGACAATGATGCCCTTGGCCAAAAAGGGCGTATGCGTTTTTTCCTGAATATATTCAGGAAAAAACGCATACGCCCTTTTTGGCCAACCAAGCAACCTGGAAAGGCAAATCAGCGCTACAAAGTAGTCTCGCTTCCCATCGGTCAAAAGGGCCATGCTGCAAAAAGTGTCAAAACCAGAAATGCAGGACAGGCCATGGAGAAATGGCAGCCTTGCTACGCTGATGGGCGGGATGTAAATTGCCAACAGCCACTCTGAAGAAGTGTACGGTGTGTCCTGAAACATCTAAAACACACAGCTTAGGGAGCATAGGGCACGTCCTCTCATGGGCGTATAAATTGGGAAAACTAAAAATCAGCAAGACACAGGCACCCCAAAGTTTAGGGCTGCTCTGTTGACAAGAACCTCCACTTCATGACACCTTAAATATCCCAGGAAAGAGAAAAATGGATAAAGAACTTGTGGTCCTTATGTACAATGGAATATCACGCAGACATGAAATCAATATCATAAGGCTAGAAGAAGCAAGATGAGTGGACTTAGGTACGATGATTCTAAGTGAAATAAGTCACACAGAAAAAGACACTTATCATAAGCTATCACTTATAGAGGGAATGTAAAAACCGCTACACTTGAACTGAGTTACAAAACAGAACAGAGTCACACGTTTAGAAAACACACTATGGCTGCTTAACGGGAAAGGTGAGGTGGGGTGATGCATAAAACAAGGGTTTCAAATTCGCTCACATACCGTTCCATACACCCAATATGTAATAGAAAAGACCGACTCCTTGCTCAGTGAACTGGACTCAACACCCCCTATACACCACACAAGAATATATGTGACTAGTAAGAATCTTAAAACCTATGTATTGATATCTGTCTGGAAGTGAGTCAAGTGGGTGTAAAGCCGCATAAACACAGCCGTGAAAAGCAGATAAACCCCATTATAAAAATAAATTACTTTTAAAAACCCGTAAAACAAAGACAGTGAAAGAGAGAGAAATTCTTACAAAATTCGTTCAGAGGCTGTGATGCAACCTGGATTGAACATATCTAGACCCACAGCTGGATGAGACATAAGGGTGGACACACTTGGGGCTGAGAGGTTGGGTGAGGTTGGGTGAGCAAACACAGACCCTTTAAAGTAATACTGCGTGGTACCCATCCCATGGGTCCCAAATCTCCAGGTTCAAGGGCATCTTCCTACATCGAAAACATGCATGAGAAACCCAGAAAATGGTACACCGTGTGATTTTGAAAGGTTTCTAAAACGCACCTCATTTCTCATCTCCTTGTGCTCGGGTTCGCCATTCCAGGTACGTTACTAGCAATCTCCCTACTTGGAGAATCAGCACCTTTAACCTCCTGTTCCCTACAGGTTGCAATTTGTCCTGAGGATGAACGGGAAGAGGGGCAACCAATGAGAGACTAGATCTAGGTGTTGGGACAGGCACAGGTCACTCTATTTTCCCATCAGGAAGAAGAATTAACCACAGGCTCAGCCTGCCGCCCAGAAGCAGAATAGGGCCTGAGGCAATCCCGCGCTCTTACGGCCAGCTCCCAAAAAAGCGAGTTGAAAAATGGAGCCCAGGGACACTGCCATTCACAAACCCGCAGAGTTATAAATGATAACTCTCGTCCACAAATATATTGAGGGAAGGCAACGAAGAGGATTTGAAAGCAAGGCAGAATTGCAGGAAACAGGTTTCAGGAGGTAGATTCGAATCGCCTTTAAAGCACATGAAAAGTCGCAAAACGTCGACAATGATGCCCTTGGCCAAAAAGGGCGTATGCGTTTTTTCCTGAATATATTCAGGAAAAAACGCATACGCCCTTTTTGGCCAACCAAGCAACCTGGAAAGGCAAATCAGCGCTACAAAGTAGTCTCGCTTCCCATCGGTCAAAAGGGCCATGCTGCAAAAAGTGTCAAAACCAGAAATGCAGGATAGGCCATGGAGAAATGGCAGCCTTGCTACGCTGAGGGGCGGGATGTAAATTGCCAACAGCCACTCTGGAGAAGTGTACGGTGTGTCCTGAAACATCTAAAACACACAGCTTAGGGAGCATAGGGCACGTCCACTCATGGGCGTATAAATTGGGAAAACTAAAAATCAGCAAGACACAGGCACCCCAAAGTTTAGGGCTGCTCTGTTGACAAGAACCTCCACTTCATGACACCTTAAATATCCCAGGAACGAGAAAAATGGATAAAGAAGTTGTGGTCCTTATGTACAATGGAATATCACTCAGACATGAAATCAATATCATAAGGCTAGAAGAAGCAAGATGAGTGGACTTAGGTACGATGATTCTACGTGAAATAAGTAACACAGAAAAAGACACTTATCATAAGCTATCACTTATAGAGGGAATGTAAAAACCGCTACACTTGAACTGAGTTACAAAACAGAACAGAGTCACACGTTTAGAAAACACACTATGGCTGCTTAACGGGAAAGGTGAGGTGGGGTGATGCATAAAACAAGGGTTTCAAATTCGCTCAGATACCGTTCCATACACCCAATATGTAATAGAAAAGACCGACTCATTGCTCAGTGAACTGGACTCAACACCCCCTATTCACCGCACAAGAATATATGTGACTAGTAAGAATCTTAAAACCTATGTATTGATATCTGTCTGGAAGTGAGTCAAGTGGGTGTAAAGCCGCATAAACACAGCCGTGAAAAGCAGCTAAACCCCATTATAAAAATAAATTACTTTTAAAAACCCGTAAAACAAAGACAGTGAAAGAGAGAGAAATTCTTACAAAGTTCGTTCAGAGGCTGTGATGCAACCTGGATTGACCATATCTAGACCCACAGCTGGATGAGTCATAAGGGTGGACACACTTGGGGCTGAGAGGTTGGGTGAGGTTGGGTGAGCAAACACAGACCCTTTAAAGTAATACTGCGTGGTACCCATCCCATGGGTCCCAAATCTCCAGGTTCAAGGGCATCTTCCTACATCGAAAACATACATGAGAAACCCAGAAGATGGTACACCGTGTGATTTTGAAAGGTTTCTAAAACGCACCTCATTTCTCATCTCCTTGTGCTCGGGTTCGCCATTCCAGGTACTTTACTAGCAATCTCCCTACTTGGAGAATCAGCACCTTTAACCTCCTGTTCCCTACAGGTTGCAATTTGTCCTGAGGATGAACGGGAAGAGGGGCAACCAATGAGAGACTAGATCTAGGTGTTGGGACAGGCACAGGTCACTCTATTTTCCCATCAGGAAGAAGAATTAACCACAGGCTCAGCCTGCCGCCCAGAAGCAGAATAGGGCCTGAGGCAATCCCGCGCTCTTGCGGCCAGCTCCCAAAAAAGCGAGTTGCAAAATGGAGCCCAGGGACACTGCCTTTCACAAACCCGCAGAGTTATAAATGATAACTCTCGTCCACAAATATATTGAGGGAAGGCAACGAAGAGGATTTGAAAGCAAGGCAGAATTGCAGGAAACAGGTTTCAGGAGGTAGATTCGAATCGCCTTTAAAGCACATGAGAAGTCGCAAAACGTCGACAATGATGCCCTTGGCCAAAAAGGGTGTATGCGTTTTTTCATGAATATATTCAGGAAAAAACGCATACGCACTTTTTGGCCAACCAAGCAACCTGGAAAGGCAAATCAGCGCTACAAAGTAGTCTCGCTTCCCATCGGTCAAAAGGGCCATGCTGCAAAAAGTGTCAAAACCAGAAATGCAGGACAGGCCATGGAGAAATGGCAGCCTTGCTACGCTGATGGGCGGGATGTAAATTGCCAACAGCCACTCTGAAGAAGTGTACGGTGTGTCCTGAAACATCTAAAACACACAGCTTAGGGAGCATAGGGCACGTCCTCTCATGGGCGTATAAATTGGGATAACTAAAAATCAGCAAGACACAGGCACCCCAAAGTTTAGGGCTGCTCTGTTGACAAGAACCTCCACTTCATGACACCTTAAATATCCCAGGAAAGAGAAAAATGGATAAAGAAGTTGTGGTCCTTATGTACAATGGAATATTACGCAGACATGAAATCAATATCATAAGGCTAGAAGAAGCAAGATGAGTGGACTTAGGTACGATGATTCTAAGTGAAATAAGTCACACAGAAAAAGACACTTATCATAAGCTATCACTTATAGAGGGAATGTAAAAACCGCTACACTTGAACTGAGTTACAAAACAGAACAGAGTCACACGTTTAGAAAACACACTATGGCTGCTTAACGGGAAAGGTGAGGTGGGGTGATGCATAAAACAAGGGTTTCAAATTCGCTCACATACCGTTCCATACACCCAATATGTAATAGAAAAGACCGACTCCTTGCTCAGTGAACTGGACTCAACACCCCCTATACACCACACAAGAATATATGTGACTAGTAAGAATCTTAAAACCTATGTATTGATATCTGTCTGGAAGTGAGTCAAGTGGGTGTAAAGCCGCATAAACACAGCCGTGAAAAGCAGCTAAACCCCATTATAAAAATAAATTACTTTTAAAAACCCGTAAAACAAAGACAGTGAAAGAGAGAGAAATTCTTACAAAATTCGTTCAGAGGCTGTGATGCAACCTGGATTGAACATATCTAGACCCACAGCTGGATGAGACATAAGGGTGGACACACTTGGGGCTGAGAGGTTGGGTGAGGTTGGGTGAGCAAACACAGACCCTTTAAAGTAATACAGCGTGGTACCCGTCCCATGGGTCCCAAATCTCCAGGTTCAAGGGCATCTTCCTACATCGAAAACATGCATGAGAAACCCAGAAGATGGTACACCGTGTGATTTTGAAAGGTTTCTAAAACGCACCTCATTTCTCATCTCCTTGTGCTCGGGTTCGCCATTCCAGGTACGTTACTAGCAATCTCCCTACTTGGAGAATCAGCACCTTTAACCTCCTGTTCCCTACAGGTTGCAATTTGTCCTGAGGATGAACGGGAAGAGTGGCAACCAATGAGAGACTAGATCTAGGTGTTGGGACAGGCACAGGTCACTCTATTTTCCCATCAGGAAGAAGAATTAACCACAGGCTCAGCCTGCCGCCCAGAAGCAGAATAGGGCCTGAGGCAATCCCGCGCTCTTACGGCCAGCTCCCAAAAAAGCGAGTTGAAAAATGGAGCCCAGGGACACTGCCATTCACAAACCCGCAGAGTTATAAATGATAACTCTCGTCCACAAATATATTGAGGGAAGGCAACGAAGAGGATTTGAAAGCAAGGCAGAATTGCAGGAAACAGGTTTCAGGAGGTAGATTCAAATCGCCTTTAAAGCACATGAAAAGTCGCAAAACGTCGACAATGATGCCCTTGGCCAAAAAGGGCGTATGCGTTTTTTCCTGAATATATTCAGGAAAAAACGCATACGCCCTTTTTGGCCAACCAAGCAACCTGGAAAGGCAAATCAGCGCTACAAAGTAGTCTCGCTTCCCATCGGTCAAAAGGGCCATGCTGCAAAAAGTGTCAAAACCAGAAATGCAGGACAGGCCATGGAGAAATGGCAGCCTTGCTACGCTGATGGGCGGGATGTAAATTGCCAACAGCCACTCTGAAGAAGTGTACGGTGTGTCCTGAAACATCTAAAACACACAGCTTAGGGAGCATAGGGCACGTCCACTCATGGGCGTATAAATTGGGAAAACTAAAAATCAGCAAGACACAGGCACCCCAAAGTTTAGGGCTGCTCTGTTGACAAGAACCTCCACTTCATGACACCTTAAATATCCCAGGAAAGAGAAAAATGGATAAAGAAGTTGTGGTCCTTATGTACAATGGAATATCACGCAGACATGAAATCAATATCATAAGGCTAGAAGAAGCAAGATGAGTGGACTTAGGTACGATGATTCTAAGTGAAATAAGTAACACAGAAAAAGACACTTATCATAAGCTATCACTTATAGAGGGAATGTAAAAACCGCTACACTTGAACTGAGTTACAAAACAGAACAGAGTCACACGTTTAGAAAACACACTATGGCTGCTTAACGGGAAAGGTGAGGTGGGGTGATGCATAAAACAAGGGTTTCAAATTCGCTCAGATACCGTTCCATACACCCAATATGTAATAGAAAAGACCGACTCATTGCTCAGTGAACTGGACTCAACACCCCCTATTCACCGCACAAGAATATATGTGACTAGTAAGAATCTTAAAACCTATGTATTGATATCTGTCTGGAAGTGAGTCAGGTGGGTGTAAAGCCACATAAGCACAGCCGTGAAAAGCAGCTAAACCCCATTATAAAAATAAATTACTTTTAAAAACCCGTAAAACAAAGACAGTGAAAGAGAGAGAAATTCTTACAAAACTCGTTCAGAGGCTGTGATGCAACCTGGATTGACCATATCTAGACCCACAGCTGGATGAGACATAAGGGTGGACACACTTGGGGCTGAGAGGTTGGGTGAGGTTGGGTGAGCAAACACAGACCCTTTAAAGTAATACTGCGTGGTACCCATCCCATGGGTCCCAAATCTCCAGGTTCAAGGGCATCTTCCTACATCGAAAACATGCATGAGAAACCCAGAAGATGGTACACCGTGTGATTTTGAAAGGTTTCTAAAACGCACCTCATTTCTCATCTCCTTGTGCTCGGGTTCGCCATTCCAGGTACGTTACTAGCAATCTCCCTACTTGGAGAATCAGCACCTTTAACCTCCTGTTCCCTACAGGTTGCAATTTGTCCTGAGGATGAACGGGAAGAGGGGCAACCAATGAGAGACTAGATCTAGGTGTTGGGACAGGCACAGGTCACTCTATTTTCCCATCAGGAAGAAGAATTAACCACAGGCTCAGCCTGCCGCCCAGAAGCAGAATAGGGCCTGAGGCAATCCCGCGCTCTTACGGCCAGCTCCCAAAAAAGCGAGTTGAAAAATAGAGCCCAGGGACACTGCCATTCACAAACCCGCAGAGTTATAAATGATAACTCTCGTCCACAAATATATTGAGGGAAGGCAACGAAGAGGATTTGAAAGCAAGGCAGAATTGCAGGAAACAGGTTTCAGGAGGTAGATTCGAATCGCCTTTAAAGCACATGAAAAGTCGCAAAACGTCGACAATGATGCCCTTGGCCAAAAAGGGCGTATGCGTTTTTTCCTGAATATATTCAGGAAAAAACGCATACGCACTTTTTGGCCAACCAAGCAACCTGGAAAGGCAAATCAGCGCTACAAAGTAGTCTCACTTCCCATCGGTCAAAAGGGCCATGCTGCAAAAAGTGTCAAAACCAGAAATGCAGGATAGGCCATGGAGAAATGGCAGCCTTGCTACGCTGAGGGGCGGGATGTAAATTGCCAACAGCCACTCTGGAGAAGTGTACGGTGTGTCCTGAAACGTCCAAAACACACAGCTTAGGGAGCATAGGGCACGTCCACTCATGGGCGTATAAATTGGGAAAACTAAAAATCAGCAAGACACAGGCACCCCAAAGTTTAGGGCTGCTCTGTTGACAAGAACCTCCACTTCATGACACCTTAAATATCCCAGGAAAGAGAAAAATGGATAAAGAAGTTGTGGTCCTTATGTACAATGGAATATCACGCAGACATGAAATCAATATCATAAGGCTAGAAGAAGCAAGATGAGTGGACTTAGGTACGATGATTCTAAGTGAAATAAGTAACACAGAAAAAGACACTTATCATAAGCTATCACTTATAGAGGGAATGTCAAAACCGCTACACTTGAACTGAGTTACAAAACAGAACAGAGTCACACGTTTAGAAAACACACTATGGCTGCTTAACGGGAAAGGTGAGGTGGGGTGATGCATAAAACAAGGGTTTCAAATTGGCTCAGATAGCGTTCCATACACCCAATATGTAATAGAAAAGACCGACTCCTTGCTCAGTGAACTGGACTCAACACCCCCTATTCACCGCACAAGAATATATGTGACTAGTAAGAATCTTAAAACCTATGTATTGATATCTGTCTGGAAGTGAGTCAAGTGGGTGTAAAGCCACATAAGCACAGCCGTGAAAAGCAGCTAAACCCCATTATAAAAATAAATTACTTTTAAAAACCCGTAAAACAAAGACAGTGAAAGAGAGAGAAATTCTTACAAAACTCGTTCAGAGGCTGTGATGCAACCTGGATTGACCATATCTAGACCCACAGCTGGATGAGACATAAGGGTGGACACACTTGGGGCTGAGAGGTTGGGTGAGGTTGGGTGAGCAAACACAGACCCTTTAAAGTAATACTGCGTGGTACCCATCCCATGGGTCCCAAATCTCCAGGTTCAAGGGCATCTTCCTACATCGAAAACATGCATGAGAAACCCAGAAGATGGTACACCGTGTGATTTTGAAAGGTTTCTAAAACGCACCTCATTTCTCATCTCCTTGTGCTCGGGTTCGCCATTCCAGGTACGTTAATAGCAATCTCCCTACTTGGAGAATCAGCACCTTTAAGCTCCTGTTCCCTACAGGTTGCAATTTGTCCTGAGGATGAACGGGAAGAGGGGCAACCAATGAGAGACTAGATCTAGGTGTTGGGACAGGCACAGGTCACTCTATTTTCCCATCAGGAAGAAGAATTAACCACAGGCTCAGCCTGCCGCCCAGAAGCAGAATAGGGCCTGAGGCAATCCCGCGCTCTTACGGCCAGCTCCCAAAAAAGCGAGTTGAAAAATGGAGCCCAGGGACACTGCCATTCACAAACCCGCAGAGTTATAAATGATAACTCTCGTCCACAAATATATTGAGGGAAGGCAACGAAGAGGATTTGAAAGCAAGGCAGAATTGCAGGAAACAGGTTTCAGGAGGTAGATTCGAATCGCCTTTAAAGCACATGAAAAGTCGCAAAACGTCGACAATGATGCCCTTGGCCAAAAAGGGCGTATGCGTTTTTTCCTGAATATATTCAGGAAAAAACGCATACGCCCTTTTTGGCCAACCAAGCAACCTGGAAAGGCAAATCAGCGCTACAAAGTAGTCTCGCTTCCCATCGGTCAAAAGGGCCATGCTGCAAAAAGTGTCAAAACCAGAAATGCAGGATAGGCCATGGAGAAATGGCAGCCTTGCTACGCTGAGGGGCGGGATGTAAATTGCAAACAGCCACTCTGGAGAAGTGTACGGTGTGTCCTGAAACATCTAAAACACACAGCTTAGGGAGCATAGGGCACGTCCACTCATGGGCGTATAAATTGGGAAAACTAAAAATCAGCAAGACACAGGCACCCCAAAGTTTAGGGCTGCTCTGTTGACAAGAACCTCCACTTCATGACACCTTAAATATCCCAGGAAAGAGAAAAATGGATAAAGAAGTTGTGGTCCTTATGTACAATGGAATATCACGCAGACATGAAATCAATATCATAAGGCTAGAAGAAGCAAGATGAGTGGACTTAGGTACGATGATTCTAAGTGAAATAAGTAACACAGAAAAAGACACTTATCATAAGCTATCACTTATAGAGGGAATGTAAAAACCGCTACACTTGAACTGAGTTACAAAACAGAACAGAGTCACACGTTTAGAAAACACACTATGGCTGCTTAACGGGAAAGGTGAGGTGGGGTGATGCATAAAACAAGGGTTTCAAATTCGCTCACATACCGTTCCATACACCCAATATGTAATAGACAAGACCTACTCCTTGCTCAGTGAACTGGACACAACACCCCCTATTCACCGCACAAGAATATATCTGACTAGTAAGAATCGTAAAACCTATGTATTGATATCTCACTGGAAGTGAGTCAAGTGGGTGTAAAGCCGCATCAACACAGCCGTGAAAGGCCGCTAAACACCATTATAAAAATAAATTACTTTTAAAAACCCGTAAAACAAAGACAGTGAAAGAGAGAGAAATTCTTCCAAAATTCGGTCAGGGGCTGTGATGCAACCTGGATTGACCATATCTAGACACACAGCTGGATGAGACATAAGGGTGGACACTCTTGGGGCTGAGAGGTTGGGTGAGGTTGGGTGAGCAAACGCACAACCTTTAAAGTAATACTGCGTGGTACGCATCCCATGGGTCCCAAATCTCCAGGTTCAAGGGCATCTTCCTCCATCGAAAACATACATGAGAAACCCAGAAGATGGTACACCGTGTGATTTTGAAAGGTTTCTAAAACGCACCTCATTTCTCATCTCCTTGTGCTCGGGTTCGCCATTCCAGGTACTTTACTAGCAATCTCCCTACTTGGAGAATCAGCACCTTTAACCTCCTGTTCCCTACAGGTTGCAATTTGTCCTGAGGATGAACGGGAAGAGGGGCAACCAATGAGAGACTAGATCTAGGTGTTGGGACAGGCACAGGTCACTCTATTTTCCCATCAGGAAGAAGAATTAACCACAGGCTCAGCCTGCCGCCCAGAAGCAGAATAGGGCCTGAGGCAATCCTGCGCTCTTGCGGCCAGCTCCCAAAAAAGCGAGTTGCAAAATGGAGCCCAGGGACACTGCCTTTCACAAACCCGCAGAGTTATAAATGATAACTCTCGTCCACAAATATATTGAGGGAAGGCAACGAAGAGGATTTGAAAGCAAGGCAGAATTGCAGGAAACAGGTTTCAGGAGGTAGATTCGAATCGCCTTTAAAGCACATGAAAAGTCGCAAAACGTCGACAATGATGCCCTTGGCCAAAAAGGGCGTATGCGTTTTTTCCTGTATATATTCAGGAAAAAACGCATACGCCCTTTTTGGCCAACCAAGCAACCTTGAAAGGCAAATCAGCGCTACAAAGTAGTCTCGCTTCCCATCGGTCAAAAGGGCCATGCTGCAAAAAGTGTCAAAACCAGAAATGCAGGACAGGCCATGGAGAAATGGCAGCCTTGCTACGCTGATGGGCGGGATGTAAATTGCCAACAGCCACTCTGAAGAAGTGTACGGTGTGTCCTGAAACATCTAAAACACACAGCTTAGGGAGCATAGGGCACGTCCACTCATGGGCGTATAAATTGGGAAAACTAAAAATCAGCAAGACACAGGCACCCCAAAGTTTAGGGCTGCTCTGTTGACAAGAACCTCCACTTCATGACACCTTAAATATCCCAGGAAAGAGAAAAATGGATAAAGAAGTTGTGGTCCTTATGTACAATGGAATATCACGCAGACATGAAATCAATATCATAAGGCTAGAAGAAGCAAGATGAGTGGATTTAGGTACGACGATTCTAAGTGAAATAAGTCACACAGAAAAAGACACTTATCATAAGCTATCACTTATAGAGGGAATGTAAAAACCGCTACAGTTGAACTGAATTACAAAACAGAACAGAGTCACACGTTTAGAAAACACACTATGGCTGCTTAATGGGAAAGGTGAGGTGGGGTGATGCATAAAACAAGGATTTCAAATTCGCTCAGATACCGTTCCATACACCCAATATGTAATAGAAAAGACCGACTCATTGCTCAGTGAACTGGACTCAACACCCCCTATTCACCGCACAAGAATATATGTGACTAGTAAGAATCTTAAAACCTATGTATTGATATCTGTCTGGAAGTGAGTCAAGTGGGTGTAAAGCCACATAAGCACAGCCGTGAAAAGCAGCTAAACCCCATTATAAAAATAAATTACTTTTAAAAACCCGTAAAACAAAGACAGTGAAAGAGAGAGAAATTCTTACAAAACTCGTTCAGAGGCTGTGATGCAACCTGGATTGACCATATCTAGACCCACAGCTGGATGAGACATAAGGGTGGACACACTTGGGGCTGAGAGGTTGGGTGAGGTTGGGTGAGCAAACACAGACCCTTTAAAGTAATACTGCGTGGTACCCATCCCATGGGTCCCAAATCTCCTGGTTCAAGGGCATCTTCCTACATCGAAAACATGCATGAGAAACCCAGAAGATGGTACACCGTGTGATTTTGAAAGGTTTCTAAAACGCACCTCATTTCTCATCTCCTTGTGCTCGGGTTCGCCATTCCAGGTACGTTACTAGCAATCTCCCTACTTGGAGAATCAGCACCTTTAACCTCCTGTTCCCTACAGGTTGCAATTTGTCCTGAGGATGAACGGGAAGAGGGGCAACCAATGAGAGACTAGATCTAGGTGTTGGGACAGGCACAGGTCACTCTATTTTCCCATCAGGAAGAAGAATTAACCACAGGCTCAGCCTGCCGCCCAGAAGCAGAATAGGGCCTGAGGCAATCCCGCGCTCTTACGGCCAGCTCCCAAAAAAGCGAGTTGAAAAATGGAGCCCAGGGACACTGCCATTCACAAACCCGCAGAGATATAAATGATAACTCTCGTCCACAAATATATTGAGGGAAGGCAACGAAGAGGATTTGAAAGCAAGGCAGAATTGCAGGAAACAGGTTTCAGGAGGTAGATTCGAATCGCCCTTAAAGCACATGAAAAGCGGCAAAACTTCGACAATGATGCCCTTGGCCAAAAAGGGCGTATGCGTTTTATCCTGAATATATTCAGGAAAAAACGCATACGCCCTCTTTGGCCAACCAAGCAACCTGGAAATGCTAATCAGCGCTACAAAGAAGTCTCGTTTCCATCGGTCAAAAGGGCCATGCTGCAAAAAGTGTCAAAACCAGAAATGCAGGACAGGCCATGGAGAAATGGCAGCCTTGCTACGCTGATGGGCGGGATGTAAATTGCCAACAGCCACTCTGGAGAAGTGTACGGTGTGTCCTGAAACATCGAAAAAACACAGCTTAGGGAGCATAGGGCACGTCCTCTCATGGGCGTATAAATTGGGAAAACTAAAAATCAGCAAGACACAGGTACCCCAAAGTTTAGGGCTGCTCTGTTGACAAGAACCTCCACTTCATGACACCTTAAATATCCCAGGAAAGAGAAAAATGGATAAAGAAGTTGTGGTCCTTATGTACAATGGAATATCACTCAGACATGAAATCAATGTCATAACGCTAGTAGAAGCAAGATGAGTGGATTTAGGTACGATGATTCTAAGTGAAATAAGTCACACAGAAAAAGACACTTATCATAAGCTATCACTTAGAGAGGGAATGTAAAAACCGCTACACTTGAACTGAATTACAAAACAGAACAGAGTCACACGTTTAGAAAACACACTATGGCTGCTTAACGGGAAAGGTGAGGTGGGGTGAGGCATAAAACAAGGGTTTCAAATTCGCTCAGATACCGTTCCATACACCCAATATGTAATAGACAAGACCTACTCCTTGCTCAGTGAACTGGACTCAACACCCCCTATTCACCGCACAAGAATATATGTGACTAGTAAGAATCTTAAAACCTATGTATTGATATCTGTCTGGAAGTGAGTCAAGTGGGTGTAAAGCTGCATAAACACAGCCGTGAAAAGCAGCTAAACCCCATTATAAAAATAAATTACTTTTAAAAACCCGTAAAACAAAGACAGTGAAAGCGAGAGAAATTATTACAAAATTCGTTCAGAGGCTCTGATGCAACCTGGATTGACCATATCTAGACCCACAGCTGGATGAGACATAAGGGTGGACACTCTTGGGGCTGAACGGTTGGGTGAGGTTGGGTGAGCAAACGCAGACCCTTTAAAGTAATACTGCCTGGTATCCATCCCATGGGTCCCAAATCTCCAGGTTCAAGGGCATCTTCCTACATCGAAAACATGCATGAGAAACCCAGAAGATGGTACACCGTGTGATTTTGAAAGGTTTCTAATACGCACCTCATTTCTCATCTCCTTGTGCTCGGGTTCGCCTTTCCAGCTACTTTACTAGCAATCTCCCTACTTGGAGAATCAGCACCTTTAAGCTCCTGTTCCCTACAGGTTGCAATTTGTCCTGAGGATGAACGGGAAGAGGGGAAACCAATGAGAGACTAGATCTTGGTGTTGGGACAGGCACAGGTCACTCTATTTTCCCATCGGGAAGAAGAATTAACCACAGGCTCAGCCTGCCGGCCAGAAGCTGAATAGGGCCTGAGGCAATCCCGCGCTTTTGCGGCCAGCTCCCAAAAAAGCCAGTTGAAAAATGGAGCTCAGGGACACTGCAATTCACAAACCCGCAGAGCTATAAATGATAACTCTCATCCACAGATATATTGAGGGAAGGCAACGAAGAGGATTTGAAAGCAAGGCAGGATTGCAGGAAACAGGTTTCAGGAGGTAGATTCGAATCGCCTTTAAAGCACATGAAAAGTGGTAAAACGTCGACAATGATGCCCTTGGCCAAACAGGGCGTATGCATTTTTTCCTGAATATATTCAGGAAAAAACGCATACGCCCTGTTTGGCCAACCAAGCAACCTGGAAAGGCTAATCAGCGCTACAAAGAAGTCTCGCTTCCCATCGGTCAAAAGGGCCATGCTGCAAAAAGTGTCAAAACCAGAAATGCAGGACAGGCCCTGGAGAAATGGCAGCCTTGCTACGCTGATGGGCGGGATGTAAATTGCCAACAGCCACTCTGGAGAAGTGTAAGGTGTGTCCTGAAACATCGAAAAAACACAGCTCTAGGAGCATAGGGCACGTCCTCTCATGGGCGTATAAATTGGGAAAACTAAAAATCAGCAAGACACAGGCACCCCAAAGTTTAGGGCTGCTCTGTTGACAAGAACCTCCACTTCATGACACCTTAAATATCCCAGGAAAGAGAAAAATGGATAAAGAAGTTGTGGTCCTTATGTACAATGGAATATCACTCAGACATGAAATCAATGTCATAAGGCTAGTAGAAGCAAGATGAGTGGATTTAGGTACGACGATTCTAAGTGAAATAAGTCACACAGAAAAAGACACTTATCATAAGCTATCACTTATAGAGGGAATGTAAAAACCGCTACACTTGAACTGAATTACAAAACAGAACAGAGTCACACGTTTAGAAAACACACTATGGCTGCTTAACGGGAAAGGTGAGGTGGGGTGAGGCATAAAACAAGGGTTTCAAATTCGCTCAGATACCGTTCCATACACCCAATATGTAATAGACAAGACCTACTCCTTGCTCAGTGAACAGGACTCAACACCCCCTATTCACCGCACAAGAATATATGTGACTAGTAAGAATCTTAAAACCTATGTATTGATATCTGTCTGGAAGTGAGTCAAGTGGGTGTAAAGCCGCATAAACACAGCCGTGAAAAGCAGCTAAACCCCATTATAAAAATAAATTACTTTTAAAAACCCGTAAAACAAAGACAGTGAAAGAGAGAGAAATTCTTACAAAATTCATTCAGAGGCTGTGATGCAACCTGGATTGACCATATCTAGACCCACAGCTGGATGAGACATAAGGGTGGACACTCTTGGGGCTGAAAGGTTGGGTGAGGTTGGGTGAGCAAACGCAGACCCTTTAAAGTAATACTGCCTGGTACCCATCCCATGGGTCCCAAATCTCCAGGTTCAAGGGCATCTTCCTACATCGAAAACATGCATGAGAAACCCAGAAGATGGTACACCGTGTGATTTTGAAAGGTTTCTAATACGCACCTCATTTCTCATCTCCTTGTGCTCGGGTTCACCTTTCCAGCTACTTTACTAGCAATCTCCCTACTTGGAGAATCAGCACCTTTAAGCTCCTGTTCCCTACAGGTTGCAATTTGTCCTGAGGATGAACGGGAAGAGGGGCAACCAATGAGAGACTAGATGTAGGTGTTGGGACAGGCACAGCTCACTCTATTTTCCCATCGGTAAGAAGAATTAACCACAGGCTCAGCCTGCCGCCCAGAAGCAGAATAGGGCCTGAGGCAATTCCGCGCTTTTGCGGCCAGCTCCCAAAAAAGCCAGTTGAAAAATGGAGCTCAGGGACACTGCAATTCACAAACCCGCAGAGCTATAAATGATAACTCTCATCCACAGATATATTGAGGGAAGGCAACGAAGAGGATTTGAAAGCAAGGCAGAATTGCAGGAAACAGGTTTCAGGAGGTAGATTCAAATCGCCTTAAAAGCACATGAAAAGTGGTAAAACGTCGACAATAATGCCCTTGGCCAAACAGGGCGTATGCGTTTTTTCCTGAATATATTCAGGAAAAAACGCATACGCCCTTTTTGGCCAACCAAGCAACCTTGAAAGGCAAATCAGCGCTACAAAGTAGTCTCGCTTCCCATCGGTCAAAAGGGCCATGCTGCAAAAAGTGTCAAAACCAGAAATGCAGGACAGGCCATGGAGAAATGGCAGCCTTGCTACGCTGATGGGCGGGATGTAAATTGCCAACAGCCACTCTGGAGAAGTGTATGGTGTGTCATGAAACATCGAAAAAACACAGCTTAGGGAGCATAGGGCACCTCCACTCATGGGCGTATAAATTGGGAAAACTAAAAATCAGCAAGACACAGGCACCCCAATGTTTAGGGCTGCTATGTTGACAAGAACCTCCACTTCATGACACCTTAAATATCCCAGGAAAGAGAAAAATGGATAAAGAAGTTGTGGTCCTTATGTACAAAGGAATATCACTCAGACATGAAATCAATGTCATAAGGCTAGTAGAAGCAAGATGAGTGGATTTAGGTATGACGATTCTAAGTGAAATAAGTCACACAGAAAAAGACACTTATCATAAGCTATCACTTATAGAGGGAATGTAAAAACCGCTACACTTGAACTGAATTACAAAACAGAACAGAGTCACACGTTTAGAAAACACACTATGGCTGCTTAACGGGAAAGGTGAGGTGGGGTGATGCATAAAACAAGGGTTTCAAATTCGCTCAGATACTGTTCCATACACCCAATATGTAATAGACAAGACCTACTCCTTGCTCAGTGAACTGGACTCAACACCCCCTATTCACTGCACAAGAATATATCTGACTAGTAAGAATCGTAAAACCTATGTATTGATATCTCTCTGGAAGTGAGCCAAGTGGGTGTAAAGCCGCATAAACACAGCCGTGAAAAGCAGCTAAACCCCATTATAAAAATAAATTACTTTTAAAAACCCGTAAAACAAAGACAGTGAAAGAGAGAGAAATTCTTACAAAATTCGTTCAGGGGCTGTGATGCAACCTGGATTGACCATATCTAGACCCACAGCTGGATGAGACATAAGGGTGGACACTCTTGGGGCTGAGAGGTTGGGTGAGGTTGGGTGAGCAAACGCAGACCCTTTAAAGTAATACTGTGTGGTACCCATCCCATGGGTCCCAAATCTCCAGGTTCAAGGGCATCTTCCTACATCGAAAACATGCATGAGAAACCCAGAAGATGGTACACCGTGTGATTTTGAAAGGTTTCTAAAACGCACCCCATTTCTCATCTTCTTGTGCTCGGGTTCGCCTTTCCAGCTATTTTACTAGCAATCTCCCTACTTGGAGAATCAGCACCTTTAAGCTCCTGTTCCCTACAGGTTGCAATTTGTCCTGAGGATGAACGGGAAGAGGGGCAACCAATGAGAGACTAGATCTAGATGTTGGGACAGGCCCAGGTCACTCTATTTTCCCATCAGGAAGAAGAATTAACCACAGGCTCAGCCTGCCGCCAGGAACCAGAATACGGCCTGAGGCAATCCCGCGCTTTTGCGGCCAGCTACCAAAAAAGCGAGTTGAAAAATGGAGCTCAGGGACACTGCAATTCACAAACCCGCAGAGTTATAAATGATAACTCTCATCCACAGATATATTGAGGGAAGGCAACGAAGAGGATTTGAAAGCAAGGCAGAATTGCAGGAAACAGATTTCAGGAGGTAGATTCGAATCGCCTTTAAAGCACATGAAAAGCGGCAAAACGTCGACAATGATGCCCTTGGCCAAAAAGGGCGTATGCGTTTTTTCCTGAATATATTCAGGAAAAAACGCATACGCCCTTTTTGGCCAACCAAGCAACCTGGAAAGGCAAATCAGCGCTTCAAAGAAGTTTCGCTTCCCATCAGTCAAAAGGGTGATGCTGCAAAATGTGTCAAAACCAGAAATGCAGGACAGGCCATGGAGAAATGGCAGCCTTGCTACGCTGATGGGCGGGATGTAAATTGCCAAAAGCCACTCTGGAGAAATGTACGGTGTGTCCTGAAACATCGAAAAAACACAGCTTAGGGAGCATAGGGCACGTCCACTCATGGGCGTATAAATTGGGAAAACTAAAAATCAGCAAGACACAGGCACCCCAATGTTTAGGGCTGCTATGTTGACAAGAACCTCCACTTCATGACACCTTAAATATCCCAGGAAAGAGAAAAATGGATAAAGAAGTTGTGGTCCTTATATACAAAGGAATATCCCTCAGACATGAAATCAATGTCATAAGGCTAGTAGGAGCAAGATGAGTGGATTTAGGTACGACGATTCTAAGTGAAATAAGTGACACAGAAAAAGACACTTATCATAAGCTATCACTTATAGAGGGAATGTAAAAACCGCTACACCTGAAATGAATTACAAAACATAACAGAGTCACACGTTTAGAAAACACACTATGGCTGCTTAACGGGAAAGGTGAGGTGGGGTGATGCATAAAACAAGGATTTCAAATTCGCTCAGATACCGTTCCATACACCCAATATGTAATAGACAAGACCTACTCCTTGCTCAGTGAACTGGACTCAACACCCCCTATTCACCGCACAAGAATATATCTGACTAGTAAGAATCTTAAAACCTATGTATTGATATCTCTCTGGAAGTGAGCCAAGTGGGTGTAAAGCCGCATAAACACAGCCGTGAAAAGCAGCTAAACACCATTATAAAAATAAATTACTTTTAAAAACCCGTAAAACAAAGACAGTGAAAGAGAGAGAAATTCTTACAAAATTCGTTCAGGGGCTGTGATGCAACCTGGATTGACCATATCTAGACCCACACCGGGATGAGACATAAGGGTGGACACTCTTGGGGCTGAGAGGTTGGGTGAGGTTGGGTGAGCAAACTCAGACCCTTTAAAGTAATACTGCGTGGTACCAATCCCATGGGTCCCAAATCTCCAGGTTCAAAGGCATCTTCCTACATCGAAAACATGCATGAGAAACCCAGAAGATGGTACACCGTGTGATTTTGAAAGTTTTCTAAAACGCACCCAATTTCTCATCTCCTTGTGCTCGGGTTCGCCTTTCCAGCTACTTTACTAGCAATCTCCCTACTTGGAGAATCAGCACCTTTAAGCTCCTGTTCCCTACAGGTTGCAATTTGTCCTGAGGATGAACGGGAAGAGGGGCAAATAATGAGAGACTAGATCTAGGTGTTGGGACAGGCACAGGTCACTCTATTTTCCCATCAGGAAGAAGAATTAAACACAGGCTCAGCCTGCCGCCGGGAACCAGAATAGGGCCTGAGGCAATCCCGTGCTTTTGCGGCCAGCTCCCAAAAAAGACAGTTGAAAAATGGAGCTCAGGGGCACTGCAATTCACAAACCTGCTGAGTTATAAATGATAACTCTCGTCCACAAATATATTGAGGGAAGGCAACGAAGAGGATTTGAAAGCAAGGCAGAATTGCAGGAAACAGGTTTCAGGAGGTAGATTCGAATCGCCTTTAAAGCACATGAAAAGTGGCAAAACGTCGACAGTGATGCCCTTGGCCAAAAAGGGCGTAAGCGTTTTTTCCTGAATATATTCAGGAAAAAACGCATACGCCCTTTTTGGCCAACCAAGCAAACTGGAAAGGCAAATCAGCGCTACAAAGAAGTCTCGCTTCCCATCGGTCAAAAGGGCCATGCTGCAAAAAGTGTCAAAACCAGAAATGCAGGACAGGCCATGGAGAAATGGCAGCCTTGCTACGCTGATGGGCGGGATGTAAATTGCCAACAGCCACTCTGGAGAAGTGTACGGTGTGTCCTGAAACATCGAAAAAACACAGCTTAGGGAGCATAGGGCACGTCCACTCATGGGCGTATAAATTGGGAAAACTAAAAATCAGCAAGACACAGGCACCCCAATGTTTAGGGCTGCTATGTTGACAAGAACCTCCACTTCATGACACCTTAAATATCCCAGGAAAGAGAAAAATGGATAAAGAAGTTGTGGTCCTTATGTACAAAGGAATATCACTCAGACATGAAATCAATGTCATAAGGCTAGTAGAAGCAAGATGAGTGGATTTAGGTATGACGATTCTAAGTGAAATAAGTGACACAGAAAAAGACACTTATCATAAGCTATCACTTATAGAGGGAATGTAAAAACCGCTACACCTGAACTGAATTACAAAACAGAACAGAGTCACACGTTTAGAAAACACACTATGGCTGCTTAACGGGAAAGGTGAGGTGGGGTGATGCATAAAAGAAGGGTTTCAAATTCGCTCAGATACCGTTCCATACACCCAATATGTAATAGACAAGACCTACTCCTTGCTCAGTGAACTGGACTCAACACCCCCTATTCACCGCACAAGAATATATCTGACTAGTAAGAATCGTAAAACCTATGTATTGATATCTCTCTGGAAGTGAGCCAAGTGGGTGTAAAGCCGCATAAACACAGCCGTGAAAAGCAGCTAAACCCCATTATAAAAATAAATTACTTTTAAAAACCCGTAAAACAAAGACAGTGAAAGAGAGAGAAATTCTTACAAAATTCGTTCAGGGGCTGTGATGCAACCTGGATTGACCATATCTAGACCCACAGCTGGATGAGACATAAGGGTGGACACTCTTGGGGCTGAGAGGTTGGGTGAGGTTGGGTGAGCAAACACAGACCCTTTAAAGTAATACTGTGTGGTACCCATCCCATGGGTCCCAAATCTCCAGGTTCAAGGGCATCTTCCTACATCGAAAACATGCATGAGAAACCCAGAAGATGGTACACCGTGTGATTTTGAAAGGTTTCTAAAATGCACCCCATTTCTCATCTTCTTGTGCTCGGGTTCGCCTTTCCAGCTATTTTACTAGCAATCTCCCTACTTGGAGAATCAGCACCTTTAAGCTCCTGTTCCCTACAGGTTGCAATTTGTCCTGAGGATGAACGGGAAGAGGGGCTACCAATGAGAGACTAGATCTAGGTGTTGGGACAGGCCCAGGTCACTCTATTTTCCCATCAGGAAGAAGAATTAACCACAGGCTCAGCCTGCCGCCAGGAACCAGAATAGGGCCTGAGGCATTCCCGCGCTTTTGCGGCCAGCTACCAAAAAAGCGAGTTGAAAAATGGAGCTCAGGGACACTGCAATTCACAAACCCGCAGAGTTATAAATGATAACTCTCATCCACAGATATATTGAGGGAAGGCAACGAAGAGGATTTGGAAGCAAGGCAGAATTGCAGGAAACAGATTTCAGGAGGTAGATTCGAATCGCCTTTAAAGCACATGAAAAGCGGCAAAACGTCGACAATGATGCCCTTGGCCAAAAAGGGCGTATGCGTTTTTTCCTGAATATATTCAGGAAAAAACGCATACGCCCTTTTTGGCCAACCAAGCAACCTGGAAAGGCAAATCAGCGCTTCAAAGAAGTTTCGCTTCCCATCAGTCAAAAGGGTGATGCTGCAAAAAGTGTCAAAACCAGAAATGCAGGACAGGCCATGGAGAAATGGCAGCCTTGCTACGCTGATGGGCGGGATGTAAATTGCCAACAGCCACTCTGGAGAAGTGTACGGTGTGTCCTGAAACATCGAAAAAACACAGCTTAGGGAGCATAGGGCACGTCCACTCATGGGCGTATAAATTGGGAAAACTAAAAATCAGCAAGACACAGGCACCCCAAAGTTTAGGGCTGCTCTGTTGACAAGAACCTCCACTTCATGACAACTTAAATATCCCAGGAAAGAGAAAAATGGATAAAGAAGTTGTGGTCCTTATGTACAATGGAATATCACTCAGACATGAAATCAATGTCATAAGGCTAGTAGAAGCAAGATGAGTGGACTTAGGTACGACGATTCTAAGTGAAATAAGTCACACAGAAAAAGACACTTATCATAAGCTATCACTTATAGAGGGAATGTAAAAACCGCTACACTTGAACTGAATTACAAAACAGAACAGAGTCACACGTTTAGAAAACACACTATGGCTGCTTAACGGGAAAGGTGAGGTGGGGTGATGCATAAAACAAGGGTTTCAAATTCGCTCAGATACTGTTCCATACACCCAATATGTAATAGACAAGACCTACTCCTTGCTCAGTGAACTGGACTCAACACCCCCTATTCACCGCACAAGAATATATGTGTCTAGTAAGAATCTTAAAACCTATGTATTGATATCTGTCTGGAAGTGAGTCAAGTGGGTGTAAAGCCGCATAAACACAGCCGTGAAAAGCAGCTAAACCCCATTATAAAAATAAATTACTTTTAAAAACCCGTAAAACAAAGACAGTGAAAGAGAGAGAAATTCTTACAAAATTCGTTCAGGGGCTGTGATGCAACCTGGATTGACCATATCTAGACCCACACCTGGATGAGACATAAGGGTGGACACTCTTGGGGCTGAGAGGTTGGGTGAGGTTGGGTGAGCAAACGCAGACCCTTTAAAGTAATACTGTGTGGTACCCATCCCATGGGTCCCAAATCTCCAGGTTCAAGGGCATCTTCCTACATCGAAAACATGAATGAGAAACCCAGAAGATGGTACACCGTGTGATTTTGAAAGGTTTCTAAAACGCACCCAATTTCTCATCTCCTTGTGCTCGGGTTCGCCTTTCCAGCTACTTTACTAGCAATCTCCCTACTTGGAGAATCAGCACCTTTAAGCTCCTGTTCCCTACAGGTTGCAATTTGTCCTGAGGATGAACGGGAAGAGGGGCAACCAATGAGAGACTAGATCTAGGTGTTGGGACAGGCCCAGGTCACTCTATTTTCCCATCAGGAAGAAGAATTAACCACAGGCTCAGCCTGCCGCCAGGAACCAGAATACGGCCTGAGGCAATCCCGCGCTTTTGCGGCCAGCTCCCAAAAAAGCGAGTTGAAAAATGGAGCTCAGGGACACTGCAATTCACAAACCCGCAGAGTTATAAATGATAACTCTCATCCACAGATATATTGAGGGAAGGCAACGAAGAGGATTTGAAAGCAAGGCAGAATTGCAGGAAACAGATTTCAGGAGGTAGATTCGAATCGCCTTTAAAGCACATGAAAAGCGGCAAAACGTCGACAATGATGCCCTTGGCCAAAAAGGGCGTATGCGTTTTTTCCTGAATATATTCAGGAAAAAACGCATACGCCCTTTTTGGCCAACCAAGCAACCTGGAAAGGCAAATCAGCGCTTCAAAGAAGTTTCGCTTCCCATCAGTCAAAAGGGTGATGCTGCAAAAAGTGTCAAAACCAGAAATGCAGGACAGGCCATGGAGAAATGGCAGCCTTGCTACGCTGATGGGCGGGATGTAAATTGCCAACAGCCACTCTGGAGAAGTGTACGGTGTGTCCTGAAACATCGAAAAAACACAGCTTAGGGAGCATAGGGCACGACCACTCATGGGCGTATAAATTGGGAAAACTAAAAATCAGCAAGACACAGGCACCCCAATGTTTAGGGCTGCTATGTTGACAAGAACCTCCACTTCATGACACCTTAAATATCCCAGGAAAGAGAAAAATGGATAAAGAAGTTGTGGTCCTTATGTACAAAGGAATATCACTCAGACATGAAATCAATGTCATAAGGCTAGTAGAAGCAAGATGAGTGGATTTAGGTATAACGATTCTAAGTGAAATAAGTCACACAGAAAAAGACACTTATCATAAGCTATCACTTATAGAGGGAATGTAAAAACCGCTACACTTGAACTGAATTACAAAACAGAACAGAGTCACACGTTTAGAAAACACACTATGGCTGCTTAACGGGAAAGATGAGGTGGGGTGATGCATAAAACAAGGGTTTCAAATTCGCTCAGATACTGTTCCATACACCCAATATGTAATAGACAAGACGTACTCCTTGCTCAGTGAACTGGACTCAACAGCCCCTATTCACCGCACAAGAATATATCTGACTAGTAAGAATCGTAAAACCTATGTATTGATATCTCTCTGGAAGTGAGCCAAGTGGGTGTAAAGCCGCATAAACACAGCCGTGAAAAGCAGCTAAACCCCATTATAAAAATAAATTACTTTTAAAAACCCGTAAAACAAAGACAGTGAAAGAGAGAGAAATTCTCACAAAATTCGTTCAGGGGCTGTGATGCAACCTGGATTGACCATATCTAGACACACACCTGGATGAGACATAAGGGTGGACACTCTTGGGGCTGAGAGGTTGGGTGAGCAAACTCAGACCCTTTAAAGTAATACTGCGTGGTACCCATCCCATGGGTCCCAAATCTCCAGGTTCAAAGGCATCTTCCTACATCGAAAACATGCATGAGAAACCCAGAAGATGGTACACCGTGTGATTTTGAAAGGTTTCTAAAACGCACCCAATTTCTCATCTCCTTGTGCTCGGGTTCGCCTTTCCAGCTACTTTACTAGCAATCTCCCTACTTGGAGAATCAGCACCTTTAAGCTCCTGTTCCCTACAGGTTGCAATTTGTCCTGAGGATGAACGGGAAGAGGGGCAAATAATGAGAGACTAGATCTAGGTGTTGGGACAGGCACAGGTCACTCTATTTTCCCATCAGGAAGAAGAATTAAACACAGGCTCAGCCTGCCGCCGGGAACCAGAATAGGGCCTGAGGCAATCCCGTGCTTTTGCGGCCAGCTCCCAAAAAAGACAGTTGAAAAATGGAGCTCAGGGGCACTGCAATTCACAAACCTGCTGAGTTATAAATGATAACTCTCGTCCACAAATATATTGAGGGAAGGCAACGAAGAGGATTTGAAAGCAAGGCAGAATTGCAGGAAACAGGTTTCAGGAGGTAGATTTGAATCGCCTTTAAAGCACATGAAAAGTGGCAAAACGTCGACAGTGATGCCCTTGGCCAAAAAGGGCGTAAGCGTTTTTTCCTGAATATATTCAGGAAAAAACGCATACGCCCTTTTTGGCCAACCAAGCAAACTGGAAAGGCAAATCAGCGCTACAAAGAAGTCTCGCTTCCCATCGGTCAAAAGGGCCATGCTGCAAAAAGTGTCAAAACCAGAAATGCAGGACAGGCCATGGAGAAATGGCAGCCTTGCTACGCTGATGGGCGGGATGTAAATTGCCAACAGCCACTCTGGAGAAGTGTACGGTGTGTCCTGAAACATCGAAAAAACACACCTTAGGGAGCATAGGGCACGTCCACTCATTGGCGTATAAATTGGGAAAACTAAAAATCAGCAAGACACAGGCACCCCAATGTTTAGGGCTGCTATGTTGACAAGAACCTCCACTTCATGACACCTTAAATATCCCAGGAAAGAGAAAAATGGATAAAGAAGTTGTGGTCCTTATGTACAAAGGAATATCACTCAGACATGAAATCAATGTCATAAGGCTAGTAGAAGCAAGATGAGTGGATTTAGGTACGACGATTCTAAGTGAAATATGTCACACAGAAAAAGACACTTATCATAAGCTATCACTTATAGAGGGAATGTAAAAACCGCTACACTTGAACTGAATTACAAAACAGAACAGAGTCACACGTTTAGAAAACACACTATGGCTGCTTAACGGGAAAGGTGAGGTGGGGTGATGCATAAAACAACGGTTTCAAATTCGCTCAGATACCGTTCCATACACCCAATATGTAATAGACAAGACCTACTCCTTGCTCAGTGAACTGGACTCAACACCCCCTATTCACCGCACAAGAATATATCTGACTAGTAAGAATCGTAAAAACTATGTATTGGTATCTCTCTGGAAGTGAGCCAAGTGGGTGTAAAGCCGCATAAACACAGCCGTGAAAAGCAGCTAAACCCCATTATAAAAATAAATTACTTTTAAAAACCCGTAAAACAAAGACAGTGAAAGAGAGAGAAATTCTTACAAAATTCGTTCAGGGGCTGTGATGCAACCTGGATTGACCATATCTAGACCCACAGCTGGATTAGACATAAGGGTGGACACTCTTGGGGCTGAGAGGTTGGGTGAGGTTGGGTGAGCAAACGCAGACCCTTTAAAGTAATACTGTGTGGTACCCATCCCATGGGTCCCAAATCTCCAGGTTCAAGGGCATCTTCCTACATCGAAAACATGCATGAGAAACCCAGAAGATGGTACACCGTGTGATTTTGAAAGGTTTCTAAAACGCACCCCATTTCTCATCTTCTTGTGCTCGGGTTCGCCTTTCCAGCTATTTTACTAGCAATCTCCCTACTTGGAGAATCAGCACCTTTAAGCTCCTGTTCCCTACAGGTTGCAATTTGTCCTGAGGATGAACGGGAAGAGGGGCTACCAATGAGAGACTAGATCTAGGTGTTGGGACAGGCCCAGGTCACTCTATTTTCCCATCAGGAAGAAGAATTAACCACAGGCTCAGCCTGCCGCCAGGAACCAGAATAGGGCCTGAGGCAATCCCGCGCTTTTGCGGCCAGCTACCAAAAAAGCGAGTTGAAAAATGGAGCTCAGGGACACTGCAATTCACAAACCCGCAGAGTTATAAATGATAACTCTCATCCACAGATATATTGAGGGAAGGCAACGAAGAGGATTTGAAAGCAAGGCAGAATTGCAGGAAACAGATTTCAGGAGGTAGATTCGAATCGCCTTTAAAGCACATGAAAAGCGGCAAAACGTCGACAATGATGCCCTTGGCCAAAAAGGGCGTATGCGTTTTTTCCTGAATATATTCAGGAAAAAACGCATACGCCCTTTTTGGCCAACCAAGCAACCTGGAAAGGCAAATCAGCGCTTCAAAGAAGTTTCGCTTCCCATCGGTCAAAAGGGTCATGCTGCAAAAAGTGTCAAAACCAGAAATGCAGGACAGGCCATGGAGAAATGGCAGCCTTGCTACGCTGATGGGCGGGATGTAAATTGCCAACAGCCACTCTGGAGAAGTGTACGGTGTGTCCTGAAACATCGAAAAAACACAACTTAGGGAGCATAGGGCACGACCACTCATGGGAGTATAAATTGGGAAAACTAAAAATCAGCAAGACACAGGCACCCCAATGTTTAGGGCTGCTATGTTGACAAGAACCTCCACTTCATGACACCTTAAATATCCCAGGAAAGAGAAAAATGGATAAAGAAGTTGTGGTCCTTATGTACAAAGGAATATCACTCAGACATGAAATCAATGTCATAAGGCTAGTAGAAGCAAGATGAGTGGATTTAGGTATGACGATTCTAAGTGAAATAAGTCACACAGAAAAAGACACTTATCATAAGCTATCACTTATAGAGGGAATGTAAAAACCGCTACACTTGAACTGAATTACAAAACAGAACAGAGTCACACGTTTAGAAAACACACTATGGCTGCTTAACGGGAAAGGTGAGGTGGGGTGATGCATAAAACAAGGGTTTCAAATTCGCTCAGATACTGTTCCATACACCCAATATGTAATAGACAAGACCTACTCCTTGCTCAGTGAACTGGACTCAACACCCCCTATTCACCGCACAAGAATATATCTGACTAGTAAGAATCGTAAAACCTATGTATTGATATCTCTCTGGAAGTGAGCCAAGTGGGTGTAAAGCCGCATAAACACAGCCGTGAAAAGCAGCTAAACCCCATTATAAAAATAAATTACTTTTAAAAACCCGTAAAACAAAGACAGTGAAAGAGAGAGAAATTCTTACAAAATTCGTTCAGGGGCTGTGATGCAACCTGGATTGACCATATCTAGACCCACACCGGGATGAGACATTAGGTTGGACACTCTTGGGGCTGAGAGGTTGGGTGAGGTTGGGTGAGCAAACGCAGACCCTTTAAAGTAATACTGTGTGGTACCCATCCCATGGGTCCCAAATCTCCAGGTTCAAGGGCATCTTCCTACATCGAAAACATGCATGAGAAACGAAGAAGATGGTACACCGTGTGATTTTGAAAGGTTTCTAAAACGCACCCAATTTCTCATCTCCTTGTGCTCGGGTTCGCCTTTCCAGCTACTTTACTAGCAATCTCCCTACTTGGAGAATCAGCACCTTTAAGCTCCTGTTCCCTACAGGTTGCAATTTGTCCTGAGGATGAACGGGAAGAGGGGCAACCAATGAGAGACTAGATCTAGGTGTTGGGACAGGCCCAGGTCACTCTATTTTCCCATCAGGAAGAAGAATTAACCACAGGCTCAGCCTGCCGCCAGGAACCAGAATAGGGCCTGAGGCAATCCCACGCTTTTGCGGCCAGCTCCCAAAAAAGCGAGTTGAAAAATGGAGCTCAGGGACACTGCAATTCACAAACCCGCAGAGTTATAAATGATAACTCTCATCCACAGATATATTGAGGGAAGGCAACGAAGAGGATTTGAAAGCAAGGCAGAATTGCAGGAAACAGATTTCAGGAGGTAGATTCGAATCGCCTTTAAAGCACATGAAAAGCGGCAAAACGTCGACAATGATGCCCTTGGCCAAAAAGGGCGTATGCGTTTTTTCCTGAATATATTTAGGAAAAAACGCATACGCCCTTTTTGGCCAACCAAGCAACCTGGAAAGGCAAATCAGCGCTTCAAAGAAGTTTCGCTTCCCATCGGTCAAAAGGGTCATGCTGCAAAAAGTGTCAAAACCAGAAATGCAGGACAGGCCATGGAGAAATGGCAGCCTTGCTACGCTGATGGGCGGGATGTAAATTGCCAACAGCCACTCTGGAGAAGTGTATGGTGTGTCCTGAAACATCGAAAAAACACAGCTTAGGGAGCATAGGGCACCTCCACTCATGGGCGTATAAATTGGGAAAACTAAAAATCAGCAAGACACAGGCACCCCAATGTTTAGGGCTGCTATGTTGACAAGAACCTCCACTTTATGACACCTTAAATATCCCAGGAAAGAGAAAAATGGATAAAGAAGTTGTGGTCCTTATGTACAAAGGAATATCACTCAGACATGAAATCAATGTCATAAGGCTAGTAGAAGCAAGATGAGTGGATTTAGGTATGACGATTCTAAGTGAAATAAGTCACACAGAAAAAGACACTTATCATAAGCTATCACTTATAGAGGGAATGTAAAAACCGCTACACTTGAACTGAATTACAAAACAGAACAGAGTCACACGTTTAGAAAACACACTATGGCTGCTTAACGGGAAAGGTGAGGTGGGGTGATGCATAAAACAAGGGTTTCAAATTCGCTCAGATACCGTTCCATACACCCAATATGTAATAGACAAGACCTACTCCTTGCTCAGTGAACTGGACTCAACACCCCCTATTCACCGCACAAGAATATATGTGACTAGTAAGAATCGTAAAACCTATGTATTGATATCTCTCTGGAAGTGAGCCAAGTGGGTGTAAAGCCGCATAAACACAGCCGTGAAAAGCAGCTAAACACCATTATAAAAATAAATTACTTTTAAAAACCCGTAAAACAAAGACAGTGAAAGAGAGAGAAATTCTTACAAAATTCGTTCAGGGGCTGTGATGCAACCCGGATTGACCATATCTAGACCCACACCGGGATGAGACATAAGGGTGGACACTCTTGGGGCTGAGAGGTTGGGTGAGGTTGGGTGAGCAAACGCAGACCCTTTAAAGTAATACTGTGTGGTACCCATCCCATGGGTCCCAAATCTCCAGGTTCAAGGGCATCTTCCTACATCGAAAACATGCATGAGAAACCCAGAAGATGGTACACCGTGTGATTTTGAAAGGTTTCTAAAACGCACCCCATTTCTCATCTTCTTGTGCTCGGTTTCGCCTTTCCAGCTATTTTACTAGCAATCTCCCTACTTGGAGAATCAGCACCTTTAAGCTCCTGTTCCCTACAGGTTGCAATTTGTCCTGAGGATGAACGGGAAGAGGGGCAACCAATGAGAGACTAGATCTAGATGTTGGGACAGGCCCAGGTCACTCTATTTTCCCATCAGGAAGAAGAATTAACCACAGGCTCAGCCTGCCGCCAGGAACCAGAATAGGGCCTGAGGCAATCCCGCGCTTTTGCGGCCAGCTACCAAAAAAGCGAGTTGAAAAATGGAGCTCAGGGACACTGCAATTCACAAACCCGCAGAGTTATAAATGATAACTCTCATCCACAGATATATTGAGGGAAGGCAACGAAGAGGATTTGAAAGCAAGGCAGAATTGCAGGAAACAGATTTCAGGAGGTAGATTCGAATCGCCTTTAAAGCACATGAAAAGCGGCAAAACGTCGACAATGATGCCCTTGGCCAAAAAGGGCGTATGCGTTTTTTCCTGAATATATTCAGGAAAAAACGCATACGCCCTTTTTGGCCAACCAAGCAACCTGGAAAGGCAAATCAGCGCTTCAAAGAAGTTTCGCTTCCCATCGGTCAAAAGGGTCATGCTGCAAAAAGTGTCAAAACCAGAAATGCAGGACAGGCCATGGAGAAATGGCAGCCTTGCTACGCTGATGGGCGGGATGTAAATTGCCAACAGCCACTCTGGAGAAGTGTATGGTGTGTCCTGAAACATCGAAAAAACACAGCTTAGGGAGCATAGGGCACCTCCACTCATGGGCGTATAAATTGGGAAAACTAAAAATCAGCAAGACACAGGCACCCCAATGTTTAGGGCTGCTATGTTGACAAGAACCTCCACTTTATGACACCTTAAATATCCCAGGAAAGAGAAAAATGGATAAAGAAGTTGTGGTCCTTATGTACAAAGGAATATCACTCAGACATGAAATCAATGTCATAAGGCTAGTAGAAGCAAGATGAGTGGATTTAGGTATGACGATTCTAAGTGAAATAAGTCACACAGAAAAAGACACTTATCATAAGCTATCACTTATAGAGGGAATGTAAAAACCGCTACACTTGAACTGAATTACAAAACAGAACAGAGTCACACGTTTAGAAAACACACTATGGCTGCTTAACGGGAAAGGTGAGGTGGGGTGATGCATAAAACAAGGGTTTCAAATTCGCTCAGATACTGTTCCATACACCCAATATGTAATAGACAAGACCTACTCCTTGCTCAGTGAACTGGACTCAACACCCCCTATTCACCGCACAAGAATATATGTGACTAGTAAGAATCGTAAAACCTATGTATTGATATCTCTCTGGAAGTGAGCCAAGTGGTGTAAAGCCGCATAAACACAGCCGTGAAAAGCAGCTAAACCCCATTATAAAAATAAATTACTTTTAAAAACCCGTAAAACAAAGACAGTGAAAGAGAGAGAAATTCTTACAAAATTCGTTCAGGGGCTGTGATGCAACCTGGATTGACCATATCTAGACCCACAGCTGGATGAGACATAAGGGTGGACACTCTTGGGGCTGAGAGGTTGGGTGAGGTTGGGTGAGCAAACGCAGACCCTTTAAAGTAATACTGTGTGGTACCCATCCCATGGGTCCCAAATCTCCAGGTTCAAGGGCATCTTCCTACATCGAAAACATGCATGAGAAACCCAGAAGATGGTACACCGTGTGATTTTGAAAGGTTTCTAAAACGCACCCCATTTCTCATCTTCTTGTGCTCGGGTTCGCCTTTCCAGCTATTTTACTAGCAATCTCCCTACTTGGAGAATCAGCACCTTTAAGCTCCTGTTCCCTACAGGTTGCAATTTGTCCTGAGGATGAACGGGAAGAGGGGCAACCAATGAGAGACTAGATCTAGATGTTGGGACAGGCCCAGGTCACTCTATTTTCCCATCAGGAAGAAGAATTAACCACAGGCTCAGCCTGCCGCCAGGAACCAGAATAGGGCCTGAGGCAATCCCGCGCTTTTGCGCCCAGCTACCAAAAAAGCGAGTTGAAAAATGGAGCTCAGGGACACTGCAATTCACAAACCCGCAGAGTTATAAATGATAACTCTCATCCACAGATATATTGAGGGAAGGCAACGAAGAGGATTTGAAAGCAAGGCAGAATTGCAGGAAACAGATTTCAGGAGGTAGATTCGAATCGCCTTTAAAGCACATGAAAAGCGGCAAAACGTCGACAATGATGCCCTTGGCCAAAAAGGGCGTATGCGTTTTTTCCTGAATATATTCAGGAAAAAACGCATACGCCCTTTTTGGCCAACCAAGCAACCTGGAAAGGCAAATCAGCGCTTCAAAGAAGTTTCGCTTCCCATCAGTCAAAAGGGTGATGCTGCAAAAAGTGTCAAAACCAGAAATGCACGACAGGCCATGGAGAAATGGCAGCCTTGCTACGCTGATGGGCGGGATGTAAATTGCCAAAAGCCACTCTGGAGAAATGTACGGTGTGTCCTGAAACATCGAAAAAACACAGCTTAGGGAGCATAGGGCACGTCCACTCATGGGCGTATAAATTGGGAAAACTAAAAATCAGCAAGACACAGGCACCCCAATGTTTAGGGCTGCTATGTTGACAAGAACCTCCACTTCATGACACCTTAAATATCCCAGGAAAGAGAAAAATGGATAAAGAAGTTGTGGTCCTTATATACAAAGGAATATCCATCAGACATGAAATCAATGTCATAAGGCTAGTAGAAGCAAGATGAGTGGATTTAGGTACGACGATTCTAAGTGAAATAAGTGACACAGAAAAAGACACTTATCATAAGCTATCACTTATAGAGGGAATGTAAAAACCGCTACACCTGAAATGAATTACAAAACATAACAGAGTCACACGTTTAGAAAACACATGATGGCTGCTTAACGGGAAAGGTGAGGTGGGGTGATGCATAAAACAACGGTTTCAAATTCGCTCAGATACCGTTCCATACACCCAATATGTAATAGACAAGACCTACTCCTTGCTCAGTGAACTGGACTCAACACCCCCTATTCACCGCACAAGAATATATCTGACTAGTAAGAATCTTAAAACCTATGTATTGATATCTCTCTGGAAGTGAGCCAAGTGGGTGTAAAGCCGCATAAACACAGCCGTGAAAAGCAGCTAAACACCATTATAAAAATAAATTACTTTTAAAAACCCGTAAAACAAAGACAGTGAAAGAGAGAGAAATTCTTACAAAATTCGTTCAGGGGCTGTGATGCAACCCGGATTGACCATATCTAGACCCACACCGGGATGAGACATAAGGGTGGACACTCTTGGGGCTGAGAGGTTGGGTGAGGTTGGGTGAGCAAACGCAGACCCTTTAAAGTAATACTGTGTGGTACCCATCCCATGGGTCCCAAATCTCCAGGTTCAAGGGCATCTTCCTACATCGAAAACATGCATGAGAAACCCAGAAGATGGTACACCGTGTGATTTTGAAAGGTTTCTAAAACGCACCCCATTTCTCATCTTCTTGTGCTCGGTTTCGCCTTTCCAGCTATTTTACTAGCAATCTCCCTACTTGGAGAATCAGCACCTTTAAGCTCCTGTTCCCTACAGGTTGCAATTTGTCCTGAGGATGAACGGGAAGAGGGGCAACCAATGAGAGACTAGATCTAGATGTTGGGACAGGCCCAGGTCACTCTATTTTCCCATCAGGAAGAAGAATTAACCACAGGCTCAGCCTGCCGCCAGGAACCAGAATAGGGCCTGAGGCAATCCCGCGCTTTTGCGGCCAGCTACCAAAAAAGCGAGTTGAAAAATGGAGCTCAGGGACACTGCAATTCACAAACCCGCAGAGTTATAAATGATAACTCTCATCCACAGATATATTGAGGGAAGGCAACGAAGAGGATTTGAAAGCAAGGCAGAATTGCAGGAAACAGATTTCAGGAGGTAGATTCGAATCGCCTTTAAAGCACATGAAAAGCGGCAAAACGTCGACAATGATGCCCTTGGCCAAAAAGGGCGTATGCGTTTTTTCCTGAATATATTCAGGAAAAAACGCATACGCCCTTTTTGGCCAACCAAGCAACCTGGAAAGGCAAATCAGCGCTTCAAAGAAGTTTCGCTTCCCATCAGTCAAAAGGGTGATGCTGCAAAAAGTGTCAAAACCAGAAATGCAGGACAGGCCATGGAGAAATGGCAGCCTTGCTACGCTGATGGGCGGGATGTAAATTGCCAACAGCCACTCTGGAGAAGTGTATGGTGTGTCCTGAAACATCGAAAAAACACAGCTTAGGGAGCATAGGGCACCTCCACTCATGGGCGTATAAATTGGGAAAACTAAAAATCAGCAAGACACAGGCACCCCAATGTTTAGGGCTGCTATGTTGACAAGAACCTCCACTTCATGACACCTTAAATATCCCAGGAAAGAGAAAAATGGATAAAGAAGTTGTGGTCCTTATGAACAAAGGAATATCACTCAGACATGAAATCAATGTCATAAGGCTAGTAGAAGCAAGATGAGTGGATTTAGGTATAACGATTCTAAGTGAAATAAGTCACACAGAAAAAGACACTTATCATAAGCTATCACTTATAGAGGGAATGTAAAAACCGCTACACTTGAACTGAATTACAAAACAGAACAGAGTCACACGTTTAGAAAACACACTATGGCTGCTTAACGGGAAAGATGAGGTGGGGTGATGCATAAAACAAGGGTTTCAAATTCGCTCAGATACCGTTCCATACACCCAATATGTAATAGACAAGACGTACTCCTTGCTCAGTGAACTGGACTCAACACCCCCTATTCACCGCACAAGAATATATCTGACTAGTAAGAATCGTAAAACCTATGTATTGATATCTCTCTGGAAGTGAGCCAAGTGGGTGTAAAGCCGCATAAACACAGCCGTGAAAAGCAGCTAAACCCCATTATAAAAATAAATTACTTTTAAAAACCCGTAAAACAAAGACAGTGAAAGAGAGAGAAATTCTCACAAAATTCGTTCAGGGGCTGTGATGCAACCTGGATTGACCATATCTAGACACACACCTGGATGAGACATAAGGGTGGACACTCTTGGGGCTGAGAGGTTGGGTGAGGTTGGGTGAGCAAACGCAGACCCTTTAAAGTAATACTGTGTGGTACCCATCCCATGTGTCCCAAATCTCCAGGTTCAAGGGCATCTTCTTACATCGAAAACATGCATGAGAAACCCAGATGATGGTACACCGTGTGATTTTGAAAGGTTTCTAAAACGCACACAATGTCTCATCTCCTTGTGCTCGGGTTCGCCTTTCCAGCTACTTTACTAGCAATCTCCCTACTTGGAGAATCAGCACCTTTAAGCTCCTGTTCCCTACAGGTTGCAATTTGTCCTGAGGATGAACGGGAAGAGGGGCAACCAATGAGAGACTAGATCTAGGTGTTGGGACAGGCCCAGGTCACTCTATTTTCCCATCAGGAAGAAGAATTAACCACAGGCTCAGCCTGCCGCCAGGAACCAGAATAGGGCCTGAGGCAATCCCGTGCTTTTGCGGCCAGCTCCCAAAAAAGCGAGTTGAAAAATGGAGCTCAGGGACACTGCAATTCACAAACCCGCAGAGTTATAAATGATAACTCTCATCCACAGATATATTGAGGGAAGGCAACGAAGAGGATTTGAAAGCAAGGCAGAATTGCAGGAAACAGATTTCAGGAGGTAGATTCGAATCGCCTTTAAAGCACATGAAAAGCGGCAAAACGTCGACAATGATGCCCTTGGCCAAAAAAGGCATATGCGTTTTTTCCTGAATATATTCAGGAAAAAACGCATACGCCCTTTTTGGCCAACCAAGCAACCTGGAAAGGCAAATCAGCGCTTCAAAGAAGTTTCGCTTCCCATCGGTCAAAAGGGTCATGCTGCAGAAAGTGTCAAAACCAGAAATGCAGGACAGGCCATGGAGAAATGGCAGCCTTGCTACGCTGATGGGCGGGATGTAAATTGCCAACAGCCACTCTGGAGAAGTGTATGGTGTGTCCTGAAACATCGAAAAAACACAGCTTAGGGAGCATAGGGCACCTCCACTCATGGGCGTATAAATTGGGAAAACTAAAAATCAGCAAGACACAGGCACCCCAATGTTTAGGGCTGCTATGTTGACAAGAACCTCCACTTCATGACACCTTAAATATCCCAGGAAAGAGAAAAATGGATAAAGAAGTTGTGGTCCTTATGTACAAAGGAATATCACTCAGACATGAAATCAATGTCATAAGGCTAGTAGAAGCAAGATGAGTGGATTTAGGTATGACGATTCTAAGTGAAATAAGTCACACAGAAAAAGACACTTATCATAAGCTATCACTTATAGAGGGAATGTAAAAACCGCTACACTTGAACTGAATTACAAAACAGAACAGAGTCACACGTTTAGAAAACACACTATGGCTGCTTAACGGGAAAGATGAGGTGGGGTGATGCATAAAACAAGGGTTTCAAATTCGCTCAGATACCGTTCCATACACCCAATATGTAATAGACAAGACGTACTCCTTGCTCAGTGAACTGGACTCAACACCCCCTATTCACCGCACAAGAATATATCTGACTAGTAAGAATCGTAAAACCTATGTATTGATATCTCTCTGGAAGTGAGCCAAGTGGGTGTAAAGCCGCATAAACACAGCCGTGAAAAGCAGCTAAACCCCATTATAAAAATAAATTACTTTTAAAAACCCGTAAAACAAAGACAGTGAAAGAGAGAGAAATTCTCACAAAATTCGTTCAGGGGCTGTGATGCAACCTGGATTGACCATATCTAGACACACACCTGGATGAGACATAAGGGTGGACACTCTTGGGGCTGAGAGGTTGGGTGAGGTTGGGTGAGCAAACGCAGACCCTTTAAAGTAATACTGTGTGGTACCCATCCCATGTGTCCCAAATCTCCAGGTTCAAGGGCATCTTCTTACATCGAAAACATGCATGAGAAACCCAGATGATGGTACACCGTGTGATTTTGAAAGGTTTCTAAAACGCACACAATGTCTCATCTCCTTGTGCTCGGGTTCGCCTTTCCAGCTACTTTACTAGCAATCTCCCTACTTGGAGAATCAGCACCTTTAAGCTCCTGTTCCCTACAGGTTGCAATTTGTCCTGAGGATGAACGGGAAGAGGGGCAACCAATGAGAGACTAGATCTAGGTGTTGGGACAGGCCCAGGTCACTCTATTTTCCCATCAGGAAGAAGAATTAACCACAGGCTCAGCCTGCCGCCAAGAACCAGAATAGGGCCTGAGGCAATCCCGTGCTTTTGCGGCCAGCTCCCAAAAAAGCGAGTTGAAAAATGGAGCTCAGGGACACTGCAATTCACAAACCCGCAGAGTTATAAATGATAACTCTCATCCACAGATATATTGAGGGAAGGCAACGAAGAGGATTTGAAAGCAAGGCAGAATTGCAGGAAACAGATTTCAGGAGGTAGATTCGAATCGCCTTTAAAGCACATGAAAAGCGGCAAAACGTCGACAAAGATGCCCTTGGCCAAAAAAGGCGTATGCGTTTTTTCCTGAATATATTCAGGAAAAAACGCATACGCCCTTTTTGGCCAACCAAGCAACCTGGAAAGGCAAATCAGCGCTTCAAAGAAGTTTCGCTTCCCATCGGTCAAAAGGGTCATGCTGCAAAAAGTGTCAAAACCAGAAATGCAGGACAGGCCATGGAGAAATGGCAGCCTTGCTACGCTGATGGGCGGGATGTAAATTGCCAACAGCCACTCTGGAGAAGTGTATGGTGTGTCCTGAAACATCGAAAAAACACAGCTTAGGGAGCATAGGGCACCTCCACTCATGGGCGTATAAATTGGGAAAACTAAAAATCAGCAAGACACAGGCACCCCAATGTTTAGGGCTGCTATGTTGACAAGAACCTCCACTTTATGACACCTTAAATATCCCAGGAAAGAGAAAAATGGATAAAGAAGTTGTGGTCCTTATGTACAAAGGAATATCACTCAGACATGAAATCAATGTCATAAGGCTAGTAGAAGCAAGATGAGTGGATTTAGGTATGACGATTCTAAGTGAAATAAGTCACACAGAAAAAGACACTTATCATAAGCTATCACTTATAGAGGGAATGTAAAAACCGCTACACTTGAACTGAATTACAAAACAGAACAGAGTCACACGTTTAGAAAACACACTATGGCTGCTTAACGGGAAAGGTGAGGTGGGGTGATGCATAAAACAAGGGTTTCAAATTCGCTCAGATACTGTTCCATACACCCAATATGTAATAGACAAGACCTACTCCTTGCTCAGTGAACTGGACTCAACACCCCCTATTCACCGCACAAGAATATATCTGACTAGTAAGAATCGTAAAACCTATGTATTGATATCTCTCTGCAAGTGAGCCAAGTGGGTGTAAAGCCGCATAAACACAGCCGTGAAAAGCAGCTAAACCCCATTATAAAAATAAATTACTTTTAAAAACCCGTAAAACAAAGACAGTGAAAGAGAGAGAAATTCTTACAAAATTCGTTCAGGGGCTGTGATGCAACCTGGATTGACCATATCTAGACCCACAGCTGGATGAGACATAAGGGTGGACACTCTTGGGGCTGAGAGGTTGGGTGAGGTTGGGTGAGCAAACGCAGACCCTTTAAAGTAATACTGTGTGGTACCCATCCCATGGGTCCCAAATCTCCAGGTTCAAGGGCATCTTCCTACATCGAAAACATGCATGAGAAACCCAGAAGATGGTACACCGTGTGATTTTGAAAGGTTTCTAAAACGCACCCCATTTCTCATCTTCTTGTGCTCGGGTTCGCCTTTCCAGCTATTTTACTAGCAATCTCCCTACTTGGAGAATCAGCACCTTTAAGCTCCTGTTCCCTACAGGTTGCAATTTGTCCTGAGGATGAACGGGAAGAGGGGCAACCAATGAGAGACTAGATCTAGATGTTGGGACAGGCCCAGGTCACTCTATTTTCCCATCAGGAAGAAGAATTAACCACAGGCTCAGCCTGCCGCCAGGAACCAGAATAGGGCCTGAGGCAATCCCGCGCTTTTGCGGCCAGCTACCAAAAAAGCGAGTTGAAAAATGGAGCTCAGGGACACTGCAATTCACAAACCCGCAGAGTTATAAATGATAACTCTCATCCACAGATATATTGAGGGAAGGCAACGAAGAGGATTTGAAAGCAAGGCAGAATTGCAGGAAACAGATTTCAGGAGGTAGATTCGAATCGCCTTTAAAGCACATGAAAAGCGGCAAAACGTCGACAATGATGCCCTTGGCCAAAAAGGGCGTATGCGGTTTTTCCTGAATATATTCAGGAAAAAACGCATACGCCCTTTTTGGCCAACCAAGCAACCTGGAAAGGCAAATCAGCGCTTCAAAGAAGTTTCGCTTCCCATCAGTCAAAAGGGTGATGCTGCAAAAAGTGTCAAAACCAGAAATGCACGACAGGCCATGGAGAAATGGCAGCCTTGCTACGCTGATGGGCGGGATGTAAATTGCCAAAAGCCACTCTGGAGAAATGTACGGTGTGTCCTGAAACATCGAAAAAACACAGCTTAGGGAGCATAGGGCACGTCCACTCATGGGCGTATAAATTGGGAAAACTAAAAATCAGCAAGACACAGGCACCCCAATGTTTAGGGCTGCTATGTTGACAAGAACCTCCACTTCATGACACCTTAAATATCCCAGGAAAGAGAAAAATGGATAAAGAAGTTGTGGTCCTTATATACAAAGGAATATCCCTCAGACATGAAATCAATGTCATAAGGCTAGTAGAAGCAAGATGAGTGGATTTAGGTACGACGATTCTAAGTGAAATAAGTGACACAGAAAAAGACACTTATCATAAGCTATCACTTATAGAGGGAATGTAAAAACCGCTACACCTGAAATGAATTACAAAACATAACAGAGTCACACGTTTAGAAAACACACTATGGCTGCTTAACGGGAAAGGTGAGGTGGGGTGATGCATAAAACAACGGTTTCAAATTCGCTCAGATACCGTTCCATACACCCAATATGTAATAGACAAGACCTACTCCTTGCTCAGTGAACTGGACTCAACACCCCCTATTCACCGCACAAGAATATATCTGACTAGTAAGAATCTTAAAACCTATGTATTGATATCTCTCTGGAAGTGAGCCAAGTGGGTGTAAAGCCGCATAAACACAGCCGTGAAAAGCAGCTAAACACCATTATAAAAATAAATTACTTTTAAAAACCCGTAAAACAAAGACAGTGAAAGAGAGAGAAATTCTTACAAAATTCGTTCAGGGGCTGTGATGCAACCTGGATTGACCATATCTAGACCCACACCGGGATGAGACATAAGGGTGGACACTCTTGGGGCTGAGAGGTTGGGTGAGGTTGGGTGAGCAAACTCAGACCCTTTAAAGTAATACTGCATGGTACCCATCCCATGGGTCCCAAATCTCCAGGTTCAAAGGCATCTTCCTACATAGAAAACATGCATGAGAAACCCAGAAGATGGTACACTGTGTGATTTTGAAAGGTTTCTAAAACGCACCCAATTTCTCATCTCCTTGTGCTCGGGTTCACCTTTCCAGCTACTTTACTAGCAATCTCCCTACTTGGAGAATCAGCACCTTTAACCTCCTGTTCCCTACAGGTTGCAATTTGTCCTGAGGATGAACGGGAAGAGGGGAAACAAATGAGAGACTAGATCTAGGTGTTGGGACAGGCACAGGTCACTCTATTTTCCCATCAGGAAGAAGAATTAAACACAGGCTCAGCCTGCCGCCGGGAACCAGAATAGGGCCTGAGGCAATCCCGAGCTTTTGCGGCCAGCTCCCAAAAAAGACAGTTGAAAAATGGAGCTCAGGGGCACTGCAATTCACAAACCTGCTGAGTTATAAATGATAACTCTCGTCCACAAATATATTGAGGGAAGGCAACGAAGAGGAGTTGAAAGCAAGGCAGAATTGCAGGAAACAGGTTTCAGGAGGTAGATTCGAATCGCCTTTAAAGCACATGAAAAGTGGCAAAACATCGACAGTGATGCCCTTGGCCAAAAAGGGCGTAAGCGTTTTTTCCTGAATATATTCAGGAAAAAACGCATACGCCCATTTTGGCCAACCAAGCAACCTGGAAAGGCAAATCAGCGCTACAAAGAAGTCTCGCTTCCCATCGAGCAAAAGGGCCATGCTGCAAAAAGTGTCAAAACCAGAAATGCAGGACAGGCCATGGAGAAATGGCAGCCTTGCTACGCTGATGGGCGGGATGTAAATTGCCAACAGCCACTCTGGAGAAGTGTACGGTGTGTCCTGAAACATCGAAAAAACACAGCTTAGGGAGCATAGGGCACGACCAATCATGGGCGTATAAATTGGGAAAACTAAAAATCAGCAAGACACAGGCACCCCAATGTTTAGGGCTGCTATGTTGACAAGAACCTCCACTTCATGACACCTTAAATATCCCAGGAAAGAGAAAAATGGATAAAGAAGTTGTGGTCCTTATGTACAATGGAATATCACTCAGACATGAAATCAATGTTATAAGGCTAGTAGAAGCAAGATGAGTGGATTTAGGTATGACGATTCTAAGTGAAATAAGTCACACAGAAAAAGACACTTATCATAAGCTATCACTTATAGAGGGAATGTAAGAAGCGCTACACTTGAACTGAATTACAAAACAGAACAGAGTCACACGTTTAGAAAACACACTATGGCTGCTTAACGGGAAAGGTGAGGTGGGGTGATGCATAAAACAAGGGTTTCAAATTCGCTCAGATACTGTTCCATACACCCAATATGTAATAGACAAGACCTACTCCTTGCTCAGTGAACTGGACTCAACACCCCCTATTCACCGCACAAGATTATATCTGACTAGTAAGAATCGTAAAACCTATGTATTGATATCTCTCTGGAAGTGAGCCAAGTGGGTGTAAAGCCGCATAAACACAGCCGTGAAAAGCAGCTAAACCCCATTATAAAAATAAATTACTTTTAAAAACCCGTAAAACAAAGACAGTGAAAGAGAGAGAAATTCTCACAAAATTCGTTCAGGGGCTGTGATGCAACCTGGATTGACCATATCTAGACACACACCTGGATGAGACATAAGGGTGGACACTCTTGGGGCTGAGAGGTTGGGTGAGGTTGGGTGAGCAAACGCAGACCCTTTAAAGTAATACTGTGTGATACCCATCCCATGGGTCCCAAATCTCCAGGTTCAAGGGCATCTTCTTACATCGAAAACATGCATGAGAAACCCAGAAGATGGTACACCGTGTGATTTTGAAAGGTTTCTAAAACGCACCCAATGTCTCATCTCCTTGTGCTCGGGTTCGCCTTTCCAGCTACTTTACTAGCAATCTCCCTACTTGGAGAATCAGCACCTTTAAGCTCCTGTTCCCTACAGGTTGCAATTTGTCCTGAGGATGAACGGGAAGAGGGGCAACCAATGAGAGACTAGATCTAGGTGTTGGGACAGGCCCAGGTCACTCTATTTTCCCATCAGGAAGAAGAATTAACCACAGGCTCAGCCTGCCACCAGGAACCAGAATAGGGCCTGAGGCAATCCCGCGCTTTTGCGGTCAGCTCCCAAAAAAGTGAGTTGAAAAATGGAGCTCAGGGACACTGCAATTCACAAACCCGCAGAGTTATAAATGATAACTCTCATCCACAGATATATTGAGGGAAGGCAACGAAGAGGATTTGAAAGCAAGGCAGAATTGCAGGAAACAGATTTCAGGAGGTAGATTCGAATCGCCTTTAAAGCACATGAAAAGCGGCAAAACGTCGACAATGATGCCCTTGGCCAAAAAAGGCGTATGCGTTTTTTCCTGAATATATTCAGGAAAAAACGCATACGCCCTTTTTGGCCAACCAAGCAACCTGGAAAGGCAAATCAGCGCTTCAAAGATGTTTCGCTTCCCATCGGTCAAAAGGGTCATGCTGCAAAAAGTGTCAAAACCAGAAATGCAGGACAGGCCATGGAGAAATGGCAGCCTTGCTACGCTGATGGGCGGGATGTAAATTGCCAACAGCCACTCTGGAGAAGTGTACGGTGTGTCCTGAAACATCGAAAAAACACAGCTTAGGGAGCATAGGGCACCTCCACTCATGGGCGTATAAATTGGGAAAACTAAAAATCAGCAAGACACAGGCACCCCAATGTTTAGGGCTGCTATGTTGACAAGAACCTCCACTTTATGACACCTTAAATATCCCAGGAAAGAGAAAAATGGATAAAGAAGTTGTGGTCCTTATGTACAAAGGAATATCACTCAGACATGAAATCAATGTCATAAGGCTAGTAGAAGCAAGATGAGTGGATTTAGGTATGACGATTCTAAGTGAAATAAGTCACACAGAAAAAGACACTTATCATAAGCTATCACTTATAGAGGGAATGTAAAAACCGCTACACTTGAACTGAATTACAAAACAGAACAGAGTCACACGTTTAGAAAACACACTATGGCTGCTTAACGGGAAAGGTGAGGTGGGGTGATGCATAAAACAAGGGTTTCAAATTCGCTCAGATACTGTTCCATACACCCAATATGTAATAGACAAGACCTACTCCTTGCTCAGTGAACTGGACTCAACACCCCCTATTCACCGCACAAGAATATATCTGACTAGTAAGAATCGTAAAACCTATGTATTGATATCTCTCTGCAAGTGAGCCAAGTGGGTGTAAAGCCGCATAAACACAGCCGTGAAAAGCAGCTAAACCCCATTATAAAAATAAATTACTTTTAAAAACCCGTAAAACAAAGACAATGAAAGAGAGAGAAATTCTTACAAAATTCGTTCAGGGGCTGTGATGCAACCTGGATTGACCATATCTAGACCCACACTGGGATGAGACATAAGGATGGACACTCTTGGGGCTGAGAGGTTGGGTGAGCAAACTCAGACCCTTTAAAGTAATACTGCGTGGTACCCATCCCATGGGTCCCAAATCTCCAGGTTCAAAGGCATCTTCCTACATAGAAAACATGCATGAGAAACCCAGAAGATGGTACACCGTGTGATTTTGAAAGGTTTCTAAAACGCACCCAATTTCTCATCTCCTTGTGCTCGGGTTCACCTTTCCAGCTACTTTACTAGCAATCTCCCTACTTGGAGAATCAGCACCTTTAAGCTCCTGTTCCCTACAGGTTGCAATTTGTCCTGAGAATGAACGGGAAGAGGGGCAAATAATGAGAGACTAGATCTAGGTGTTGGGACAGGCACAGGTCACTCTATTTTCCCATCAGGAAGAAGAATTAAACACAGGCTCAGCCTGCCGCCGGGAACCAGAATAGGGCCTGAGGCAATCCCGTGCTTTTGCGGCCAGCTCCCAAAAAAGACAGTTGAAAAATGGAGCTCAGGGGCACTGCAATTCACAAACCTGCTGAGTTATAAATGATAACTCTCGTCCACAAATATATTGAGGGAAGGCAACGAAGAGGATTTGAAAGCAAGGCAGAATTGCAGGAAACAGGTTTCAGGATGTAGATTCGAATCGCCTTTAAAGCACATGAAAAGTGGCAAAACGTCGACAGTGATGCCCTTGGCCAAAAAGGGCGTATGCGTTTTTTCCTGAATATATTCAGGAAAAAACGCATACGCCCTTTTTGGCCAACCAAGCAAACTGGAAATGCAAATCAGCGCTACAAAGAAGTCTCGCTTCCCATCGGTCAAAAGGGCCATGCTGCAAAAAGTGTCAAAACCAGAAATGCAGGACAGGCCATGGAGAAATGGCAGCCTTGCTACGCTGATGGGCGGGATGTAAATTGCCAACAGCCACTCTGGAGAAGTGTACGGTGTGTCCTGAAACATCGAAAAAACACAGCTTAGGGAGCATAGGGCACGTCCACTCATTGGCGTATAAATTGGGAAAACTAAAAATCAGCAAGACACAGGCACCCCAATGTTTAGGGCTGCTATGTTGACAAGAACCTCCACTTCATGACACCTTAAATATCCCAGGAAAGAGAAAAATGGATAAAGAAGTTGTGGTCCTTATGTACAAAGGAATATCACTCAGACATGAAATCAATGTCATAAGGCTAGTAGAAGCTAGATGAGTGGATTTAGGTATGACGATTCTAAGTGAAATAAGTCACACAGAAAAAGACACTTATCATAAGCTATCACTTATAGAGGGAATGTAAAAACCGCTACACTTGAACTGAATTACAAAACAGAACAGAGTCACACGTTTAGAAAACACACTATGGCTGCTTAACGGGAAAGGTGAGGTGGGGTGATGCATAAAACAAGGGTTTCAAATTCGCTCAGATACCGTTCCATACACCCAATATGTAATAGACAAGACCTACTCCTTGCTCAGTGAACTGGACTCAACACCCCCTATTCACCGCACAAGAATATATCTGACTAGTAAGAATCGTAAAACTTATGTATTGATATCTCTCTGGAAGTGAGCCAAGTGGGTGTAAAGCCGCATAAACACAGCCGTGAAAAGCAGCTAAACCCCATTATAAAAATAAATTACTTTTAAAAACCCGTAAAACAAAGACAGTGAAAGAGAGAGAAATTCTTACAAAATTCGTTCAGGGGCTGTGATGCAACCTGGATTGACCATATCTAGACCCACAGCTGGATGAGACATAAGGGTGGACACTCTTGGGGCTGAGAGGTTGGGTGAGGTTGGGTGAGCAAACGCAGACCCTTTAAAGTAATACTGTGTGGTACCCATCCCATGGGTCCCAAATCTCCAGGTTCAAGGGCATCTTCCTACATCGAAAACATGCATGAGAAACCCAGAAGATGGTACACCGTGTGATTTTGAAAGGTTTCTAAAACGCACCCCATTTCTCATCTTCTTGTGCTCGGGTTCGCCTTTCCAGCTATTTTACTAGCAATCTCCCTACTTGGAGAATCAGCACCTTTAAGCTCCTGTTCCCTACAGGTTGCAATTTGTCCTGAGGATGAACGGGAAGAGGGGCAACCAATGAGAGACTAGATCTAGGTGTTGGGACAGGCCCAGGTCACTCTATTTTCCCATCAGGAAGAAGAATTAACCACAGGCTCAGCCTGCCGCCAGGAACCAGAATAGGCCCTGAGGCCATCCCGCGCTTTTGCGGCCAGCTACCAAAAAAGCGAGTTGAAAAATGGAGCTCAGGGACACTGCAATTCACAAACCTGCAGAGTTATAAATGATAACTCTCATCCACAGATATATTGAGGGAAGGCAACGAAGAGGATTTGAAAGCAAGGCAGAATTGCAGGAAACAGATTTCAGGAGGTAGATTCGAATCGCCTTTAAAGCACATGAAAAGCGGCAAAACGTCGACAATGATGCCCTTGGCCAAAAAGGGCGTATGCATTTTTTCCTGAATATATTCAGGAAAAAACGCATACGCCCTTTTTGGCCAACCAAGCAACCTGGACAGGCAAATCAGCGCTACAAAGAAGTCTCGCTTCCCATCGGTCAAAAGGGTCATGCTGCAAAAAGTGTCAAAACCAGAAATGCAGGACAGGTCATGGAGAAATGGCAGCCTTGCTACGCTGATGGGTGGGATGTAAATTGCCAAAAGCCACTCTGGAGAAATGTACGGTGTGTCCTGAAACATCGAAAAAACACAGCTTAGGGAGCATAGGGCACGTCCACTCATGGGCGTATAAATTGGGAAAACTAAAAATCAGCAAGGCACAGGCACCCCAATGTTTAGTGCTGCTATGTTGACAAGAACCTCCACTTCATGACACCTTAAATATCCCAGGAAAGAGAAAAATGGATAAAGAAGTTGTGGTCCTTATGTACAAAGGAATATCCCTCAGACATGAAATCAATGTCATAAGGCTAGTAGAAGCAAGATGAGTGGATTTAGGTACGACGATTCTAAGTGAAATAAGTGACACAGAAAAAGACACTTATCATAAGCTATCACTTATAGAGGGAATGTAAAAACCGCTACACCTGAAATGAATTACAAAACATAACAGAGTCACACGTTTAGAAAACACACTATGGCTGCTTAACGGGAAAGGTGAGGTGGGGTGATGCATAAAACAAGGATTTCAAATTCGCTCAGATACCGTTCCATACACCCAATATGTAATAGACAAGACCTACTCCTTGCTCAGTGAACTGGACTCAACACCCCCTATTCACCGCACAAGAATATATCTGACTAGTAAGAATCTTAAAACCTATGTATTGATATCTCTCTGGAAGTGAGCCAAGTGGGTGTAAAGCCGCATAAACACAGCCGTGAAAAGCAGCTAAACACCATTATAAAAATAAATTACTTTTAAAAACCCGTAAAACAAAGACAGTGAAAGAGAGAGAAATTCTTACAAAATTCGTTCAGGGGCTGTGATGCAACCTGGATTGACCATATCTAGACCCACACCGGGATGAGACATAAGGGTGGACACTCTTGGGGCTGAGAGGTTGGGTGAGGTTGGGTGAGCAAACTCAGACCCTTTAAAGTAATACTGCGTGGTACCCATCCCATGGGTCCCAAATCTCCAGGTTCAAAGGCATCTTCCTACATAGAAAACATGCATGAGAAACCCAGAAGATGGTACACCGTGTGATTTTGAAAGGTTTCTAAAACGCACCCAATTTCTCATCTCCTTGTGCTCGGGTTCGCCTTTCCAGCTACTTTACTAGCAATCTCCCTACTTGGAGAATCAGCACCTTTAAGCTCCTGTTCCCTACAGGTTGCAATTTGTCCTGAGGATGAACGGGAAGAGGGGCAACCAATGAGAGACTAGATCTAGGTGTTGGGACAGGCCCAGGTCACTCTATTTTCCCATCAGGAAGAAGAATTAACCACAGGCTCAGCCTGCCGCCAGGAACCAGAATAGGGCCTGAGGCAATCCCACGCTTTTGCGGCCAGCTCCCAAAAAAGCGAGTTGAAAAATGGAGCTCAGGGACACTGCAATTCACAAACCCGCAGAGTTATAAATGATAACTCTCATCCACAGATATATTGAGGAAAGGCAACGAAGAGGATTTGAAAGCAAGGCAGAATTGCAGGAAACAGATTTCAGGAGGTAGATTCGAATCGCCTTTAAAGCACATGAAAAGCGGCAAAACGTCGACAATGATGCCCTTGGCCAAAAAAGGCGTATGCGTTTTTTCCTGAATATATTCAGGAAAAAACGCATACGCCCTTTTTGGCCCACCAAGCAACCTGGAAAGGCAAATCAGCGTTTCAAAGAAGTTTCGCTTCCCATCGGTCAAAAGGGTCATGCTGCAAAAAGTGTCAAAACCAGAAATGCAGGACAGGCCATGGAGAAATGGCAGCCTTGCTACGCTGATGGGCGGGATGTAAATTGCCAACAGCCACTCTGGAGAAGTGTACGGTGTGTCCTGAAACATCGAAAAAACACAGCTTAGGGAGCATAGGGCACCTCCACTCATGGGCGTATAAATTGGGAAAACTAAAAATCAGCAAGACACAGGCACCCAAAAGTTTAGGGCTGCTCTGTTGACAAGAACCTCCACTTCATGACACCTTAAATATCCCAGGAAAGAGAAAAATGGATAAAGAAGTTGTAGTTCTTATGTACAATGGACTATCACTCAGACATGAAATCAATGGCATAAGGCTAGTAGAAGCAAGATGAGTGGATTTAGGTATGACGATTCTAAGTGAAATAAGTCACACAGAAAAAGACACTTATCATAAGCTATCACTTATAGAGGGAATGTAAAAACCGCTACACTTGAACTGAATTACAAAACAGAACAGAGTCACACGTTTAGAAAACACACTATGGCTGCTTAACGGGAAAGGTGAGGTGGGGTGATGCATAAAACAAGGGTTTCAAATTCGCTCAGATACTGTTCCATACACCCAATATGTAATAGACAAGACGTACTCCTTGCTCACTGAACTGGACTCCACACCCCCTATTCACCGCACAAGAATATATCTGACTAGTAAGAATCGTAAAACCTATGTATTGATATCTCTCTGGAAGTGAGCCAAGTGGGTGTAAAGCCGCATAAACACAGCCGTGAAAAGCATCTAAACCCCATTATAAAAATAAATTACTTTTAAAAACCCGTAAAACAAAGACAGTGAAAGAGAGAGAAATTCTTACAAAATTCGTTCAGGGGCTGTGATGCAACCTGGATTGACCATATCTAGACCCACACTGGGATGAGACATAAGGGTGGACACTCTTGGGGCTGAGAGGTTGGGTGAGCAAACTCAGACCCTTTAAAGTAATACTGCGTGGTACCCATCCCATGGGTCCCAAATCTCCAGGTTCAAAGGCATCTTCCTACATAGAAAACATGCATGAGAAACCCAGAAGATGGTACACCGTGTGATTTTGAAAGGTTTCTAAAACGCACCCAATTTCTCATCTCCTTGTGCTCGGGTTCACCTTTCCAGCTACTTTACTAGCAATCTCCCTACTTGGAGAATCAGCACCTTTAAGCTCCTGTTCCCTACAGGTTGCAATTTGTCCTGAGAATGAACGGGAAGAGGGGCAAATAATGAGAGACTAGATCTAGGTGTTGGGACAGGCACAGGTCACTCTATTTTCCCATCAGGAAGAAGAATTAAACACAGGCTCAGCCTGCCGCCGGGAACCAGAATAGGGCCTGAGGCAATCCCGTGCTTTTGCGGCCAGCTCCCAAAAAAGACAGTTGAAAAATGGAGCTCAGGGGCACTGCAATTCACAAACCTGCTGAGTTATAAATGATAACTCTCGTCCACAAATATATTGAGGGAAGGCAACGAAGAGGATTTGAAAGCAAGGCAGAATTGCAGGAAACAGGTTTCAGGATGTAGATTCGAATCGCCTTTAAAGCACATGAAAAGTGGCAAAACGTCGACAGTGATGCCCTTGGCCAAAAAGGGCGTATGCGTTTTTTCCTGAATATATTCAGGAAAAAACGCATACGCCCTTTTTGGCCAACCAAGCAAACTGGAAATGCAAATCAGCGCTACAAAGAAGTCTCGCTTCCCATCGGTCAAAAGGGCCATGCTGCAAAAAGTGTCAAAACCAGAAATGCAGGACAGGCCATGGAGAAATGGCAGCCTTGCTACGCTGATGGGCGGGATGTAAATTGCCAACAGCCACTCTGGAGAAGTGTACGGTGTGTCCTGAAACATCGAAAAAACACAGCTTAGGGAGCATAGGGCACGTCCACTCATGGGCGTATAAATTGGGAAAACTAAAAATCAGCAAGACACAGGCACCCCAATGTTTAGGGCTGCTATGTTGACAAGAACCTCCACTTCATGACACCTTAAATATCCCAGGAAAGAGAAAAATGGATAAAAAAGTTGTGGTCCTTATGTACAAAGGAATATCACTCAGACATGAAATCAATGTCATAAGGCTAGTAGAAGCAAGATGAGTGGATTTAGGTATGACGATTCTAAGTGAAATAAGTCACACAGAAAAAGACACTTATCATAAGCTATCACTTATAGAGGGAATGTAAAAACCGCTACACTTGAACTGAATTACAAAACAGAACAGAGTCACACGTTTAGAAAACACACTATGGCTGCTTAACGGGAAAGGTGAGGTGGGGTGATGCATAAAACAAGGGTTTCAAATTCGCTCAGATACTGTTCCATACACCCAATATGTAATAGACAAGACCTACTCCTTGCTCAGTGAACTGGACTCAACACCCCCTATTCACCGCACAAGAATATATCTGACTAGTAAGAATCGTAAAACCTATGTATTGATATCTCTCTGGAAGTGAGCCAAGTGGGTGTAAAGCCGCATAAACACAGCCGTGAAAAGCAGCTAAACCCCATTATAAAAATAAATTACTTTAAAAACCCGTAAAACAAAGACAGTGAAAGAGAGAGAAATTCTTACAAAATTCGTTCAGGGGCTGTGATGACACCTGGATTGACCATATCTAGACCCACAGCTGGATGAGACATAAGGGTGGACACTCTTGGGGCTGAGAGGTTGGGTGAGGTTGGGTGAGCAAACGCAGACCCTTTAAAGTAATAGTGTGTGGTACCCATCCCATGGGTCCCAAATCTCCAGGTTCAAGGGCATCTTCCTACATCGAAAACATGCATGAGAAACCCAGAAGATGGTACACCGTGTGATTTTGAAAGGTTTCTAAAACGCACCACATTTCTCATCTTCTTGTGCTCCGGTTCGCCTTTCCAGCTATTTTACTAGCAATCTCCCTACTTGGAGAATCAGCACCTTTAAGCTCCTGTTCCCTACAGGTTGCAATTTGTCCTGAGGATGAACGGGAAGAGGGGCAAACAATGAGAGACTAGATCTAGGTGTTGGGACAGGCCCAGGTCACTCTATTTTCCCATCAGGAAGAAGAATTAACCACAGGCTCAGCCTGCCGCCAGGAACCAGAATAGGGCCTGAGGCAATCCCGCGCTTTTGCGGCCAGCTACCAAAAAAGCGAGTTGAAAAATGGAGCTCAGGGACACTGCAATTCACAAACCCGCAGAGTTATAAATGATAACTCTCATCCACAGATATATTGAGGGAAGGCAACGAAGAGGATTTGAAAGCAAGGCAGAATTGCAGGAAACAGATTTCAGGAGGTAGATTCGAATCGCCTTTAAAGCACATGAAAAGCGGCAAAACGTCGACAATGATGCCCTTGGCCAAAAAGGGCGTATGCGTTTTTTCCTGAATATATTCAGGAAAAAACGCATACGCCCTTTTTGGCCAACCAAGCAACCTGGAAAGGCAAATCAGCGCTTCAAAGAAGTTTCGCTTCCCATCAGTCAAAAGGGTGATGCTGCAAAAAGTGTCAAAACCAGAAATGCAGGACAGGCCATGGAGAAATGGCAGCCTTGCTACGCTGATGGGCGGGATGTAAATTGCCAACAGCCACTCTGGAGAAGTGTACGGTGTGTCCTGAAACATCGAAAAAACACAGCTTAGGGAGCATAGGGCACGTCCACTCATGGGCGTATAAATTGGGAAAACTAAAAATCAGCAAGACACAGGCACCCCAAAGTTTAGGGCTGCTCTGTTGACAAGAACCTCCACTTCATGACAACTTAAATATCCCAGGAAAGAGAAAAATGGATAAAGATGTTGTGGTCCTTATGTACAATGGAATATCACTCAGACATGAAATCAATGTCATAAGGCTAGTAGAAGCAAGATGAGTGGACTTAGGTACGACGATTCTAAGTGAAATAAGTCACACAGAAAAAGACACTTATCATAAGCTATCACTTATAGAGGGAATGTAAAAACCGCTACACTTGAACTGAATTACAAAACAGAACAGAGTCACACGTTTAGAAAACACACTATGGCTGCTTAACGGGAAAGGTGAGGTGGGGTGATGCATAAAACAAGGGTTTCAAATTCGCTCAGATACTGTTCCATACACCCAATATGTAATAGACAAGACCTACTCCTTGCTCAGTGAACTGGACTCAACACCCCCTATTCACCGCACAAGAATATATGTGACTAGTAAGAATCTTAAAACCTATGTATTGATATCTGTCTGGAAGTGAGTCAAGTGGGTGTAAAGCCGCATAAACACAGCCGTGAAAAGCAGCTAAACCCCATTATAAAAATAAATTACTTTTAAAAACCCGTAAAACAAAGAGTGAAAGAGAGAGAAATTCTTACACAATTCGTTCAGGGGCTGTGATGCAACCTGGATTGACCATATCTAGACCCACACTGGGATGAGACATAAGGGTGGACACTCTTGGGGCTGAGAGGTTGGGTGAGCAAACTCAGACCCTTTAAATTAATACTGCGTGGTACCCATTCCATGGGTCCCAAATCTCCAGGTTCAAAGGCATCTTCCTACATCGAAAACATGCATGAGAAACCCAGAAGATGGTACACCGTGTGATTTTGAAAGGTTTCTAAAACGCACCCAATTTCTCATCTCCTTGTGCTCGGGTTCGCCTTTCCAGCTACTTTACTAGCAATCTCCCTACTTGGAGAATCAGCACCTTTAAGCTCCTGTTCCCTACAGGTTGCAATTTGTCCTGAGAATGAACGGGAAGAGGGGCAAATAATGAGAGACTAGATCTAGGTGTTGGGACAGGCACAGGTCACTCTATTTTCCCATCAGGAAGAAGAATTAAACACAGGCTCAGCCTGCCCCCGGGAACCAGAATAGGGCCTGAGGCAATCCCGCGCTTTTGCGGCCAGCTCCCAAAAAAGAGAGTTGAAAAATGGAGCTCAGGGGCACTGCAATTCACAAACCTGCTGAGTTATAAATGATAACTCTCGTCCACAGATATATTGAGGGAAGGCAACGAAGAGGATTTGAAAGCAAGGCAGAATTGCAGGAAACAGGTTTCAGGATGTAGATTCGAATCGCCTTTAAAGCACATGAAAAGTGGCAAAACGTCGACAGTGATGCCCTTGGCCAAAAAGGGCGTATGCGTTTTTTCCTGAATATATTCAGGAAAAAACGCATACGCCCTTTTTGGCCAACCAAGCAAACTGGAAATGCAAATCAGCGCTACAAAGAAGTCTCGCTTCCCATCGGTCAAAAGGGCCATGCTGCAAAAAGTGTCAAAACCAGAAATGCAGGACAGGCCATGGAGAAATGGCAGCCTTGCTACGCTGATGGGCGGGATGTAAATTGCCAACAGCCACTCTGGAGGAGTGTACGGTGTGTCCTGAAACATCGAAAAAACACAGCTTAGGGAGCATAGGGCACGTCCACTCATTGGCGTATAAATTGGGAAAACTGAAAATCAGCAAGACACAGGCACCCCAATGTTTAGGGCTGCTATGTTGACAAGAACCTCCACTTCATGACACCTTAAATATCCCAGGAAAGAGAAAAATGGATAAAGAAGTTGTGGTCCTTATGTACAAAGGAATATCACTCAGACATGAAATCAATGTCATAAGGCTAGTAGAAGCAAGATGAGTGGATTTAGGTATGACGATTCTAAGTGAAATAAGTCACACAGAAAAAGACACTTATCATAAGCTATCACTTATAGAGGGAATGTAAAAACCGCTACACTTGAACTGAATTACAAAACAGAACAGAGTCACACGTTTAGAAAACACACTATGGCTGCTTAACGGGAAAGGTGAGGTGGGGTGATGCATAAAACAAGGGTTTCAAATTCGCTCAGATACTGTTCCATACACCCAATATGTAATAGACAAGACCTACTCCTTGCTCAGTGAACTGGACTCAACACCCCCTATTCACCGCACAAGAATATATCTGACTAGTAAGAATCGTAAAACCTATGTATTGATATCTCTCTGGAAGTGAGCCAAGTGGGTGTAAAGCCGCATAAACACAGCCGTGAAAAGCAGCTAAACCCCATTATAAAAATAAATTACTTTTAAAAACCCGTAAAACAAAGACAGTGAAAGAGAGAGAAATTCTTACAAAATTCGTTCAGGGGCTGTGATGCAACCTGGATTGACCATATCTAGACCCACAGCTGGATGAGACATAAGGGTGGACACTCTTGGGGCTGAGAGGTTGGGTGAGGTTGGGTGAGCAAACGCAGACCCTTTAAAGTAATACTGTGTGGTACCCATCCCATGGGTCCCAAATCTCCAGGTTCAAGGGCATCTTCCTACATCGAAAACATGCATGAGAAACCCAGAAGATGGTACACCGTGTGATTTTGAAAGGTTTCTAAAACGCACCCCATTTCTCATCTTCTTGTGCTCGGGTTCGCCTTTCCAGCTATTTTACTAGAAATCTCCCTACTTGGAGAATCAGCACATTTAAGCTCCTGTTCCCTACAGGTTGCAATTTATCCTGAGGATGAACGGGAAGAGGGGCAACCAATGAGAGACTAGATCTAGGTGTTGGGACAGGCCCAGGTCACTCTATTTTCCCATCAGGAAGAAGAATTAACCACAGGCTCAGCCTGCCGCCAGGAACCAGAATAGGGACTGAGGCAATCCCGCGCTTTTGCGGCCAGCTACCAAAAAAGCGAGTTGAAAAATGGAGCTCAGGGACACTGCAATTCACAAACCCGCAGAGTTATAAATGATAACTCTCATCCACAGATATATTGAGGGAAGGCAACGAAGAGGATTTGAAAGCAAGGCAGAATTGCAGGAAACAGATTTCAGGAGGTAGATTCCAATCGCCTTTAAAGCACATGAAAAGCGGCAAAACGTCGACAATGATGCCCTTGGCCAAAAAGGGCGTATGCGTTTTTTCCTGAATATATTCAGGAAAAAACGCATACGCCCTTTTTGGCCAACCAAGCAACCTGGAAAGGCAAATCAGCGCTTCAAAGAAGTTTCGCTTCCCATCAGTCAAAAGGGTGATGCTGCAAAAAGTGTCAAAACCAGAAATGCAGGACAGGCCATGGAGAAATGGCAGCCTTGCTACGCTGATGGGCGGGATGTAAATTGCCAACAGCCACTCTGGAGAAGTGTACGGTGTGTCCTGAAACATCGAAAAAACACAGCTTAGGGAGCATAGGGCACGTCCACTCATGGGCGTATAAATTGGGAAAACTAAAAATCAGCAAGACACAGGCACCCCAAAGTTTAGGGCTGCTCTGTTGACAAGAACCTCCACTTCATGACAACTTAAATATCCCAGGAAAGAGAAAAATGGATAAAGAAGTTGTGGTCCTTATGTACAATGGAATATCACTCAGACATGAAATCAATGTCATAAGGCTAGTAGAAGCAAGATGAGTGGACTTAAGTACGACGATTCTAAGTGAAATAAGTCACACAGAAAAAGACACTTATCATAAGCTATCACTTATAGAGGGAATGTAAAAACCGCTACACTTGAACTGAATTACAAAACAGAACAGAGTCACACGTTTAGAAAACACACTATGGCTGCTTAACGGGAAAGGTGAGGTGGGGTGATGCATAAAACAAGGGTTTCAAATTCGCTCAGATACTGTTCCATACACCCAATATGTAATAGACAAGACCTACTCCTTGCTCAGTGAACTGGACTCAACACCCCCTATTCACCGCACAAGAATATATGTGACTAGTAAGAATCTTAAAACCTATGTATTGATATCTCTCTGGAAGTGAGTCAAGTGGGTGTAAAGCCGCATAAACACAGCCGTGAAAAGCAGCTAAACCCCATTATAAAAATAAATTACTTTTAAAAACCCGTAAAACAAAGACAGTGAAAGAGAGAGAAATTCTTACAAAATTCGTTCAGAGGCTGTGATGCAACCTGGATTGACCATATCTAGACCCACAGCTGGATGAGACATAAGGGTGGACACTCTTGGGGCTTAGAGGTTGGGTGAGGTTGGGTGAGCAAACGCACACCCTTTAAAGTAATACTGTGTGGTACCCATCCCATGGGTCCCAAATCTCCAGGTTCAAGGGCATCTTCCTACATCGAAAACATGCATGAGAAACCCAGAAGATGGTACACCGTGTGATTTTGAAAGGTTTCTAAAACGCACCCAATTTCTCATCTCCTTGTACTCCGGTTCGCCTTTCCAGCTACTTTACTAGCAATCTCTCTACTTGGGGAATCAGCACCTTTAAGCTCCTGTTCCCTACAGGTTGCAATTTCTCCTGAGGATGAACGGGAAGAGGGGCAACCAATGAGAGACTAGATCTAGGTGTTGGGACAGGCCCAGGTCACTCTATTTTCCCATCAGAAAGAAGAATTAACCACAGGCTCAGCCTGCCGCCAGGAACCAGAATAGGGCCTGAGGCAATCCCGCGCTTTTGCGGCCAGCTCCCAAAAAAGCGAGTTGAAAAATGGAACTCAGGCACACTGCAGTTCACAAACCCGCAGAGTTATAAATGATAACTCTCATCCACAAATGTATTGAGGGAAGGCAACGAAGAGTATTTGAAAGCAAGGCAGAATTGCAGGAAACAGGTTTCAGGAGGTAGATTCGAATCGCCTTTAAAGCACATGAAAAGTGGCAAATCTTCGACAATGATGCCCTTGGCCAAAAAGGGCGTATGTGTTTTTTCCTGAATATATTCAGGAAAAAACGCATACACCCTTTTTTGCCAACCAAGCAACCTGGAAAGGCAAATCAGCGCTACAATGAAGTCTCGCTTCCCATCGGTCAAAAGGGCCATGCTGCATAAAGTGTCAAAACCAGAAATGCAGGACAGGCCATGGAGAAATGGCAGCCTTGCTACGCTGATGGGCGGGATGTAAATTGCCAACAGCCACTCTGAAGAAGTGTACGGTGTGTCCTGAAACATCGAAAAAACACAGCTTAGGGAGCATAGGGCACGTCCACTCATGGGCGTATAAATTGGGAAAACTAAAAATCAGCAAGACACAGGCACCCCAATGTTTAGGGCTGCTCTGTTGACAAGAACCTCCACTTCATGACACCTTAAATATCCCAGGAAAGAGAAAAATGGATAAAGAAGTTGTGTTCCTTATGTACAAAGGAATATCACTCAGACATGAAATCAATGTCATAAGGCTAGTAGAAGCAAGATGAGTGGATTTAGGTATGACAATTCTAAGTGAAATAAGTCACACAGAAAAAGACACTTATCATAAGCTATCACTTATAGAGGGAATGTAAAAACCGCTACACTTGAACTGAATTACAAAACAGAACAGAGTCACACGTTTAGAAAACACACTATGGCTGCTTAACGGGAAAGGTGAGGTGGGGTGATGCATAAAACAAGGGTTTCAAATTCGCTCAGATACCGTTCCATACACCCAATATGTAATAGACAAGACCTACTCCTTGCTCAGTGAACTGGACTCAACACCCCCTATTCACCGCACAAGAATATATGTGACTAGTAAGAATCTTAAAACCTATGTATTGATATCTGTCTGGAAGTGAGTCAAGTGGGTGTAAAGCGGCATAAACACAGCAGTGAAAAGTAGCGAATCCCCATTTTAAATTAAATAACTTTAAAAAACCCAAAAAAATAAGACAGTGATAGAGAGAGGAAATTTTACATAATTCGTTCCTGGGCTGTGATGCAACCTTGTTTGATCATATCTAGACCCACAGCTGGATGAGAAATAAAGCTGGACACTCTTGCAGCTGAAGGACTCTTTCCCTAGTTACCAGATTGGGGAACGTAAAAAGGCTGCCGCCCTCTGGCCGTTACCTGCAAATGCAGCTTTAAAATCTGTGTTAATGGTCACTTCATATGAACAAGTACTTCAGGGCTGTAAATGAAACCTGCCCTCAAAATGTCTTGAGGGAGGTAGTGGCCAAAACTTTTCAAAATGTGACACTTACTTTAAGAAAACAATTTGAAGAACTAAGCTGTAATCACAGTTTGATAAATAAAAAGAGCATGCTTTAAAGATCAATTTCAACAGATTATGGGACACATGCAAATTCAGCCACACAGAGGTATCAGCTCGCACCTGTTAGAATAACCAGCAGCAAGCAAACTACAAACAATAAATATTGAAGGTGTTTTGGAGAAATGCATACCCTCAATTTTAAGTGGGACATAACCTGGAAAGAGCCACTAATGAGAACTGAATGGTGGTGCCTTTAAAACGTACACACTGAGCTACCATATGATACAGCAAGCCCACTCCTTGGCCTATAACATAAGGAGATAGAACTGGAAAGACACAGGCAAGCAAATGTGCATTGCAGCAGTATTACAATAACCAAGACATGGAGGCAACCAAAAAGTCCATCAAGAGGTGCGTGGCCAAAGAATAACTGGTACACGTACAGGTGGAATATTAGCCAGGGAAAAAAACAAAACAATGCCATTTGCAGCACTGTGTATGATTCTTGAGTTAATCAGGCAAATTGTACTAAGTCAGAAAGCAAAAGACACATATCCTATAATATCACTTATAGGTCTTAGCTAAAAATTGATACCAATGAAGATATTTCCACAGAGAAATGCAATCACAGATTCATTAAACAAACTTAGGGTTCACCAAATGGAAAGGTGTGAGGATTGGATACATTAGGATATTGGGGTTAAGATAGATATAGAAACACATGTGAAATATGTAATCACCAAAGACCTACGTAATACCAAGACAAGACTACTCAACATGGTGTCATAACCTACATGGGAAAATGATCCAAAGAAGAATAGATATATGTATATGTTTAAAAGAACCACATCTTGCACACCTAGAAGAAACAAAACATTTTAATCAAATTTGCTCTGACAAAAAATAAAAATTAAATTAAAAAAAGAACAAGAAGTAATGAGACATAAACTTAAGGGGCTTTGTGCTGGCACATTGCATTCTAATTTACAACCAGAACATGACTTCCATTAAGGCTCTGTCATCACTAATAAAGCAGCTTTATAAGCAATGTTGAAGGTAGCTTAAAAGAAGTCTCACTAATTATTGATAGTAACAAGGAAACAAAGAAAAGTAAAAATCTCACTGCAAAAAGTATACATAGGGTAAGGATAGTAGATCAAACACTGATTAAACTTCTGTAAAGAATAAAAGACAACAGTAGTATGTTTTGTTAAAAAAGAGAGGGCCCAAATAAATCTGAAATGAAAGAGATGATGTTACAACAGACACCACAGAAATACAAAGTATCCTAAGATACACACAGGGTAACTCAGGGCTCAGACTGGACAGAGCCCACTCTCCAGTCCCCTGTACATGACTTACAGGAGCCTCAGGAACTGAGGAGGAGGTCCCTGAGGAGAGGCTCAAGATAGAATATGGTAGGCATTAACATGACTGCATTCATCTTAAACATGCCTGAACTACATTCACACGAGATGATTTTGTCCTGTATGTACATCGGCACCTATAGCCGGAACTGCAGATCTTTGGCTTCAACACCTCTACTGACAACATTAGCTTCACCTGCTGTGGACCGTCTCCTATAGGATTTCTAGAATCACAAAACATCGAAGCTTCACAGGACCCAGAGTCTGTGCGACTCCACACAGAGTCTCAGAGTCTCAACTCCACTCAGATACTCCACTCTTGGAGGGCACACACAAAGTAGTGTGCACATCAGGACCCAGGGGAAGGAGCAGTGACCCCGTAGGGGAATGACCAGAACTACCTGCTACTTTTAGAGGGTCTCCTGCAGAGGCAGCTGGTGGCTGTGGCTGTGGCTCACCGTGAGGACAACAACACTGGCAGCAGAAGTTCTGGGAAATACTCCTTGGTGTGAGCCCTCCCAGAGTCCGCCATTAGCCCCACCAAGAGCAAGGTAGGCTCCAGTGCTGGGTCGCCTCAGGCCAAACAACCAACAGGGAGGGAACCCAGCCCCATGCATCAGCAGACAAGCAGATTCAACTTTTTATTAAAGTTTTATTTAATCCGTAGACAAGCGGATTAAAGCTCTGCCCACCAAAGCAACACCCAGCTCTACCCACCACCAGTCCCTCCCATCAGGAAGCTTGCACAAGCCTCTAAGATAGACTCATCCACCAGAGAGCAGACAGCAGAAGCAAGAAGAACTACAATTCTGCAGCCTGTGGAAGGAAAACCACATTCACAGAAAGATAGACAAAATGAAAAGGCAGAGGACTTTATACCAGATCAAGGAACAAGATAAAACCCCAGAAAAAAAACGGAATGAGGTGGAGATAGGGAACCTTCCAGAAAAAGAATTCAGAATAATGATAGTGAAGTTGAGCCAAGACCTTAGAAAAAGAAAGGAGGCAAAGATCGAGAAGACACAAGAAATGCTTAACAAAGACCTAGAAGAATTAAGGAACAAACACCTAGAAGAGTTAAAGAACAAACAAACAGAGGTGAACAATGTAATAACTGAAATGAAAAATACACTAGAAGGAATCAGTAGCAGAATAACTGTGGCAGAAGAACGGATAAGTGGCCTGGAAGACAGAAAGGTGGAAATCACTGCCATGGAACAGAATAAAGAAAAAGAATGAAAATAAATGAAGACACCCCAAGAGTCCTCTGGGACAACATTAAACGCAACAACATTCGCATTATAGGGGTCCCAGAAGGAGAAGAGAGAGAGAAAGGACCCGAGAATATATTTGAAGAGATTATGGTCAAAAACTTCCCTAGCATGGGAAAAGAAATAGCCACCCAAGTCCAGAAGCACAGAGTGTCCCAGGCAGGAGAAACCAAAGGAGAAAAATGACAAGACACATAGTAATCAAATTGACAAAAATTAACGACAAAGAAAAATTATTGAAAGCAGCAAGGGAAAAATGACAAATAACATACAAGGGAAATCCCATAAGGATAACAGCTGATTTCTCAGCAGAAAATCTACAAGCCAGAAGGAAGTGGCATGATAAATTTAAAGTGATGAAAGGGAAGAACCTACAACCAAGGGTACTGCACCCTGCAAAGAGCTCATTCAGATTTGATGGAGAAATCAAAAGCCTTACAGACAAGCAAAAGCTAAGAGAATTCAGCACCATGCAACCAGCTCTACACCAAATGCTAAAAGAACTTCTCTAAGTGGGAAACACAAGAGAAGAAAAGGACCCACCAAGACAAACCCATAACAATTAAGAAAATAGTAGTAGGAACATACATATCGATAATTACCTTAAACGTGAATGCACTAAATGTTCCAACCAAAAGACATAGACTGGCTGAATGGATACAAAAACAAGACCCATATATATGCTGTCTACAAGAGACCCATTTCAGACCTAGGGACACATACAGACTGAAAGTGAGGCGATGGAAAAATATATTCTATGCTAATGAAAATCAAAAGAAAGCTGGAGTAGCAATACTCATATCAGATAAAATAGACTTTAAAATAAAGAATGTTACAAGAGACAAGGAAAGACACTACATAATGGTCAAGGGATCAATCCAAGAAGAAGATATAACAATTATAAATATATATGTACCCAACATAGGAGCACCTCAATGTATAAGGCAACTGCTAACAGCTATAAAAGAGGAAATCGACAGTAACACAATAATAGCGGGGGACTTTAACAGCTCACTTACACCAGTGGAGATCAGCCAGACAGAAAATTAATAAGGAAACACAAGCTTTAAATGACACAATAGACCAGATAGAGTTCATTGATATTTATAGGACATTCCATCCAAAAACAGCAGATTACACGTTCTTCTCAACTGCACACGGAACATTCTCCAGGATAGATCACATCTTGGGTCACAGATAAAGCCTCAGTAAATTTAAGAAAACTGAAATCATATCAAGCAGCTGTTCCGACCACAATGCTATGAGATTAGAAATCAATTACACGGAAAAAACTGTAAAAAACACAAACACATGGAGGCTAAACAATACGTTACTAAATAACCAAGAGATCACTGAAGAAATCAAAGGGGAAATCAAAAACTACCTAGAGACAAATGACAACAAAAACACGATGATCCAAAACCTATGGGATGCAGCAAAAGGAGTTCTAAGAGGGAAGTTTATAGCAATACAAGCCTACCTCAAGAAACAAGAAAAATCTCAAATAAACAATCTAACCTTACACCTAGAGGAACTAGAGAAAGAAGAACAAAACCCAAAGTTAGTAGAAGGAAAGAAATCCTAAAGATCAGAGCAGAAATAAATGAAATAGAAACAAAGAAAACGGAAGCAAAGATCATCAAAACTAAAAGCTGGTTCTTTGAGAAGATAAGCAAAAATGATCAACCTTTAGCCACACTCAAGAAAAAGAGGGAGAGGACGCAAATCAACAAAATTAGAAGTGAAAAAGGAGAAGTTACAACAGACACCACAGGAATACAAAGCATCCTAAGAGACTACTACAAGCAACTCTGTGCCAATAAAATGGACAATCTGGAAGAAATGGACAAATTCTTAGAAAGGTATAACCTTCTAAGACTGAACCAGGAAGAAATAGAAAATATGAACAAACCTATCACAAGCAATGAAATTGAAACTGTGATTAAAAATCTTCCAACAAACAAAAGTCCAGAACCAGATGGCATTACAGGTGAATTCTATCAAACATTTAGAGAAGAGCTAACACCCAACCTTCTCAAATTCTTCAAAACAATTGCAGGGGAAGGAACACTCCCAAACTCATTCTATGAGACCACCATCACCCTGATACCAAAATCAGACAGAGATACTACAAGGAAAGAAAATTATAGACCAATATCCCTGATGAATATAGATGCAAAAATCCTCAACAAAATACTAGCAAACAGAATCGAACAACACATTAAAAGGATCATACACCATGATCAAGTGGGGTTTATCCCAGGGATGCAAGGATTCTTCAATATACACAAATCAATGTGATACACCATATTAACAAATTGTAGAATAAAACCATATGGTCATCTCAATAGATGAAGGAAAAGATTTTGAGAAAATTCAACACTCATTTACGATAAAAACTCTGCAGAGTGTGGGCATAGACGGAAACTACCTCAACATAATAAAGGCCATATATGACAAACCCACAGCAAACAGCATTCTCAATGGTGAAAAACTGAAAGCGTTTCCTCTAAGATCAGGAACAAGACGAGGATGTCCACTCTCACCACTGCTATTCAACATAGTTTTGGAAGTCCTAGCCATGGCAATCAGAGAAGAAAAAGAAATAAAAGGAATACAAAACGGAAAAGAAGAAGTAAAATTGTCACTGTTTGCAGATGACATGATATCATAGATAGAGAATCTTAAAGATGCCACCAGAAAACCACTGGAGCTAATCAATGAATTTGGTAAAGTTGCAGGATACAAAATTAATGCACAGAAATTGCTTGCATTCCTATACACTAACAATGAAAGATCAGAAAGAGAAATTAAGGAAACAATCCCATTACCACTGCAACAAAAAGAATAAAATACCTAGGAATAAACCTACCTAAGGAAGTAAAAGACCTGTACTCAGAAAACTATAAGACACTGATGAAAGAAATCAAAGATGATATAAACAGATGGAGACATATACCATGTCCTTGGATTAGAAGAATCAATATTGTGAAAATGACTATACTACCCAAAGCAATCTACAGATTCAATGCAATCCCGATCAAAATACCTTTGGCATTTTCTACAGAACAAGAAAAAAAATCTTAAAATTTGTAGGGAGACACAAAAGACCCTGGATAGCCAAAGCAGTCTTGAGGGGGAAAAAAAAGAGCTGGAGGAATCAGACTTCCAGACTTCAGACTATATTACAAAGCTACAGTAATCAAGATAATATGGTACTGACACAAACACAGAAATATAGGTCAATAGAAAAGGATAGAAAGCACAGAGATAAACCCACGTACCTATGGTTAACTAATCTATGACAAAGGAGGCAAGGGTATACAATGGAGAAAAGACAGTGTCTTCAGTAAGTGGTGCTGGGAAAACTGGACAGCTACATGTAAAAGAATGAAATTAGTACACTCCCTAACACCATACACAAAAGTAACTCAAAATGGATTAGAGACCTAAATATAAGACCAGCCACTATAAAACTCTTAGAAGAAAACATAAGCAGAACAGTCTATGACATAAATCACAGCAAGATCCTTTTTGACCCACCTCCTAGAGAAATGGAAATAAAAACAAAAATTAAAAAATGGGACCGAATGAAACATAAATTCTTTTGCACAGCAAAGGAAAACTTAAGCAAGATGAAAAGACAACCATCAGAATGGGAGAAAATATTTTCAAATGAAGCAAATGGCAAAGGATTAATCTACAAAAAGCAGCTCATGTAGCTCAATATCACAAAACCAAACAACCCAATCCAAAAATGGGCAGAAGACCTAAATAGAAATTTCTCCAAAGAAGATATACAGGTTGCCAACAAACACATGAAAGGATGCTGAGCATCACTAATCATTAGAGAAATGCAAATCAAAACTACAGTGAGGTATCACCTCACACCAGTCAGAATGGCCATCATCAAAAAATCTACCAACAGTAAATGCTGGAGAGGCATTTATTGGAGAAAAGGGAACCCTCTTGCACTGTAGGTGGGAATGTAAATTGATATAGCCACTAGGGAGAACGGTATGGGGCTTCCTTAAAAACTAAAAATAGAACTACCATACAACCCAGCAAACCCACTCCTGGACATTTACCCTGAGAAAACCATAATTCAAAAAGAGTCATGTACCACAATGTTCACTGTAGCTCTATTTACAATAGCCAGGACATGGAAGCAACCTAAGTGTCCATCAACAGATAAATGGAAAAAGAAGATGTGGCACATATATACGATGGAACATTATTCAGCCATAAAAAGAAACGAAATTGAGTTATTTTTAGTGAGGTGGATGGATCTAGAGTCTGTCCTACAGAGTGAAGTAAGTCAGAAAGAGAAAAACAAATACCATATGCTAACACATATATATGGAATCTAAAAAAAAAAAGTTTATGAAGAACCTAGGGGCAGGAAAGGATTAAGGACACAGACGTAGAGAAAGGACTTGAGGACATGGGGAGAGGGAAGGGTAAGCTGGGACAAAGTGAGAGAGTGGTATGGACATATATACACTACCAAATGTAAAATTGATAGCTACTGGGAAGCAGCCACATAGCACAGGGAGATCAGCTCTGTGCTTTGTGACCACCTAAAAGGGTGGGATAAGGGAGTGAGAGGGAGGTGCAAGAGGGAGGGGATATGGTGTTATATGTATACGCATAGCTGATTCACTTTTTTATACAGCAGAAACTAACACACAATTGTAAAGCAATTATACTCCAATAAAGATGTAAAGAAAAAAAAAAAAAAAGAAAGAAAGCCCAGAGATAAACCTACACACCTATGGCCCACTAATCTATGACAAAGGAGGCAAGGGTATACAATGGAGAAAAGACAGTCTCTTCAATAAGTGGTGCTGGGAAAAATGGACAGCTACATGTAAAAGAATGAAATTAGAACACTCCCTAACACCATACACAAAAAATAAACTCCAAATGGATTAGAGACCGAAATGTAAGACCGGACACTATAAAACTCTTAGAGGAAAACATAGGAAGAATACTCTTTGACATAAATCACAGCAAGATCTTTTTTGATCCACCTCCTAGAGTAATGGAATAAAAAAAAAAAAAAAAAAACAAATGGAAGCAAATGAAACCTAAAAGCTTTTGCAAAGCAAAGGAAACTACAAACAAGACGAAAAGACAACCCTCAGAATGGGAGAAAATATTTGCAAACGAATCAATGGACAAAGGATTAATCTCCAATGTATATAAACAGCTCATGCAGCTCAACAGTAAAAAAACAAACAAACCAATCCAAAAATGGGCAGATGACGTAAATAGACATTTGTCCCAAGAAGACATACAGATGACCAAGAAACACATGAAAAGCTACTCAACATCACTAATTATTAGAGAAATATAAACCAAAACTACAATGAGGTATCACCTCACACGAGTTAGAATGGGCATCATCAGAAAATCTACAAACAACAAATGCTGGAGAGGGTGTGGAGAAAAGGGAACCCTCTTACACTATTTGTGGGAATGTAAATTGATACAGTCACTATGGAGAACAGTATGGAGGTTCCTTAAAAAACTAAAAATAGAATAACCATATGACCCAGCAATCCCACTACTGGCCATATACCCAGAGAAAACCATAATTCAAAAAGACATATTCACCACAATATTCATTGCAGCACTATTTACAATAGCCAGGTCATGGAAGCAACCTAAATGCCCATAGACAGACGAACGGAAAAGATGTGCTACATATATAAAATGGAATATTACTCAGCCATAAAAAGGAATGAAATTGGGTCATTTGTAGAGACGTGGATAGATCTAGAGACTGTCATACAGAGTGAAGTAAGTCAGAAAGAGAAAAACAAATATCGTATATTAACGCATACATGTAGAACCTAGAAAAATGGTAAAGATGAACTGGTTTGCAAGGCAGAAATAGAGACACAGATGTAGAGAACAAATGTATGGACACCAAGGGGGGAAAGTGGCAGGGTGGTGGTGGTGGGATGAATTGCAACCCTGGGATTGACACATATACACTTATATGTATAAAATAGATAACCAATAAGAGCCTGCTGTATAAAAAAATGAATAAAATAAATTCAAAAATTAAAAAATAAATAATACTTAAGAAAATAAAACAGAAAAAAAAGTTCTGTCCTTCCCATAGACGTATTTATATGAATGAATGATTTCCATGCTTATATCCATAAATACAAAAAGAGGAATAAAACTTACCTTGAACCAAAAAAGAAAAAAAAAAAAACTGAACCCACTGGTCATACAGAGGAAAACCCTATCAGCGCACTTGCTCCAGTGGTAAACAATTCTTAAGTTGGTCACAGGTGGGGAATCATCTCCCATGCAGCCAGCAGCCCCCACACAAGGAGCGTCCTCATTGCAAAGCTGGGGGACCGTGAGGAGGCGTCTCTGACTAAACGTGAGCTGAGCCCCAGGCCAGCTGCTGCTGAACTTTTCCCACCGTTCCCAGGTAAAACACCTGAATGTGTGCAAAGACTAAAAACTAGAGGAAGGGGCTTGGAGTCACACCAGCGACAGCACGCAGGCCGACTTGGTGCCTGCAGGCCAGCCAGGATGGTCCTGGCCCCGGGCGCTCGTCTGGAAACTTTCCATTTCCCTGCCTGAGGTACCCCTCCTGTCCCGGCCCCCACTGCTTTTTTCCTTCCTTACCTCTGCCCGGGGAGAAATTCCAGCAGCAAGTATGGGTGACACATCCTCTTCTTTAGCAGGTGGCAGCCCGGCAACTCCTGCAGAAAGTCCAGTAGAGCCCCAGTCACAACGGGCCACTCATAGAGCCGTGGGCCCTACTGCCTCCCACCAGCCCAACCCCGAGACTGCTGACGGGGCAGAGAATATGGCGTCAGGCACAGCTGCAGAGGCTTTTGCTGCCTGGAGGGGTGTTTATATTGACCTCAACCCAGGCACACCTGGGAAGGGCTGGCCGGCCGGGTCAGGCTGCCCAGGTCAGCCAATCCTCGCCCCTCAGGGGCTCAGATTTGCAGAAAATGGGCCTTGCTGCACCGGCCAGATCCAAGGAACAGGTGTAGGGTCCCGAGAGTCAGGATAGATAAGGGGCGGCAGCCCTGGCTTGTTTTCTAATCATTTTATCTGGTCCAGGAGTGGGAGACAACTTCAAGAAGACCCTCTGCTAATGAGAGGAACCCAGGAGTCAGGGAGAGGAGGGGTGGTGGGTGGAGACAGAGGCCTGGTGCCCCGGCTGCTGTGGAAGCCCCTAGAAGACCAGGCAGAGGGAGGCCGCACAGAGTGAAGCCTAGGGTCACAGACCTGTTGGAGCTGCTGTTTATTAGTTCAAGCTCTGCTCTGAGGTGCTCTGTGTCAGCTCTGAGTGACAGGTGTGCTGGGGGTGCTCTGCAATGAGGGCTATATGCACAGTTCCTGTGTGCCCAGCCCTGTCGGGGTACCTGTCCACGGGAGCTCCATATCCAGGGAGGGGCATGCCCACGAGAGCCCCGTGGGCTGCTGCGTACCTGCCCAGGTGAGCTCCATATCCTGGGAGGGGCCTGACCATGATGGCCCCATGGGCTGCTGGGTACCTGCCCAGGTGAGCTCCATATCCTGGGAGGGGCCTAACCACCACAGCCCCGTGGGCTGCTGGGTACCTGCCCAGGTGAGCTCCATATCCTGGGAGGGACCTGACCACAAGAGCCCCGTGAGCTGCTGGGGACCTGGTAGAGGACGCCAGGACAGTCAGTGAAGCCACAGAGGATATACATCTAGTAGTTCCTAATTCCTACACCCTGCTGGTCATTCTACCATCCACCAGGACATGGTATTCTGTATTAGACTTCAATGATGCCTTCTTCTGTATTCCATTCGTCCCAGAGTCACAAGAAATTTTGGCTGTGAGTGGCAGGACTCAACATACAACAAAAACAATACTGCTGGGCCGTCCTGCCCCAGGGGTTCAAAAATTCCCACACCATCTTTGGGGAAATGTTAGCTAAAGACCTAAAAAATCTACCTCTGGAGAAGGGAACCCTCCTTCAATATGCAGATGACATTCTGATCACCAGCCCGACTAAGGAGGCCTCTGAACTACCTAGCCAATAAAAGATAGAAGGTGTCCAAGAAAAAGGCTCAAATATCACAAACTAAGGTGACCTTCCTGGGCTTCATTCGCTCAGAATGTCGGAGAAGCCCACCCCAGGAAAGGGAAGAAGCCATTTGCAGCCTCACCCTTCCTGAAACTAGAAGACAGCTTAGGGGTTCCTGGGGAGACCGGGGTTTGCTGCATCTGGATCCCTAACTACAGTCTAATAGCTGGGCCTCTATATGAAACACTGAAAGGAAAAGATGATGATCCTTTTGAATAGAATCCAGAAGCGGCCTTTCAAGAATGGAAAGAGCAGTCAGTTCAGATCCTTGCCCTGGACCTCCCTAAGTTAGCTAAACCCTTTGACCTTTACATTCCTGGTCCAAGGCGAATCGCCCTTGGAGTATTAGTGCAAAAACTGGGACCACTTGAAATGGAACAATGCAAGAATGCCCTCCAGGCATTGGCCAGCCACCCCATCCGACCAGGATACTGGGGGTATCTAAAAACCTGGAAATCAGCAGCCCGCAAGGCCAGCTCCCTCCTAAGGGAAAAGGACGCCACTTGGTGATCCTAACCACCCACCATGCCCTGAAGTTGCAGGGATTGCTCCGTGGGCACAATGACCTCGAGTGAGGAGGCCCTCCAACACCAACCTCCAGAGAGAAAACCTGGAGCAATGGGCCCCCATGACGACTCGTTTGACCATCACTTGACCTGGAGCTTCTCTCAGAAAACAACAAGAGTGTGTCCCAAAAGAGCAGACTATTGCTTACAGGACTTACTGCACCCAGAGCGGAGCTAATAAACTTGGCAGGGGAACCGTAAATAACGCTGCCACCATAGAAAAGCCTACAGACACCGCGGTGACGGCGGCCAATGAGACCGGCTGCACTCCTGGCTACTTCAAAAGGCCGTTGACTGAGTGGCCGTGAAGGTCCTGGATCACCACCGGCCCTGGACTGTCTGGGAGTTGAGCAAGCAGGGCTCTGACACCTGGTGTTGTTTGTACGTTAATTCAGTGGCCTAACTGAAGAAAGCGCAGAGTACTGGTCAGAGCATCTAGGCTAGCAGGAACTGTCAGCCTAAGGGGGCCGAACCAATGTGGAGCATGGTAAAACGGCCCACCCCACCCCCAGCGTCTCTGCACATCTCTTTCCTGGACCCTTAAAGGTCATTAGAATCTATAAAACTTCCAATGCTGGTGCTCAGGCAGACGAGCAGTGAGGGAGGAGGCCTGGGGACAATCAACCTCACCTGGAGGCTGCTTGGGAGAAGTCCTCCCCCTCGCCCCGGGTATGAGGACACCCAACTCAGCACGAAGCATTTACAGAAGAGGTGTCTGCACCCTCAGCACCCCAAGAATGAGGAATGGGACAAAAGGCAGAGGAGGGCTTTGTCACTGGCAAAGCCCATGAAAAATTCCTGGGAGATGAAAATAGAATCTGGGCAATAAAATAAAGTCTAACCATTTTTTCCTTTGTGCTTTGTCTAATTTCACTTGCTCCTAGGTTTCCACATGCAGAGGTCCCACACCCGACACTTCAGACCCGATTTCCTAGTGCAAAATGGCTGGGCCGACACCTCAGCTCGTGGGGCCCCGTGCAGACTCTGCGACATAGAGCCTGAGCTCCAGCCAACCCGGCCCTCGAGAGCTCCGCCCCCTCCCTCCCGCTGACGGTGCCAGGATCTCTACACAGCAGCCCGGCCCACAACCCGCAGGGAAGCACACACTCTCACCTCTCCATTCTCTGATCAAAATATAAAGTTTTCCTTTGCTTCTGAACCAAAGTCAGTCTCGATCTGTTGGCTCCAATGACACTAGGCAGGGAGACCCTTGTTGGGGCCCACTCTGCAGGATCAGTAACAGAATTTGAGAACATTGTAACTTCAAAGAACAGATGTGCGAGCCAAACTGTAATTAACATAGAGCAGTGTATAAGGCTCGTGTAAAATAAGATGTTTCTAACACTTCCATTTGATATTTCCATCACTTTATTATAAGCAAGTTCAGTGGAGGGGTTTGTCTTATTTGTCAGGTCAACAGTAGAGAAATGCAGTGATTTCTTTCCAAGGATGTACATCTAATAATCTTGGTTGAAGTTTCAACCTTGTTTTGACTGATTTTCCATTGAAAATGATACCTCTCTTTCAGCTCCTAGATTTCTGAGAAGTATAAAATCTTATATTTTTTATTACCAAAGGGGAAAGGTGGGAGGAGGGATAAATTAACAGTTTCAGATTAACATATACACACTGCTATGTATAAAATATATCATCAACAAGGAACTACTGTATAACACAGGGAACTATACTCAATATTTTGTAATGACCCCTAAGGGGAAATAATCTGAAAAACAATAGATATCTATATCGACATCATCTATCAACTACAGATAAAATGGAAACTAAAGGAGGCCGATGGTGAGCGTTTCTGAACCTGAAGACTTCAATCATCTAAAGTTCGGACTCTGCCTACGGCCCAAGTCCCTTAATGAACACACATGTACCAGTAGCTTAAAAATTCCCCAGATTGGAGTTCGGGGAGACACTGATTTGGAAAAATCCCTGGTGTTCTCCTTACATACACGGGACCTTTCCTACAGCTAAAACATGCCTGTGACACCCAGAAGATGGAACACGGTTGGATCAGGGAGATTTTGGAAAAGGCACCAAAACTCCTAATTTCCTGGTTGTTGGGGTCACACCTCCAGCCTTTTTCCTTAAAATCTCCCCACCTGAGGATGTCAGCACCTTCAACATCCAGTTGCACAAAATTTGGAATTTTTCGAAAGGAAGAAGGGGAAGGAGGAGAAACAAGGAGAGCCAAGCCCTAGATGTTCGGACAGGCACATGTCACTCTAATTTCCAATCAGGAAGAAGAATTAAGCAAAGGCTTAGCCTGCCACCGGGAACCAGAGTAGGGCCAGAAGCAAACCAGCGGTTCTGCGGACAGCTCCCAAAAAAGCGAGTTGAAAAATGGAGCTCAGGGGCACTGCAATTCACAAACCTGCAAAGTTATAAATTATAACTATCGTCCAAAACTATATTGAGGGAAGGCAACGAACAGGATTGGAAAGCAAGGCAGAATTGCAGGAAACAGATTTCAGGAGTTAGATTCGAATAGCCCCTAAAGCACATGAAAAGCGGCCAAAAGTCGACAACGATGCACATGGCCAAAAAGAGCATATGTGTTTTTTTTCTGAATAAATTCAGGAAAAAACGCATAGGCCCTTTTTGGCCAACCAAGCAAGCCGGAAATGCAATGCAGCACTACAAAGAAGTCTCACTTCCCATCGGTCAAAAGGGCCTTCCTAAAAAAGTGTAAAAAAAATACAGGAGAGGCCAGGGAGGAAAGGGAGCATTGTTACACTGATGGTCGGGATGTAAATTGCCAATGGCGACTCTGGAGAACGGTACGGTGTTTCCTAAAACATCTAAAAAACACAGCTAGAGAGAAAGGGGCACATCCATTCATGGGCGTATAAATTGGAAAAATTAAAATCAACAAGACACAGGCACCCCAAAGTTTAGGGCTGCTCTGGTTACAAGAACCTCCACTTGTGTACATCTTAAATATCCCAGGGATGAGAAAAATGGTAAAGAAGTTGTGGTACTTATGTACAATGGAATATCACTCAGCCATGAAATCAATATCATAAGGCTAGTAGCAGCATGATGAGTGGATTTAGGTACGACGATTCTAAGTGAAATAAGTCACACAGAAAAAGACACTTATCATAAGATATCACTTATAGAGGGAATGTAAAAACCGTTAGCCTTAAACTGAATTACAAAACAGAACACAGTCACCCATTTTAAAAACACACTATGGCTGCTTAACGGGAAAGGTGAGGTGGGGTGATGCATAAAACAAGGGTTTCAAATTAGCTCAGATACCGTTCCATAAACCCAATATGTAGTAGACAAGACCTACTCCTTGCTCAGTGAACTAGACTCAACACCCCCTATTCAGCGCACAAGAATATATCTGAGTAGTAAGAATCTGAAAACCTATGTATTGATCTCTCTCTGGAAGAGAGTCAAGTGAGTGTAAAGCGGCATAAACACAGCCGTGAAAAGCAGCTAAAACCCATTTTAAAAATAAATTACTTTTAAAAACCCGTAAAACAAAGACAGTGTAAGAGAGAGTAATTCTTACAAAATTCGTTCAGGGGTTGTGATGCAACCTGGATTGACCATATCTAGACCCACAGCTGGATGAGACATAAGGGTGGACACTCTTGGGGCTGAGAGTTTTGGTGAGGTTGGGTGAGCAAACGCAGACCCTTTAAAGTAATACTGCGTGGTCCCCATCCCATGGGTCCCAAATCTCCAGGTTCAAGGGCATCTTCCTACATCAAAAACATGCATGAGTAACCCAGATCATGGTACACTGTCTGATCGGGAAAGGTTTCTGAAACGCACCTCATTTCTCATCTCCTTGTGCTCGGGTTTGCCATTCCAGCTTCTTAACTAGTAATCTCCCTACATGGAGAAACAGCACCTTTAAGCTCCTGTTCCATACAGGTTGCAATTTGTCCTGAGGATGAACGGGAAGAGGGGCAACCAATGAGAGACTAGATCTAGGTGTTGGGACAGGCACAGGTCACTCTATTTTCCCATCAGGAAGAAGAAATAACCACAGGCTCAGCCTGCCGCCCGGAACCAGAATAGGGCCTGAGGCAATCCCGATCTTCTGCGGCCAGCTCCCAAAAAAGCCAGTTGAAAAATGGAGCACATGGGCACTGCAATTCACAAACCTGCAGAGTTATAAATGATAACTCTCGTCCACAAATATATTGAGGGAAGGCAACGAAGAGGAATTGAAAGCAAGGCAGAACTGCAGGAAACACATTTCAGGAGGTAGATTCGAATCGCCTTTAAAGCACATGAAAAGCGGCAAAACGTCGACAATGATGCCCTTGGCCAAAAAGGGCGTATGCGTTTTTTCCTGAATATATTCAGGAAAAAACGCATACGCCCTTTTTGGCCAACCAAGCAACCTGGAAAGGCAAATCAGCGCTACAAAGAAGTCTCGCTTTCGATCCGTCAAAAGGGCCATGCTGAAAAAAGTGTCAAAACCACAAATGCAGGACAGGCCAAGGAGAAATGGGAGCCTTGCCACGCTGATGGGCGGTATGTAAATTGCCAACAGCCACTCTGGAGAAGTGTACGGTGTGTACTGAAACATCGAAAAAACACAGCTTAGGGAGCATAGGGCACTTCCACTCATGGGCGTATAAATTGGGAAAACTAAAAATCACAAGACACAGGCACCACAAAGTTTAGGGCTGCTCTGTTGACAAGAACCTCCACTTCATGACACCTTAAATATCCCAGGAAAGAGAAAAATGGATAAAGAAGTTGTGGTCCTTATGTACAATGGAATATCACTCAGACATGAAATCAATGTCATAAGGCTAGTAGCAGCATGATGAGTGGATTTAGGTACGACGACTCTAAGTGAAATAAGTCACACAGAAAAAGACACTTATCGTAAGCTATCACTTATAGAGGGAATGTAAAAACCGCTACACTTGAACTGAATTACAAAAGAGAACAGAGTCACACGTTTAGAAAACACGCTATGGCTGCTTAACGGGAAAGGTGAGGTGGGGTGATGCATAAAACAAGGGTTTCAAATTAGCACAGATACCGTTCCATACACCCAATATGTAATAGACAAGACCTACTCCTTGCTCAGTGAACTGGACTCAACATCCCCTATTCACCACACAAGTATATATCTGACTAGTAAGAATCTTCAAACCTATGTATTGATATTTCTCTGGAAGTGTGTCAAGTGGGTGTAAAGCCGCATAAACACAGCCGTGAAAAGCAGCTAAACCCCATTATAAAAATAAATTACTTGTAAAAACCCGTAAAACAAAGACAGTGAAAGAGAGAGAAGTTCTTACACAGTTCGTTCAGGGGCCGTGATGCAACCTGGATTGACCAATTCTAGACCAACAGGTGGATGAGACCTAAGGGTGGACACTCTTGGGGCTGAAAGGTTGGGTGAGGTTGGGTGAGCAAACGCAGACCCTTTAAAGTAATACTGCGTGGTACCCATCCCATGGGTCCCAAATCTCCAGGTTCAAGGGCATCTTCCTGCATCGAAAACATGCATGAGAAACCCAGAAGATGGTACACCGTGTGATCGGGAAAGGTTTCTAAAACGCACCTCATTTCTCACCTCCTTGTGCTCGGGTTCGCCATTCCAGCTACTTTACTAGCAATCTCCCTTTTTGGAGAATCAGCACCTTTAACCTCCTGTTCTGTACAGGTTGCAATTTGTCCTGAGGATGAACGGGAAGAGGAGCAACCAATGAGAGACTAGATCTAGGTGTTGGGACAGGCACAGGTCACTCTATTTTCCCATTAGGAAGAAGAATTAACCACAGGCTCAGTCTGCCGCCCGGAACCAGAATAGGGCCTGAGGCAATCCCACGCTTTTGCGGCCAGCTACCAAAAAAGCGAGTTGAAAAATGGAGCTCAGGGGCACTGCAATTCACAAACCTGCGGAGTTATAAATGATAACTCTCGTCCACAAATATATTGAGGGAAAGCAACGAAGAGGATTTGAAAGCAAGGCAGTATTGCAGGAAACAGATTTCAGGAGGTAGATTCGAATCGCCTTTAAAGCTCAAGAAAAGCGGCAAAACGTCGACAATGATGCCCTTGGCCAAAAAGGGCGTATGCGTTTTTTCCTGAATATATTCAGGAAAAAACGCATACGCCCTTTTTGGCCAACCAAGCAACCTGGAAAGGCAAATCAGCACTACAAAGAAGTCTCGCTTCCCATCGGTCAAAAGGGCAATGTTGAAAAATGTGTCAAAACCACAAATGCAGGACAGGCCATGGAGAAAAGGGAGCCTTGCTACGCTGATGGGCAGGATGTAAATTGCCAACAGTCACTCTGGAGAAGTGTACGGTGTGTCCTGAAACATCGAAAAAACACAGCTTAGGTAGCATAGGACACTTCCACTCATGGGCGTATAAATTGGGAAAACTAAAAATCAGCAAGTCACAGGCACCCCAAAGTTTAGGGCTACTCTGTTGACAAGAACCTCCACTTCATGACACCTTAAATATCCCAGGAAAGAGAAAAATGGATAAAGAAATTGTGGTTCTTATGTAAAATGGAATATCACTCTGCCATGAAATCAATGTCATAAGGCCAGTAGACGCAAGATGCGTGTACTTAGGTACGACGATTCTAAGGGAAATAAGTCACACAGAAAAAGACACTTATCAAAAGCTATCACTTATAGAGGGAATGTAAAAACCGCTACACTTGAATTGAATTACAAATTAGAACATAGTCACACATTTAAAACACACTATGGCTGCTTAACGGGAAAGGTGACGTGGGGTGATGCATAAAACAAGGGTTTCAAATTAGCTCAGATACCGTTCCATACACCCAATATGTAATAGAAAAGACCTACTCCTTGCTCAGTGAACTGGACTCAACACCCCCTATTCACCGCACAAGAATATATCTGACTAGTGAGAATCTTAAAACTTATGTATTGATATCTCTCTGGAAGTGAGTCAAGTGGGTGTAAAGCCGCATAAACACAGCTGTGAAAAGCAGCTAAACCCCATTATAAAAATAAATTAGTTTTAAAAACCCATGAAACAAAGACAGTGAAAGACAGAGAAATTCTTACAAAATTCATTCAGGGGTTGTGATGCAACCTGGATTGAAAATATCTAGACCCACAGTTGGATGAGACCTAAGGGTGGACACTCTTGGGGCTGACAGGTTTGGTGAGGTTGGGTGAGCAAACACAGACCCTTTAAGGTAATACTGCGTGGTACCCATCCCATGGGTCACAAATCTCCAGGTTCAAGGGCATCTTCCTACATCGAAAACTTGCATGAGGAACCCAGAAGATGGTACACCGTGTGATTTTGAAAGGTTTCTAAAACGCACCTCATTTCTCATCTCCTTGTGCTCGGGTTCGCCATTCCAGCTACTTTACTAGCAATCTCCCTACTTGGAGAATCAACACCTTTAACCTCCTGTTCTGTACAGGTTGCAATTTGTCCTGAGGATGAACGGGAAGAGGGGCAACCAATGAGAGACTAGATCTAGGTGTTGGGACAGGCACAGGTCACTCTATTTTCCCATCAGGAAGAAGAATTAAGCACAGGCTCAGCCTGCCGCCAGGAACCAGATTAGTGCCTGGGGCAATCCCGCGCTTCTGCGGCCAGCTCCGAAAAAAGCCAGTTGAAAAATGGAGCACATGGGCACTGCAATTCACAAACCTGCAGAGTTATAAATGATAACTCTCGTCCACAAATATATTGAGGGAAGGCAACGAAGAGGATTTGAAAGCAAGGCAGAGTTGCATGAAACAGGTTTCAGGAGGTAGATTCGAATCGCCTTTCAAGCACATGAAAAGCGGCAAAACGTGGAAAATGATGCCCTTGGCCAAAAAGGGCGTATGCGTTTTTTCCTGAATATATTCAGGAAAAAACGCATACGCCCTTTTTGGTCAACCAAGCAACCTGGAAAGGAAAATCAGCGCTACAAAGAAGTCTCGCTTCCCATGGGTCAAAAGGGCCATGCTGAAAAAAGTGTCAAAACCACAAATGCAGGACAGGCCATGGAGAAATGGGAGCCTTGCCACGCTGATGGGCGGGATGTAAATTGCCAACAGCCACTCTGGAGAAGTATACGGTGTGGCCTGAAACATCGAAAAAACAAAGTTTATGGAGCATAGGGCACTTCCACTCATGGGCGTATAAATTGGGAAAACTAAAAATCAGCAAGACTCAGGCACCCCAAAGTTTAGGGCTGCTCTGTTGACAAGAACCTCCACTTCACGAAACCTTAAATATCCCAGGAAGGAGAAAAATGGATAAAGAAGTCGTGGTCCTTATGTACAATGGAATATCACTCAGCCATGAAATCAATGTCATAAGGCTAGTAGCAGCATGATGAGTGGATTTAGGTACGACGACTCTAAGTGAAATAAGTCACACAGAAAAATACACTTATCAAAAGCTATGACTTATAAAGGGAATGTAAAAACCGCTACAATTGAACTGAATTAAAATCACAACAGAGTCACACATTTAGAAAACACACTATGGCTGCTTAACGGGAAAGGTGACGTGGGGTGATGCATAAAACAAGGGTTTCAAATTAGCTCAGATACCGTTCCATACACCCAATATGTAATAGAAAAGACCTACTCCTTGCTCAGTGAACTGGACTCAACACCCCCTATTCACCACACAAGAATATATCTGACTAGTGAGAATCGTAAAACTTATGTATTGATATCTCTCTGGAAGTGAGTCAAGTGGGTGTAAAGCCGCATAAACACAGCCGTGAAAAGCAGCTAAACCCCATTATAAAAATAAATTAGTTTTAAAAACCCATGAAACAAAGACAGTGAAAGAGAGAGAAATTCTTACAAAATTCATTCAGGGGCTGTGACGCAACCTGGATTGACCATATCTAGACCCACAGCTGGATGAGACATAAGGGTGGACACTCTTGGGGCTGAGAGGTTTGGTGTGGTTGGGTGAGCAAATGCAGACCCTTTAAAGTAATACTGTGTGGTACCCATCCCATGGGTCCCAAATCTCCAGGTTCAAAGGCATCTTCCTACATCGAAAACATGCATGAGAAACCCAGAAGATGGTACACCGTGAGATTGGGAAAGTTTCTAAAACGCACCTCATTTCTCAACTCCGTGTGCTCGGGTTCCCCATTCCAGCTACTTTACTAGCAATCTCCCTACTTGGAGAATCAGCACCTTTAACCTCCTGTTCCATACAGGTTGCAATTTGTCCTAAGGATGAATGGGAAGAGGGGCAACCAATGAGAGACTAGATCTAGGTGTTGGGACAGGCACAGGTCACTCTATTTTCCCATCAGGAAGAAGAATTAACCACAGGCTCAGCCTGCCGCCCGGAACCAGAATAGGGCCTGAGGCAAACCCGCACTTCTGCGGCCAGCTCCCAAAAAAGCCAGTTGAAAAATGGAGCACATGGGCACTGCAATTCACAAACCTGCAGAGTTATAAATGATAACTCTCGTCCACAAATATATTGAGGGAAGGCAACGAAGAGGATTTGAAAGCAAGGCAGTATTGCAGGAAACAGATTTCAGGAGGTAGATTCGAATCGCCTTTAAAGCTCAAGAAAAGGGGCAAAACGTTGACAGTGATGCCCTTGGCCAAAAAAGGCGTATGCGATTTTTCCTGAATATATTCAGGAAAAAACGCATACGCCATTTTTGGCCAACCAAGCAACCTGGAAAGGCAAATCAGCACTACAAAGAAGTCTCGCTTCCCATCGGTCAAAAGGGCAATGCTGAAAAATGTGTCAAAACCACAAATGCAGGACAGGCCATGGAGAAATGGCAGCCTTGCTACTCTGATGGGCAGGATGTAAATTGCCAACAGCCACTCTGGAGAAGTGTACGGTGTGTCCTGAAACATCGAAAAAACACAGCTTAGGTAACATAGGACACTTCCACTCATGGGCGTATAAATTGGGAAAACTAAAAATCAGCAAGACACAGGCACCCCAAAGTTTAGGGCTACTCTGTTGACAAGAACCTCCACTTCATGACACCTTAAATATCCCAGGAAAGAGAAAAATGGATAAAGAAGTCGTGGTCCTTATGTACAATGGAATATCACTCAGACATGAAATCAATGTCATAAGGCTAGTAGAAGCAAGATGAGTGGAGTTAGGTATGACGATTCTAAGTGAAATAAGTCACACAGAAAAAGACACTTATCAAAAGCTATCACTTATAGAGGGAATGTAAAAACCGCTACACTTGAATTGAATTACAAATTAGAACATAGTCACACATTTAAAACACACTATGGCTGCTTAATGGGAAAGGTGACGTGGGGTGATGCATAAAACAAGGGTTTCAAATTAGCTCAGATACCGTTCCATACACCCAATATGTAATAGAAAAGACCTACTCCTTGCTCAGTGAACTGGACTCAACACCCACTATTCACCGCACAAGAATATATCTGACTAGTGAGAATCTTAAAACTTATGTATTGATATCTCTCTGGAAGTGAGTCAAGTGGGTGTAAAGCCGCATAAACACAGCTGTGAAAAGCAGCTAAACCCCATTATAAAAATAAATTAGTTTTAAAAACCCATGAAACAAAGACAGTGAAAGACAGAGAAATTCTTACAAAATTCATTCAGGGGCTGTGATGCAACCTGGATTGAAAATATCTAGACACACAGTTGGATGAGACCTAAGGGTGGACACTCTTGGGGCTGACAGGTTTGGTGAGGTTGGGTGAGCAAACACAGACCCTTTAAGGTAATACTGCGTGCTACCCATCCCATGGGTCACAAATCTCCAGTTTTAAGGGCATCTTCCTGCATTGAAAACATGCATGAGAAACCCAGAAGATGGTACATCATGTGATCGGGAAAGGTTTCTAAAACGCACCTCATTTCTCATCTCCTTGTGCTCGGGTTCGCCATTCCAGCTACTTTACTAGCAATCTCCCTACTTGGAGAATCAACACCTTTAACCTCCGGTTCTGTACAGGTTGCAATTTGTCCTGAGGATGAACGGGAAGAGGGGCAACCAATGAGAGACTAGATGTAGGTGTTGGGACAGGCACAGGTCACTCTATTTTCCCATCAGGAAGAAGAATTAAGCACAGGCTCAGCCTGCCGCCGGGAACCAGATTAGTGCCTGAGGCAATCCCGCGCTTCTGCGGCCAGCTCCGAAAAAAGCCAGTTGAAAAATGGAGCACATGGGCACTGCAATTCACAAACATGCAGAGTTATAAATGATAACTCTCGTCCACAAATATATTGAGGGAAGGCAACGAAGAGGATTTGAAAGCAAGGCAGAGTTGCAGGAAACAGGTTTCAGGAGGTAGATTCGAATCACCTTTCAAGCACATGAAAAGCGGCAAAACGTGGAAAATGATGCCCTTGGCCAAAAAGGGCGTATGCGTTTTTTCCTGAATATATTCAGCAAAAAACGCATATGCCCTTTTTGGCCAACCAAGCAACCTGGAAAGGCAAATCAGCGCTACAAAGAAGTCTCGCTTCCCATCGGTCAAAAGGGCCATGCTGCAAAAAGTGTCAAAACCAGAAATGCAGGACAGGCCATGGAGAAATGGCAGCCTTGCTACGCTGATGGGCGGGATGTAAATTGCCAACAGCCACTCTGGAGAAGTGTACGGTGTGTCCTGAAACATCGAAAAAACACAGCTTAGGGAGCATAGGGCACCTCCACTCATGGGTGTATAAATTGGGAAAACTAAAAATCAGGAAGACACAGGCACCCAAAAGTTTAGGGCTGCTCTGTTGACAAGAACCTCCACTTCATGACAACTGAAATATCCCAGGAAAGAGAAAAATGGATAAAGAAGTCGTGGTCCTTATGTACAATGGAATATCACTCAGACATGTAATCAATGTCATAAGGCTAGTCGAAGCAAGATGAGTGGAGTTAGGTACGACGATTCTAAGTGAAATAAGTCACACAGAAAAAGACACTTATCATAAGCTATCACTTATAGAGGGAATGTAAAAACCACTACACTTGAACTGAATTACAAAACAGAACAGAGTCACACGTTTAGAAAACACACTATGGCTGCTTAACGGGAAAGGTGAGGTGGGGTGATGCATAAAACAAGGGGTTCAAATTCGCTCAGATACCGTTCCATACACCCAATATGTAATAGACAAGACCTACTCCTTGCTCAGTGAACTGGACTCAACACACCCTATTCACCGCACAAGAATATAGGTGACTAGTAAGAATCTTAAAACCTATGTATTGATATATGTCTGGAAGTGAGTCAAGTGGGTGTAAAGCCGCATAAACACAGCCGTGAAAAGCAGCTAAACCCCATTATAAAAATAAATTACTTTTAAAAACCCGTAAAACAAAGACAGTGAAAGAGAGAGAAATTCTTACAAAATTCGTTCAGAGGCTGTGATGCAACCTGGATTGACCATATCTACACGCACAGCTGGATGAGACATAAGGGTGGACAGTCTTGGGGCTGAAAGGTTGGGTTAGGTTGGGTGAGCAAACGCAGACCCTTTAAAGTAATACTGCGTGGTACCCATCCCATCGGTCCCAAGTCTCCAGGTTCAAGGGCATCTTCCTACATCGAAAACATGCATGAGAAACTCAGAAGATGGTACACCGTGTGATTTTGAAAGGTTTCTAAAACGCACCTCATTTCTCATCTCCTTGTGCTCGGGTTCGCCATTCCAGCTACTTTATTAGCAATCTCCCTACTTGGAGAATCAGCACATTTAACCTCCTGTACTGTACAGGTTGCAATTTGTCCTGAGGATGAACGGGAAGAGGGGCAACCAATGAGAGACTAGATCTATGTGTTGGGACAGGCACAGGTCACTCTAATTTCCCATCAGGAAGAAGAATTAATCACAGGCTCAGCCTGCCGCCCAGAAGCACAATAGGGCCTGAGGCAATCCGGCGCTTTTGCGGCCAGCTCCCAAAAAAGCGAGTTGAAAAATGGAGCTCAGGGACACTGCAATTCACAAACCCGCAGAGTTATAAATGATTACTCTCATCCACAGATATATTGAGGGAAGGCAACGAAGAGGATTTGAAAGCAAGGCAGAATTGCAGAAAACAGATTTCAGGAGGTAGATTCGAATCGCCTTTAAAGCACATGAAAAGCGGCAAAAGGTCGACAATGATGCCCTTGGCCAAAAAGGGCGTATTCGTTTTTTCCTGAATATATTCAGGAAAAAACGCATACGCCCTTTTTGGCCAACCAAGCAACCTGGAAAGGCAAATCAGTGCTACAAAGAAGTCTCGCTTCCCATCGGTCAAAAGGGCCATGCTGCAAAAAGTGTCAAAACCAGAAATGCTGGACAGGCCATGGAGAAATGGCAGCCTTGCTACGCTGATGAGCGGGATGTAAATTGCCAACAGCCACTCTGGAGAAGTGTACAGTGTGTCCTGAAACATCGAAAAAACACAGCTTAGGGAGCATAGGGCACGTCCACTCATGGGCGTATAAATTGGGAAAACTAAAAATCAGCAAGACACAGGCACCCCAAAGTTTAGGGCTGCTCTGTTGACAAGAACCTCCACTTCATGACACCTTAAATATCCCAGGAAAGAGAAAAATGGATAAAGAAGTTGTCGTCCTTATGTACAATGCAATATCACTCAGACAAGAAATCAATGTCATAAGGCTAGTAGAAGCAAGATGAGTGGAGTTAGGTACGATGATTCTAAGTGAAATAAGTCACACAGAAAAAGACACTTATCATAAGCTATCACTTATAGAGGGAATGTAAAAACCGCTACACTTGAACTGAATTACAAAACAGAACAGAGTCACACGTTTAGAAAACACACTATGGCTGCTTAACGGGAAAGGTGAGGTGGGGTGATGCATAAAACAAGGGGTTCAAATTCGCTCAGATACCGTTCCATACACCCAATATTTAATAGACAAGACCTACTCCTTGCTCAGTGAACTGGACTCAACACCCCTTATTCACCGCACAAGAATATATGTGACTAGTAAGAATCTTAAAACCTATGTATTGATATATGTCTGGAAGTGAGTCAAGTGGGTGTAAAGCCGCATAAACACAGCCGTGAAAAGCAGCTAAACCCCATTATAAAAATAAATTACTTTTAAAAACCCGTAAAACAAAGACAGTGAAAGAGAGAGAAATTCTTACAAAATTCGTTCAGAGGCTGTGATGCAACCTGGATTGACCATATCTACACGCACAGCTGGATGAGACATAAGGGTGGACACTCTTGGGGCTGAAAGGTTGGGTTAGGTTGGGTGAGCAAACGCAGACCCTTTAAAGTAATACTGCGTGGTACCCATCCCATGGGTCCCATGTCTCCAGGTTCAAGGGCATCTTCCTCCATCGAAAACATGCATGAGAAACTCAGAAGATGGTACACCGTGTGATTTTGAAAGGTTTCTAAAACGCACCTCATTTCTCATCTCCTTGTGCTCGGGTTCGCCATTCCAGCTACTTTACTAGCAATCTCCCTACTTGGAGAAACAGCACCTTTAACCTCCTGTTCTGTACAGGTTGCAATTTGTCCTGGGGATGAACGGGAAGAGGGGCAACCAATGAGAGACTAGATCTAGGTGTTGGGACAGGCACAGGTCACTCTAACTTCCCATCAGGAAGAAGAATTAATCACAGGCTCAGCCTGCCGCCCAGAAGCACAATAGGGCCTGAGGCAATCCCGCGCTTTTGCGGCCAGCTCCCAAAAAAGCGAGTTGAAAAATGGAGCTCAGGGACACTGCAATTCAGAAACCCGCAGAGTTATAAATGATAACTCTCATCCACAGATATATTGAGGGAAGGCAACGAAGAGGATTTGAAAGCAAGGCAGAATTGCAGGAAACAGATTTCAGGAGGTAGATTCGAATCGCCTTTAAGGCACATGAAAAGCGGCAAAACGTGGACAATGATGCCCTTGGCCAAAAAGGGCGTATGCGTTTTTTCCTGAATATATTCAGGAAAAAACGCATACGCCCTTTTTGGCCAACCAAGCAACCTGGAAAGGCAAATCAGCGCTACAAAGAAGTCTCGCTTCCCATCGGTCAAAAGGGTCATGCTGCAAAAAGTGTCAAAACCAGAAATGCAGGACAGGCCATGGAGAAATGGCAGCCTTGCTACGCTGATGGGCGGGATGTTAATTGCCAGCAGCCACTCTGGAGAAGTGTATGGTGTGTCCTGAAACATCGAAAAAACACAGCTTAGGGAGCGTACGGCACGTCCACTCATGGGCGTATAAATTGGGAAAAAGAAAAATCAGCAAGACACAGGCACCCCAAAGTTTAGGGCTGCTCTGTTGACAAGAACCTCCACTTCATGACAACTTAAATATCCCAGGAAAGAGAAAAATGGATAAAGAAGTCGTGGTCCTTATGTAAAATGGAATATCACTCAGACATGAAATCAATGTCATAAGGCTAGTAGAAGCAAGATGAGTGGAGTTAGGTACGACGATTCTAAGTGAAATAAGTCACACAGAAAAAGACACTTATCATAAGCTATCACTTATAGAGGGAATGTAAAAACCGCTACACTTGAACTGAATTACAAAACAGAACAGAGTCACACGTTTAGAAAACACACTATGGCTGCTTAACGGGAAAGGTGAGGTGGGGTGATGCATAAAACAAGGGGTTCAAATTCGCTCAGATACCGTTCCATACACCCAATACGTAATAGACAAGACCTACTCCTTGCTCAGTGAACTGGACTCAACACACCCTATTCACCGCACAAGAATATAGGTGACTAGTAAGAATCTTAAAACCTATGTATTGATATATGTCTGGAAGTGAGTCAAGTGGGTGTAAAGCCGCATAAACACAGCCGTGAAAAGCAGCTAAACCCCATTATAAAAATAAATTACTTTTAAAAACCCGTAAAACAAAGACAGTGAAAGAGAGAGAAATTCTTACAAAATTCGTTCAGAGGCTGTGATGCAACCTGCATTGACCATATCTACACGCACAGCTGGATGAGACATAAGGGTGGACAGTCTTGGGGCTGAAAGGTTGGGTTAGGTTGGGTGAGCAAACGCAGACCCTTTAAAGTAATACTGCGTGGTACCCATCCCATCGGTCCCAAGTCTCCAGGTTCAAGGGCATCTTCCTACATCGAAAACATGCATGAGAAACTCAGAAGATGGTACACCGTGTGATTTTGAAAGGTTTCTAAAACGCACCTCATTTCTCATCTCCTTGTGCTCGGGTTCGCCATTCCAGCTACTTTATTAGCAATCTCCCTACTTGGAGAATCAGCACATTTAACCTCCTGTACTGTACAGGTTGCAATTTGTCCTGAGGATGAACGGGAAGAGGGGCAACCAATGAGAGACTAGATCTATGTGTTGGGACAGGCACAGGTCACTCTAATTTCCCATCAGGAAGAAGAATTAATCACAGGCTCAGCCTGCCGCCCAGAAGCACAATAGGGCCTGAGGCAATCCGGCGCTTTTGCGGCCAGCTCCCAAAAAAGCGAGTTGAAAAATGGAGCTCAGGGACACTGCAATTCACAAACCCGCAGAGTTATAAATGATTACTCTCATCCACAGATATATTGAGGGAAGGCAACGAAGAGGATTTGAAAGCAAGGCAGAATTGCAGAAAACAGATTTCAGGAGGTAGATTCGAATCGCCTTTAAAGCACATGAAAAGCGGCAAAAGGTCGACAATGATGCCCTTGGCCAAAAAGGGCGTATTCGTTTTTTCCTGAATATATTCAGGAAAAAACGCATACGCCCTTTTTGGCCAACCAAGCAACCTGGAAAGGCAAATCAGTGCTACAAAGAAGTCTCGCTTCCCATCGGTCAAAAGGGCCATGCTGCAAAAAGTGTCAAAACCAGAAATGCTGGACAGGCCATGGAGAAATGGCAGCCTTGCTACGCTGATGAGCGGGATGTAAATTGCCAACAGCCACTCTGGAGAAGTGTACAGTGTGTCCTGAAACATCGAAAAAACACAGCTTAGGGAGCATAGGGCACGTCCACTCATGGGCGTATAAATTGGGAAAACTAAAAATCAGCAAGACACAGGCACCCCAAAGTTTAGGGCTGCTCTGTTGACAAGAACCTCCACTTCATGACACCTTAAATATCCCAGGAAAGAGAAAAATGGATAAAGAAGTTGTCGTCCTTATGTACAATGCAATATCACTCAGACAAGAAATCAATGTCATAAGGCTAGTAGAAGCAAGATGAGTGGAGTTAGGTACGATGATTCTAAGTGAAATAAGTCACACAGAAAAAGACACTTATCATAAGCTATCACTTATAGAGGGAATGTAAAAACCGCTACACTTGAACTGAATTACAAAACAGAACAGAGTCACACGTTTAGAAAACACACTATGGCTGCTTAACGGGAAAGGTGAGGTGGGGTGATGCATAAAACAAGGGGTTCAAATTCGCTCAGATACCGTTCCATACACCCAATATTTAATAGACAAGACCTACTCCTTGCTCAGTGAACTGGACTCAACACCCCTTATTCACCGCACAAGAATATATGTGACTAGTAAGAATCTTAAAACCTATGTATTGATATATGTCTGGAAGTGAGTCAAGTGGGTGTAAAGCCGCATAAACACAGCCGTGAAAAGCAGCTAAACCCCATTATAAAAATAAATTACTTTTAAAAACCCGTAAAACAAAGACAGTGAAAGAGAGAGAAATTCTTACAAAATTCGTTCAGAGGCTGTGATGCAACCTGGATTGACCATATCTACACGCACAGCTGGATGAGACATAAGGGTGGACACTCTTGGGGCTGAAAGGTTGGGTTAGGTTGGGTGAGCAAACGCAGACCCTTTAAAGTAATACTGCGTGGTACCCATCCCATGGGTCCCATGTCTCCAGGTTCAAGGGCATCTTCCTCCATCGAAAACATGCATGAGAAACTCAGAAGATGGTACACCGTGTGATTTTGAAAGGTTTCTAAAACGCACCTCATTTCTCATCTCCTTGTGCTCGGGTTCGCCATTCCAGCTACTTTACTAGCAATCTCCCTACTTGGAGAAACAGCACCTTTAACCTCCTGTTCTGTACAGGTTGCAATTTGTCCTGGGGATGAACGGGAAGAGGGGCAACCAATGAGAGACTAGATCTAGGTGTTGGGACAGGCACAGGTCACTCTAACTTCCCATCAGGAAGAAGAATTAATCACAGGCTCAGCCTGCCGCCCAGAAGCACAATAGGGCCTGAGGCAATCCCGCGCTTTTGCGGCCAGCTCCCAAAAAAGCGAGTTGAAAAATGGAGCTCAGGGACACTGCAATTCAGAAACCCGCAGAGTTATAAATGATAACTCTCATCCACAGATATATTGAGGGAAGGCAACGAAGAGGATTTGAAAGCAAGGCAGAATTGCAGGAAACAGATTTCAGGAGGTAGATTCGAATCGCCTTTAAGGCACATGAAAAGCGGCAAAACGTGGACAATGATGCCCTTGGCCAAAAAGGGCGTATGCGTTTTTTCCTGAATATATTCAGGAAAAAACGCATACGCCCTTTTTGGCCAACCAAGCAACCTGGAAAGGCAAATCAGCGCTACAAAGAAGTCTCGCTTCCCATCGGTCAAAAGGGTCATGCTGCAAAAAGTGTCAAAACCAGAAATGCAGGACAGGCCATGGAGAAATGGCAGCCTTGCTACGCTGATGGGCGGGATGTTAATTGCCAGCAGCCACTCTGGAGAAGTGTATGGTGTGTCCTGAAACATCGAAAAAACACAGCTTAGGGAGCGTACGGCACGTCCACTCATGGGCGTATAAATTGGGAAAAAGAAAAATCAGCAAGACACAGGCACCCCAAAGTTTAGGGCTGCTCTGTTGACAAGAACCTCCACTTCATGACAACTTAAATATCCCAGGAAAGAGAAAAATGGATAAAGAAGTCGTGGTCCTTATGTAAAATGGAATATCACTCAGACATGAAATCAATGTCATAAGGCTAGTAGAAGCAAGATGAGTGGAGTTAGGTACGACGATTCTAAGTGAAATAAGTCACACAGAAAAAGACACTTATCATAAGCTATCACTTATAGAGGGAATGTAAAAACCGCTACACTTGAACTGAATTACAAAACAGAACAGAGTCACACGTTTAGAAAACACACTATGGCTGCTTAACGGGAAAGGTGAGGTGGGGTGATGCATAAAACAAGGGGTTCAAATTCGCTCAGATACCGTTCCATACACCCAATACGTAATAGACAAGACCTACTCCTTGCTCAGTGAACTGGACTCAACACCCCCTATTCACCGCACAAGAATATAGGTGACTAGTAAGAATCTTAAAACCTATGTATTGATATCTCTCTGGAAGTGTGTCAAGTGGGTGTAAAGCCGCATAAACACAGCCGTGAAAAGCAGCTAAACCCCATTATAAAAATAAATTAGTTTTAAAAACCCATGAAACAAAGACAGTGGAAGAGACAGAAATTCTTACAAAATTCATTCAGGGGCTGTGACGCAACCTGGATTGACCATATCTAGACCCACAGCTGGATGAGACATAAGGGTGGACATTCTTGGGGTTGAGAGGTATGGTGAGGTTGGGTGAGCCAACGCAGACCCTTTAAGGTAATACTGCGTGGTACCCATCCCTTGGGTCCCAAATCTCCAGGTTCAAGGGCATCTTCCTACATCGAAAACTTGCATGAGGAACCCAGAAGATGGTACACCGTGTGATTTTGAAAGGTTTCTAAAACGCACCTCATTTCTCATCTCCTTGTACTCGGGTTCGCCATTCCAGCTACTTCACTAGCAATCTCCCTACTTGGAGAATCAGCACCTTTAACCTCCTGTTCCGTACAGGTTGCAATTTGTCCTGAGGATGAACGGGAAGAGGGGCAGCCAATGAGAGACTAGATCTAGGTGTTGGGACAGGCACAGGTCACTCTATTTTCTCGTCAGGAAGAAGAAATAACCACAGGCTCAGCCTGCCACCCGGAACCAGAATAGGGCCTGAGGCAATCCCGCGCTTCTGCGGCCAGCTCCCAAAAAAGCCAGTTGAAAAATGGAGCACATGGGCACTGCAATTCACAACCCTGCAGAGTTATAAATGATAACTCTCGTCCACAAATATATTGAGGGAAGGCAACGAAGAGGATTTGAAAGCAAGGCAGAATTGCAGGAAACAGGTTTCAGGAGGTAGATTCGAATCGCCTTTAAAGCACATGAAAAGCGGCAAAACGTGGACAATGATGCCCTTGGCCAAAAAGGGCGTATGCGTTTTTTCCTGAATATATTCAGGAAAAAACGCATACGCCCTTTTTGGCCAACCAATCAACCTGGAAAGTCAAATCAGCGCTACAAAGAAGTCTCGCTTCCCATCCGTCAAAAGGGCCATGCTGATAAAAGTGTCAAAACCACAAATGCAGGACAGGCCATGGAGAAATTGGAGCCTTGCTACGCTGATGGGCGGGATGTAAATTGCCAACAGCCACTCTGGAGAAGTTTACGGTGAGGCCTGAAACATCGAAAAAACACAGCTTAGGGAGCATAGGGCACTTCCACTCATGGGCGTATAAATTTTGAAAACTAAAAATCAGCAAGACACAGGCACCCCAAAGTTTAGGGCTGCTCTGTTGACAAGAACCTCCACTTCATGACACCTTAAATATCCCAGGAAAGAGAAAAATGGATAAAGAAGTTGTGGTCCTTATGTACAATGGAATATCACTCAGCCATGAAATCAATGTCATAAGGCTAGTAGAAGCAAGATGGGTGGACGTAGGTACGACGATTCTAAGTGAAATAAGTCACACAGAAAAAGACACTTATCAAAAGCTATAACTTATACAGGGAATGTAAAAACCGCTACATTTGAACTGAATTACAAAACAGAACAAAGTCACACATTTAGAAAAAAAACTATGATTGCTTAACGGGAAAGGTGAGGTGGGGTGATGGATAAAACAAGGGTTTCAAATTAGCTCAGATACCGTTCCATGCACCCAATACGTAATAGACAAGACCTACTCCTTGCTCAGTGAACTGGACTCAACACCCCCTATTCACTGCACAAGAATATATGTGACTAGTAAGAATCTTAAAACCTATGTATTGATATCTCTCTGGAAGTGTGTCAAGTGGGTGTAAAGCCGCATAAACACAGCCGTGAAAAGCAGCTAAAGCCCATTATAAAAATAAATTAGTTTTAAAAACCCATGAAACAAAGACAGAGAAAGAGACAGAAATTCTTACAAAATTCATTCAGGGGCTGTGACGCAACCTGGATTGACCATATCTAGACCCACAGCTGGATGAGACATAAGGGTGGACATTCTTGGGGCTGAGAGGTTTGGTGAGGTTGCGTGAGCCAAAGCAGACCCTTTAAGGTAATACTGCGTGGTACCCATCCAATGTGTCCCAAATCTCCAGGTTCAAGGGCATCTTCCTACATCGAAAACTTGCATGAGGAACCCAGAAGATGGTACACCGTGTGATTTTGAAAGGTTTCTAAAACGCACCTCATTTCTCATCTCCTTGTGCTCGGGTTCGCCATTCCAGCTACTTCACTAGCAATCTCCCTACTTGGAGAATCAGCACCTTTAACCTCCTGTTCCGTACAGGTTGCAATTTGTCCTGAGGATGAACGGGAAGAGGGGCAACCAATGAGAGACTAGATCTAGGTGTTGGGACAGGCACAGGTCACTCTATTTTCCCATCAGGAAGAAGAATTAACCACAGGCTCAGCCTGCCGCCCAGATGCAGAATAGGGCCTGAGGCAATCACGCCCTTTTGCGGCCAGCTCCCAAAAAAGCGAGTTGAAAAATGGAGCTCAGGGACACTGCAATTCACAAACCCGCAGAGCTATAAATGATAACTCTCATCAACAGATATATTGAGGGAAGGCAACGAAGAGGATTTGAAAGCAAGGCAGAATTGCAGGAAACAGGTTTCAGGAGGTAGATTCGAATCGCCTTTAAAGCACATGAAAAGTGGCAAAACGTCGACAATGATGCCGTTGGCCAAACAGGGCGTATGCGTTTTTTCCTGAATATATTCAGGAAAAAACGCATACGCCCTGTTTGGCCAACCAAGCAACCTGGAAAGGCTAATCAGCGCTACAAAGAAGTCTCGCTTCCCATCGGTCAAAAGGGCCATGCTGCAAAAAGTGTCAAAACCAGAAATGCAGGACAGGCCATGGAGAAATGGCAGCCTTGATACGCTGATGGCCGGGATGTAAATTGCCAACAGCCACTCTGGAGAAGTGTACGGTGTGTCCTGAAACATCGAAAAAACACAGCTTAGGGAGCATAGGGCACGTCCACTCATGGGCGTATAAATTGGGAAAACTAAAAATCAGCAAGACACAGGCACCCCAAAGTTTAGGGCTGCTCTGTTGACAAGAACCTCCACTTCATGACACCTTAAATATCCCAGGAAAGAGAAAAATGGATAAAGAAGTTGTGGTCCTTATGTACAATGGAATATCACTCAGCCATGAAATCAATGTCATAAGGCTAGTAGAAGCAAGATGGGTGGACTTAGGTACGACGATTCTAAGTGAAATATGTCACACAGAAAAGGACACTTATGAAAAGCTATAACTTATACAGGGAATGTAAAAACCGCTGCATTTGAACTGAATTACAAAACAGAACAAAGTCACACATTTAGAAAAAAATCTATGGTTGCTTAACGGGAAAGGTGAGGTGGGGTGATGCATAAAACAAGGGTTTCAAATTAGCTCAGATACCGTTCCATACACCCAATACGTAATAGACAAGACCTACTCCTTGCTCAGTGAACTGGACTCAACACCCCCTATTCACCACACAAGAATATATGTGACTAGTAATAATCTTAAAACCTATGTATTGATATCTCTCTGGAAGTGTGTCAAGTGGGTGTAAAGCCGCATAAACACAGACGTGATAAGCAGCTAAACCCCATTATAAAAATAAATTAGTTTTAAAAACCCATGAAACAAAGACAGTGAAAGAGACAGAAATTCTTACAAAATTCATTCAGGGGCTGTGACGCAACCTGGATTGACCATATCTAGACCCACAGCTGGATGAGACATAAGGGTGGACATTCTTGGGGCTGAGAGGTTTGGTGAGGTTGGGTGAGCCAACGCAGACACTTTAAGGTAATACTGCGTGGTACCCATCCCATGGGTCCCAAATCTCCAGGTTCAAGGGCATCTTCCTACATCGAAATCTTGCATGAGGAACCCAGAAGAAGGTACACCGTGTGATTTTGAAAGGTTTCTAAAACGCACCTCATTTCTCATCTCCTTGTGCTCGGGTTCGCCATTCCAGCTACTTCACTAGCAATCTCCCTACTTGGAGAATCAGCACCTTTAACCTCCTGTTCTGTACAGGTTGCAATTTGTCCTGAGGATGAACGGGAAGAGGGGCAACCAATGAGAGACTAGATCTAGGTGTTGGGACAGGCACAGGTCACTCTATTTTCCCATCAGGAAGAAGAATTAACCACAGGCTCAGCCTGCTGCCAGGAACCAGAATAGGGCCTGAGGCAATCCCGTGCTTTTGCGGCCAGCTCTCAAAAAAGACAGTTGAAAAATGGAGCTCAGGGACACTGCAATTCACAAACCCGCAGAGTTATAAGTGATAACTCTCATCCACAGATATATTGAGGGAAGGCAACGAAGAGGATTTGAAAGCAAGGCAGAATTGCAGGAAACAGATTTCAGGAGGTAGATTCGAATCGCCTTTAAGGCACATGAAAAGCGGCAAAACGTCGACAATGATGCCCTTGGCCAAAAAGGGCGTATGCGTTTTTTCCTGAATATATTCAGGAAAAAACGCATACGCCCTTTTTGGCCAACCAAGCAACCTGGAAAGGCAAATCAGCGCTACAAAGAAGTCTCGCTTCCCATCGGCCAAAAGGGCCATGCTGCAAAAAGTGTCAAAACCAGAAATGCAGGACAGGCCATGGAGAAATGGCAGCCTTGCTACGCTGATGGGCGGGATGTTAATTGCCAGCAGCCACTCTGGAGAAGTGTATGGTGTGTCCTGAAACATCGAAAAAACACAGCTTAGGGAGCGTACGGCACGTCCACTCATGGGCGTATAAATTGGGAAAAAGAAAAATCAGCAAGACACAGGCACCCCAAAGTTTAGGGCTGCTCTGTTGACAAGAACCTCCACTTCATGACAACTTAAATATCCCAGGAAAGAGAAAAATGGATAAAGAAGTCGTGGTCCTTATGTACAATGGAATATCACTCAGACATGAAATCAATGTCATAAGGCTAGTAGAAGCAAGATGAGTGGAGTTAGGTACGACGATTCTAAGTGAAATAAGTCACACAGAAAAAGACACTTATCATAAGCTATCACTTATAGAGGGAATGTAAAAACCGCTACACTTGAACTGAATTACAAAACAGAACAGAGTCACACGTTTAGAAAACACACTATGGCTGCTTAACGGGAAAGGTGAGGTGGGGTGATGCATAAAACAAGGGGTTCAAATTCGCTCAGATACCGTTCCATACACCCAATATGTAATAGACAAGACCTACTCCTTGCTCAGTGAACTGGACTCAACACCCCCTATTCACCGCACAAGAATATAGGTGACTAGTAAGAATCTTAAAACCTATGTATTGATATATGTCTGGAAGTGAGTCAAGTGGGTGTAAAGCCGCATAAACACAGCCGTGAAAACAACTAAACCCCATTATAAAAATAAATTACTTTTAAAAACCCGTAAAACAAAGACAGTGAAAGAGAGAGAAATTCTTACAAAATTCGTTCAGAGGCTGTGATGCAACCTGGATTGACCATATCTACACGCACAGGTGGATGAGACATAAGGGTGGACACTCTTGGGGCTGAAAGGTTGGGTTAGGTTGGGTGAGCAAACGCAGACCCTTTAAAGTAATACTGCGTGGTACCCATCCCATGGGTCCCAAGTCTCCAGGTTCAAGGGCATCTTCCTACATCGAAAACATGCATGAGAAACTCAGAAGATGGTACACCGTGTGATTTTGAAAGGTTTCTAAAACGCACCTCATTTCTCATCTCCTTGTGCTCGGGTTCGCCATTCCAGCTACTTTACTAGCAATCTCCCTACTTGGAGAATCAGCACCTTTAACCTCCTGTTCTGTACAGGTTGCAATTTGTCCTGGGGATGAACGGGAAGAGGGGCAACCAATGAGAGACTAGATCTAGGTGTTGGGACAGGCACAGGTCACTCTAATTTCCCATCAGGAAGAAGAATTAATCACAGGCTCAGCCTGCCGCCCAGAAGCACAATAGGGCCTGAGGCAATCCCGCGCTTTTGCGGCCAGCTCCCAAAAAAGCGAGTTGAAAAATGGAGCTCAGGGACACTGCAATTCACAAACCCGCAGAGTTATAAATGATAACTCTCATCCACAGATATATTGAGGGAAGGCAACGAAGAGGATTTGAAAGCAAGGCAGAATTGCAGAAAACAGATTTCAGGAGGTAGATACGAATCGCCTTTAAAGCACATGAAAAGCGGCAAAAGGTCGACAATGATGCCCTTGGCCAAAAAGGGTGTATGCGTTTTTTCCTGAATATATTCAGGAAAAAACGCATACGCCCTTTTTGGCCAACCAAGCAACCTGGAAAGGCAAATCAGCGCTACAAAGAAGTCTCGCTTCCCATCGGTCAAAAGGGCCATGCTGCAAAAAGTGTCAAAACCAGAAATGCAGGACAGGCCATGGAGAAATGGCAGCCTTGCTACGCTGATGAGCGGGATGTAAATTGCCAACAGCCACTCTGGAGAAGTGTACAGTGTGTCCTGAAACATCGAAAAAACACAGCTTAGGGAGCATAGGGCACGTCCACTCATGGGCGTATAAATTGGGAAAACTAAAAATCAGCAAGACACACGCACCCCAAAGTTTAGGGCTGCTCTGTTGACAAGAACCTCCACTTCATGACACCTTAAATATCCCAGGAAAGATAAAAATGGATAAAGAAGTTGTGGTCCTTATGTACAATGCAATATCACTCAGACATGAAATCAATGTCATAAGGCTAGTAGAAGCAAGATGAGTGGAGTTAGGTACGACGATTCTAAGTGAAATAAGTCACACAGAAAAAGACACTTATCATAAGCTATCACTTATAGAGGGAATGTAAAAACCGCTACATTGAACTGAATTACAAAACAGAACAGAGTCACACGTTTAGAAAACACACTATGGCTGCTTAACGGGAAAGGTGACGTGGGGTGATGCATAAAACAAGGGGTTCAAATTCGCTCAGATACCGTTCCATACACCCAATATGTAATAGACAAGACCTACTCCTTGCTCAGTGAACTGGACTCAACACCCCCTATTCACCGCACAAGAATATATGTGACTAGTAAGAATCTTAAAACCTATGTATTGATATATGTCTGGAAGTGAGTCAAGTGGGTGTAAAGCCGCATAAACACAGCCGTGAAAAGCAGCTAAACCCCATTATAAAAATAAATTACTTTTAAAAACCCGTAAAACAAAGACAGTGAAAGAGAGAGAAATTCTTACAAAATTCGTTCAGAGGCTGTGATGCAACCTGGATTGACCATATCTACACGCACAGCTGGATGAGACATAAGGGTGGACACTCTTGGGGCTGAAAGGTTGGGTTAGGTTGGGTGAGCAAATGCAGACCCTTTAAAGTAATACTGCGTGGTACCCATCCCATGTGTCCCAAGTCTCCAGGTTCAAGGGCATCTTCCTACATCGAAAACATGCATGAGAAACACAGAAGATGGTACACCGTGTGATTTTGAAAGGTTTCTAAAACGCACCTCATTTCTCATCTCCTTGTGCTCGGGTTCGCCATTCCAGCTACTTTACTAACAATCTCCCTACTTGGAGAATCAGCACCTTTAACCTCCTGTTCTGTACAGGTTGCAATTTGTCCTGGGGATGAACGGGAAGAGGGGCAACCAATGAGAGACTAGATCTAGGTGTTGGGACAGGCACAGGTCACTCTAATTTCCCATCAGGAAGAAGAATTAATCACAGGCTCAGCCTGCCGCCCAGAAGCACAATAGTGCCTGAGGCAATCCCGTGCTTTTTTGGCCAGCTCCCAAAAAAGCGAGTTGAAAAATGGAGCTCAGGGACACTGCAATTCACAAACCCGCAGAGTTATAAATGATAACTCTCATCCACAGATATATTGAGGGAAGGCAACGAAGAGGATTTGAAACCAAGGCAGAATTGCAGAAAACAGATTTCAGGAGGTAGATTCGAATCGCCTTTAAAGCACATGAAAAGCGGCAAAACGTCGACAATGATGCCCTTGGCCAAAAAGGGCGTATGCGTTTTTTCCTGAATATATTCAGGAAAAAACGCATACGCCCTTTTTGGCCAACCAAGCAACCTGAAAAGGCAAATCAGCGCTACAAAGAAGTCTCGCTTCCCATCGGTCAAAAGGGCCATGCTGCAAAAAGTGTCAAAACCAGAAATGCAGGACAGGCCATGGAGAAATGGCAGCCTTGCTACGCTGATGGGCAGGATGTAAATTGCCAACAGTCACTCTGGAGAAGTGTACGGTGTGTCCTGAAACATCGAAAAAACACAGCTTAGGGAGCATAGGGCACGTCCACTCATGGGCGTATAAATTGGGAAAACTAAAAATCAGCAAGACACAGGCACCCCAAAGTTTAGGGCTGCTCTGTTGACAAGAACCTCCACTTCATGACACCTTAAATATCCCAGGAAAGAGAAAAATGGATCAAGAAGTTGTGGTCCTTATGTACAATGCAATATCACTCAGACATGAAATCAATGTCATAAGGCTAGTAGAAGCAAGATGAGTGGACTTAGGTACGACGATTCTAAGTGAAATAAGTCACACAGAAAAAGACACTTATCATAAGCTATCACTTATAGAGGGAATGTAAAAACCTGCTACACTTGAACTGAATTACAGAACAGAACAGAATCACACGTTTAGAAAACACACTATGGCTGCTTAACGGGAAAGTTGAGGTGGGGTGATGCATAAAACAAGGGGTTCAAATTCGCTCAGATACCGTTCCATACACCCAATATGTAATAGACAAGACCTACTCCTTGCTCAGTGAACTGGACTCAACACCCCCTATTCACAGCACAAGAATATATGTGACTAGTAACAATCTTAAAACCTATGTATTGATATCTGTCTGGAAGTGAGTCAAGTGGGTGTAAATCCGCATAAACACAGCCGTGAAAAGCAGCTAAACCCCATTATAAAAATAAATTACTTTTAAAAACCCGTAAAACAAAGACAGTGAAAGAGAGAGAAATTCTTACAAAATTCGTTCAGGGGCTGTGATGCCACCTGGATTGACCATATCTAGACCCACAGCTGGATGAGACATAAGGGTGGACACTCTTGGGGCTGAGAGGTGGGGTGAGCAAACGCAGACCCTTTAAAGTAATACTGCGTGATACCCATCCCATGGGTCCCAAATCTCCAGGTTCAAGGGCATCTTCCTACATCGAAATCTTGCATGAGGAACCCAGAAGAAGGTACACCGTGTGATTTTGAAAGGTTTCTAAAAGGCACCTCATTTCTCATCTCCTTGTGCTCGGGTTCGCCATTCCAGCTACTTCACTAGCAATCTCCCTACTTGGAGAATCAGCACCTTTAACCTCCTGTTCTGTACAGGTTGCAATTTGTCCTGAGGATGAACGGGAAGAGGGGCAACCAATGAGAGACTAGATCTAGGTGTTGGGACAGGCACAGGTCACTCTATTTTCCCATCAGGAAGAAGAGTTAACCACAGGCTCAGCCTGCTGCCAGGAACCAGAATAGGGCCTGAGGCAATCCCGTGCTTTTGCGGCCAGCTCTCAAAAAAGACAGTTGAAACATGGAGCTCAGGGACACTGCAATTCACAAACCCGCAGAGTTATAAGTGATAACTCTCATCCACAGATATATTGAGGGAAGGCAACGAAGAGGATTTGAAAGCAAGGCAGAATTGCAGGAAACAGATTTCAGGAGGTAGATTCGAATCGCCTTTAAGGCACATGAAAAGCGGCAAAACGTCGACAATGATGCCCTTGGCCAAAAAGGGCGTATGCGTTTTTTCCTGAATATATTCAGGAAAAAACGCATACGCCCTTTTTGGCCAACCAAGCAACCTGGAAAGGCAAATCAGCGCTACAAAGAAGTCTCGCTTCCCATCGGCCAAAAGGGCCATGCTGCAAAAAGTGTCAAAACCAGAAATGCAGGACAGGCCATGGAGAAATGGCAGCTTTGCTACGCTGATGGGCGGGATGTTAATTGCCAGCAGCCACTCTGGAGAAGTGTATGGTGTGTCCTGAAACATCGAAAAAACACAGCTTAGGGAGCGTACGGCACGTCCACTCATGGGCGTATAAATTGGGAAAAAGAAAAATCAGCAAGACACAGGCACCCCAAAGTTTAGGGCTGCTCTGTTGACAAGAACCTCCACTTCATGACAACTTAAATATCCCAGGAAAGAGAAAAATGGATAAAGAAGTCGTGGTCCTTATGTACAATGGAATATCACTCAGACATGAAATCAATGTCATAAGGCTAGTAGAAGCAAGATGAGTGGAGTTAGGTACGACGATTCTAAGTGAAATAAGTCACACAGAAAAAGACACTTATCATAAGCTATCACTTATAGAGGGAATGTAAAAACCGCTACACTTGAACTGAATTACAAAACAGAACAGAGTCACACGTTTAGAAAACACACTATGGCTGCTTAACGGGAAAGGTGAGGTGGGGTGATGCATAAAACAAGGGGTTCAAATTCGCTCAGATACCGTTCCATACACCCAATATGTAATAGACAAGACCTACTCCTTGCTCAGTGAACTGGACTCAACACCCCCTATTCACCGCACAAGAATATAGGTGACTAGTAAGAATCTTAAAACCTATGTATTGATATCTGTCTGGAAGTGAGTCAAGTGGGTGTAAAGCCGCATAAACACAGCCGTGAAAAGCAACTAAACCCCATTATAAAAATAAATTACTTTTAAAAACCCGTAAAACAAAGACAGTGAAAGAGAGAGAAATTCTTACAAAATTCGTTCAGAGGCTGTGATGCAACCTGGATTGACCATATCTACACGCACAGGTGGATGAGACATAAGGGTGGACACTCTTGGGGCTGAAAGTTTGGGTTAGGTTGGGTGAGCAAACGCAGACCCTTTAAAGTAATACTGCGTGGTACCCATCCCATGGGTCCCAAGTCTCCAGGTTCAAGGGCATCTTCCTACATCGAAAACATGCATGAGAAACTCAGAAGATGTTACACCGTGTGATTTTGAAAGGTTTCTAAAACGCACCTCATTTCTCATCTCCTTGTGCTCGGGTTCGCCATTCCAGCTACTTTACTAGCAATCTCCCTACTTGGAGAATCAGCACCTTTAACCTCCTGTTCTGTAAAGGTTGCAATTTGTCCTGAGGATGAACGGGAAGAGGGGCAACCAATGAGAGACTAGATCTAGGTGTTGGGACAGGCACAGGTCACTCTAATTTCCCATCAGGAAGAAGAATTAATCACAGGCTCAGCCTGCCGCCCAGAAGCACAATAGGGCCTGAGGCAATCCCGTGCTTTTGCGGCCAGCTCCCAAAAAAGCGAGTTGAAAAATGGAGCTCAGGGACACTGCAATTCACAAACCCGCAGAGTTATAAATGATAACTCTCATCCACAGATATATTGAGGGAAGGCAACGAAGAGGATTTGAAAGCAAGGCAGAATTGCAGAAAACAGATTTCAGGAGGTAGATTCGAATCGCCTTTAAAGCACATGAAAAGCGGCAAAACGTCGACAATGATGCCCTTGGCCAAAAAGGGCGTATGCGTTTTTTCCTGAATATATTCAGGAAAAAACGCATACGCCCTTTTTGGCCAACCAAGCAACCTGAAAAGGCAAATCAGCGCTACAAAGAAGTCTCGCTTCCCATCGGTCAAAAGGGCCATGCTGCAAAAAGTGTCAAAACCAGAAATGCAGGACAGGCCATGGAGAAATGGCAGCCTTGCTACGCTGATGAGCGGGATGTAAATTCCCAACAGCCACTCTGGAGAAGTGTACGGTGTGTCCTGAAACATCGAAAAAACACAGCTTAGGGAGCATAGGGCACGTCCACTCATGGGCGTATAAATTGGGAAAACTAAAAATCAGCAAGACACAGGCACCCCAAAGTTTAGGGCTGCTCTGTTGACAAGAACCTCCACTTCATGACACCTTAAATATCCCAGGAAAGAGAAAAATGGATAAAGAAGTTGTGGTCCTTATGTACAATGGAATATCACTCAGACATGAAATCAATGTCATAAGGCTAGTAGAAGCAAGATGAGTGGACGTAGGTACGACGATTCTAAGTGAAATAAGTCACACAGAAAAAGACACTTATCATAAGCTATCACTTATAGAGGGAATGTAAAAACCGCTACACTTGAACTGAATTACAAAACAGAACAGAGTCACACGTTTAGAAAACACACTATGGCTGCTTAACGGGAAAGGTGAGGTGGGGTGATGCATAAAACAAGGGGTTCAAATTCGCTCAGATACCGTTCCATACACCCAATATGTAATAGACAAGACCTACTCCTTGCTCAGTGAACTGGACTCAACACCCCCTATTCACCGCACAAGAATATATGTGACTAGTAACAATCTTAAAACCTATGTATTGATATCTGTCTGGAAGTGAGTCAAGTGGGTGTAAATCCGCATAAACACAGCCGTGAAAAGCAGCTAAACCCCATTAAAAAAATAAATTACTTATAAAAACCCGTAAAACAAAGACAGTGAAAGAGAGACAAATTCTTACAAAATTCGTTCAGGGGCTGTGATGCAACCTGGATTGACCATATCTAGACCCACAGCTGGATGAGACATAAGGGTGGACACTCTTGGGGCTGAGAGGTTGGGTGAGGTTGGGTGAGCAAACGCAGACCCTTTAAAGTAATACTGCATGGTACCCATCCCATGGGTCCCAAATCTCCAGGTTCAAGGGCACCTTCCTACATCGAAATCTTGCATGAGGAACCCAGAAGAAGGTACACCGTGTGATTTTGAAAGGTTTCTAAAACGCACCTCATTTCTCATCTCCTTGTGCTCGGGTTCGCCATTCCAGCTACTTCACTAGCAATCTCCCTACTTGGAGAAACAGCACCTTTAACCTCCTGTTCTGTACAGGTTGCAATTTGTCCTGAGGATGAACGGGAAGAGGGGCAACCAATGAGAGACTAGATCTAGGTGTTGGGACAGGCACAGGTCACTCTATTTTCCCATCAGGAAGAAGAATTAACCACAGGCTCAGCCTGCTGCCGGGAACCAGAATAGGGCCTGAGGCAATCCCGTGCTTTTGCGGCCAGCTCCCAAACAAGACAGTTGAAAAATGGAGCTCAGGGGCACTGCCATTCACAAACCTGCTGAGTTATAAATGATAACTCTCGTCCACAAATATATTGAGGGAAGGCAACGAAGAGGATTTGAAAGCAAGGCAGAATTGCAGGAAACAGGTTTCAGGAGGTAGATTCGAATCGCCTTTAAAGCACATGAAAAGCGGCAAAACGTCGACAATGATGCCCTTGGCCAAAAAGGGCGTATGCGTTTTTTCCTGAATATATTCAGGAAAAAACGCATACGCCCTTTTTGGCCAACCAAGCAACCTGGAAAGGCAAATCAGCGCTACAAAGAAGTCTCGCTTCCCATCGGTCAAAAGGGTCATGCTGCAAAAAGTGTCAAAACCAGAAATGCAGGACAGGCCATGGAGAAATGGCAGCCTTGCTACGCTGATGGGCGGGATGTTAATTGCCAGCAGCCACTCTGGAGAAGTGTATGGTGTGTCCTGAAACATCGAAAAAACACAGCTTAGGGAGCGTACGGCACGTCCACTCATGGCCGTATAAATTGGGAAGAAGAAAAATCAGCAAGACACAGGCACCCCAAAGTTTAGGGCTGCTCTGTTGACAAGAACCTCCACTTCATGACAACTTAAATATCCCAGGAAAGAGAAAAATGGATAAAGAAGTCGTGGTCCTTATGTACAATGGAATATCACTCAGACATGAAATCAATGTCATAAGGCTAGTAGAAGCAAGATGAGTGGAGTTAGGTACGACGATTCTAAGTGAAATAAGTCACACAGAAAAAGACACTTATCATAAGCTATCACTTATAGAGGGAATGTAAAAACCGCTACACTTGAACTGAATTACAAAACAGAACAGAGTCACACGTTTAGAAAACAAACTATGGCTGCTTAACGGGAAAGGTGAGGTGGGGTGATGCATAAAACAAGGGCTTCAAATTCGCTCAGATACCGTTCCATACACCCAATATGTAATAGACAAGACCTACTCCTTGCTCAGTGAACTGGACTCAACACCCCCTATTCACCGCACAAGAATATAGGTGACTAGTAAGAATCTTAAAACCTATGTATTGATATCTGTCTGGAAGTGAGTCAAGTGGGTGTAAAGCCACATAAACACAGCCGTGAAAAGCAACTAAACCCCATTATAAAAATAAATTACTTTTAAAAACCCGTAAAACAAAGACAGTGAAAGAGAGAGAAATTCTTACAAAATTCGTTCAGAGGCTGTGATGCAACCTGGATTGACCATATCTACACGCACAGGTGGATGAGACATAAGGGTGGACACTCTTGGGGCTGAAAGGTTGGGTTAGGTTGGGTGAGCAAACGCAGACCCTTTAAAGTAATACTGCGTGGTACCCATCCCATGGGTCCCTAGTCTCCAGGTTCAAGGGCATCTTCCTACATCGAAAACATGCATGAGAAACTCAGAAGATGGTACACCGTGTGATTTTGAAAGGTTTCTAAAACGCACCTCATTTCTCATCTCCTTGTGCTCGGGTTCGCCATTCCAGCTACTTTACTAGCAATCTCCCTACTTGGAGAATCAGCACCTTTAACCTCCTGTTCTGTACAGGTTGCAATTTGTCCTGAGGATGAACGGGAAGAGGGGCAACCAATGAGAGACTAGATCTAGGTGTTGGGACAGGCACAGGTCACTCTAATTTCCCATCAGGAAGAAGAATTAATCACAGGCTCAGCCTGCCGCCCAGAAGCACAATAGGGCCTGAGGCAATCCCGCGCTTTTGCGGCCAGCTCCCAAAAAAGCGAGTTGAAAAATGGAGCTCAGGGACACTGCAATTCACAAACCCGCAGAGTTATAAATGATAACTCTCATCCACAGATATATTGAGGGAAGGCAACGAAGAGGATTTGAAAGCAAGGCAGAATTGCAGAAAACAGATTTCAGGAGGTAGATTCTAATCGCCTTTAAAGCACATAAAAAGCGGCAAAAGGTCGACAATGATGCCCTTGGCCAAAAAGGGCGTATGCGTTTTTTCCTGAATATATTCAGGAAAAAACGCATACGCCCTTTTTGGCCAACCAAGCAACCTGGAAAGGCAAATCAGCGCTACAAAGAAGTCTCGCTTCCCATCGGTCAAAAGGGCCATGCTGCAAAAAGTGTCAAAACCAGAAATGCAGGACAGGCCATGGAGAAATGGCAGCCTTGCTACGCTGATGAGCGGGATGTAAATTGCCAACAGCCACTCTGGAGAAGTGTACTGTGTGTCCTGAAACATCGAAAAAACACAGCTTAGGGAGCATAGGGCACGTCCACTCATGGGCGTATAAATTGGGAAAACTAAAAATCAGCAAGACACAGGCACCCCAAAGTTTAGGGCTGCTCTGTTGACAAGAACCTCCACTTCATGACACCTTAAACATCCCAGGAAAGAGAAAAATGGATAAAGAAGTTGTGGTCCTTATGTACAATGCAATATCACTCAGACATGAAATCAATGTCATAAGGCTAGTAGAAGCAAGATGAGTGGACGTAGGTACGACGATTCTAAGTGAAATAAGTCACACAGAAAAAGACACTTATCATAAGCTATCACTTATAGAGGGAATGTAAAAACCGCTACACTTGAACTGAATTACAGAACAGAACAGAATCACACGTTTAGAAAACACACTATGGCGGCTTAACGGGAAAGGTGAGGTGGGGTGATGCATAAAAAAAGGGGTTCAAATTCGCTCAGATACCGTTCCATACACCCAATATGTAATAGACAAGACCTACTCCTTGCTCAGTGAACTGGACTCAACACCCCCTATTCACCGCACAAGAATATATGTGACTAGTAACAATCTTAAAACCTATGTATTGATATCTGTCTGGAAGTGAGTCAAGTGGGTGTAAATCCGCATAAACACAGCCGTGAAAAGCAGCTAAACCCCATTAAAAAAATAAATTACTTATAAAAACCCGTAAAACAAAGACAGTGAAAGAGAGACAAATTCTTACAAAATTCGTTCAGGGGCTGTGATGCAACCTGGATTGACCATATCGAGACCCACAGCTGGATGAGACATAAGGGTGGACACTCTTGGGGCTGAGAGGTTGGGTGAGGTTGGGTGAGCAAACACAGACCCTTTAAAGTAATACTGCATGGTACCCATCCCATGGGTCCCAAATCTCCAGGTTCAAGGGCATCTTCCTACATCGAAATCTTGCATGAGGTACCCAGAAGAAGGTACACCGTGTGATTTTGAAAGGTTTCTAAAACGCACCTCATTTCTCATCTCCTTGTGCTCGGGTTCGCCATTCCAGCTACTTCACTAGCAATCTCCCTACTTGGAGAAACAGCACCTTTAACCTCCTGTTCTGTACAGGTTGCAATTTGTCCTGAGGATGAACGGGAACAGGGGCAACCAATGAGAGACTAGATCTAGGTGTTGGGACAGGCACAGGTCACTCTATTTTCCCATCAGGAAGAAGAATTAACCACAGGCTCAGCCTGCCGCCGGGAACCAGAATAGGGCCTGAGGCAATCCCGTGCTTTTGCGGCCAGCTCCCAAACAAGACAGTTGAAAAATGGAGATCAGGTTCACTGCCATTCACAAACCTGCTGAGTTATAAACGATAACTCTCGTCCACAAATATATTGAGGGAAGGCAACGAAGAGGATTTGAAAGCAAGGCAGAATTGCAGGAAACAGGTTTCAGGAGGTAGATTCGAATCGCCTTTAAAGCACATGAAAAGCGGCAAAACGTCGACAATGATGCCCTTGGCCAAAAAGGGCGTATGCGTTTTTTCCTGAATATATTCAGGAAAAAACGCATACGCCCTTTTTGGCCAACCAAGCAACCTGGAAAGGCAAATCAGCGCTACAAAGAAGTCTCGCTTCCCATCGGTCAAAAGGGCCATGCTGCAAAAAGTGTCAAAACCAGAAATGCAGGACAGGCCATGGAGAAAGGGGAGCCTTGCTACGCTGATGGGCGGTATGTAAATTGCCAACATTCACTCTGGAGAAGTGTACGGTGTGTCCTGAAACATCGAAAAAACACAGCATAGGGAGCATAGGGCACTTCCACTCATGGGCGTATAAATTGGGAAAACTAAAAATCAGCAAGACACAGGCACCCCAAAGTTTAGGGCTGCTCTGTTGACAAGAACCTCCACTTCATGACACCTTAAATATCCCAGGAAAGAGAAAAATGGATAAAGAAGTCGTGGTCCTTATGTACAATGGAATATCACTCAGCCATGAAATCAATGTCATAAGGCTAGTAGAAGCAAGATGAGTGGAGTTAGGTACGACGATTCTAAGTGAAATAAGTCACACAGAAAAAGACACTTATAATAAGCTATCACTTATAGAGGGAATGTAAAAACCGCCACACTTGAACTGAATTACAAAACAGAACAGAGTCACACGTTTAGAAAACACACTATGGCTGCTTAACGGGAAAGGTGAGGTGGGGTGATGCATAAAACAAGGGGTTCAAATTCGCTCAGATACCGTTCCATACACCCAATATGTAATAGACAAGACCTACTCCTTGCTCAGTGAACTGGACTCAACACCCCCTATTCACCGCACAAGAATATAGGTGACTAGTAAGAATCTTAAAACCTATGTATTGATATATGTCTGGAAGTGAGTCAAGTGGGTGTAAAGCCGCATAAACACAGCCGTGAAAAGCAGCTAAACCCCATTATAAAAATAAATTACTGTTAAAAACCCGTAAAACAAAGACAGTGAAAGAGAGAGAAATTCTTACAAAATTCGTTCAGAGGCTGTGATGCAACCTGGATTGACCATATCTACACGCACAGGTGGATGAGACATAAGGGTGGACACTCTTGGGGCTGAAAGGTTGGGTTAGGTTGGGTGAGCAAACGCAGACCCTTTAAAGTAATACTGCGTGGTACCCATCCCATGGGTCCCAAGTCTCCAGGTTCAAGGGCATCTTCCTACATCGAAATCATGCATGAGAAACTCAGAAGATGGTACACCGTGTGATTTTGAAAGGTTTCTAAAACGCACCTCATTTCTCATCTCCTTGTGCTCGGGTTCGCCATTCCAGCTACTTTACTAGCAATCTCCCTACTTGGAGAATCAGCACCTTTAACCTCCTGTTCTGTACAGGTTGCAATTTGTCCTGGGGATGAACGGGAAGAGGGGCAACCAATGAGAGACTAGATCTAGGTGTTGGGACAGGCACAGGTCACTCTATTTTCCCATCAGGAAGAAGAATTAATCACAGGCTCAGCCTGCTGCCAGGAACCAGAATAGGGCCTGAGGCAATCCCGTGCTTTTGCGGCCAGCTCTCAAAAAAGACAGTTGAAAAATGGAGCTCAGGGACACTGCAATTCACAAACCCGCAGAGTTATAAGTGATAACTCTCATCCACAGATATATTGAGGGAAGGCAACGAAGGGGATTTGAAAGCAAGGCAGAATTGCAGGAAACAGATTTCAGGAGGTAGATTCGAATCGCCTTTAAGGCACATGAAAAGCGGCAAAAGGTCGACAATGATGCCCTTGGCCAAAAAGGGCGTATGCGTTTTTTCCTGAATATATTCAGGAAAAAACGCATACGCCCTTTTTGGCCAACCAAGCAACCTGGAAAGGCAAATCAGCGCTACAAAGAAGTCTCGCTTCCCATCGGCCAAAAGGGCCATGCTGCAAAAAGTGTCAAAACCAGAAATGCAGGACAGGCCATGGAGAAATGGCAGCCTTGCTACGCTGATGGGCGGGATGTTAATTGCCAGCAGCCACTCTGGAGAAGTGTATGGTGTGTCCTGAAACATCGAAAAAACACAGCTTAGGGAGCGTACGGCACGTCCACTCATGGGCGTATAAATTGGGAAAAAGAAAAATCAGCAAGACACAGGCACCCCAAAGTTTAGGGCTGCTCTGTTGACAAGAACCTCCACTTCATGACAACTTAAATATCCCAGGAAAGAGAAAAATGGATAAAGAAGTCGTGGTCCTTATGTACAATGGAATATCACTCAGACATGAAATCAATGTCATAAGGCTAGTAGAAGCAAGATGAGTGGAGTTAGGTACGACGATTCTAAGTGAAATAAGTCACACAGAAAAAGACACTTATCATAAGCTATCACTTATAGAGGGAATGTAAAAACCGCTACACTTGAACTGAATTACAAAACAGAACAGAGTCACACGTTTAGAAAACACACTATGGCTGCTTAACGGGAAAGGTGAGGTGGGGTGATGCATAAAACAAGGGGTTCAAATTCGCTCAGATACCGTTCCATACACCCAATATGTAATAGACAAGACCTATTCCTTGCTCAGTGAACTGGACTCAACACCCCCTATTCACCGCACAAGAATATAGGTGACTAGTAAGAATCTTAAAACCTATGTATTGATATATGTCTGGAAGTGAGTCAAGTGGGTGTAAAGCCGCATAAACACAGCCGTGAAAAGCAAATAAACCCCATTATAAAAATAAATTACTGTTAAAAACCCGTAAAACAAAGACAGTGAAAGAGAGAGAAATTCTTACAAAATTCGTTCAGAGGCTGTGATGCAACCTGGATTGACCATATCTACACGCACAGGTGGATGAGACATAAGGGTGGACACTCTTGGGGCTGAAAGTTTGGGTTAGGTTGGGTGAGCAAACGCAGACCCTTTAAAGTAATACTGCGTGGTACCCATCCCATGGGTCCCAAGTCTCCAGGTTCAAGGGCATCTTCGTACATCGAAAACATGCATGAGAAACTCAGAAGATGGTACACCGTGTGATTTTGAAAGGTTTCTAAAACGCACCTCATTTCTCATCTCCTTGTGCTCGGGTTCGCCATTCCAGCTACTTTACTAGCAATCTCCCTACTTGGAGAATCAGCACCTTTAACCTCCTGTTCTGTACAGGTTGCAATTTGTCCTGAGGATGAACGGGAAGAGGGGCAACCAATGAGAGACTAGATCTAGGTGTTGGGACAGGCACAGGTCACTCTAATTTCCCATCAGGAAGAAGAATTAATCACAGGCTCAGCCTGCCGCCCAGAAGCACAATAGGGCCTGAGGCTATCCCGCGCTTTTGCGGCCAGCTCCCAAAAAAGCGAGTTGAAAAATGGAGCTCAGGGACACTGCAATTCACAAACCCGCAGAGTTATAAATGATAACTCTCATCCACAGATATATTGAGGGAAGGCAACGAAGAGGATTTGAAAGCAAGGCAGAATTGCAGAAAACAGATTTCAGGAGGTAGATTCGAATCGCCTTTAAAGCACATGAAAAGCGGCAAAAGGTCGACAATGATGCCCTTGGCCAAAAAGGGCGTATGCGTTTTTTCCTGAATATATTCAGGAAAAAACGCATACGCCCTTTTTGGCCAACCAAGCAACCTGGAAAGGCAAATCAGCGCTACAAAGAAGTCTCGCTTCCCATCGGTCAAAAGGGCCATGCTGCAAAAAGTGTCAAAACCAGAAATGCAGGACAGGCCATGGAGAAATGGCAGCCTTGCTACGCTGATGAGCGGGATGTAAATTGCCAACAGCCACTCTGGAGAAGTGTACAGTGTGTCCTGAAACATCGAAAAAACACAGCTTAGGGAGCATAGGGCACGTCCACTCATGGGCGTATAAATTGGGAAAACTAAAAATCAGCAAGACACAGGCACCCCAAAGTTTAGGGCTGCTCTGTTGACAAGAACCTCCACTTCATGACACCTTAAATATCCCAGGAAAGAGAAAAATGGATAAAGAAGTTGTGGTCTTTATGTACAATGCAATATCACTCAGACATGAAATCAATGTCATAAGGCTAGTAGAAGCAAGATGAGTGGACTTAGGTACGACGATTCTAAGTGAAATAAGTGACACAGAAAAAGACACTTATCATAAGCTATCACTTATAGAGGGAATGTAAAAACCGCTACACTTGAACTGAATTACAGAACAGAACAGAATCACACGTTTAGAAAACACACTATGGCTGCTTAACGGGAAAGGTGAGGTGGGGTGATGCATAAAACAAGGGTTTCAAATTCGCTCAGATACCGTTCCATACACCCAATATGTAATAGACAAGACCTACTCTTTGCTCAGTGAACTGGACTCAACACCCCCTATTCACCGCACAAGAATATATGTGACTAGTAACAATCTTAAAACCTATGTATTGATATCTGTCTGGAAGTGAGTCAAGTGGGTGTAAATCCGCATAAACACAGCCGTGAAAAGCAGCTAAACCCCATTATAAAAATAAATTACTTTTAAAAACCCGTAAAACAAAGACAGTGAAAGAGAGACAAATTCTTACAAAATTCGTTCAGGGGCTGTGACGCAACCTGGATTGACCATATCTAGACCCACAGCTGGATGAGACATAAGGGTGGACACTCTTGGGGCTGAGAGGTTGGGTGAGGTTGGGTGAGCAAACGCAGACCCTTTAAAGTAATACTGCATGGTACCCATCCCATGGGTCCCAAATCTCCAGGTTCAAGGGCATCTTCCTACATCGAAATCTTGCATGAGGAACCCAGAAGAAGGTACACCATGTGATTTTGAAAGGTTTCTAAAACGCACCTCATTTCTCATCTCCTTGTGCTCGGGTTCGCCATTCCAGCTACTTTACTAGCAATCTCCCTACTTGGAGGATCAGCACCTTTAACCTCCTGTTCTGTACAGGTTGCAATTTGTCCTGAGGATGAACGGGAAGAGGGGCAACCAATGAGAGACTAGATCTAGGTGTTGGGACAGGCACAGGTCACTCTATTTTCCCATCAGGAAGAAGAATTAACCACAGGCTCAGCCTGCTGCCAGGAACCAGAATAGGGCCTGAGGCAAACCCGTGCTTTTGCGGCCAGCTCTCAAAAAAGACAGTTGAAAAATGGAGCTCAGGGACACTGCAATTCACAAACCCGCAGAGTTATAAGTGATAACTCTCATCCACAGATATATTGAGGGAAGGCAACGAAGAGGATTTGAAAGCAAGGCAGAATTGCAGGAAACAGATTTCAGGAGGTAGATTCGAATCGCCTTTAAGGCACATGAAAAGCGGCAAAACGTCGACAATGATGCCCTTGGCCAAAAAGGGCGTATGCGTTTTTTCCTGAATATATTCAGGAAAAAACGCATACGCCCTTTTTGGCCAACCAAGCAACCTGGAAAGGCAAATCAGCGCTACAAAGAAGTCTCGCTTCCCATCGGCCAAAAGGGCCATGCTGCAAAAAGTGTCAAAACCAGAAATGCAGGACAGGCCATGGAGAAATGGCAGCCTTGCTACGCTGATGGGCGGGTTGTTAATTGCCAGCAGCCACTCTGGAGAAGTGTATGGTGTGTCCTGAAACATCGAAAAAACACAGCTTAGGGAGCGTACGGCACGTCCACTCATGGGCGTATAAATTGGGAAAAAGAAAAATCAGCAAGACACAGGCACCCCAAAGTTTAGGGCTGCTCTGTTGACAAGAACCTCCACTTCATGACAACTTAAATATCCCAGGAAAGAGAAAAATGGATAAAGAAGTCGTGGTCCTTATGTACAATGGAATATCACTCAGACATGAAATCAATGTCATAAGGCTAGTAGAAGCAAGATGAGTGGAGTTAGGTACGACGATTCTAAGTGAAATAAGTCACACAGAAAAAGACACTTATCATAAGCTATCACTTATAGAGGGAATGTAAAAACCGCTACACTTGAACTGAATTACAAAACAGAACAGAGTCACACGTTTAGAAAACACACTATGGCTGCTTAACGCGAAAGGTGAGGTGGGGTGATGCATAAAACAAGGGGTTCAAATTCGCTCAGATACCGTTCCATACACCCAATATGTAATAGACAAGACCTACTCCTTGCTCAGTGAACTGGACTCAACACCCCCTATTCACCGCACAAGAATATAGGTGACTAGTAAGAATCTTAAAACCTATGTACTGATATATGTCTGGAAGTGAGTCAAGTGGGTGTAAAGCCGCATAAACACAGCCGTGAAAAGCAACTAAACCCCATTATAAAAATAAATTACTGTTAAAAACCCGTAAAACAAAGACAGTGAAAGAGAGAGAAATTCTTACAAAATTCGTTCAGAGTCTGTGATGCAACCTGGATTGACCATATCTACAAGCACAGGTGGATGAGACATAAGGGTGGACACTCTTGGGGCTGAAAGGGTGGGTTAGGTTGGGTGAGCAAATGCAGACCCTTTAAAGTAATACTGCGTGGTACCCATCCCATGGGTCCCAAGTCTCCAGGTTCAAGGGCATCTTCCTACATCGAAAACATGCATGAGAAACTCAGAAGATGGTACACCGTGTGATTTTGAAAGGTTTCTAAAACGCACCTCATTTCTCATCTCCTTGTGCTCGGGTTCGCCATTCCAGCTACTTTACTAGCAATCTCCCTACTTGGAGAATCAGCACCTTTAACCTCCTGTTCTGTACAGGTTGCAATTTGTCCTGAGGATGAACGGGAAGAGGGGCAACCAATGAGAGACTAGATCTAGGTGTTGGGACAGGCACAGGTCACTCTAATTTCCCATCAGGAAGAAGAATTAATCACAGGCTCAGCCTGCCGCCCAGAAGCACAATAGGGCCTGAGGCAATCCCGTGCTTTTGCGGCCAGCTCCCAAACAAGACAGTTGAAAAATGGAGCTCAGGGGCACTGCCATTCACAAACCTGCTGAGTTATAAATGATAACTCTCGTCCACAAATATATTGAGGGAAGGCAACGAAGAGGATTTGAAAGCAAGGCAGAATTGCAGGAAACAGGTTTCAGGAGGTAGATTCGAATCGCCTTTAAAGCACATGAAAAGCGGCAAAACGTCGACAATGATGCCCTTGGCCAAAAAGGGCGTATGCGTTTTTTCCTGAATATATTCAGGAAAAAACGCATACGCCCTTTTTGGCCAACCAAGCAACCTGGAAAGGCAAATCAGCGCTACAAAGAAGTCTCGCTTCCCATCGGTCAAAAGGGTCATGCTGCAAAAAGTGTCAAAACCAGAAATGCAGGACAGGCCATGGAGAAATGGCAGCCTTGCTACGCTGATGGGCGGGATGTTAATTGCCAGCAGCCACTCTGGAGAAGTGTATGGTGTGTCCTGAAACATCGAAAAAACACAGCTTAGGGAGCGTACGGCACGTCCACTCATGGGCGTATAAATTGGGAAAAAGAAAAATCAGCAAGACACAGGCACCCCAAAGTTTAGGGCTGCTCTGTTGACAAGAACCTCCACTTCATGACAACTTAAATATCCCAGGAAAGAGAAAAATGGATAAAGAAGTCGTGGTCCTTATGTACAATGGAATATCACTCAGACATGAAATCAATGTCATAAGGCTAGTAGAAGCAAGATGAGTGGAGTTAGGTACGACGATTCTAAGTGAAATAAGTCACACAGAAAAAGACACTTATCATAAGCTATCACTTATAGAGGGAATGTAAAAACCGCTACACTTGAACTGAATTACAAAACAGAACAGAGTCACACGTTTAGAAAACACACTATGGCTGCTTAACGGGAAAGGTGAGGTGGGGTGATGCATAAAACAAGGGGTTCAAATTCGCTCAGATACCGTTCCATACACCCAATATGTAATAGACAAGACCTACTCCTTGCTCAGTGAACTGGACTCAACACCCACTATTCACCGCACAAGAATATAGGTGACTAGTAAGAATCTTAAAACCTATGTATTGATATATGTCTGGAAGTGAGTCAAGTGGGTGTAAAGCCGCATAAACACAGCCGTGAAAAGCAACTAAACCCCATTATAAAAATAAATTACTTTTAAAAACCCGTAAAACAAAGACAGTGAAAGAGAGAGAAATTCTTACAAAATTCGTTCAGAGGCTGTGATGCAACCTGGATTGACCATATCTACACGCACAGGTGGATGAGACATAAGGGTGGACACTCTTGGGGCTGAAAGGTTGGGTTAGGTTGGGTGAGCAAACACAGACCCTTTAAAGTAATACTGCGTGGTACCCATCCCATGGGTCCCAAGTCTCCAGGTTCAAGGGCATCTTCCTACATCGAAAACATGCATGAGAAACTCAGAAGATGGTACACCGTGTGATTTTGAAAGGTTTCTAAAACGCACCTCATTTCTCATCTCCTTGTGCTCGGGTTCGCCATTCCAGCTACTTTACTAGAAATCTCCCTACTTGGAGAATCAGCACCTTTAACCTCCTGTTCTGTACAGGTTGCAATTTGTCCTGAGGATGAACGGGAAGAGGGGCAACCAATGAGAGACTAGATCTAGGTGTTGGGACAGGCACAGGTCACTCTAATTTCCCATCAGGAAGAAGAATTAATCACAGGCTCAGCCTGCCGCCCAGAAGCACAATAGGGCCTGAGGCTATCCCGCGCTTTTGCGGCCAGCTCCCAAAAAAGCGAGTTGAAAAATGGAGCTCAGGGACACTGCAATTCACAAACCCGCAGAGTTATAAATGATAACTCTCATCCACAGATATATTGAGGGAAGGCAACGAAGAGGATTTGAAAGCAAGGCAGAATTGCAGAAAACAGATTTCAGGAGGTAGATTCGAATCGCCTTTAAAGCACATGAAAAGCGGCAAAAGGTCGACAATGATGCCCTTGGCCAAAAAGGGCGTATGCGTTTTTTCCTGAATATATTCAGGAAAAAACGCATACGCCCTTTTTGGCCAACCAAGCAACCTGGAAAGGCAAATCAGCGCTACAAAGAAGTCTCGCTTCCCATCGGTCAAAAGGGCCATGCTGCAAAAAGTGTCAAAACCAGAAATGCAGGACAGGCCATGGAGAAATGGCAGCCTTGCTACGCTGATGAGCGGGATGTAAATTGCCAACAGCCACTCTGGAGAAGTGTACAGTGTGTCCTGAAACATCGAAAAAACACAGCTTAGGGAGCATAGGGCACGTCCACTCATGGGCGTATAAATTGGGAAAACTAAAAATCAGCAAGACACAGGCACCCCAAAGTTTAGGGCTGCTCTGTTGACAAGAACCTCCACTTCATGACACCTTAAATATCCCAGGAAAGAGAAAAATGGATAAAGAAGTTGTGGTCTTTATGTACAATGCAATATCACTCAGACATGAAATCAATGTCATAAGGCTAGTAGAAGCAAGATGAGTGGACTTAGGTACGACAATTCTAAGTGAAATAAGTCACACAGAAAAAGACACTTATCATAAGCTATCACTTATAGAGGGAATGTAAAAACCGCTACACTTGAACTGAATTACAGAACAGAACAGAATCACACGTTTAGAAAACACACTATGGCTGCTTAACGGGAAAGGTGAGGTGGGGTGATGCATAAAACAAGGGTTTCAAATTCGCTCAGATACCGTTCCATACACCCAATATGTAATAGACAAGACCTACTCTTTGCTCAGTGAACTGGACTCAACACCCCCTATTCACCGCACAAGAATATATGTGACTAGTAACAATCTTAAAACCTATGTATTGATATCTGTCTGGAAGTGAGTCAAGTGGGTGTAAATCCGCATAAACACAGCCGTGAAAAGCAGCTAAACCCCATTATAAAAATAAATTACTTTTAAAAACCCGTAAAACAAAGACAGTGAAAGAGAGACAAATTCTTACAAAATTCGTTCAGGGGCTGTGATGCAACCTGGATTGACCATATCTAGACCCACAGCTGGATGAGACATAAGGGTGGACACTCTTGGGGCTGAGAGGTTGGGTGAGGTTGGGTGAGCAAACGCAGACCCTTTAAAGTAATACTGCATGGTACCCATCCCATGGGTCCCAAATCTCCAGGTTCAAGGGCATCTTCCTACATCGAAATCTTGCATGAGGAACCCAGAAGAAGGTACACCATGTGATTTTGAAAGGTTTCTAAAACGCACCTCATTTCTCATCTCCTTGTGCTCGGGTTCGCCATTCCAGCTACTTTACTAGCAATCTCCCTACTTGGAGGATCAGCACCTTTAACCTCCTGTTCTGTACAGGTTGCAATTTGTCCTGAGGATGAACGGGAAGAGGGGCAACCAATGAGAGACTAGATCTAGGTGTTGGGACAGGCACAGGTCACTCTATTTTCCCATCAGGAAGAAGAATTAACCACAGGCTCAGCCTGCTGCCAGGAACCAGAATAGGGCCTGAGGCAAACCCGTGCTTTTGCGGCCAGCTCTCAAAAAAGACAGTTGAAAAATGGAGCTCAGGGACACTGCAATTCACAAACCCGCAGAGTTATAAGTGATAACTCTCATCCACAGATATATTGAGGGAAGGCAACGAAGAGGATTTGAAAGCAAGGCAGAATTGCAGGAAACAGATTTCAGGAGGTAGATCCGAATCGCCTTTAAGGCACATGAAAAGCGGCAAAACGTCGACAATGATGCCCTTGGCCAAAAAGGGCGTATGCGTTTTTTCCTGAATATATTCAGGAAAAAACGCATACGCCCTTTTTGGCCAACCAAGCAACCTGGAAAGGCAAATCAGCGCTACAAAGAAGTCTCGCTTCCCATCGGCCAAAAGGGCCATGCTGCAAAAAGTGTCAAAACCAGAAATGCAGGACAGGCCATGGAGAAATGGCAGCCTTGCTACGCTGATGGGCGGGATGTTAATTGCCAGCAGCCACTCTGGAGAAGTGTATGGTGTGTCCTGAAACATCGAAAAAACACAGCTTAGGGAGCGTAGGGCACGTCCACTCATGGGCGTATAAATTGGGAAAAAGAAAAATCAGCAAGACACAGGCACCCCAAAGTTTAGGGCTGCTCTGTTGACAAGAACCTCCACTTCATGACAACTTAAATATCCCAGGAAAGAGAAAAATGGATAAAGAAGTCGTGGTCCTTATGTACAATGGAATATCACTCAGACATGAAATCAATGTCATAAGGCTAGTAGAAGCAAGATGAGTGGAGTTAGGTACGACGATTCTAAGTGAAATAAGTCACACAGAAAAAGACACTTATCATAAGCTATCACTTATAGAGGGAATGTAAAAACCGCTACACTTGAACTGAATTACAAAACAGAACAGAGTCACACGTTTAGAAAACACACTATGGCTGCTTAACGCGAAAGGTGAGGTGGGGTGATGCATAAAACAAGGGGTTCAAATTCGCTCAGATACGGTTCCATACACCCAATATGTAATAGACAAGACCTACTCCTTGCTCAGTGAACTGGACTCAACACCCCCTATTCACCGCACAAGAATATAGGTGACTAGTAAGAATCTTAAAACCTATGTATTGATATATGTCTGGAAGTGAGTCAAGTGGGTGTAAAGCCGCATAAACACAGCCGTGAAAAGCAACTAAACCCCATTATAAAAATAAATTACTGTTAAAAACCCGTAAAACAAAGACAGTGAAAGAGAGAGAAATTCTTACAAAATTCGTTCAGAGGCTGTGATGCAACCTGGATTGACCATATCTACACGCACAGGTGGATGAGACATAAGGGTGGACAGTCTTGGGGCTGAAAGGTTGGGTTAGGTTGGGTGAGCAAATGCAGACCCTTTAAAGTAATACTGCGTGGTACCCATCCCATGGGTCCCAAGTCTCCAGGTTCAAGGGCATCTTCCTACATCGAAAACATGCATGAGAAACTCAGAAGATGGTACACCGTGTGATTTTGAAAGGTTTCTAAAACGCACCTCATTTCTCATCTCCTTGTGCTCGGGTTCGCCATTCCAGCTACTTTACTAGCAATCTCCCTACTTGGAGAATCAGCACCTTTAACCTCCTGTTCTGTACAGGTTGCAATTTGTCCTGAGGATGAACGGGAAGAGGGACAACCAATGAGAGACTAGATCTAGGTGTTGGGACAGGCACAGGTCACTCTAATTTCCCATCAGGAAGAAGAATTAATCACAGGCTCAGCCTGCCGCCCAGAAGCACAATAGGGCCTGAGGCAATCCCGTGCTTTTGCGGCCAGCTCCCAAACAAGACAGTTGAAAAATGGAGCTCAGGGGCACTGCCATTCACAAACCTGCTGAGTTATAAATGATAACTCTCGTCCACAAATATATTGAGGGAAGGCAACGAAGAGGATTTGAAAGCAAGGCAGAATTGCAGGAAACAGGTTTCAGGAGGTAGATTCGAATCACCTTTAAAGCACATGAAAAGCGGCAAAACGTCGACAATGATGCCCTTGGCCAAAAAGGGCGTATGCGTTTTTTCCTGAATATATTCAGGAAAAAACGCATACGCCCTTTTTGGCCAACCAAGCAACCTGGAAAGGCAAATCAGCGCTACAAAGAAGTCTCGCTTCCCATCGGTCAAAAGGGTCATGCTGCAAAAAGTGTCAAAACCAGAAATGCAGGACAGGCCATGGAGAAATGGCAGCCTTGCTACGCTGATGGGCGGGATGTTAATTGCCAGCAGCCACTCTGGAGAAGTGTATGGTGTGTCCTGAAACATCGAAAAAACACAGCTTAGGGAGCGTACGGCACGTCCACTCATGGGCGTATAAATTGGGAAAAAGAAAAATCAGCAAGACACAGGCACCCCAAAGTTTAGGGCTGCTCTGTTGACAAGAACCTCCACTTCATGACAACTTAAATATCCCAGGAAAGAGAAAAATGGATAAAGAAGTCGTGGTCCTTATGTACAATGGAATATCACTCAGACATGAAATCAATGTCATAAGGCTAGTAGAAGCAAGATGAGTGGAGTTAGGTACGACGATTCTAAGTGAAATAAGTCACACAGAAAAAGACACTTATCATAAGCTATCACTTATAGAGGGAATGTAAAAACCGCTACACTTGAACTGAATTACAAAACAGAACAGAGTCACACGTTTAGAAAACACACTATGGCTGCTTAACGGGAAAGGTGAGGTGGGGTGATGCATAAAACAAGGGGTTCAAATTCGCTCAGATACCGTTCCATACACCCAATATGTAATAGACAAGACCTACTCCTTGCTCAGTGAACTGGACTCAACACCCCCTATTCACCGCACAAGAATATAGGTGACTAGTAAGAATCTGAAAACCTATGTATTGATATATGTCTGGAAGTGAGTCAAGTGGGTGTAAAGCCGCATAAACACAGCCGTGAAAAGCAACTAAACCCCATTATAAAAATAAATTACTTTTAAAAACCCGTAAAACAAAGACAGTGAAAGAGAGAGAAATTCTTACAAAATTCGTTCAGAGGCTGTGATGCAACCTGGATTGACCATATCTACACGCACAGGTGGATGAGACATAAGGGTGGACACTCTTGGGGCTGAAAGGTTGGGTTAGGTTGGGTGAGCAAACACAGACCCTTTAAAGTAATACTGCGTGGTACCCATCCCATGGGTCCCAAGTCTCCAGGTTCAAGGGCATCTTCCTACATCGAAAACATGCATGAGAAACTCAGAAGATGGTACACCGTGTGATTTTGAAAGGTTTCTAAAACGCACCTCATTTCTCATCTCCTTGTGCTCGGGTTCGCCATTCCAGCTACTTTACTAGCAATCTCCCTACTTGGAGAATCAGCACCTTTAACCTCCTGTTCTGTACAGGTTGCAATTTGTCCTGAGGATGAACGGGAAGAGGGGCAACCAATGAGAGACTAGATCTAGGTGTTGGGACAGGCACAGGTCACTCTAATTTCCCATCAGGAAGAAGAATTAATCACAGGCTCAGCCTGCCGCCCAGAAGCACAATAGGGCCTGAGGCAATCCCGTGCTTTTGCGGCCAGCTCCCAAAAAAGCGAGTTGAAAAATGGAGCTCAGGGACACTGCAATTCACAAACCCGCAGAGTTATAAATGATAACTCTCATCCACAGATATATTGAGGGAAGGCAACGAAGAGGATTTGAAAGCAAGGCAGAATTGCAGAAAACAGATTTCAGGAGGTAGATTCGAATCGCCTTTAAAGCACATGAAAAGCGGCAAAAGGTCGACAATGATGCCCTTGGCCAAAAAGGGCGTATGCGTTTTTTCCTGAATATATTCAGGAAAAAACGCATACGCCCTTTTTGGCCAACCAAGCAACCTGGAAAGGCAAATCAGCGCTACAAAGAAGTCTCGCTTCCCATCGGTCAAAAGGGCCATGCTGCAAAAAGTGTCAAAACCAGAAATGCAGGACAGGCCATGGAGAAATGGCAGCCTTGCTACGCTGATGAGCGGGATGTAAATTGCCAACAGCCACTCTGGAGAAGTGTACAGTGTGTCCTGAAACATCGGAAAAACACAGCTTAGGGAGCATAGGGCACGTCCACTCATGGGCGTATAAATTGGGGAAACTAAAAATCAGCAAGACACAGGCACCCCAAAGTTTAGGGCTGCTCTGTTGACAAGAACCTCCACTTCATGACACCTTAAATATCCCAGGAAAGAGAAAAATGGATAAAGAAGTTGTGGTCCTTATGTACAATGCAATATCACTCAGACATGAAATCAATGTCATAAGGCTAGTAGAAGCAAGATGAGTGGACTTAGGTACGGCAATTCTAAGTGAAATAAGTCACACAGAAAAAGACACTTATCATAAGCTATCACTTATAGAGGGAATGTAAAAACCGCTACACTTGAACTGAATTACAGAACAGAACAGAATCACACGTTTAGAAAACACACTATGGCTGCTTAACGGGAAAGGTGAGGTGGGGTGATGCATAAAACAAGGGTTTCAAATTCGCTCAGATACCGTTCCATACACCCAATATGTAATAGACAAGACCTACTCTTTGCTCAGTGAACTGGACTCAACACCCCCTATTCACCGCACAAGAATATATGTGACTAGTAACAATCTTAATACCTATGTATTGATATCTGTCTGGAAGTGAGTCAAGTGGGTGTAAATCCGCATAAACACAGCCGTGAAAAGCAGCTAAACCCCATTATAAAAATAAATTACTTTTAAAAACCCGTAAAACAAAGACAGTGAAAGAGAGAGAAATTCTTACAAAATTCGTTCAGGGGCTGTGATGCAACCTGGATTGACCATATCTAGACCCACAGCTGGATGAGACATAAGGGTGGACACTCTTGGGGCTGAGAGGTTGGGTGAGGTTGGGTGAGAAAACGCAGACCCTTTAAAATAATACTGCATGGTACCCATCCCATGGGTCCCAAATCTCAAGGTTCAAGGGCATCTTCCTACATCGAAATCTTGCATGAGGAACCCAGAAGAAGGTACACCGTGTGACTTTGAAAGGTTTCTAAAACGCACCTCATTTCTCATCTCCTTGTGCTCGGGTTCGCCATTCCAGCTACTTCACTAGCAATCTCCCTACTTGGAGAATCAGCACCTTTAACCTCCTGTTCTGTACAGGTTGCAATTTGTCCTGAGGATGAACGGGAAGAGGGGCAACCAATGAGAGACTAGATCTAGGTGTTGGGACAGGCACAGGTCACTCTATTTTCCCATCAGGAAGAAGAATTAACTACAGGCTCAGCCTGCCGCAGGGAACAAGAATAGGGCCTGAGGCAATCCCGTGCTTTTGCGGCCAGCTCCCAAAAAAGACAGTTGAAAAATGGAGCTCATGGGCACTGCCATTCACAAACCTGCTGAGTTATAAATGATAACTCTCGTCCACAAATATATTGAGGGAAGGCAACGAAGAGGATTTGAAAGCAAGGCAGAATTGCAGGAAACAGGTTTCAGGCGGTAGATTCGAATCGCCTTTAAAGCACATGAAAAGCGGCAAAACGTCGACAATGATGCCCTTGGCCAAAAAGGGCGTATGCGTTTTTTCCTGAATATATTCAGGAAAAAACGCATACGCCCTTTTTGGCCAACCAAGCAACCTGGAAAGGCAAATCAGCGCTACAAAGAAGTCTCGCTTCCCATCGGTCAAAAGGGTCATGCTGCAAAAAGTGTCAAAACCAGAAATGCAGGACAGGCCATGGAGAAATGGCAGCCTTGCTACGCTGATGGGCGGGATGTTAATTGCCAGCAGCCACTCTGGAGAAGTGTATGGTGTGTCCTGAAACATCAAAAAAACACAGCTTAGGGAGCGTACGGCACGTCCACTCATGGGCGTATAAATTGGGAAAAAGAAAAATCAGCAAGACACAGGCACCCCAAAGTTTAGGGCTGCTCTGTTGACAAGAACCTCCACTTCATGACAACTTAAATATCCCAGGAAAGAGAAAAATGGATAAAGAAGTTGTGGTCCTTATGTACAATGCAATATCACTCAGACATGAAATCAATGTCATAAGGCTAGTAGAAGCAAGATGAGTGGACTTAGGTACGACGATTCTAATTGAAATAAGTGACACAGAAAAAGACACTTATCATAAGCTATCACTTATAGAGGGAATGTAAAAACCGCTACACTTGAACTGAATTACAGAACAGAACAGAATCACACGTTTAGAAAACACACTATGGCTGCTTAACGGGAAAGGTGAGGTGGGGTGATGCATAAAACAAGGGTTTCAAATTCGCTCAGATACCGTTCCATACACCCAATATGTAATAGACAAGACCTACTCTTTGCTCAGTGAACTGGACTCAACACCCCCTATTCACCGCACAAGAATATATGTGACTAGTAACAATCTTAAAACCTATGTATTGATATCTGTCTGGAAGTGAGTCAAGTGGGTGTAAATCCGCATAAACACAGCCGTGAAAAGCAGCTAAACCCCATTATAAAAATAAATTACTTTTAAAAACCCGTAAAACAAAGACAGTGAAAGAGAGAGAAATTCTTACAAAATTCGTTCAGGGGCTGTGATGCAACCTGGATTGACCATATCTAGACCCACAGCTGGATGAGACATAAGGGTGGACAGTCTTGGGGCTGAGAGGTTGGGTGAGGTTGGGTGAGAAAACGCAGACCCTTTAAAGTAATACTGCATGGTACCCATCCCATGGGTCCCAAATCTCCAGGTTCAAGGGCATCTTCCTACATCGAAATCTTGCATGAGGAACCCAGAAGAAGGTACACCGTGTAATTTTGAAAGGTTTCTAAAACGCACCTCATTTCTCATCTCCTTGTGATCGGGTTCGCCATTCCAGCTACTTCACTAGCAATCTCCCTACTTGGAGAATCAGCACCTTTAACCTCCTGTTCTGTACAGGTTGCAATTTGTCCTGAGGATGAACGGGAAGAGGGGCAACCAATGAGAGACTAGACCTAGGTGTTGGGACAGGCACAGGTCACTCTATTTTCCCATCAGGAAGAAGAATTAACCAAAGGCTCAGCCTGCCGCCGGGAACCAGAATAGGGCCTGAGGCAATCCCGTGCTTTTGCGGCCAGCTCCCAAACAAGACAGGTGAAAAATGGAGCTCAGGGGCACTGCCATTCACAAACCTGCTGAGTTATAAATGATAACTCTCGTCCACAAATATATTGAGGGAAGGCAACGAAGAGGATTTGAAAGCAAGGCAGAATTGCAGGAAACAGGTTTCAGGAGGTAGATTCGAATCGCCTTTAAAGCACATGAAAAGCGGCAAAACGTCGACAATGATGCCCTTGGCCAAAAAGGGCGTATGCGTTTTTTCCTGAATATATTCAGGAAAAAACGCATACGCCCTTTTTGGCCAACCAAGCAACGTGGAAAGGCAAATCAGCGCTACAAAGAAGTCTCGCTTCCCATCGGTCAAAAGGGTCATGCTGCAAAAAGTGTCAAAACCAGAAATGCAGGACAGGCCATGGAGAAATGGCAGCCTTGCTACGCTGATGGGCGGGATGTTAATTGCCAGCAGCCACTCTGGAGAAGTGTATGGTGTGTCCTGAAACATCGAAAAAACACAGCTTAGGGAGCGTATGGCACGTCCACTCATGGGCGTATAAATTGGGAAAAAGAAAAATCAGCAAGACACAGGCACCCCAAAGTTTAGGGCTGCTCTGTTGACAAGAACCTCCACTTCATGACAACTTAAATATCCCAGGAAAGAGAAAAACGGATAAAGAAGTCGTGGTCCTTATGTACAATGGAATATCACTCAGACATGAAATCAATGTCATAAGGCTAGTAGAAGCAAGATGAGTGGAGTTAGGTACGACGATTCTAAGTGAAATAAGTCACACAGAAAAAGACACTTATCATAAGCTATCACTTATAGAGGGAATGTAAAAACCGCTACACTTGAACTGAATTACAAAACAGAACAGAGTCACACGTTTAGAAAACACAGTATGGATGCTTAACGGGAAAGGTGAGGTGGGGTGATGCATAAAACAAGGGTTTCAAATTCGCTCAGATACCGTTCCATACACCCAATATGTAATAGACAAGACCTACTCTTTGCTCAGTGAACTGGCCTCAACACCCCCTATTCACCGAACAAGAATATATGTGACTAGTAACAATCTTAAAACCTATGTATTGATATCTGTCTGAAAGTGAGTCAAGTGGGTGTAAATCCGCATAAACACAGCCGTGAAAAGCAGCTAAACCCCATTATAAAAATAAATTACTTTTAAAAACCCTTAAAACAAAGACAGTGAAAGAGAGAGAAATTCTTACAAAATTCGTTCAGGGGCTGTGATGCAACCTGGATTGACCATATCTAGACCCACAGCTGGATGAGACATAAGGGTGGACACTCTTGGGGCTGAGAGGTTGGGTGAGGTTGGGTGAGAAAACTCAGACCCTTTAAAGTAATACTGCATGGTACCCATCCCATGGGTCCCATATCTCCAGGTTCAAGGGCATCTTCCTACATCGAAATCTTGCATGAGGAACCCAGAAGAAGGTACATCATGCGATTTTGAAAGGTTTCTAAAACGCACCTCATTTCTCATCTCCTTGTGCTTGGGTTCACCATTCCAGCTACTTCACTAGCAATCTCCCTACTTGGAGAATCAGCACCTTTAACCTCCTGTTCTGTACAGGTTGCAATTTGTCCTGAGGATGAACGGGAAGAGGGGCAACCAATGAGAGACTAGATCTAGGTGTTGGGACAGGAACAGGTCACTCTATTTTCCCATCAGGAAGAAGAATTAACCACAGGCTCAGCCTGCCGCCGGGAACCAGAATAGGGCCTGAGGCAATCCCGTGCTTTTGCGGCCAGCTCCCAAACAAGACAGTTGAAAAATGGAGCTCAGGGGCACTGCCATTCACAAACCTGCTGAGTTATAAATGATAACTCTCGTCCACAAATATATTGAGGGAAAGCAACGAAGAGGATTTGAAAGCAAGGCAGAATTGCAGGAAACAGGTTTCAGGAGGTAGATTCGAATCGCCTTTAAAGCACATGAAAAGCGGCAAAACGTCGACAATGATGCCCTTGGCCAAAAAGGGCGTATGCGTTTTTTCCTGAATATATTCAGGAAAAAACGCATACGCCCTTTTTGGCCAACCAAGCAACCTGGAAAGGCAAATCAGCGCTACAAAGAAGTCTCGCTTCCCATCGTTCAAAAGGGTCATGCTGCAAAAAGTGTCAAAACCAGAAATGCAGGACAGGCCATGGAGAAATGGCAGCCTTGCTACGCTGATGGGCGGGATGTTAATTGCCAGCAGCCACTCTGGAGAAGTGTACAGTGTGTACTGAAACATCGAAAAAACACAGCTTAGGGAGCATAGGGCACGTCCACTCATGGGCGTATAAATTGGGAAAAAGAAAAATCAGCAAGACACAGGCACCCCAAAGTTTAGGGCTGCTCTGTTGACAAGAACCTCCACTTCATGACACCTTAAATATCCCAGGAAAGAGAAAAATGGATAAAGAAGTTGTGGTCCTTATGTACAATGCAATATCACTCAGACATGAAATCAATGTCATAAGGCTAGTAGAAGCAAGATGAGTGGAGTTAGGTACGACGATTCTAAGTGAAATAAGTCACACAGAAAAAGACACTTATCATAAGCTATCACTTATAGAGGGAATGTAAAAACCGCTACACTTGAACTGAATTACAAAACAGAACAGAGTCACACGTTTAGAAAACACACTATGGCTGCTTAACGGGAAAGGTGAGGTGGGGTGATGCATAAAACAAGGGTTTCAAATTCGCTCAGATACCGTTCCATACACCCAATATGTAATAGACAAGACCTACTCTTTGCTCAGTGAACTGGACTCAACACCCCCTATTCACCGCACAAGAATATATGTGACTAGTAACAATCTTAAAACCTATGTATTGATATCTGTCTGGAAGTGAGTCAAGTGGGTGTAAATCCGCATAAACACAGCCGTGAAAAGCAGCTAAACCCCATTATAAAAATAAATTACTTTTAAAAACCCGTAAAACAAAGACAGTGAAAGAGAGAGAAATTCTTACAAAATTCGTTCAGAGGCTGTGATGCAACCTGGATTGACCATATCTACACGCACAGCTGGATGAGACATAAGGGTGGACAGTCTTGGGGCTGAAAGGTTGGGTTAGGTTGGGTGAGCAAACGCAGACCCTTTAAAGTAATACTGCGTGGTACCCATCCCATGGGTCCCAAGTCTCCAGGGTTGAGGGCATCTTCCTACATCGAAAACATGCATGAGAAACTCAGAAGATGGTACACCGTGTGATTTTGAAAGGTTTCTAAAACGCACCTCATTTCTCATCTCCTTGTGCTCGGGTTCGCCATTCCAGCTACTTTACTAGCAATCTCCCTACTTGGAGAATCAGCACCTTTAACCTCCTGTTCCCTACAGGTTGCAATTTGTCCTGAGGATGAACGGGAAGAGGGGCAACCAATGAGAGACTAGATCTAGGTGTTGGGACAGGCACAGGTCACTCTAATTTCCCATCAGGAAGAAGAATTAATCACAGGCTCAGCCTGCCGCCCAGAAGCACAATAGGGCCTGAAGTTATCCCGTGCTTTTGCGGTCAGCTCCCAAAAAAGCGAGTTGAAAAATTGAGCTCAGGGACACTGCAATTCACAAACCCGCAGAGTTATAAATGATAACTCTCATCCACAGATATATTGAGGGAAGGCAACGTAGAGGATTTGAAAGCAAGGCAGAATTGCAGGAAAGAGATTTCAAGAGGTAGATTCGAATCGCCTGTAAAGCACATGAAAAGCGGCAAAACGTCGACAATGATGCCCTTGGCCAAAAAGGGCGTATGCGTTTTTTCCTGAATATATTCAGGAAAAAACGCATACGCCCTTTTTGGCCAACCAAGCAACCTGGAAAGGCAAATCAGCGCTACACAGAAGTCTCGCTTCCCATCGGTCAAAAGGGCCATGCTGCAAAAAGTGTCAAAACCAGAAATGCAGGACAGGCCATGGAGAAATGGCAGCCTTGCTACGCTGATGAGCGGGATGTAAATTGCCAACAGCCACTCTGGAGAAGTGTACAGTGTGTCCTGAAACATCGAAAAAACACAGCTTAGGGAGCATAGGGCACGTCCACTCATGGGCGTATAAATTGGGAAAAAGAAAAATCAGCAAGACACAGGCACCCCAAAGTTTAGGGCTGCTCTGTTGACAAGAACCTCCACTTCATGACAACTTAAATATCCCAGGAAAGAGAAAAATGGATAAAGAAGTTGTGGTCCTTATGTACAATGGAATATCACTCAGACATGAAATCAATGTCATAAGGCTAGTAGAAGCAAGATGAGTGGAGTTAGGTACGACGATTCTAAGTGAAATAAGTCACACAGAAAAAGACACTTATCATTAGCTATCACTTATAGAGGGAATGTAAAAACCGCTACACTTGAACTGAATTACAAAACAGAACACAGTCACACGTTTAGAAAACACACTATGGCTGCTTAACGGGAAAGGTGAGGTGGGGTGATGCATAAAACAAAGGGTTCAAATTCGCTCAGATACCGTTCCATACACCCAATATGTAATAGACAAGACCTACTCCTTGGTCAGTGAACTGGACTCAACACCCCCTATTCACCGCACAAGAATATAGGTGACTAGTAAGAATCTTAAAACCTATGTATTGATATATGTCTGGAAGTGAGTCAAGTGGGTGTAAAGCCGCATAAACACAGCCGTGAAAAGCAACTAAACCCCATTATAAAAATAAATTACTTTTAAAAACCCGTAAAACAAAGACAGTGAAAGAGAGAGAAATTCTTACAAAATTCGTTCAGAGGCTGTGATGCAACCTGGATTGACCATATCTACACGCACAGGTGGATGAGACATAAGGGTGGACACTCTTGGGGCTGAAAGGTTGGGTTAGGTTGGGTGAGCAAACGCAGACCCTTTAAAGTAATACTGCGTGGTACCCATCCCATGGGTCCCAAGTCTCCAGGTTCAAGGGCATCTTCCTACATCGAAAACATGCATGAGAAACTCAGAAGATGGTACACCGTGTGATTTTGAAAGGTTTCTAAAACTCACCTCATTTCTCATCTCCTTGTGCTCGGGTTCGCCATTCCAGCTACTTCACTAGCAATCTCCCTACTTGGAGAATCAGCACCTTTAACCTCCTGTTCTGTACAGGTTGCAATTTGTCCTGAGGATGAACGGGAAGAGGGGCAACCAATGAGAGACTAGATCTAGGTGTTGGGACAGGCACAGGTCACTCTATTTTCCCATCAGGAAGAAGAATTAACCACAGGCTCAGCCTGCCGCCGGGAACCAGAATAGGGCCTGAGGCAATCCCGTGCTTTTGCGGCCAGCTCCCAAACAAGACAGGTGAAAAATGGAGCTCAGGGGCACTGCCATTCACAAACCTGCTGAGTTATAAATGATAACTCTCGTCCACAAATATATTGAGGGAAGGCAACGAAGAGGATTTGAAAGCAAGGCAGAATTGCAGGAAACAGGTTTCAGGAGGTAGATTCGAATCGCCTTTAAAGCACATGAAAAGCGGCAAAACGTCGACAATGATGCCCTTGGCCAAAAAGGGCGTATGCGTTTTTTCCTGAATATATTCAGGAAAAAACGCATACGCCCTTTTTGGCCAACCAAGCAACCTGGAAAGACAAATCAGCGCTACAAAGAAGTCTCGCTTCCCATCGGTCAAAAGGGTCATGCTGCAAAAAGTGTCAAAACCAGAAATGCAGGACAGGCCATGGAGAAATGGCAACCTTGCTCCGCTGATGGGCGGGATGTTAATTGCCAGCAGCCACTCTGGAGAAGTGTATGGTGTGTCCTGAAACATCGAAAAAACACAGCTTAGGGAGCGTAGGGCACGTCCACTCATGGGCGTATAAATTGGGAAAAAGAAAAATCAGCAAGACACAGGCACCCCAAAGTTTAGGGCTGCTCTGTTGACAAGAACCTCCACTTCATGACAACTTAAATATCCCAGGAAAGAGAAAAATGGATAAAGAAGTCGTGGTCCTTATGTACAATGGAATATCACTCAGACATGAAATCAATGTCATAAGGCTAGAAGAAGCAAGATGAGTGGAGTTAGGTACGACGATTCTAAGTGAAATAAGTCACACAGAAAAAGACACTTATCATAAGCTAACACTTATAGAGGGAATGTAAAAACCGCTACACTTGAACTGAATTACAAAACAGAACAGAGTCACACGTTTAGAAAACACACTATGGCTGCTTAACGGGAAAGGTGAGGTGGGGTGATGCATAAAACAAAGGGTTCAAATTCGCTCAGATACCGTTCCATACACCCAATATGTAATAGACAAGACCTACTCCTTGCTCAGTGAACTGGACTCAACACCCCCTATTCACCGCACAAGAATATAGGTGACTAGTAAGAATCTTAAAACCTATGTATTGATATATGTCTGGAAGTGAGTCAAGTGGGTGTAAAGCCGCATAAACACAGCCGTGAAAAGCAACTAAACCCCATTATAAAAATAAATTACTTTTAAAAACCCGTAAAACAAAGACAGTGAAAGAGAGAGAAATTCTTACAAAATTCGTTCAGAGGCTGTGATGCAACCTGGATTGACCATATCTACACGCACAGGTGGATGAGACATAAGGGTGGACACTCTTGGGGCTGAAAGGTTGGGTTAGGTTGGGTGAGCAAACGCAGACCCTTTAAAGTAATACTGCGTGGTACCCATCCCATGGGTCCCAAGTCTCCAGGTTCAAGGGCATCTTCCTACATCGAAAACATGCATGAGAAACTCAGAAGATGGTACACCGTGTGATTTTGAAAGGTTTCTAAAACGCACCTCATTTCTCATCTCCTTGTGCTCGGGTTTGCCATTCCAGCTACTTTACTAGCAATCTCCCTACTTGGAGAATCAGCACCTTTAACCTCCTGTTCTGTACAGGTTGCAATTTGTCCTGAGGATGAACGGGAAGAGGGGCAACCAATGAGAGAGTAGATCTAGGTGTTGGGACAGGCACAGGTCACTCTAATTTCCCATCAGGAAGAAGAATTAATCACAGGCTCAGCCTGCCGCCCAGAAGCACAATAGGGCCTGAGGCAATCCCGCGCTTTTGCGGCCAGCTCCCAAAAAAGCGAGTTGAAAAATGGAGCTCAGGGACACTGCAATTCACAAACCCGCAGAGTTATAAATGATAACTCTCATCCACAGATATATTGAGGGAAGGCAACGAAGAGGATTTGAAAGCAAGGCAGAATTGCAGAAAACAGATTTCAGGAGGTAGATTAGAATCGCCTTTAAAGCACATGAAAAGCGGCAAAAGGTCGACAATGATGCCCTTGGCCAAAAAGGGCGTATGCGTTTTTTCCTGAATATATTCAGGAAAAAACGCATACGCCCTTTTTGGCCAACCAAGCAACCTGGAAAGGCAAATCAGCGCTACAAAGAAGTCTCGCTTCCCATCGGTCAAAAGGGTCATGCTGCAAAAAGTGTCAAAACCAGAAATGCAGGACAGGCCATGGAGAAATGGCAGCCTTGCTACGCTGATGGGCGGGATGTTAATTGCCAGCAGCCACTCTGTAGAAGTGTATGGTGTGTCCTGAAACATCGAAAAAACACAGCTTAGGGAGCGTACGGCACGTCCACTCATGGGAGTATAAATTGGGAAAAAGAAAAATCAGCAAGACACAGGCACCCCAAAGTTTAGGGCTGCTCTGTTGACAAGAACCTCCACTTCATGACAACTTAAATATCCCAGGAAAGAGAAAAATGGATAAAGAATTCGTGGTCCTTATGTACAATGGAATATCACTCAGACATGAAATCAATGTCATAAGGCTAGTAGAAGCAAGATGAGTGGAGTTAGGTACGACGATTCTAAGTGAAATAAGTCACACAGAAAAAGACACTTATCATAAGCTATCACTTATAGAGCGAATGTAAAAACCGCTACACTTGAACTGAATTACAAAACAGAACAGAGTCACACGTTTAGAAAACACACTATGGCTGCTTAACGGGAAAGGTGAGGTGGGGTGATGCATAAAACAAGGGTTTCAAATTCGCTCAGATACCGTTCCATACACCCAATATGTAATAGACAAGACCTACTCTTTGCTCAGTGAACTGGCCTCAACACCCCCTATTCACCGAACAAGAATATATGTGACTAGTAACAATCTTAAAACCTATGTATTGATATCTGTCTGAAAGTGAGTCAAGTGGGTGTAAATCCGCATAAACACAGCCGTGAAAAGCAGCTAAACCCCATTATAAAAATAAATTACTTTTAAAAACCCGTAAAACAAAGACAGTGAAAGAGAGAGAAATTCTTACAAAATTCGTTCAGGGGCTGTGATGCAACCTGGATTGACCATATCTAGACCCACAGCTGGATGAGACATAAGGGTGGACACTCTTGGGGCTGAGAGGTTGGGTGAGGTTGGGTGAGAAAACGCAGACCCTTTAAAGTAATACTGCATGGTACCCATCCCATGGGTCCCATATCTCCAGGTTCAAGGGCATCTTCCTACATCGAAATCTTGCATGAGGAACCCAGAAGAAGGTACACCATGTGATTTTGAAAGGTTTCTAAAACGCACCTCATTTCTCATCTCCTTGTGCTCGGGTTCGCCATTCCAGCTACTTCACTAGCAATCTCCCTACTTGGAGAATCAGAACCTTTAACCTCCTGTTCTGTACAGGTTGCAATTTGTCCTGAGGATGAACGGGCAGAGGGGCAACCAATGAGAGACTAGATCTAGGTGTTGGGACAGGCACAGGTCACTCTATTTTCCCATCAGGAAGAAGAATTAACCACAGGCTCAGCCTGCCGCTGGGAACCAGAATAGGGCCTGAGGCAATCCCGTGCTTTTGCGGCCAGCTCCCAAACAAGACAGTTGAAAAATGGAGCTCAGGGGCACTGCCATTCACAAACCTGCTGAGTTATAAATGATAACTCTCGTCCACAAATATATTGAGGGAAAGCAACGAAGAGGATTTGAAAGCAAGGCAGAATTGCAGGAAACAGGTTTCAGGAGGTAGATTCGAATCGCCTTTAAAGCACATGAAAAGCGGCAAAACGTCGACAATGATGCCCTTGGCCAAAAAGGGCGTATGCGTTTTTTCCTGAATATATTCAGGAAAAAACGCATACGCCCTTTTTGGCCAACCAAGCAACCTGGAAAGGCAAATCAGCGCTACAAAGAAGTTTCGCTTCCCATCGGTCAAAAGGGTCATGCTGCAAAAAGTGTCAAAACCAGAAATGCAGGACAGGCCATGGAGAAATGGCAGCCTTGCTACGCTGATGGGCGGGATGTTAATTGCCAGCAGCCACTCTGGAGAAGTGTACAGTGTGTTCTGAAACATCGAAAAAACACAGCTTAGGGAGCATAGGGCACGTCCACTCATGGGCGTATAAATTGGGAAAAAGAAAAATCAGCAAGACACAGGCACCCCAAAGTTTAGGGCTGCTCTGTTGACAAGAACCTCCACTTCATGACACCTTAAATATCCCAGGAAAGAGAAAAATGGATAAAGAAGTTGTGGTCCTTATGTACAATGCAATATCACTCAGACATGAAATCAATGTCATAAGGCTAGTAGAAGCAAGATGAGTGGACTTAGGTACGACGATTCTAAGTGAAATAAGTCACACAGAAAAAGACACTTATCATAAGCTATCACTTATAGAGGGAATGTAAAAACCGCTACACTTGAACTGAATTACAGAACAGAACAGAATCACACGTTTAGAAAACACACTATGGCTGCTTAACGGGAAAGGTGAGGTGGGGTGATGCATAAAACAAGGGGTTCAAATTCGCTCAGATACCGTTCCATACACCCAATATGTAATAGACAAGACCTACTCCTTGCTCAGTGAACTGGACTCAACACCCCCTATTCACCGCACAAGAATATATGTGACTAGTAACAATCTTAAAACCTATGTATTGATATCTGTCTGAAAGTGAGTCAAGTGGGTGTAAATCCGCATAAACACAGCCGTGAAAAGCAGCTAAACCCCATTATAAAAATAAATTACTTTTAAAAACCCGTAAAACAAAGACAGTGAAAGAGAGAGAAATTCTTACAAAATTCGTTCAGAGGCTGTGATGCAACCTGGATTGACCATATCTACACGCACAGCTGGATGAGACATAAGGGTGGACAGTCTTGGGGCTGAAAGGTTGGGTTAGGTTGGGTGAGCAAACGCAGACCCTTTAAAGTAATACTGCGTGGTACCCATCCCATGGGTCCCAAGCCTCCAGGGTTGAGGGCATCTTCCTACATCGAAAACATGCATGAGAAACTCAGAAGATGGTACACCGTGTGATTTTGAAAGATTTCTAAAACGCACCTCATTTCTCATCTCCTTGTGCTCGGGTTCGCCATTCCAGCTACTTTACTAGCAATCTCCCTACTTGGAGAATCAGCACCTTTAACCTCCTGTTCCCTACAGGTTGCAATTTGTCCTGAGGATGAACGGGAAGAGGGGCAACCAATGAGAGACTAGATCTAGGTGTTGGGACAGGCACAGGTCACTCTAATTTCCCATCAGGAAGAAGAATTAATCACAGGCTCAGCCTGCCGCCCAGAAGCACAATAGGGCCTGAGGCAATCCCGTGCTTTTGCGGCCAGCTCCCAAAAAAGCGAGTTGAAAAATGGAGCTCAGGGACACTGCAATTCACAAACCCGCAGAGTTATAAATGATAACTCTCATCCACAGATATATTGAGGGAAGGCAACGAAGAGGATTTGAAAGCAAGGCAGAATTGCAGGAAAGAGATTTCAGGAGGTAGATTCGAATCGCCTGTAAAGCACATGAAAAGCGGCAAAACGTCGACAATGATGCCCTTGGCCAAAAAGGGCGTATGCGTTTTTTCCTGAATATATTCAGGAAAAAACGCATACGCCCTTTTTGGCCAACCAAGCAACCTGGAAAGGCAAATCAGCGCTACACAGAAGTCTCGCTTCCCATCGGTCAAAAGGGCCATGCTGCAAAAAGTGTCAAAACCAGAAATGCAGGACAGGCCATGGAGAAATGGCAGCCTTGCTACGCTGATGAGCGGGATGTAAATTGCCAACAGCCACTCTGGAGAAGTGTACAGTGTGTCCTGAAACATCGAAAAAACACAGCTTAGGGAGCATAGGGCACGTCCACTCATGGGCGTATAAATTGGGAAAAAGAAAAATCAGCAAGACACAGGCACCACAAAGTTTAGGGCTGCTCTGTTGACAAGAACCTCCACTTCATGACAACTTAAATATCCCAGGAAAGAGAAAAATGGATAAAGAAGTCGTGGTCCTTATGTACAATGGAATATCACTCAGACATGAAATCAATGTCATAAGGCTAGTAGAAGCAAGATGAGTGGAGTTAGGTACGACGATTCTAAGTGAAATAAATCACACAGAAAAAGACACTTATCATAAGCTATCACTTATAGAGGGAATGTAAAAACCGCTACACTTGAACTGAATTACAAAACAGAACAGAGTCACACGTTTAGAAAACACACTATGGCTGCTTAACGGGAAAGGTGAGGTGGGGTGATGCATAAAACAAGGGGTTCAAATTCGCTCAGATACCGTTCCATACACCCAATATGTAATAGACAAGACCTACTCCTTGCTCAGTGAACTGGACTCAACACCCCCTATTCACCGCACAAGAATATAGGTGACTAGTAAGAATCTTAAAACCTATGTATTGATATATGTCTGGAAGTGAGTCAAGTGGGTGTAAAGCCGCATAAACACAGCCGTGAAAAGCAACTAAACCCCATTATAAAAATAAATTACTTTTAAAAACCCGTAAAACAAAGACAGTGAAAGAGAGAGAAATTCTTACAAAATTCGTTCAGAGGCTGTGATGCAACCTGGATTGACCATATCTACACGCACAGGTGGATGAGACATAAGGGTGGACACTCTTGGGGCTGAAAGGTTGGGTTAGGTTGGGTGAGCAAACGCAGACCCTTTAAAGTAATACTGCGTGGTACCCATCCCATGGGTCCCAAGTCTCCAGGTTCAAGGGCATCTTCCTACATCGAAAACATGCATGAGAAACCCAGAAGATGGTACACCGTGTGATTTTGAAAGATTTCTAAAACGCACCTCATTTCTCATCTCCTTGTGCTCGGGTTCGCCATTCCAGCTACTTTACTAGCAATCTCCCTACTTGGAGAATCAGCACCTTTAACCTCCTGTTCCCTACAGGTTGCAATTTGTCCTGAGGATGAACGGGAAGAGGGGCAACCAATGAGAGACTAGATCTAGGTGTTGGGACAGGCACAGGTCACTCTAATTTCCCATCAGGAAGAAGAATTAATCACAGGCTCAGCCTGCCGCCCAGAAGCACAATAGGGCCTGAGGCAATCCCGTGCTTTTGCGGCCAGCTCCCAAAAAAGCGAGTTGAAAAATGGAGCTCAGGGACACTGCAATTCACAAACCCGCAGAGTTATAAATGATAACTCTCATCCACAGATATATTGAGGGAAGGCAACGAAGAGGATTTGAAAGCAAGGCAGAATTGCAGGAAAGAGATTTCAGGAGGTAGATTCGAATCGCCTGTAAAGCACATGAAAAGCGGCAAAACGTCGACAATGATGCCCTTGGCCAAAAAGGGCGTATGCGTTTTTTCCTGAATATATTCAGGAAAAAACGCATACGCCCTTTTTGGCCAACCAAGCAACCTGGAAAGGCAAATCAGCGCTACACAGAAGTCTCGCTTCCCATCGGTCAAAAGGGCCATGCTGCAAAAAGTGTCAAAACCAGAAATGCAGGACAGGCCATGGAGAAATGGCAGCCTTGCTACGCTGATGAGCGGGATGTAAATTGCCAACAGCCACTCTGGAGAAGTGTACAGTGTGTCCTGAAACATCGAAAAAACACAGCTTAGGGAGCATAGGGCACGTCCACTCATGGGCGTATAAATTGGGAAAAAGAAAAATCAGCAAGACACAGGCACCACAAAGTTTAGGGCTGCTCTGTTGACAAGAACCTCCACTTCATGACAACTTAAATATCCCAGGAAAGAGAAAAATGGATAAAGAAGTCGTGGTCCTTATGTACAATGGAATATCACTCAGACATGAAATCAATGTCATAAGGCTAGTAGAAGCAAGATGAGTGGAGTTAGGTACGACGATTCTAAGTGAAATAAATCACACAGAAAAAGACACTTATCATAAGCTATCACTTATAGAGGGAATGTAAAAACCGCTACACTTGAACTGAATTACAAAACAGAACAGAGTCACACGTTTAGAAAACACACTATGGCTGCTTAACGGGAAAGGTGAGGTGGGGTGATGCATAAAACAAGGGGTTCAAATTCGCTCAGATACCGTTCCATACACCCAATATGTAATAGACAAGACCTACTCCTTGCTCAGTGAACTGGACTCAACACCCCCTATTCACCGCACAAGAATATAGGTGACTAGTAAGAATCTTAAAACCTATGTATTGATATATGTCTGGAAGTGAGTCAAGTGGGTGTAAAGCCGCATAAACACAGCCGTGAAAAGCAACTAAACCCCATTATAAAAATAAATTACTTTTAAAAACCCGTAAAACAAAGACAGTGAAAGAGAGAGAAATTCTTACAAAATTCGTTCAGAGGCTGTGATGCAACCTGGATTGACCATATCTACACGCACAGGTGGATGAGACATAAGGGTGGACACTCTTGGGGCTGAAAGGTTGGGTTAGGTTGGGTGAGCAAACGCAGACCCTTTAAAGTAATACTGCGTGGTACCCATCCCATGGGTCCCAAGTCTCCAGGTTCAAGGGCATCTTCCTACATCGAAAACATGCATGAGAAACTCAGAAGATGGTACACCGTGTGATTTTGAAAGGTTTCTAAAACGCACCTCATTTCTCATCTCCTTGTGCTCGGGTTCGCCATTCCAGCTACTTTACTAGCAATCTCCCTACTTGGAGAATCAGCACCTTTAACCTCCTGTTCTGTACAGGTTGCAATTTGTCCTGAGGATGAACGGGAAGAGGGGCAACCAATGAGAGACTAGATCTAGGTGTTGGGACAGGCACAGGTCACTCTAATTTCCCATCAGGAAGAAGAATTAATCACAGGCTCAGCCTGCCGCCCAGAAGCACAATAGGGCCTGAGGCAATCCCGCGCTTTTGCGGCCAGCTCCCAAAAAAGCGAGTTGAAAAATGGAGCTCAGGGACACTGCAATTCACAAACCCGCAGAGTTATAAATGATAACTCTCATCCACAGATATATTGAGGGAAGGCAACGAAGAGGATTTGAAAGCAAGGCAGAATTGCAGAAAACAGATTTCAGGAGGTAGATTCGAATCGCCTTTAAAGCACATGAAAAGCAGCAAAACGTCGACAATGATGCCCTTGGCCAAAAAGGGCGTATGCGTTTTTTCCTGAATATATTCAGGAAAAAACGCATACGCCCTTTTTGGCCAACCAAGCAACCTGGAAAGGCAAATCAGCGCTACAAAGAAGTCTCGCTTCCCATCGGTCAAAAGGGTCATGCTGCAAAAAGTGTCAAAACCAGAAATGCAGGACAGGCCATGGAGAAATGGCAGCCTTGCTACGCTGATGAGCGGGATGTAAATTGCCAACAGCCACTCTGGAGAAGTGTACAGTGTGTCCTGAAACATCGAAAAAACACAGCTTAGGGAGCATAGGGCACGTCCACTCATGGGCGTATAAATTGGGAAAACTAAATATCAGCAAGACACAGGCACCCCAAAGTTTAGGGCTGCTCTGTTGACAAGAACCTCCACTTCATGACACCTTAAATATCCCAGGAAAGAGAAAAATGGATAAAGAAGTTGTGGTCCTTATGTACAATGCAATATCACTCAGACATGAAATCAATGTCATAAGGCTAGTAGAAGCAAGATGAGTGGAGTTAGGTACGACGATTCTAAGTGAAATAAGTCACACAGAAAAAGACACTTATCATAAGCTATCACTTATAGAGGGAATGTAAAAACCGCTACACTTGAACTGAATTACAAAACAGAACAGAGTCACACGTTTAGAAAACACACTATGGCTGCTTAACGGGAAAAGTGAGGTGGGGTGATGCATAAAACAAGGGTTTCAAATTCGCTCAGATACCGTTCCATACACCCAATATGTAATAGACAAGACCTACTCCTTGCTCAGTGAACTGGACTCAACACCCCCTATTCACCGCACAAGAATATAGGTGACTAGTAAGAATCTTAAAACCTATGTATTGATATCTGTCTGGAAGTGAGTCAAGTGGGTGTAAAGCCGCATAAACACAGCCGTGAAAAGCAACTAAACCCCATTATAAAAATAAATTACTTTTAAAAACCCGTAAAACAAAGACAGTGAAAGAGAGAGAAATTCTTACAAAATTCGTTCAGAGGCTGTGATGCAACCTGGATTGACCATATCTACACGCACAGGTGGATGAGACATAAGGGTGGACACTCTTGGGGCTGAGAGGTTGGGTTAGGTTGGGTGAGCAAACGCAGACCCTTTAAAGTAATACTGCGTGGTACCCATCCCATGGGTCCCAAGTCTCCAGGTTCAAGGGCATCTTCCTACATCGAAAACATGCATGAGAAACTCAGAAGATGGTACACCGTGTGATTTTGAAAGGTTTCTAAAACGCACCTCATTTCTCATCTCCTTGTGCTCGGGTTCGCCATTCCAGCTACTTTACTAGCAATCTCCCTACTTGGAGAATCAGCACCTTTAACCTCCTGTTCTGTACAGGTTGCAATTTGTCCTGAGGATGAACGGGAAGAGGGGCAACCAATGAGAGACTAGATCTAGGTGTTGGGACAGGCACAGGTCACTCTAATTTCCCATCAGGAAGAAGAATTAATCACAGGCTCAGCCTGCCGCCCAGAAGCACAATAGGGCCTGAGGCAATCCCGCGCTTTTGCGGCCAGCTCCCAAAAAAGCGAGTTGAAAAATGGAGCTCAGGGACACTGCAATTCACAAACCCGCAGAGTTATAAATGATAACTCTCATCCACAGATATATTGAGGGAAGGCAACGAAGAGGATTTGAAAGCAAGGCAGAATTGCAGAAAACAGATTTCAGGAGGTAGATTCGAATCGCCTTTAAAGCACATGAAAAGCGGCAAAAGGTCGACAATGATGCCCTTGGCCAAAAAGGGCGTATGCGTTTTTTCCTGAATATATTCAGGAAAAAACGCATACGCCCTTTTTGGCCAACCAAGCAACCTGGAAAGGCAAATCAGCGCTACAAAGAGGTCTCGCTTCCCATCGGTCAAAAGGGTCATGCTGCAAAAAGTGTCAAAACCAGAAATGCAGGACAGGCCATGGAGAAATGGCAGCCTTGCTACGCTGATGGGCGGGATGTTAATTGCCAGCAGCCACTCTGGAGAAGTGTATGGTGTGTCCTGAAACATCGAAAAAACACAGCTTAGGGAGCGTACGGCACGTCCACTCATGGGCGTATAAATTGGGAAAAAGAAAAATCAGCAAGACACAGGCACCCCAAAGTTTAGGGCTGCTCTGTTGACAAGAACCTCCACTTCATGACAACTTAAATATCCCAGGAAAGAGAAAAATGGATAAAGAAGTCGTGGTCCTTATGTACAATGGAATATCACTCAGACATGAAATCAATGTCATAAGGCTAGTAGAAGCAAGATGAGTGGAGTTAGGTACGACGATTCTAAGTGAAATAAGTCACACAGAAAAAGACACTTATCATAAGCTATCACTTATAGAGGGAATGTAAAAACCGCTACACTTGAACTGAATTACAAAACAGAACAGAGTCACACGTTTAGAAAACACACTATGGCTGCTTAACGGGAAAGGTGAGGTGGGGTGATGCATAAAACAAGGGTTTCAAATTCGCTCAGATACCGTTCCATACACCCAATATGTAATAGACAAGACCTACTCTTTGCTCAGTGAACTGGCCTCAACACCCCCTATTCACCGAACAAGAATATATGTGACTAGTAACAATCTTAAAACCTATGTATTGATATCTGTCTGAAAGTGAGTCAAGTGGGTGTAAATCCGCATAAACACAGCCGTGAAAAGCAGCTAAACCCCATTATAAAAATAAATTACTTTTAAAAACCCGTAAAACAAAGACAGTGAAAGAGAGAGAAATTCTTACAAAATTCGTTCAGGGGCTGTGATGCAACCTGGATTGACCATATCTAGACCCACAGCTGGATGAGACATAAGGGTGGACACTCTTGGGGCTGAGAGGTTGGGTGAGGTTGGGTGAGAAAACGCAGACCCTTTAAAGTAATACTGCATGGTACCATTCCATGGGTCCCATATCTCCAGGTTCAAGGGCATCTTCCTACATCGAAATCTTGCATGAGGAACCCAGAAGAAGGTACACCATGTGATTTTGAAAGGTTTCTAAAACGCACCTCATTTCTCATCTCCTTGTGCTCGGGTTCGCCATTCCAGCTACTTCACTAGCAATCTCCCTACTTGGAGAATCAGAACCTTTAACCTCCTGTTCTGTACAGGTTGCAATTTGTCCTGAGGATGAACGGGCAGAGGGGCAACCAATGAGAGACTAGATCTAGGTGTTGGGACAGGCACAGGTCACTCTATTTTCCCATCAGGAAGAAGAATTAACCACAGGCTCAGCCTGCCGCTGGGAACCAGAATAGGGCCTGAGGCAATCCCGTGCTTTTGCGGCCAGCTCCCAAACAAGACAGTTGAAAAATGGAGCTCAGGGGCACTGCCATTCACAAACCTGCTGAGTTATAAATGATAACTCTCGTCCACAAATATATTGAGGGAAAGCAACGAAGAGGATTTGAAAGCAAGGCAGAATTGCAGGAAACAGGTTTCAGGAGGTAGATTCGAATCGCCTTTAAAGCACATGAAAAGCGGCAAAACGTCGACAATGATGCCCTTGGCCAAAAAGGGCGTATGCGTTTTTTCCTGAATATATTCAGGAAAAAACGCATACGCCCTTTTTGGCCAACCAAGCAACCTGGAAAGGCAAATCAGCGCTACAAAGAAGTTTCGCTTCCCATCGGTCAAAAGGGTCATGCTGCAAAAAGTGTCAAAACCAGAAATGCAGGACAGGCCATGGAGAAATGGCAGCCTTGCTACGCTGATGGGCGGGATGTTAATTGCCAGCAGCCACTCTGGAGAAGTGTACAGTGTGTTCTGAAACATCGAAAAAACACAGCTTAGGGAGCATAGGGCACGTCCACTCATGGGCGTATAAATTGGGAAAAAGAAAAATCAGCAAGACACAGGCACCCCAAAGTTTAGGGCTGCTCTGTTGACAAGAACCTCCACTTCATGACACCTTAAATATCCCAGGAAAGAGAAAAATGGATAAAGAAGTTGTGGTCCTTATGTACAATGCAATATCACTCAGACATGAAATCAATGTCATAAGGCTAGTAGAAGCAAGATGAGTGGACTTAGGTACGACGATTCTAAGTGAAATAAGTCACACAGAAAAAGACACTTATCATAAGCTATCACTTATAGAGGGAATGTAAAAACCGCTACACTTGAACTGAATTACAGAACAGAACAGAATCACACGTTTAGAAAACACACTATGGCTGCTTAACGGGAAAGGTGAGGTGGGGTGATGCATAAAACAAGGGGTTCAAATTCGCTCAGATACCGTTCCATACACCCAATATGTAATAGACAAGACCTACTCCTTGCTCAGTGAACTGGACTCAACACCCCCTATTCACCGCACAAGAATATATGTGACTAGTAACAATCTTAAAACCTATGTATTGATATCTGTCTGAAAGTGAGTCAAGTGGGTGTAAATCCGCATAAACACAGCCGTGAAAAGCAGCTAAACCCCATTATAAAAATAAATTACTTTTAAAAACCCGTAAAACAAAGACAGTGAAAGAGAGAGAAATTCTTACAAAATTCGTTCAGAGGCTGTGATGCAACCTGGATTGACCATATCTACACGCACAGCTGGATGAGACATAAGGGTGGACAGTCTTGGGGCTGAAAGGTTGGGTTAGGTTGGGTGAGCAAACGCAGACCCTTTAAAGTAATACTGCGTGGTACCCATCCCATGGGTCCCAAGCCTCCAGGGTTGAGGGCATCTTCCTACATCGAAAACATGCATGAGAAACTCAGAAGATGGTACACCGTGTGATTTTGAAAGATTTCTAAAACGCACCTCATTTCTCATCTCCTTGTGCTCGGGTTCGCCATTCCAGCTACTTTACTAGCAATCTCCCTACTTGGAGAATCAGCACCTTTAACCTCCTGTTCCCTACAGGTTGCAATTTGTCCTGAGGATGAACGGGAAGAGGGGCAACCAATGAGAGACTAGATCTAGGTGTTGGGACAGGCACAGGTCACTCTAATTTCCCATCAGGAAGAAGAATTAATCACAGGCTCAGCCTGCCGCCCAGAAGCACAATAGGGCCTGAGGCAATCCCGTGCTTTTGCGGCCAGCTCCCAAAAAAGCGAGTTGAAAAATGGAGCTCAGGGACACTGCAATTCACAAACCCGCAGAGTTATAAATGATAACTCTCATCCACAGATATATTGAGGGAAGGCAACGAAGAGGATTTGAAAGCAAGGCAGAATTGCAGGAAAGAGATTTCAGGAGGTAGATTCGAATCGCCTGTAAAGCACATGAAAAGCGGCAAAACGTCGACAATGATGCCCTTGGCCAAAAAGGGCGTATGCGTTTTTTCCTGAATATATTCAGGAAAAAACGCATACGCCCTTTTTGGCCAACCAAGCAACCTGGAAAGGCAAATCAGCGCTACACAGAAGTCTCGCTTCCCATCGGTCAAAAGGGCCATGCTGCAAAAAGTGTCAAAACCAGAAATGCAGGACAGGCCATGGAGAAATGGCAGCCTTGCTACGCTGATGAGCGGGATGTAAATTGCCAACAGCCACTCTGGAGAAGTGTACAGTGTGTCCTGAAACATCGAAAAAACACAGCTTAGGGAGCATAGGGCACGTCCACTCATGGGCGTATAAATTGGGAAAAAGAAAAATCAGCAAGACACAGGCACCCCAAAGTTTAGGGCTGCTCTGTTGACAAGAACCTCCACTTCATGACAACTTAAATATCCCAGGAAAGAGAAAAATGGATAAAGAAGTCGTGGTCCTTATGTACAATGGAATATCACTCAGACATGAAATCAATGTCATAAGGCTAGTAGAAGCAAGATGAGTGGAGTTAGGTACGACGATTCTAAGTGAAATAAGTCACACAGAAAAAGACACTTATCATAAGCTATCACTTATAGAGGGAATGTAAAAACCGCTACACTTGAACTGAATTACAAAACAGAACAGAGTCACACGTTTAGAAAACACACTATGGCTGCTTAACGGGAAAGGTGAGGTGGGGTGATGCATAAAACAAGGGGTTCAAATTCGCTCAGATACCGTTCCATACACCCAATATGTAATAGACAAGACCTACTCCTTGCTCAGTGAACTGGACTCAACACCCCCTATTCACCGCACAAGAATATAGGTGACTAGTAAGAATCTTAAAACCTATGTATTGATATATGTCTGGAAGTGAGTCAAGTGGGTGTAAAGCCGCATAAACACAGCCGTGAAAAGCAACTAAACCCCATTATAAAAATAAATTACTTTTAAAAACCCGTAAAACAAAGACAGTGAAAGAGAGAGAAATTCTTACAAAATTCGTTCAGAGGCTGTGATGCAACCTGGATTGACCATATCTACACGCACAGGTGGATGAGACATAAGGGTGGACACTCTTGGGGCTGAAAGGTTGGGTTAGGTTGGGTGAGCAAACGCAGACCCTTTAAAGTAATACTGCGTGGTACCCATCCCATGGGTCCCAAGTCTCCAGGTTCAAGGGCATCTTCCTACATCGAAAACATGCATGAGAAACTCAGAAGATGGTACACCGTGTGATTTTGAAAGGTTTCTAAAACGCACCTCATTTCTCATCTCCTTGTGCTCGGGTTCGCCATTCCAGCTACTTTACTAGCAATCTCCCTACTTGGAGAATCAGCACCTTTAACCTCCTGTTCTGTACAGGTTGCAATTTGTCCTGAGGATGAACGGGAAGAGGGGCAACCAATGAGAGACTAGATCTAGGTGTTGGGACAGGCACAGGTCACTCTAATTTCCCATCAGGAAGAAGAATTAATCACAGGCTCAGCCTGCCGCCCAGAAGCACAATAGGGCCTGAGGCAATCCCGCGCTTTTGCGGCCAGCTCCCAAAAAAGCGAGTTGAAAAATGGAGCTCAGGGACACTGCAATTCACAAACCCGCAGAGTTATAAATGATAACTCTCATCCACAGATATATTGAGGGAAGGCAACGAAGAGGATTTGAAAGCAAGGCAGAATTGCGGAAAACAGATTTCAGGAGGTAGATTCGAATCGCCTTTAAAGCACATGAAAAGCGGCAAAAGGTCGACAATGATGCCCTTGGCCAAAAAGGGCGTATGCGTTTTTTCCTGAATATATTCAGGAAAAAACGCATACGCCCTTTTTGGCCAACCAAGCAACCTGGAAAGGCAAATCAGCGCTACAAAGAAGTCTCGCTTCCCATCGGTCAAAAGGGTCATGCTGCAAAAAGTGTCAAAACCAGAAATGCAGGACAGGCCATGGAGAAATGGCAGCCTTGCTACGCTGATGAGCGGGATGTAAATTGCCAACAGCCACTCTGGAGAAGTGTACAGTGTGTCCTGAAACATCGAAAAAACACAGCTTAGGGAGCATAGGGCACGTCCACTCATGGGCGTATAAATTGGGAAAACTAAATATCAGCAAGACACAGGCACCCCAAAGTTTAGGGCTGCTCTGTTGACAAGAACCTCCACTTCATGACACCTTAAATATCCCAGGAAAGAGAAAAATGGATAAAGAAGTTGTGGTCCTTATGTACAATGCAATATCACTCAGACATGAAATCAATGTCATAAGGCTAGTAGAAGCAAGATGAGTGGAGTTAGGTACGACGATTCTAAGTGAAATAAGTCACACAGAAAAAGACACTTATCATAAGCTATCACTTATAGAGGGAATGTAAAAACCGCTACACTTGAACTGAATTACAAAACAGAACAGAGTCACACGTTTAGAAAACACACTATGGCTGCTTAACGGGAAAAGTGAGGTGGGGTGATGCATAAAACAAGGGTTTCAAATTCGCTCAGATACCGTTCCATACACCCAATATGTAATAGACAAGACCTACTCCTTGCTCAGTGAACTGGACTCAACACCCCCTATTCACCGCACAAGAATATAGGTGACTAGTAAGAATCTTAAAACCTATGTATTGATATCTGTCTGGAAGTGAGTCAAGTGGGTGTAAAGCCGCATAAACACAGCCGTGAAAAGCAACTAAACCCCATTATAAAAATAAATTACTTTTAAAAACCCGTAAAACAAAGACAGTGAAAGAGAGAGAAATTCTTACAAAATTCGTTCAGAGGCTGTGATGCAACCTGGATTGACCATATCTACACGCACAGGTGGATGAGACATAAGGGTGGACACTCTTGGGGCTGAGAGGTTGGGTTAGGTTGGGTGAGCAAACGCAGACCCTTTAAAGTAATACTGCGTGGTACCCATCCCATGGGTCCCAAGTCTCCAGGTTCAAGGGCATCTTCCTACATCGAAAACATGCATGAGAAACTCAGAAGATGGTACACCGTGTGATTTTGAAAGGTTTCTAAAACGCACCTCATTTCTCATCTCCTTGTGCTCGGGTTCGCCATTCCAGCTACTTTACTAGCAATCTCCCTACTTGGAGAATCAGCACCTTTAACCTCCTGTTCTGTACAGGTTGCAATTTGTCCTGAGGATGAACGGGAAGAGGGGCAACCAATGAGAGACTAGATCTAGGTGTTGGGACAGGCACAGGTCACTCTAATTTCCCATCAGGAAGAAGAATTAATCACAGGCTCAGCCTGCCGCCCAGAAGCACAATAGGGCCTGAGGCAATCCCGCGCTTTTGCGGCCAGCTCCCAAAAAAGCGAGTTGAAAAATGGAGCTCAGGGACACTGCAATTCACAAACCCGCAGAGTTATAAATGATAACTCTCATCCACAGATATATTGAGGGAAGGCAACGAAGAGGATTTGAAAGCAAGGCAGAATTGCAGAAAACAGATTTCAGGAGGTAGATTCGAATCGCCTTTAAAGCACATGAAAAGCGGCAAAAGGTCGACAATGATGCCCTTGGCCAAAAAGGGCGTATGCGTTTTTTCCTGAATATATTCAGGAAAAAACGCATACGCCCTTTTTGGCCAACCAAGCAACCTGGAAAGGCAAATCAGCGCTACAAAGAGGTCTCGCTTCCCATCGGTCAAAAGGGTCATGCTGCAAAAAGTGTCAAAACCAGAAATGCAGGACAGGCCATGGAGAAATGGCAGCCTTGCTACGCTGATGGGCGGGATGTTAATTGCCAGCAGCCACTCTGGAGAAGTGTATGGTGTGTCCTGAAACATCGAAAAAACACAGCTTAGGGAGCGTACGGCACGTCCACTCATGGGCGTATAAATTGGGAAAAAGAAAAATCAGCAAGACACAGGCACCCCAAAGTTTAGGGCTGCTCTGTTGACAAGAACCTCCACTTCATGACAACTTAAATATCCCAGGAAAGAGAAAAATGGATAAAGAAGTCGTGGTCCTTATGTACAATGGAATATCACTCAGACATGAAATCAATGTCATAAGGCTAGTAGAAGCAAGATGAGTGGAGTTAGGTACGACGATTCTAAGTGAAATAAGTCACACAGAAAAAGACACTTATCATAAGCTATCACTTATAGAGGGAATGTAAAAACCGCTACACTTGAACTGAATTACAAAACAGAACAGAGTCACACGTTTAGAAAACACACTATGGCTGCTTAACGGGAAAGGTGAGGTGGGGTGATGCATAAAACAAGGGTTTCAAATTCGCTCAGATACCGTTCCATACACCCAATATGTAATAGACAAGACCTACTCTTTGCTCAGTGAACTGGCCTCAACACCCCCTATTCACCGAACAAGAATATATGTGACTAGTAACAATCTTAAAACCTATGTATTGATATCTGTCTGAAAGTGAGTCAAGTGGGTGTAAATCCGCATAAACACAGCCGTGAAAAGCAGCTAAACCCCATTATAAAAATAAATTACTTTTAAAAACCCGTAAAACAAAGACAGTGAAAGAGAGAGAAATTCTTACAAAATTCGTTCAGGGGCTGTGATGCAACCTGGATTGACCATATCTAGACCCACAGCTGGATGAGACATAAGGGTGGACACTCTTGGGGCTGAGAGGTTGGGTGAGGTTGGGTGAGAAAACGCAGACCCTTTAAAGTAATACTGCATGGTACCATTCCATGGGTCCCATATCTCCAGGTTCAAGGGCATCTTCCTACATCGAAATCTTGCATGAGGAACCCAGAAGAAGGTACACCATGTGATTTTGAAAGGTTTCTAAAACGCACCTCATTTCTCATCTCCTTGTGCTCGGGTTCGCCATTCCAGCTACTTCACTAGCAATCTCCCTACTTGGAGAATCAGAACCTTTAACCTCCTGTTCTGTACAGGTTGCAATTTGTCCTGAGGATGAACGGGCAGAGGGGCAACCAATGAGAGACTAGATCTAGGTGTTGGGACAGGCACAGGTCACTCTATTTTCCCATCAGGAAGAAGAATTAACCACAGGCTCAGCCTGCCGCTGGGAACCAGAATAGGGCCTGAGGCAATCCCGTGCTTTTGCGGCCAGCTCCCAAACAAGACAGTTGAAAAATGGAGCTCAGGGGCACTGCCATTCACAAACCTGCTGAGTTATAAATGATAACTCTCGTCCACAAATATATTGAGGGAAAGCAACGAAGAGGATTTGAAAGCAAGGCAGAATTGCAGGAAACAGGTTTCAGGAGGTAGATTCGAATCGCCTTTAAAGCACATGAAAAGCGGCAAAACGTCGACAATGATGCCCTTGGCCAAAAAGGGCGTATGCGTTTTTTCCTGAATATATTCAGGAAAAAACGCATACGCCCTTTTTGGCCAACCAAGCAACCTGGAAAGGCAAATCAGCGCTACAAAGAAGTTTCGCTTCCCATCGGTCAAAAGGGTCATGCTGCAAAAAGTGTCAAAACCAGAAATGCAGGACAGGCCATGGAGAAATGGCAGCCTTGCTACGCTGATGGGCGGGATGTTAATTGCCAGCAGCCACTCTGGAGAAGTGTACAGTGTGTTCTGAAACATCGAAAAAACACAGCTTAGGGAGCATAGGGCACGTCCACTCATGGGCGTATAAATTGGGAAAAAGAAAAATCAGCAAGACACAGGCACCCCAAAGTTTAGGGCTGCTCTGTTGACAAGAACCTCCACTTCATGACACCTTAAATATCCCAGGAAAGAGAAAAATGGATAAAGAAGTTGTGGTCCTTATGTACAATGCAATATCACTCAGACATGAAATCAATGTCATAAGGCTAGTAGAAGCAAGATGAGTGGACTTAGGTACGACGATTCTAAGTGAAATAAGTCACACAGAAAAAGACACTTATCATAAGCTATCACTTATAGAGGGAATGTAAAAACCGCTACACTTGAACTGAATTACAGAACAGAACAGAATCACACGTTTAGAAAACACACTATGGCTGCTTAACGGGAAAGGTGAGGTGGGGTGATGCATAAAACAAGGGGTTCAAATTCGCTCAGATACCGTTCCATACACCCAATATGTAATAGACAAGACCTACTCCTTGCTCAGTGAACTGGACTCAACACCCCCTATTCACCGCACAAGAATATATGTGACTAGTAACAATCTTAAAACCTATGTATTGATATCTGTCTGAAAGTGAGTCAAGTGGGTGTAAATCCGCATAAACACAGCCGTGAAAAGCAGCTAAACCCCATTATAAAAATAAATTACTTTTAAAAACCCGTAAAACAAAGACAGTGAAAGAGAGAGAAATTCTTACAAAATTCGTTCAGAGGCTGTGATGCAACCTGGATTGACCATATCTACACGCACAGCTGGATGAGACATAAGGGTGGACAGTCTTGGGGCTGAAAGGTTGGGTTAGGTTGGGTGAGCAAACGCAGACCCTTTAAAGTAATACTGCGTGGTACCCATCCCATGGGTCCCAAGCCTCCAGGGTTGAGGGCATCTTCCTACATCGAAAACATGCATGAGAAACTCAGAAGATGGTACACCGTGTGATTTTGAAAGATTTCTAAAACGCACCTCATTTCTCATCTCCTTGTGCTCGGGTTCGCCATTCCAGCTACTTTACTAGCAATCTCCCTACTTGGAGAATCAGCACCTTTAACCTCCTGTTCCCTACAGGTTGCAATTTGTCCTGAGGATGAACGGGAAGAGGGGCAACCAATGAGAGACTAGATCTAGGTGTTGGGACAGGCACAGGTCACTCTAATTTCCCATCAGGAAGAAGAATTAATCACAGGCTCAGCCTGCCGCCCAGAAGCACAATAGGGCCTGAGGCAATCCCGTGCTTTTGCGGCCAGCTCCCAAAAAAGCGAGTTGAAAAATTGAGCTCAGGGACACTGCAATTCACAAACCCGCAGAGTTATAAATGATAACTCTCATCCACAGATATATTGAGGGAAGGCAACGAAGAGGATTTGAAAGCAAGGCAGAATTGCAGGAAAGAGATTTCAGGAGGTAGATTCGAATCGCCTGTAAAGCACATGAAAAGCGGCAAAACGTCGACAATGATGCCCTTGGCCAAAAAGGGCGTATGCGTTTTTTCCTGAATATATTCAGGAAAAAACGCATACGCCCTTTTTGGCCAACCAAGCAACCTGGAAAGGCAAATCAGCGCTACACAGAAGTCTCGCTTCCCATCGGTCAAAAGGGCCATGCTGCAAAAAGTGTCAAAACCAGAAATGCAGGACAGGCCATGGAGAAATGGCAGCCTTGCTACGCTGATGAGCGGGATGTAAATTGCCAACAGCCACTCTGGAGAAGTGTACAGTGTGTCCTGAAACATCGAAAAAACACAGCTTAGGGAGCATAGGGCACGTCCACTCATGGGCGTATAAATTGGGAAAAAGAAAAATCAGCAAGACACAGGCACCCCAAAGTTTAGGGCTGCTCTGTTGACAAGAACCTCCACTTCATGACAACTTAAATATCCCAGGAAAGAGAAAAATGGATAAAGAAGTCGTGGTCCTTATGTACAATGGAATATCACTCAGACATGAAATCAATGTCATAAGGCTAGTAGAAGCAAGATGAGTGGAGTTAGGTACGACGATTCTAAGTGAAATAAGTCACACAGAAAAAGACACTTATCATAAGCTATCACTTATAGAGGGAATGTAAAAACCGCTACACTTGAACTGAATTACAAAACAGAACAGAGTCACACGTTTAGAAAACACACTATGGCTGCTTAACGGGAAAGGTGAGGTGGGGTGATGCATAAAACAAGGGGTTCAAATTCGCTCAGATACCGTTCCATACACCCAATATGTAATAGACAAGACCTACTCCTTGCTCAGTGAACTGGACTCAACACCCCCTATTCACCGCACAAGAATATAGGTGACTAGTAAGAATCTTAAAACCTATGTATTGATATATGTCTGGAAGTGAGTCAAGTGGGTGTAAAGCCGCATAAACACAGCCGTGAAAAGCAACTAAACCCCATTATAAAAATAAATTACTTTTAAAAACCCGTAAAACAAAGACAGTGAAAGAGAGAGAAATTCTTACAAAATTCGTTCAGAGGCTGTGATGCAACCTGGATTGACCATATCTACACGCACAGGTGGATGAGACATAAGGGTGGACACTCTTGGGGCTGAAAGGTTGGGTTAGGTTGGGTGAGCAAACGCAGACCCTTTAAAGTAATACTGCGTGGTACCCATCCCATGGGTCCCAAGTCTCCAGGTTCAAGGGCATCTTCCTACATCGAAAACATGCATGAGAAACTCAGAAGATGGTACACCGTGTGATTTTGAAAGGTTTCTAAAACGCACCTCATTTCTCATCTCCTTGTGCTCGGGTTCGCCATTCCAGCTACTTTACTAGCAATCTCCCTACTTGGAGAATCAGCACCTTTAACCTCCTGTTCTGTACAGGTTGCAATTTGTCCTGAGGATGAACGGGAAGAGGGGCAACCAATGAGAGACTAGATCTAGGTGTTGGGACAGGCACAGGTCACTCTAATTTCCCATCAGGAAGAAGAATTAATCACAGGCTCAGCCTGCCGCCCAGAAGCACAATAGGGCCTGAGGCAATCCCGCGCTTTTGCGGCCAGCTCCCAAAAAAGCGAGTTGAAAAATGGAGCTCAGGGACACTGCAATTCACAAACCCGCAGAGTTATAAATGATAACTCTCATCCACAGATATATTGAGGGAAGGCAACGAAGAGGATTTGAAAGCAAGGCAGAATTGCAGAAAACAGATTTCAGGAGGTAGATTCGAATCGCCTTTAAAGCACATGAAAAGCGGCAAAAGGTCGACAATGATGCCCTTGGCCAAAAAGGGCGTATGCGTTTTTTCCTGAATATATTCAGGAAAAAACGCATACGCCCTTTTTGGCCAACCAAGCAACCTGGAAAGGCAAATCAGCGCTACAAAGAAGTCTCGCTTCCCATCGGTCCAAAGGGCCATGCTGCAAAAAGTGTCAAAACCAGAAATGCAGGACAGGCCATGGAGAAATGGCAGCCTTGCTACGCTGATGAGCGGGATGTAAATTGCCAACAGCCACTCTGGAGAAGTGTACAGTGTGTCCTGAAACATCGAAAAAACACAGCTTAGGGAGCATAGGGCACGTCCACTAATGGGCGTATAAATTGGGAAAACTAAAAATCAGCAAGACACAGGCACCCCAAAGTTTAGGGCTGCTCTGTTGACAAGAACCTCCACTTCATGACACCTTAAATATCCCAGGAAAGAGAAAAATGGATAAAGAAGTTGTGGTCCTTATGTACAATGCAATATCACTCAGACATGAAATCAATGTCATAAGGCTAGTAGAAGCAAGATGAGTGGACTTAGGTACGACGATTCTAAGGGAAATAAGTCACACAGAAAAAGACACTTATCATAAGCTATCACTTATAGAGGGAATGTAAAAACCGCTACACTTGAACTGAATTACAGAACAGAACAGAATCACACGTTTAGAAAACACACTATGGCTGCTTAACGGGAAAGGTGAGGTGGGGTGATGCATAAAACAAGGGTTTCAAATTCGCTCAGATACCGTTCCATACACCCAATATGTAATAGACAAGACCTACTCTTTGCTCAGTGAACTGGACTCAACACCCCCTATTCACCGCACAAGAATATATGTGACTAGTAACAATCTTAAAACCTATGTATTGATATCTGTCTGAAAGTGAGTCAAGTGGGTGTAAATCCGCATAAACACAGCCGTGAAAAGCAGCTAAACCCCATTATAAAAATAAATTACTTTTAAAAACCCGTAAAACAAAGACAGTGAAAGAGAGAGAAATTCTTACAAAATTCGTTCAGGGGCTGTGATGCAACCTGGATTGACCATATCTAGACCCACAGCTGGATGAGACATAAAGGTGGACAGTCTTGGGGCTGAGAGGTTGGGTGAGCTTGGGTGAGAAAACGCAGACCCTTTAAAGTAATACTGCATGGTACCCATCCCATGGGTCCCAAATCTCCAGGTTCAAGGGCATCTTCCTACATCGAAATCTTGCATGAGGAACCCAGAAGAAGGTACACCGTGTGATTTTGAAAGGTTTCTAAAACGCACCTCATTTCTCATCTCCTTGTGCTCGGGTTCGCCATTCCAGCTACTTCACTAGCAATCTCCCTACTTGGAGAATCAGCACCTTTAACCTCCTGTTCTGTACAGGTTGCAATTTGTCCTGAGGATGAACGGGAAGAGGGGCAACCAATGAGAGACTAGATCTAGGTGTTGGGACAGGCACAGGTCACTCTATTTTCCCATCAGGAAGAAGAATTAACCACAGGCTCAGCCTGCCGCCGGGAACCAGAATAGGGCCTGAGGCAATCCCGTGCTTTTGCGGCCAGCTTCCAAACAAGACAGTTGAAAAATGGAGCTCAGGGGCACTGCCATTCACAAACCTGCTGAGTTATAAACGATAACTCTCGTCCACAAATATATTGAGGGAAGGCAACGAAGAGGATTTGAAAGCAAGGCAGAATTGCAGGAAACAGGTTTCAGGAGGTAGATTCGAATCGCCTTTAAAGCACATGAAAAGCGGCAAAACGTCGACAATGATGCCCTTGGCCAAAAAGGGCGTATGCGTTTTTTCCTGAATATATTCAGGAAAAAACGCATACGCCCTTTTTGGCCAACCAAGCAACCTGGAAAGGCAAATCAGCGCTACAAAGAAGTCTCGCTTCCCATCGGTCAAAAGGGTCATGCTGCAAAAAGTGTCAAAACCAGAAATGCAGGACAGGCCATGGAGAAATGGCAGCCTTGCTACGCTGATGGGCGGGATGTTAATTGCCAGCAGCCACTCTGGAGAAGTGTATGGTGTGTCCTGAAACATCGAAAAAACACAGCTTAGGGAGCGTAGGGCACGTCCACTCATGGGCGTATAAATTGGGAGAAAGAAAAATCAGCAAGACACAGGCACCCCAAAGTTTAGGGCTGCTCTGTTGACAAGAACCTCCACTTCATGACAACTTAAATATCCCAGGAAACAGAAAAATGGATAAAGAAGTCGTGGTCCTTATGTACAATGGAATATCACTCAGACATGAAATCAATGTCATAAGGCTAGTAGAAGCAAGATGAGTGGAGTTAGGTACGACGATTCTAAGTGAAATAAGTCACACAGAAAAAGACACTTATCATAAGCTATCACTTATAGAGGGAATGTAAAAACCGCTACACTTGAACTGAATTACAAAACAGAACAGAGTCACACGTTTAGAAAACACACTATGGCTGCTTAACGGGAAAGGTGAGGTGGGGTGATGCATAAAACAAGGGGTTCAAATTCCCTCAGATACCGTTCCATACACCCAATATGTAATAGACAAGACCTACTCCTTGCTCAGTGAACTGGACTCAACACCCCCTATTCACCGCACAAGAATATAGGTGACTAGTAACAATCTTAAAACCTATGTATTGATATATGTCTGGAAGTGAGTCAAGTGGGTGTAAAGCCGCATAAACACAGCCGTGAAAAGCAGCTAAACCCCATTATAAAAATAAATTACTTTTAAAAACCCGTAAAACAAAGACAGTGAAAGAGAGAGAAATTCTTACAAAATTCGTTCAGAGGCTGTGATGCAACCTGGATTGACCATATCTACACGCACAGCTGGATGAGACATAAGGGTGGACACTCTTGGGGCTGAAAGGTTGGGTGAGGTTGGGTGAGCAAACGCAGACCCTTTAAAGTAATACTGCGTGGTACCCATCCCATGGGTCCCAAGTCTCCAGGTTCAAGGGCATCTTCCTACATCGAAAACATGCATGAGAAACTCAGAAGATGGTACACCGTGTGATTTTGAAAGGTTTCTAAAACGCACCTCATTTCTCATCTCCTTGTGCTCGGGTTCGCCATTCCAGCTCCTTTACTTGCAATCTCCCTACTTGGAGAATCAGCACCTTTAACCTCCTGTTCCGTACAGGTTGCAATTTGTCCTGAGGATGAACGGGAAGAGGGGCAACCGATGAGAGACTAGATCTAGGTGTTGGGACAGGCACAGGTCACTCTAATTTCCCATCAGGAAGAAGAATTAATCACAGGCTCAGCCTGCCGCCCAGAAGCACAATAGGGCCTGAGGCAATCCCGTGCTTTTGCGGCCAGCTCCCAAAAAAGCGAGTTGAAAAATGGAGCTCAGGGACACTGCAATTCACAAACCCGCAGAGTTATAAATGATAACTCTCATCCACAGATATATTGAGGGAAGGCAACGAAGAGGATTTGAAAGCAAGGCAGAATTGCAGGAAACAGATTTCAGGAGGTAGATTCGAATCGCCTTTAAGGCACATGAAAAGCTGCAAAACGTCGACAATGATGCCCTTGGCCAAAAAGGGCGTATGCGTTTTTTCCTGAATATATTCAGGAAAAAACGCATACGCCCTTTTTGGCCAACCAAGCAACCTGGAAAGGCAAATCAGCGCTACAAAGAAGTCTCGCTTCCCATCGGCCAAAAGGGCCATGCTCCAAAAAGTGTCAAAACCAGAAATGCAGGACAGGCCATGGAGAAATGGCAGCCTTACTACGCTGATGGGCGGGATGTAAATTGCCAACAGCCACTCTGGAGAAGTATACGGTGTGTCCTGAAACATCGAAAAAACACAGCTTAGTGAGCATAGGGCACGTCCACTCATGGGCGTATAAATTGGGAAAACTAAAAATCAGCAAGACACAGGCACCCCAAAGTTTGGGGCTACTCTGTTGACAAGAACCTCCACTTCATGAAACCTTAAATATCCCAGGAAAGAGAAAAATGGATAAAAAAGTTGTGGTCCTTATGTACAATGGAATATCACTCAGACATGAAATCAATGTCATAAGGCTAGTAGAAGCAAGATGAGTGGACTTAGGTACGACGATTCTAAGTGAAATAAGTCACACAGAAAAAGACACTTATCATAAGCTATCACTTATAGAGGGAATGTAAAAACCGCTACACTTGAACTGAATTACAAAACAGAACAGTGTCACACGTTTAGAAAACACACTATGGCTGCTTAACGGGAAAGGTGAAGTGGGGTGATGCATAAAACAAGGGGTTCAAATTCGCTCAGATACCGTTCCATACACCCAATATGTAATAGACAAGACCTACTCCTTGCTCAGTGAACTGGACACAACACCCCCTATTCACCGCACAAGAATATATGTGACTAGTAACAATCTTAAAACCTATGTACTGATATCTGTCTGGAAGTGAGTCAAGTGGGTGTAAATCCGCATAAACACAGCCGTGAAAAGCAGCTAAACCCCATTATAAAAATAAATTACTTTTAATAACCCATAAAACAAAGACAGTGAAACAGAGAGAAATTCTTACAAAATTCGTTCAGGGGCTGTGATGCAACCTGGATTGACCATATCTAGACCCACAGCTGGATGAGACATAAGGGTGGACACTCTTGGGGCTGAGAGGTTGGGTGAGCAAACGCAGACCCTTTGAAGTAATACTGCGTGGTACCCATCCCATGGGTCCCTAATCTCCAGGTTCAAGGGCATCTTCCTACATCGAAAACATGCATGAGAAACCCAGAAGATGGTACACCGTGTGATTTTGAAAGGTTTCTAAAACGCACCCCATTTCTCATCTCCTTGTGCTCGGGTTCGCCTTTCCAGCTACTTTACTAGCAATCTCCCTACTTGGAGAATCAGCACTTTTAAGCTCCTGTTCCCTACAGGTTGCAATTTGTCCTGAGGATGAACGGGAAGAGGGGAAACCAATGAGAGACTAGATCTAGGTGTTGGGACAGGCCCAGGTCACTCTATTTTCCCATCAGGAAGAAGAATTAACCACAGGCTCAGCCTGCCGCCAGGAACCAGAATAGGGCCTGAGGCAATCCCGCGCTTTTGCGGCCAGCTCCCAAAAAAGCGAGTTGAAAAATGGAGCTCAGGGACACTGCAATTCACAAACCCACAGAGTTATAAATGATAACTGTCATCCACAGATATATTGAGGGAAGGCAACGAAGAGGAATTCAAAGCAAGGCAGAATTGCAGGAAACAGATTTCCGGAGGTAGATCCGAATCGCCTTTAAAGCACATGAAAAGCGGCAAAACGTCGACAATGATGACCTTGGCCAAAAAGGGCGTATGCGTTTTTTCCTGAATATATTCAGGAAAAAACGCATACGCCCTTTTTGGCCAACCAAGCAACCTGGAAAGGCAAATCAGCGCTACAAAGAAGTCTCGCTTCCCATCGGTCAAAAGGGTCATGCTGCAAAAAGTGTCAAAACCAGAAATGCAGGACAGGCCATGGAGAAATGGCAGCCTTGCTACGCTAATGGGCGGGATGTAAATTGCCAACAGCCACACTGGAGAAGTGTACGGTGTGTCCTGAAACATCGAAAAAACACAGCTTAGGGAGCATAGGGCACATTCACTCATGGGCGTAGAAATTGGGAAAACTAAAAATCAGCAAGACACAGGCACCCCAAAGTTTAGGGCTGCTCTGTTTACAAGAACCTCCACTTCATGACACCTTAAATATCCCAGGAAAGAGAAAAATGGATAAAGAAGTTGTGGTCCTTATGTACAATGGAATATCACTCAGACATGAAATCAATGTCATAAGGCTTGTAGAAGCAAGATGAGTGGATTTAGGTATGACGATTCTAAGTGAAATAAGTGACACAGAAAAAGACACTAATCATAAGCTATCACTTATAGAGGGAATGTAAAAACCGCTACACTTGAACTGAATTACAAAACAGAACAGAGTCACACGTTTAGAAAACACACTATGGCTGCTTAACGGGAAAGGTGAGGTGGGGTGATGCATAAAACAAGGGTTTCAAATTCGCTCAGATACCGTTCCATACACCCAATATGTAATAGACAAGACCTACTCCTTGCTCAGTGAAGTGGACTCAACACCCCCTATTCACCGCACAAGAATATTTCTGACTAGTAAGAATCGTAAAACCTATGTATTGATATCTCTCTGGAAGTGAGCCAAGTGGGTGTAAAGCCGCATAAACACAGCCGTGAAAAGCAGCTAAACCCCATTATAAAATAAATTACTTTTAAAAACCCGTAAAACAAAGACAGTGAAAGAGAGAGAAATTCCTACAAAATTCGTTCAGGGGCTGTGATGCAACCTGGATGGACCATATCTAGACCCACACCTGGATGAGACATAAGGGTGGACACTCTTGGGGCTTAGAGGTTGGGTGAGGTTGGGTGAGCAAACTCAGACCCTTTAAAGTAATACTGCGTGGTACCCATCCCATGAGTGCCAAATCTCCAGGTTCAAGGGCATCTTCCTACATCGAAAACATGCATGAGAAACCCAGAAGATGGTACAGCGTGTGATTTTGAAAGGTTTCTAAAACGCACCCCATTTCTCATCTCCTTGTGCTCGGGTTCACCTTTCGAGCTACTTTACTAGCAATCTCCCTACTTGGAGAATCAGCACCTTTAAGCTCCTGTTCCCTACAGGTTGCAATTTGTCCTGAGGTTGAACGGGAAGAGGGGCAACCAATGAGAGACTAGATCTAGGTGTTGGGACAGGCCCAGGTCACTCTATTTTCCCATCAGGAAGAAGAATTAACCACAGGCTCAGCCAGCCGCCAGGAACCAGAATAGGGCCTGAGGCAATCCCGCGCTTTTGCGGCCAGCTCCCAAAAAAGCGAGTTGAAAAATGGAGCTCAGGGACACTGCAATTCACAAACCCGCAGAGTTATAAATGATAACTCTCATCCACAGATATATTGAGGGAAGGCAACGAAGAGGATTTGAAAGCAAGGCAGAATTGCAGGAAGCAGATTTCAGGAGGTAGATTCGAATCGCCTTTAAAGCACATGAAAAGCGGCAAAACGTCGACAATGATGCCCTTGGCCAAAAAGGGCGTATGCGTTTTTTCCTGAATATATTCAGGAAAAAACGCATACGCCCTTTTTGGCCAACCAAGCAACCGGGAAAGGCAAATCAGCGCTACAAAGAGGTCTCGCTTCCCATCGGTCAAAAGGGCCATGCTGCAAAAAGTGTCAAAACCAGAAATGCAGGACAGGCCATGGAGAAATGGCAGCCTTGCTACGCTGATGGGCGGGATGTAAATTGCCAACAGCCACTCTGGAGAAGTATACGGTGTGTCCTGAAACATCGAAAAAACACAGCTTAGGGAGCATAGGGCACGTCCACTCATGGGCGTATAAATTGGGAAAACTAAAAATCAGCAAGACACAGGCACCCCAATGTTTAGGGCTGCTATGTTGACAAGAACCTCCACTTCATGACACCTTAAATATCCCAGGAAAGAGAAAAATGGATAAAGAAGTTGTGGTCCTTATGTACAAAGGAATATCACTCAGACATGAAATCAATGTCATAAGGCTAGTAGAAGCAAGATGAGTGGATTTAGGTATGACGATTCTAAGTGAAATAAGTCACACAGAAAAAGACACTTATCATAAGCTATCACTTATAGAGAGAATGTAAAAACCGCTACAATTGAACTGAATTAAAAAACATAACAGAGTCACACGTTTAGAAAACACACTATGGCTGCTTAACGGGAAAGGTGAGGTGGGGTGATTCATAAAACAAGGGTTTCAAATTCGCTCAGATACTTTTCCATACACCCAATATGTAATAGACAAGACCTACTCCTTGCTCAGTGAACTGGACTCAACACCCCCTATTCACCACACAAGAATATAGGTGACTAGTAAGAATCGTAAAACCTATGTATTGATATCTCTCTGGAAGTGAGCCAAGTGGGTGTAAAGCCGCATAAACACAGCCGTGAAAAGCAGCTAAACCCCATTATAAAAATAAATTACTTTTAAAAACCCGTAAAACAAAGACAGTGAAAGAGAGAGAAATTCTTACAAAATTCGTTCAGGGGCTGTGATGCAACCTGGATTGACCATATCTAGACCCACACCTGGATGAGACATAAGGGTGGACACTCTTGGGGCTGAGAGGTTGGGTGAGGTTGGGTGAGCAAACTCAGACCCTTTAAAGTAATACTGCGTGGTACCCATCCCATGGGTCCCAAATCTCCAGGTTCAAGGGCATCTTCCTACATCGAAAACATGCATGAGAAACCCAGAAGATGGTACACCGTGTGATTTTGAAAGGTTTCTAAAACGCACCCCATTTCTCATCTCCTTGTGCTAGGGTTCGCCTTTCCAGCTACTTTACTAGCAATCTCCCTACTTGGAGAATCAGCACCTTTAAGCTCCTGTTCCCTACAGGTTGCAATTTGTCCTGAAGATGAACGGGAAGAGGGGCAACCAATGAGAGACTAGATCTAGGTGTTGGGACAGGCACAGGTCACTCTATTTTCCCATCAGGAAGAAGAATTAACCACAGGCTCAGCCTGCCTCCAGGAACCACAATAGGGCCTGAGGCAATCTCGCGCTTTTGTGGCCAGCTCCCAAAAAAGCGAGTTGAAAAATGGAGCTCAGGGACACTGCAATTCACAAACCCGCAGAGTTATAAATGATAACTCTCATCCACAGATATATTGAGGGAAGGCAACGAAGAGGATTTGAAAGCAAGGCAGAATTGCAGGAAAGAGATTTCAGGAGGTAGATTCGAATCGCCTTTAAAGCACATGAAAAGCGGCAAAACGTCGACAATTATGCCCTTGGCCAAAAAGGGCGTATGCGTTTTTTCCTGAATATATTCAGGAAAAAACGCATACGCCCTTTTTGGCCAACCAAGCAACCTGGAAAGGCAAATCAGCGCTACAAAGAGGTCTCGCTTCCCATCGGTGAAAAGGGCCATGCTGCAAAAAGTGTCAAAACCAGAAATGCAGGACAGGCCATGGAGAAATGGCAGCCTTGCTACGCTGATGAGCGGGATGTAAATTGCCAACAGCCACTCTGGAGAAGTGTACAGTGTGTCCTGAAACATCGAAAAAACACAGCTTAGGGAGCATAGGGCACGTCCACTCATGGGCGTATAAATTGGGAAAACTAAAAATCAGCAAGACACAGGCACCCCAAAGTTTAGGGCTGCTCTGTTGACAAGAACCTCCACTTCATGACACCTTAAATATCCCAGGAAAGAGAAAAATGGATAAAGAAGTTGTGGTCCTTATGTACAATGCAATATCACTCAGACATGAAATCAATGTCATAAGGCTAGTAGAAGCAAGATGAGTGGAATTAGGTATGACGATTCTAAGTGAAATAAGTCACACAGAAAAAGACACTTATCATAAGCTATCACTTATAGAGGGAATGTAAAAACCGCTACACTTGAACTGAATTACAAAACAGAACAGAGTCACACGTTTAGAAAACACACTATGGCTGCTTAACGGGAAAGGTGAGGTGGGGTGATGCATAAAACAAGGGTTTCAAATTCGCTCAGATACCGTTCCATACACCCAATATGTAATAGACAAGACCTACTCCTTGCTCAGTGAACTGGACTCAACACCCCATATTCACCGCACAAGAATATAGGTGACTAGTAAGAATCTTAAAACCTATGTATTGATATATGTCTGGAAGTGAGTCAAGTGGGTGTAAAGCCACATAAACACAGCCGTGAAAAGCAACTAAACCCCATTATAAAAATAAATTACTGTTAAAAACCCGTAAAACAAAGACAGTGAAAGAGAGAGAAATTCTTACAAAATTCGTTCAGGGGCTGTGATGCAACCTGGATTGACCATATCTACACGCACAGGTGGATGAGACATAAGGGTGGACACTCTTGGGGCTGAAATGTTGGGTTAGGTTGGGTGAGCAAACGCAGACCCTTTAAAGTAATACTGAGTGGTACCCATCCCATGGGTCCCAAGTCTCCAGGTTCAAGGGCATCTTCCTACATCAAAAACATGCATGAGAAACTCAGAAGATGGTACACCGTGTGATTTTGAAAGGTTTCTAAAACGCACCTCATTTCTCATCTCCTGGTGCTCGGGTTCGCCATTCCAGCTACTTTACTAGCAATCTCCCTACTTGGAGAATCAGCACCTTTAACCTCCTGTTCTGTACAGGTTGCAATTTGTCCTGAGGATGAACGGGAAGAGGGGCAACCAATGAGAGACTAGATCTAGGTGTTGGGACAGGCACAGGTCACTCTAATTTCCCATCAGGAAGAAGAATTAATCACAGGCTCAGCCTGCCGCCCAGAAGCACAATAGGGCCTGAGGCAATCCGGCGCTTTTGCGGCCAGCTCCCAAAAAAGCGAGTTGAAAAATGGAGCTCAGGGACACTGCAATTCACAAACCCGCAGAGTTATAAATGATAACTCTCATCCACAGATATATTGAGGGAAGGCAACGAAGAGGATTTGAAAGCAAGGCAGAATTGCAGAAAACAGATTTCAGGAGGTAGATTCGAATCGCCTTTAAAGCACATGAAAAGCGGCAAAAGGTCGACAATGATGCCCTTGGCCAAAAAGGGCGTATGCGTTTTTTCCTGAATATATTCAGGAAAAAACGCATACGCCCTTTTTGTCCAACCAAGCAACCTGGAAAGGCAAATCAGCGCTACAAAGAAGTCTCGCTTCCCATCGGTCAAAAGGGTCATGCTGCAAAAAGTGTCAAAACCAGAAATGCAGGACAGGCCATGGAGAAATGGCAGCCTTGCTACGCTGATGGGCGGGATGTAAATTGCCAACAGCCACACTGGAGAAGTGTACGGTGTGTCCTGAAACATCGAAAAAACACAGCTTAGGGAGCGTAGGGCACGTTCACTCATGGGCGTAGAAATTGGGAAAACTAAAAATCAGCAAGACACAGGCACCCCAAAGTTTAGGGCTGCTCTGTTGACAAGAACCTCCACTTCATGACACCTTAAATATCCCAGGAAAGAGAAAAATGGATAAAGAAGTTGTGGTCCTTATGTACAATGGAATATCACTCAGACATGAAATCAATGTCATAAGGCTTGTAGAAGCAAGATGAGTGGATTTAGGTATGACGATTCTAAGTGAAATAAGTCACACAGAAAAAGACACTAATTATAAGCTATCACTTATAGAGGGAATGTAAAAACCGCTACACTTGAACTGAATTACAAAAGAGAACAGAGTCACACGTTTAGAAAACACACTATAGCTGCTTAACGGGAAAGGTGAGGTGGGGTGATGCATAAAACAAGGGTTTCAAATTCGCTCAGATACCGTTCCATACACACAATATGTAATAGACAAGACCTACTCCTTGCTCAGTGAAGTGGACTCAACACCCCCTATTCACCGCACAAGAATATTTCTGACTAGAAAGTATCGTAAAACCTATGTATTGATATCTCTCTGGAAGTGAGCCAAGTGGGTGTAAAGCCGCATAAACACAGCCGTGAAAAGCAGCTAAACCCCATTATAAAAATAAATTACTTTTAAAAACCCGTAAAACAAAGACAGTGAAAGAGAGAGAAATTCCTACAAAATTCGTTCAGGGCTTGTGATGCAACCTGGATGGACCATATCTAGAACCACACCTGGATGAGACATAAGGGTGGACACTCTTGGGGCTTAGAGGTTGGGTGAGGTTGGGTGAGCAAACTCAGACCCTTTAAAGTAATACTGCGTGGTACCCATCCCATGGGTGCCAAATCTCCAGGTTCAAGGGCATCTTCCTACATCGAAAACATGCATGAGAAACCCAGAAGATGGTACACCGTGTGATTTTGAAAGGTTTCTAAAACGCACCCCATTTCTCATCTCCTTGTGCTAGGGTTCGCCTTTCCAGCTACTTTACTAGCAATCTCCCTACTTGGAGAATCAGCACCTTTAAGCTCCTGTTCCCTACAGGTTGCAATTTGTCCTGAGGTTGAACGGGAAGAGGGGCAACCAATGAGAGACTAGATCTAGGTGTTGGGACAGGCACAGGTCACTCTATTTTCCCATCAGGAAGAAGAATTAACCACAGGCTCAGCCTGCCGCCAGGAACCAGAATAGGGCCTGAGGCAATCCCGCGCTTTTGCGGCCAGCTCCCAAAAAAGCGAGTTGAAAAATGGAGCTCAGGGACACTGCAATTCACAAACCCGCAGAGTTATAAATGATAACTCTCATCCACAGATATATTGAGGGAAGGCAACGAAGAGGATTTGAAAGCAAGGCAGAATTGCAGGAAGCAGATTTCAGGAGGTAGATTCGAATCGCCTTTAAAGCACATGAAAAGCGGCAAAACGTCGACAATGATGCCCTTGGCCAAAAAGGGCGTATGCGTTTTTTCCTGAATATATTCAGGAAATAACGCATACGCCCTTTTTGGCCAACCAAGCAACCTGGAAAGGCAAATCAGCGCTACAAAGAAGTCTCGCTTCCCATCGGTCAAAAGGGCCATGCTGCAAAAAGTGTCAAAACCAGAAATGCAGTACAGGCCATGGAGAAATGGCAGCCTTGCTACGCTGATGGGCGGGATGTACATTGCCAAAAGCCACTCTGGAGAAGTGTACGGTGTGTCCTGAAACATCGAAAAAACACAGCTTAGGGAGCATAGGGCACGTCCACTCATGGGCGTATAAATTGGGAAAACTAAAAATCAGCAAGACACAGGCACCCCAATGTTTAGGGCTGCTATGTTGACAAGAACCTCCACTTCATGACACCTTAAATATCCCAGGAAAGAGAAAAATGGATAAAGAAGTTGTGGTCCTTATGTACAAAGGAATATCACTCAGACATGAAATCAATGTCATAAGGCTAGTAGAAGCAAGATGAGTGGATTTAGGTATGACGATTCTAAGTGAAATAAGTGACACAGAAAAAGACACTTATCATAAGCTATCACTTATAGAGGGAATGTAAAAACCGCTACACCTGAACTGAATTACAAAACAGAACAGAGTCACACGTTTAGAAAACACACTATGGCTGCTTAACGGGAAAGGTGAGGTGGGGTGATGCATAAAACAAGGGCTTCAAATTCGTTCAGATACCGTTCCATACACCCAATATGTAATAGACAAGACCTACTCCTTGCTCAGTGAACTGGACTCAACACCCCCTATTCACCGCACAAGAATATATGTGACTAGTAAGAATCTTAAAACCTATGTATTGATATCTGTCTGGAAGTGAGTCAAGTGGGTGTAAAGCCGCATAAACACAGCCGTGAAAAGCAGCTAAACCCCATTATAAAATAAATTACTTTTAAAAACCCGTAAAACAAAGACAGTGAAAGAGAGAGAAATTCTTACAAAATTCGTTCAGAGGCTGTGATGCAACCTGGATTGACCATATCTAGACCCACAGCTGGATGAGACATAAGGGTGGACACTCTTGGGGCTTAGAGGTTGGGTGAGGTTGGGTGAGCAAACACAGACCCTTTAAAGTAATACTGTGTACTACCCATCCCATGGTTCCTAAATCTCCAGGTTCAAGGGCATCTTCCTACATCGAAAACATGCATGAGAAACCCAGAAGATGGTACACTGTGTGATTTTGAATGGTTTCTAAAACGCACCTCATTTCTCATCTCCTTGTGCTCGGGTTCGCCTTTCGAGCTACTTTACTAGCAATCTCCCTACTTGGAGAATCAGCACCTTTAAGCTCCTGTTCCCTACAGGTTGCAATTTGTCCTGAGGATGAACGGGAAGAGGGGCAACCAATGAGAGACTAGATCTAGGTGTTGGGACAGGCCCAGGTCACTCTATTTTCCCATCAGGAAGAAGAATTAACCACAGGCTCAGCCTGCCGCCAGGAACCAGAATAGGGCCTGAGGCAATCCCGCGCTTTTGCGGCCAGCTCCCAAAAAAGCGAGTTGAAAAATGGAGCTCAGGGACACTGCAATTCACAAACCCGCAGAGTTATAAATGATAACTCTCATCCACAGATATATTGAGGGAAGGCAACGAAGAGGATTTGAAAGCAAGGCAGAATTGCAGGAAACAGATTTCAGGAGGTAGATTCGAATCGCCTTTAAAGCACATGAAAAGCGGCAAAACGTCGACAATGATGCCCTTGGCCAAAAAGGGCGTATGCGTTTTTTCCTGAATATATTCAGGAAAAAACGCATACGCCCTTTTTGGCCAACCAAGCAACCGGGAAAGGCAAATCAGCGCTACAAAGAGGTCTCGCTTCCCATCGGTCAAAAGGGCCATGCTGCAAAAAGTGTCAAAACCAGAAATGCAGGACAGGCCATGGAGAAATGGCAGCCTTGCTACGCTGATGGGCGGGATGTAAATTGCCAACAGCCACTCTGGAGAAGTGTACGGTGTGTCCTGAAACATCGAAAAAACACAGCTTAGGGAGCATAGGGCACGTCCACTCATGGGCGTATAAATTGGGAAAACTAAAAATCAGCAAGACACAGGCACCCCAATGTTTAGGGCTGCTATGTTGACAAGAACCTCCACTTCATGACACCTTAAATATCCCAGGAAAGAGAAAAATGGATAAAGAAGTTGTGGTCCTTATGTACAAAGGAATATCACTCAGACATGAAATCAATGTCATAAGGCTAGTAGAAGCAAGATGAGTGGATTTAGGTATGACGATTCTAAGTGAAATCAGTCACACAGAAAAAGACACTTATCATAAGCTATCTCTTATAGAGAGAATGTAAAAACCGCTACAATTGAACTGAATTAAAAAACAGAACAGAGTCACACGTTTAGAAAACACACTATGGCTGCTTAACGGGAAAGGTGAGGTGGGGTGATGCATAAAACAAGGGGTTCAAATTCGCTCAGATACTTTTCCATACACCCAATATGTAATAGACAAGACCTACTCCTTGCTCAGTGAACTGGACTCAACACCCCCTATTCACCGCACAAGAATATATCTGACTAGTAAGAATCGTAAAACCTATGTATTGATATCTCTCTGGAAGTGAGCCAAGTGGGTGTAAAGCCGCATAAACACAGCCGTGAAAAGCAGCTAAACCCCATTATAAAAATAAATTACTTTTAAAAACCCGTAAAACAAAGACAGTGAAAGAGAGAGAAATTCTTACAAAATTCGTTCAGGGGCTGTGATGCAACCTGGATTGACCTTATCTAGACCCACACCTGGATGAGACATAAGGGTGGACACTCTTGGGGCTGAGAGGTTGGGTGAGGTTGTGTGAGCAAACTCAGACCCTTTAAAGTAATACTGCGTGGTACCCATCCCATGGGTCCCAAATCTCCAGGTTCAAGGGCATCTTCCTACATCGAAAACATGCATGAGAAACCCAGAAGATGGTACACCGTGTGATTTTGAAAGGTTTCTAAAACGCACCCCATTTCTCATCTCCTTGTGCTAGGGTTCGCCTTTCTAGCTACTTTACTAGCAATCTCTCTACTTGGAGAATCAGCACCTTTAAGCTCCTGTTCCCTACAGGTTGCAATTTGTCCTGAAGATGAACGGGAAGAGGGGCAACCAATGAGAGACTAGATCTAGGTGTTGGGACAGGCACAGGTCACTCTATTTTCCCATCAGGAAGAAGAATTAACCACAGGCTCAGCCTGCCTCCAGGAACCAGAATAGGGCCTGAGGCAATCTCGCGCTTTTGTGGCCAGCTCCCAAAAAAGCGAGTTGAAAAATGGAACTCAGGGACACTGCAATTCACAAACCCGCAGAGTTATAAATGATAACTCTCATCCACAGATATATTGAGGGAAGGCAACGAAGAGGATTTGAAAGCAAGGCAGAATTGCAGGAAAGAGATTTCAGGAGGTAGATTCGAATCGCCTTTAAAGCACATGAAAAGCGGCAAATCGTCGACAATTATGCCCTTGGCCAAAAAGGGCGTATGCGTTTTTTCTTGAATATATTCAGGAAAAAACGCATACGCCCTTTTTGGCCAACCAAGCAACCTGGAAAGGCAAATCAGCGCTACAAAGAGGTCTCGCTTCCCATCGGTCAAAAGGGCCATGCTGCAAAAAGTGTCAAAACCAGAAATGCAGGACAGGCCATGGAGAAATGGCAGCCTTGCTACGCTGATGGGCGGGATGTACATTGCCAAAAGCCACTCTGGAGAAGTGTACGGTGTGTCCTGAAACATCGAAAAAACACAGCTTAGGGAGCATAGGGCACGTCCACTCACGGGCGTATAAATTGGGAAAACTAAAAATCAGCAAGACACAGGCACCCCAATGTTTAGGGCTGCTATGTTGACAAGAACCTCCACTTCATGACACCTTAAATATCCCAGGAAAGAGAAAAATGGATAAAGAAGTTGTGGTCCTTATGTACAAAGGAATATCACTCAGACATGAAATCAATATCATAAGGCTAGTAGAAGCAAGATGAGTGGATTTAGGTATGACGATTCTAAGTGAAATAAGTGACACAGAAAAAGACACTTATCATAAGCTATCACTTATAGAGGGAATGTAAAAACCGCTACACCTGAACTGAATTACAAAACAGAACAGAGTCACACGTTTAGAAAACACACTATGGCTGCTTAACGGGAAAGGTGAGGTGGGGTGATGCATAAATCAAGGGCTTCAAATTCGCTCAGATACCGTTCCATACACCCAATATGTAATAGACAAGACCTACTCCTTGCTCAGTGAACTGGACTCAACACCCCCTATTCACCGCACAAGAATATATGTGACTAGTAAGAATCTTAAAACCTATGTATTGATATCTGTCTGGAAGTGAGTCAAGTGGGTGTAAAGCCGCATAAACACAGCCCTGAAAAGCAGCTAAACCCCATTATAAAATAAATTACTTTTAAAAACCCGTAAAACAAAGACAGTGAAAGAGAGAGAAATTCTTACAAAATTCGTTCAGAGGCTGTGATGCAACCTGGATTGACCATATCTAGACCCACAGCTGGATGAGACATAAGGGTGGACACTCTTGGGGCTTAGAGGTTGGGTGAGGTTGGGTGAGCAAACGCAGACCCTTTAAAGTAATACTGTGTGTTACCCATCCCATGGTTCCTAAATCTCCAGGTTCAAAGGCATCTTCCTACATCGAAAACATGCATGAGAAACCCAGAAGATGGTACACCGTGTGATTTTGAAAGGTTTCTAAAACGCACCCAATTTCTCATCTCCTTGTGCTCGGGTTCGCCTTTCCAGCTACTTTACTAGCAATCTCCCTACTTGGAGAATCAGCACCTTTAAGCTCCTGTTCCCTACAGGTTGCAATTTGTCCTGAGGATGAACGGGAAGAGGGGCAACCAATGAGAGATTAGATCTAGGTGTTGGGACAGGCCCAGGTCACTCTATTTTCCCATCAGGAAGAAGAATTAACCACAGGCTCAGCCTGCCGCCAGGAACCAGAATAGGGCCTGAGGCAATCCCGCGCTTTTGCGGCCAGCTCCCAAAAAAGCGAGTTGAAAAATGGAGCTCAGGGACACTGCAATTCACAAACCCGCAGAGTTATAAATGATAACTCTCATCCACAGATATATTGAGGGAAGGCAACGAAGAGGATTTGAAAGCAAGGCAGAATTGCAGGAAACAGATTTCAGGAGGTAGATTCGAATCGCCTTTAAAGCACATGAAAAGCGGCAAAACGTCGACAATGATGCCCTTGGCCAAAAAGGGCGTATGCGTTTTTTCCTGAATATATTCAGGAAAAAACGCATACGCCCTTTTTGGCCAACCAAGCAACCTGGAAAGGCAAATCAGCGCTACAAAGAGGTCTCGCTTCCCATCGGTCAAAAGGGCCATGCTGCAAAAAGTTTCAAAACCAGAAATGCAGGACAGGCCATGGAGAAATGGCAGCCTTGCTACGCTGATGGGTGGGATGTAAATTGCCAACAGCCACTCTGGAGAAGTGTACGGTGTGTCCTGAAACATCGAAAAAACACAGCATAGGGAGCATAGGGCACGTCCACTCATGAGCGTATAAATTGGAAAAACTAAAAATCAGCAAGACACAGGCACCCCAATGTTTAGGGCTGCTATGTTGACAAGAACCTCCACTTCATGACACCTTAAATATCCCAGGAAAGAGATAAATGGATAAAGAAGTTGTGGTCCTTATGTACAAAGGAATATCTCTCAGACATGAAATCAATGTCATAAGGCTAGTAGAAGCAAGATGAGTGGATTTAGGTATGACGATTCTAAGTGAAATAAGTCACACAGAAAAAGACACTTATCATAAGCTATCACTTATAGAGAGAATGTAAAAACCGCTACAATTGAACTGAATTACAAAACAGAACAGAGTAACACGTTTAGAAAACACACTATGGCTGCTTAACGGGAAAGGTGAGGTGGGGTGATGCATAAAACAAGGGTTTCAAATTCGCTCAGATACTGTTCCATACACCCAATATGTAATAGACAAGACCTACTCCTTGCTCAGTGAACTGGACTCAACACCCCCTATTCACCGCACAAGAATATATCTGACTAGTAAGAATCGTAAAACCTATGTATTGATATCTCTCTGGAAGTGAGCCAAGTGTGTGTAAAGCCGCATAAACACAGCCGTGAAAAGCAGCTAAACCCCATTATAAAAATAAATTACTTTTAAAAACCCGTAAAACAAAGACAGTGAAAGAGAGAGAAATTCTTACAAAATTCGTTCAGGGGCTGTGATGCAACCTGGATTGACCATATCTAGACCCACACCTGGATGAGACATAAGGGTGGACACTCTTGGGGCTGAGAGGTTGGGTGAGGTTGGGTGAGCAAACTCAGACCCTTTAAAGTAATACTGCGTGGTACCCATCCCATGGGTCCCAAATCTCCAGGTTCAAGGGCATCTTCCTACATCGAAAACATGCATGAGAAACCCAGAAGATGGTACACCGTGTGATTTTGAAAGGTTTCTAAAACGCACCCCATTTCTCATCTCCTTGTGCTAGGGTTCGCCTTTCCAGCTACTTTATTGCAATCTCCCTACTTGGAGAATCAGCACCTTTAAGCTCCTGTTCCCTACAGGTTGCAATTTGTCCTGAAGATGAACGGGAAGAGGGGCAACCAATGAGAGACTAGATCTAGGTGTTGGGACAGGCACAGGTCACTCTATTTTCCCATCAGGAAGAAGAATTAACCACAGGCTCAGCCTGCCTCCAGGAACCAGAATACGGCCTGAGGCAATCTCGCGCTTTTGTGGCCAGCTCCCAAAAAAGCGAGTTGAAAAATGGAGCTCAGGGACACTGCAATTCACAAACCCGCAGAGTTATAAATGATAACTCTCATCCACAGATATATTGAGGGAAGGCAACGAAGAGGATTTGAAAGCAAGGCAGAATTGCAGGAAACAGATTTCAGGAGGTAGATTCGAATCGCCTTTAAAGCACATGAAAAGCGGCAAAACGTCGACAATGATGCCCTTGGCCAAAAAGGGCGTATGCGTTTTTTCCTGAATATATTCAGGAAAAAACGCATACGCCCTTTTTGGCCAACCAAGCAACCTGGAAAGGCAAATCGGCGCTACAAAGAGGTCTCGCTTCCCATCGGTCAAAAGGGCCATGCTGCAAAAAGTGTCAAAACCAGAAATGCAGGACAGGCCATGGAGAAATGGCAGCCTTGCTACGCTGATGGGCGGGATGTAAATTGCCAACAGCCACTCTGGAGAAGTGTACGGTGTGTCCTGAAACATCGAAAAAACACAGCTTAGGGAGCATAGGGCACGTCCACTCATGGGCGTATAAATTGGGAAAACTAAAAATCAGCAAGACACAGGCACCCTAATGTTTAGGGCTGCTATGTTGACAAGAACCTCCACTTCATGACACCTTAAATCTCAGAGGAAAGAGAAAAATGGATAAAGAAGTTGTGGTCCTTATGTACAAAGGAATATCACTCAGACATGAAATCAATGTCATAAGGCTAGTAGAAGCAAGATGAGTGGATTTAGGTATGACGATTCTAAGTGAAATCAGTCACACAGAAAAAGACACTTATCATAAGCTATCTCTTATAGAGAGAATGTAAAAACCGCTACAATTGAACTGAATTAAAAAACAGAACAGAGTCACACGTTTAGAAAACACACTATGGCTGCTTAACGGGAAAGGTGAGGTGGGGTGATGCATAAAACAAGGGTTTCAAATTCGCTCAGATACTTTTCCATACACCCAATATGTAATAGACAAGACCTACTCCTTGCTCAGTGAACTGGACTCAACACCCCCTATTCACCGCACAAGAATATATCTGACTAGTAAGAATCGTAAAACCTATGTATTGATATCTCTCTGAAAGTGAGCCAAGTGGGTGTAAAGCCGCATAAACACAGCCGTGAAAAGCAGCTAAACCCCATTATAAAAATAAATTACTTTTAAAAACCCGTAAAACAAAGACAGTGAAAGAGAGAGAAATTCTTACAAAATTCGTTCAGGGGCTGTGATGCAACCTGCATTGACCATATCTAGACCCACACCTGGATGAGACATAAGGGTGGACACTCTTGGGGCTGAGAGGTTGGGTGAGGTTGGGTGAGCAAACTCAGACCCTTTAAAGTAATACTGCGTGGTACCCATCCCATGGGTCCCAAATCTCCAGGTTCAAGGGCATCTTCCTACATCGAAAACATGCATGAGAAACCCAGAAGATGGTACACCGTGTGATTTTGAAAGGTTTCTAAAACGCACCCCATTTCTCATCTCCTTGTGCTAGGGTTCGCCTTTCTAGCTACTTTACTAGCAATCTCTCTACTTGGAGAATCAGCACCTTTAAGCTCCTGTTCCCTACAGGTTGCAATTTGTCCTGAAGATGAACGGGAAGAGGGGCAACCAATGAGAGACTAGATCTAGGTGTTGGGACAGGCACAGGTCACTCTATTTTCCCATCAGGAAGAAGAATTAACCACAGGCTCAGCCTGCCTCCAGGAACCAGAATAGGGCCTGAGGCAATCTCGCGCTTTTGTGGCCAGCTCCCAAAAAAGCGAGTTGAAAAATGGAACTCACGGACACTGCAATTCACAAACCCGCAGAGTTATAAATGATAACTCTCATCCACAGATATATTGAGGGAAGGCAATGAAGAGGATTTGAAAGCAAGGCAGAATTGCAGGAAAGAGATTTCAGGAGGTAGATTCGAATCGCCTTTAAAGCACATGAAAAGCGGCAAATCGTCGACAATTATGCCCTTGGCCAAAAAGGGCGTATGCGTTTTTTCTTGAATATATTCAGGAAAAAACGAATACGCCCTTTTTGGCCAACCAAGCAACCTGGAAAGGCAAATCAGCGCTACAAAGAGGTCTCGCTTCCCATCGGTCAAAAGGGCCATGCTGCAAAAAGTGTCAAAACCAGAAATGCAGGACAGGCCATGGAGAAATGGCAGCCTTGCTACGCTGATGGGCGGGATGTACATTGCCAAAAGCCACTCTGGAGAAGTGTACGGTGTGTCCTGAAACATCGAAAAAACACAGCTTAGGGAGCATAGGGCACGTCCACTCACGGGCGTATAAATTGGGAAAACTAAAAATCAGCAAGACACAGGCACCCCAATGTTTAGGGCTGCTATGTTGACAAGAACCTCCACTTCATGACACCTTAAATATCCCAGGAAAGAGAAAAATGGATAAAGAAGTTGTGGTCCTTATGTACAAAGGAATATCACTCAGACATGAAATCAATATCATAAGGCTAGTAGAAGCAAGATGAGTGGATTTAGGTATGACGATTCTAAGTGAAATAAGTGACACAGAAAAAGACACTTATCATAAGCTATCACTTATAGAGGGAATGTAAAAACCGCTACACCTGAACTGAATTACAAAACAGAACAGAGTCACACGTTTAGAAAACACACTATGGCTGCTTAACGGGAAAGGTGAGGTGGGGTGATGCATAAAACAAGGGCTTCAAATTCGCTCAGATACCGTTCCATACACCCAATATGTAATAGACAAGACCTACTCCTTGCTCAGTGAACTGGACTCAACACCCCCTATTCACCGCACAAGAATATATGTGACTAGTAAGAATCTTAAAACCTATGTATTGATATCTGTCTGGAAGTGAGTCAAGTGGGTGTAAAGCCGCATAAACACAGCCCTGAAAAGCAGCTAAACCCCATTATAAAATAAATTACTTTTAAAAACCCGTAAAACAAAGACAGTGAAAGAGAGAGAAATTCTTACAAAATTCGTTCAGAGACTGTGATGCAACCTGGATTGACCATATCTAGACCCACAGCTGGATGAGACATAAGGGTGGACACTCTTGGGGCTTAGAGGTTGGGTGAGGTTGGGTGAGCAAACGCAGACCCTTTAAAGTAATACTGTGTGTTACCCATCCCATGGTTCCTAAATCTCCAGGTTCAAAGGCATCTTCCTACATCGAAAACATGCATGAGAAACCCAGAAGATGGTACACCGTGTGATTTTGAAAGGTTTCTAAAACGCACCCAATTTCTCATCTCCTTGTGCTCGGGTTCGCCTTTCCAGCTACTTTACTAGCAATCTCCCTACTTGGAGAATCAGCACCTTTAAGCTCCTGTTCCCTACAGGTTGCAATTTGTCCTGAGGATGAACGGGAAGAGGGGCAACCAATGAGAGATTAGATCTAGGTGTTGGGACAGGCCCAGGTCACTCTATTTTCCCATCAGGAAGAAGAATTAACCACAGGCTCAGCCTGCCGCCAGGAACCAGAATAGGGCCTGAGGCAATCCCGCGCTTTTGCGGCCAGCTCCCAAAAAAGCGAGTTGAAAAATGGAGCTCAGGGACACTGCAATTCACAAACCCGCAGAGTTATAAATGATAACTCTCATCCACAGATATATTGAGGGAAGGCAACGAAGAGGATTTGAAAGCAAGGCAGAATTGCAGGAAACAGATTTCAGGAGGTAGATTCGAATCGCCTTTAAAGCACATGAAAAGCGGCAAAACGTCGACAATGATGCCCTTGGCCAAAAAGGGCGTATGCGTTTTTTCCTGAATATATTCAGGAAAAAACGCATACGCCCTTTTTGGCCAACCAAGCAACCTGGAAAGGCAAATCAGCGCTACAAAGAGGTCTCGCTTCCCATCGGTCAAAAGGGCCATGCTGCAAAAAGTTTCAAAACCAGAAATGCAGGACAGGCCATGGAGAAATGGCAGCCTTGCTACGCTGATGGGTGGGATGTAAATTGCCAACAGCCACTCTGGAGAAGTGTACGGTGTGTCCTGAAACATCGAAAAAACACAGCATAGGGAGCATAGGGCACGTCCACTCATGAGCGTATAAATTGGAAAAACTAAAAATCAGCAAGACACAGGCACCCCAATGTTTAGGGCTGCTATGTTGACAAGAACCTCCACTTCATGACACCTTAAATATCCCAGGAAAGAGATAAATGGATAAAGAAGTTGTGGTCCTTATGTACAAAGGAATATCTCTCAGACATGAAATCAATGTCATAAGGCTAGTAGAAGCAAGATGAGTGGATTTAGGTATGACGATTCTAAGTGAAATAAGTCACACAGAAAAAGACACTTATCATAAGCTATCACTTATAGAGAGAATGTAAAAACCGCTACAATTGAACTGAATTACAAAACAGAACAGAGTAACACGTTTAGAAAACACACTATGGCTGCTTAACGGGAAAGGTGAGGTGGGGTGATGCATAAAACAAGGGTTTCAAATTCGCTCAGATACTGTTCCATACACCCAATATGTAATAGACAAGACCTACTCCTTGCTCAGTGAACTGGACTCAACACCCCCTATTCACCGCACAAGAATATATCTGACTAGTAAGAATCGTAAAACCTATGTATTGATATCTCTCTGGAAGTGAGCCAAGTGTGTGTAAAGCCGCATAAACACAGCCGTGAAAAGCAGCTAAACCCCATTATAAAAATAAATTACTTTTAAAAACCCGTAAAACAAAGACAGTGAAAGAGAGAGAAATTCTTACAAAATTCGTTCAGGGGCTGTGATGCAACCTGGATTGACCATATCTAGACCCACACCTGGATGAGACATAAGGGTGGACACTCTTGGGGCTGAGAGGTTGGGTGAGGTTGGGTGAGCAAACTCAGACCCTTTAAAGTAATACTGCGTGGTACCCATCCCATGGGTCCCAAATCTCCAGGTTCAAGGGCATCTTCCTACATCGAAAACATGCATGAGAAACCCAGAAGATGGTACACCGTGTGATTTTGAAAGGTTTCTAAAACGCACCGCATTTCTCATCTCCTTGTGCTAGGGTTCGCCTTTCCAGCTACTTTATTGCAATCTCCCTACTTGGAGAATCAGCACCTTTAAGCTCCTGTTCCCTACAGGTTGCAATTTGTCCTGAAGATGAACGGGAAGAGGGGCAACCAATGAGAGACTAGATCTAGGTGTTGGGACAGGCACAGGTCACTCTATTTTCCCATCAGGAAGAAGAATTAACCACAGGCTCAGCCTGCCTCCAGGAACCAGAATACGGCCTGAGGCAATCTCGCGCTTTTGTGGCCAGCTCCCAAAAAAGCGAGTTGAAAAATGGAGCTCAGGGACACTGCAATTCACAAACCCGCAGAGTTATAAATGATAACTCTCATCCACAGATATATTGAGGGAAGGCAACGAAGAGGATTTGAAAGCAAGGCAGAATTGCAGGAAACAGATTTCAGGAGGTAGATTCGAATCGCCTTTAAAGCACATGAAAAGCGGCAAAACGTCGACAATGATGCCCTTGGCCAAAAAGGGCGTATGCGTTTTTTCCTGAATATATTCAGGAAAAAACGCATACGCCCTTTTTGGCCAACCAAGCAACCTGGAAAGGCAAATCGGCGCTACAAAGAGGTCTCGCTTCCCATCGGTCAAAAGGGCCATGCTGCAAAAAGTGTCAAAACCAGAAATGCAGGACAGGCCATGGAGAAATGGCAGCCTTGCTACGCTGATGGGCGGGATGTAAATTGCCAACAGCCACTCTGGAGAAGTGTACGGTGTGTCCTGAAACATCGAAAAAACACAGCTTAGGGAGCATAGGGCACGTCCACTCATGGGCGTATAAATTGGGAAAACTAAAAATCAGCAAGACACAGGCACCCTAATGTTTAGGGCTGCTATGTTGACAAGAACCTCCACTTCATGACACCTTAAATCTCAGAGGAAAGAGAAAAATGGATAAAGAAGTTGTGGTCCTTATATACAATGGAATATCACTCAGACATGAAATCAATGTCATAAGGCTAGTAGAAGCAAGATGAGTGGATTTAGGTATGACGATTCTAAGTGAAATAAGTGACACAGAAAAAGACACTTATCATAAGCTATCACTTATAGAGGGAATGTAAAAACCGCTACACCTGAACTGAATTACAAAACAGAACAGAGTCACACGTTTAGAAAACACACTATGGCTGCTTAACGGGAAAGGTGAGGTGGGGTGATGCATAAAACAAGGGTTTCAAATTCCCTCAGATACCGTTCCATACACCCAATATGTAATAGACAAGACCTACCCCTTGCTCAGTGAACTGGACTCAACACCCCCTATTCACCGCACAAGAATATATGTGACTAGTAAGAATCTTAAAACCTATGTATTGATATCTGTCTGGAAGTGAGTCAAGTGGGTGTAAAGCCGCATAAACACAGCCGTGAAAAGCAGCTAAACCCCATTATAAAAATAAATTACTTTTAAAAACCCGTAAAACAAAGACAGTGAAAGAGAGAGAAATTCTTACACAATTCGTTCAGAGGCTGTGATGCAACCTGGATTGACCATATCTAGACCCACAGCTGGATGAGACATAAGGGTGGACACTCTTGGGGCTTAGAGTTTGGGTGAGGTTGGGTGAGCAAACGCAGACCCTTTAAAGTAATACTGTGTGGTACCCATCCCATGGGTCCCAAATCTCCAGGTTCAAGGGCATCTTCCTACAACGAAAACATGCATGAGAAACCCAGAAGATGGTACACCGTGTGATTTTGAAAGGTTTCTAAAACGCACCCAATTTCTCATCTCCTTGTGCTCGGGTTCGCCTTTCCAGCTACTTTACTAGCAATCTCCCTACTTGGAGAATCAGCACCTTTAAGCTCCTGTTCCCTACAGGTTGCAATTTGTCCTGAGGATGAACGGGAAGAGGGGCAACCAATGAGAGACTAGATCTAGGTGTTGGGACAGGCCCAGGTCACTCTATTTTCCCATCAGGAAGAAGAATTAACCACAGGCTCAGCCTGCCGCCAGGAACCAGAATAGGGCCTGAGGCAATCCCGCGCTTTTGCGGCCAGCTCCCAAAAAAGCGAGTTGAAAAATGGAGCTCAGGGACACTGCAATTCACAAACCCGCAGAGTTATAAGTGATAACTCTCATCCACAGATATATTGAGGGAAGGCAACGAAGAGGATTTGAAAGCAAGGCAGAATTGCAGGAAACAGATTTCAGGAGGTAGATTCGAATCGCCTTTAAAGCACATGAAAAGCGGCAAAACGTCGACAATGATGCCCTTGGCCAAAAAGGGCGTATGCGTTTTTTCCTGAATATATTCAGGAAATAACGCATACGCCCTTTTTGGCCAACCAAGCAACCTGGAAAGGCAAATCAGCGCTACAAAGAAGTCTCGCTTCCCATCGGTCAAAAGGGCCATGCTGCAAAAAGTGTCAAAACCAGAAATGCAGTACAGGCCATGGAGAAATGGCAGCCTTGCTACGCTGATGGGCGGGATGTACTTTGCCAAAAGCCACTCTGGAGAAGTGTACGGTGTGTCCTGAAACATCGAAAAAACACAGCTTAGGGAGCATAGGGCACGTCCACTCATGGGCGTATAAATTGGGAAAACTAAAAATCAGCAAGACACAGGCACCCCAATGTTTAGGGCTGCTATGTTGACAAGAACCTCCACTTCACGACACCTTAAATATCCCAGGAAAGAGAAAAATGGATAAAGAAGTTGTGGTCATTAGGTACAAAGGAATATCACTCAGACATGAAATCAATATCATAAGGCTAGTAGAAGCAAGATGAGTGGATTTAGGTATGACGATTCTAAGTGAAATAACTGACACAGAAAAAGACACTTATCATAAGCTATCACTTATAGAGGGAATGTAAAATCCGCTACACCTGAACTGAATTACAAAACAGAACAGAGTCACACGTTTAGAAAACACACTATGGCTGCTTAACGGGAAAGGTGAGGTGGGTTGATGCATAAAACAAGGGTTTCAAATTCGCTCAGATACCGTTCCATACACCCAATATGTAATAGACAAGACCTACCCCTTGCTCAGTGAACTGGACTCAACACCCCCTATTCACCGCACAAGAATATATGTGACTAGTAAGAATCTTAAAACCTATGTATTGATATCTGTCTGGAAGTGAGTCAAGTGGGTGTAAAGCCGCATAAACACAGCCGTGAAAAGCAGCTAAACCCCATTATAAAAATAAATTACTTTTAAAAACCCGTAAAACAAAGACAGTGAAAGAGAGAGAAATTCTTACAAAATTCGTTCAGAGGCTGTGATGCAACCTGGATTGACCATATCTAGACCCACAGCTGGATGAGACATAAGGGTGGACACTCTTGGGGCTTAGAGTTTGGGTGAGGTTGGGTGAGCAAACGCAGACCCTTTAAAGTAATACTGTGTGGTACCCATCCCATGGGTCCCAAATCTCCAGGTTCAAGGGCATCTTCCTACATCGAAAACATGCATGAGAAACCCAGAAGATGGTACACCGTGTGATTTTGAAAGGTTTCTAAAACGCACCCAATTTCTCATCTCCTTGTGCTCAGGTTCGCCTTTCCAGCTACTTTACTAGCAATCTCCCTACTTGGAGAATCAGCACCTTTAAGCTCCTGTTCCCTACAGGTTGCAATTTGTCCTGAGGATGAACGGGAAGAGGGGCAACCAATGAGAGACTAGATCTAGGTGTTGGGACAGGCCCAGGTCACTCTATTTTCCCATCAGGAAGAAGAATTAACCACAGGCTCAGCCTGCCGCCAGGAACCAGAATAGGGCCTGAGGCAATCCCGCGCTTTTGCGGCCAGCTCCCAAAAAAGCGAGTTGAAAAATGGAGCTCAGGGACACTGCAATTCACAAACCCGCAGAGTTATAAGTGATAACTCTCATCCACAGATATATTGAGGGAAGGCAACGAAGAGGATTTGAAAGCAAGGCAGAATTGCAGGAAACAGATTTCAGGAGGTAGATTCGAATCGCCTTTAAAGCACATGAAAAGCGGCAAAACGTCGACAATGATGCCCTTGGCCAAAAAGGGCGTATGCGTTTTTTCCTGAATATATTCAGGAAATAACGCATACGCCCTTTTTGGCCAACCAAGCAACCTGGAAAGGCAAATCAGCGCTACAAAGAAGTCTCGCTTCCCATCGGTCAAAAGGGCCATGCTGCAAAAAGTGTCAAAACCAGAAATGCAGTACAGGCCATGGAGAAATGGCAGCCTTGCTACGCTGATGGGCGGGATGTAAATTGCCAACAGCCACTCTGGAGAAGTGTACGGTGTGTCCTGAAACATCGAAAAAACACAGCTTAGGGAGCATAGGGCACGTCCACTCATGGGCGTATAAATTGGGAAAACTAAAAATCAGCAAGACACAGGCACCCTAATGTTTAGGGCTGCTATGTTGACAAGAACCTCCACTTCATGACACCTTAAATCTCAGAGGAAAGAGAAAAATGGATAAAGAAGTTGTGGTCCTTATGTACAAAGGAATATCACTCAGACATGAAATCAATGTCATAAGGCTAGTAGAAGCAAGATGAGTGGATTTAGGTATGACGATTCTAAGTGAAATCAGTCACACAGAAAAAGACACTTATCATAAGCTATCTCTTATAGAGAGAATGTAAAAACCGCTACAATTGAACTGAATTAAAAAACAGAACAGAGTCACACGTTTAGAAAACACACTATGGCTGCTTAACGGGAAAGGTGAGGTGGGGTGATGCATAAAACAAGGGTTTCAAATTCGCTCAGATACTTTTCCATACACCCAATATGTAATAGACAAGACCTACTCCTTGCTCAGTGAACTGGACTCAACACCCCCTATTCACCGCACAAGAATATATCTGACTAGTAAGAATCGTAAAACCTATGTATTGATATCTCTCTGGAAGTGAGCCAAGTGGGTGTAAAGCCGCATAAACACAGCCGTGAAAAGCAGCTAAACCCCATTATAAAAATAAATTACTTTTAAAAACCCGTAAAACAAAGACAGTGAAAGAGAGAGAAATTCTTACAAAATTCGTTCAGGGGCTGTGATGCAACCTGCATTGACCATATCTAGACCCACACCTGGATGAGACATAAGGGTGGACACTCTTGGGGCTGAGAGGTTGGGTGAGGTTGGGTGAGCAAACTCAGACCCTTTAAAGTAATACTGCGTGGTACCCATCCCATGGGTCCCAAATCTCCAGGTTCAAGGGCATCTTCCTACATCGAAAACATGCATGAGAAACCCAGAAGATGGTACACCGTGTGATTTTGAAAGGTTTCTAAAACGCACCCCATTTCTCATCTCCTTGTGCTAGGGTTCGCCTTTCCAGCTACTTTACTAGCAATCTCCCTACTTGGAGAATCAGCACCTTTAAGCTCCTGTTCCCTACAGGTTGCAATTTGTCCTGAAGATGAACGGGAAGAGGGGCAACCAATGAGAGACTAGATCTAGGTGTTGGGACAGGCACAGGTCACTCTATTTTCCCATCAGGAAGAAGAATTAACCACAGGCTCAGCCTGCCTCCAGGAACCAGAATAGGGCCTGAGGCAATCTCGCGCTTTTGTGGCCAGCTCCCAAAAAAGCGAGTTTGAAAATGGAGCTCAGGGACACTGCAATTCACAAACCCGCAGAGTTATAAATGATAACTCTCATCCACAGATATATTGAGGGAAGGCAACGAAGAGGATTTGAAAGCAAGGCAGAATTGCAGGAAAGAGATTTCAGGAGGTAGATTCGAATCGCCTTTAAAGCACATGAAAAGCGGCAAAACGTCGACAATTATGCCCTTGGCCAAAAAGGGCGTATGCGTTTTTTCCTGAATATATTCAGGAAAAAACGCATACGCCCTTTTTGGCCAACCAAGCAACCTGGAAAGGCAAATCAGCGCTACAAAGAGGTCTCGCTTCCCATCGGTCAAAAGGGCCATGCTGCAAAAAGTGTCAAAACCAGAAATGCAGTACAGGCCATGGAGAAATGGCAGCCTTGCTACGCTGATGGGCGGGATGTAAATTGCCAAAAGCCACTCTGGAGAAGTGTACGGTGTGTCATGAAACATCGAAAAAACACAGCTTAGGGAGCATAGGGCAAGTCCACTCATGGGCGTATAAATTGGGAAAACTAAAAATCAGCAAGACACAGGCACCCCAATGTTTAGGGCTGCTATGTTGACAAGAACCTCCACTTCATGACACCTTAAATATCCCAGGAAAGAGAAAAATGGATAAAGAATTTGTGGTCCTTATGTACAAAGGAATATCACTCAGACATGAAATCAATGTCATAAGGCTAGTAGAAGCAAGATGAGTGGATTTAGGTATGACGATTCTAAGTGAAATAAGTGACACAGAAAAAGACACTTATCATAAGCTATCACTTATAGAGGGAATGTAAAAACCGCTACACCTGAACTGAATTACAAAACAGAACAGAGTCACACGTTTAGAAAACACACTATGGCTGCTTAACGGGAAAGGTGAGGTGGGGTGATGCATAAAACAAGGGTTTCAAATTCCCTCAGATACCGTTCCATACACCCAATATGTAATAGACAAGACCTACCCCTTGCTCAGTGAACTGGACTCAACACCCCCTATTCACCGCACAAGAATATATGTGACTAGTAAGAATCTTAAAACCTATGTATTGATATCTGTCTGGAAGTGAGTCAAGTGGGTGTAAAGCCGCATAAACACAGCCGTGAAAAGCAGCTAAACCCCATTATAAAAATAAATTACTTTTAAAAACCCGTAAAACAAAGACAGTGAAAGAGAGAGAAATTCTTACAAAATTCGTTCAGAGGCTGTGATGCAACCTGGATTGACCATATCTAGACCCACAGCTGGATGAGACATAAGGGTGGACACTCTTGGGGCTTAGAGTTTGGGTGAGGTTGGGTGAGCAAACGCAGACCCTTTAAAGTAATACTGTGTGGTACCCATCCCATGGGTCCCAAATCTCCAGGTTCAAGGGCATCTTCCTACATCGAAAACATGCATGAGAAACCCAGAAGATGGTACACCGTGTGATTTTGAAAGGTTTCTAAAACGCACCCAATTTCTCATCTCCTTGTGCTCGGGTTCGCCTTTCCAGCTACTTTACTAGCAATCTCCCTACTTGGAGAATCAGCACCTTTAAGCTCCTGTTCCCTACAGGTTGCAATTTGTCCTGAGGATGAACGGGAAGAGGGGCAACCAATGAGAGACTAGATCTAGGTGTTGGGACAGGCCCAGGTCACTCTATTTTCCCATCAGGAAGAAGAATTAACCACAGGCTCAGCCTGCCGCCAGGAACCAGAATAGGGCCTGAGGCAATCCCGCGCTTTTGCGGCCAGCTCCCAAAAAAGCGAGTTGAAAAATGGAGCTCAGGGACACTGCAATTCACAAACCCGCAGAGTTATAAGTGATAACTCTCATCCACAGATATATTGAGGGAAGGCAACGAAGAGGATTTAAAAGCAAGGCAGAATTGCAGGAAACAGATTTCAGGAGGTAGATTCGAATCGCCTTTAAAGCACATGAAAAGCGGCAAAACGTCGACAATGATGCCCTTGGCCAAAAAGGGCGTATGCGTTTTTTCCTGAATATATTCAGGAAAAAACGCATACGCCCTTTTTGGCCAACCAAGCAACCTGGAAAGGCAAATCAGCGCTACAAAGAGGTCTCGCTTCCCATCGGTCAAAAGGGCCATGCTGCAAAAAGTGTCAAAACCAGAAATGCAGTACAGGCCATGGAGAAATGGCAGCCTTGCTACGCTGATGGGCGGGATGTAAATTGCCAAAAGCCACTCTGGAGAAGTGTACGGTGTGTCCTGAAACATCGAAAAAACACAGCTTAGGGAGCATAGGGCAAGTCCACTCATGGGCGTATAAATTGGGAAAACTAAAAATCAGCAAGACACAGGCACCCCAATGTTTAGGGCTGCTATGTTGACAAGAACCTCCACTTCATGACACCTTAAATATCCCAGGAAAGAGAAAAATGGATAAAGAATTTGTGGTCCTTATGTACAAAGGAATATCACTCAGACATGAAATCAATGTCATAAGGCTAGTAGAAGCAAGATGAGTGGATTTAGGTATGACGATTCTAAGTGAAATAAGTGACACAGAAAAAGACACTTATCATAAGCTATCACTTATAGAGGGAATGTAAAAACCGCTACACCTGAACTGAATTACAAAACAGAACAGAGTCACACGTTTAGAAAACACACTATGGCTGCTTAACGGGAAAGGTGAGGTGGGGTGATGCATAAAACAAGGGTTTCAAATTCCCTCAGATACCGTTCCATACACCCAATATGTAATAGACAAGACCTACCCCTTGCTCAGTGAACTGGACTCAACACCCCCTATTCACCGCACAAGAATATATGTGACTAGTAAGAATCTTAAAACCTATGTATTGATATCTGTCTGGAAGTGAGTCAAGTGGGTGTAAAGCCGCATAAACACAGCCGTGAAAAGCAGCTAAACCCCATTATAAAAATAAATTACTTTTAAAAACCCGTAAAACAAAGACAGTGAAAGAGAGAGAAATTCTTACAAAATTCGTTCAGAGGCTGTGATGCAACCTGGATTGACCATATCTAGACCCACAGCTGGATGAGACATAAGGGTGGACACTCTTGGGGCTTAGAGTTTGGGTGAGGTTGGGTGAGCAAACGCAGACCCTTTAAAGTAATACTGTGTGGTACCCATCCCATGGGTCCCAAATCTCCAGGTTCAAGGGCATCTTCCTACATCGAAAACATGCATGAGAAACCCAGAAGATGGTACACCGTGTGATTTTGAAAGGTTTCTAAAACGCACCCAATTTCTCATCTCCTTGTGCTCGGGTTCGCCTTTCCAGCTACTTTACTAGCAATCTCCCTACTTGGAGAATCAGCACCTTTAAGCTCCTGTTTCCTACAGGTTGCAATTTGTCCTGAGGATGAACGGGAAGAGGGGCAACCAATGAGAGACTAGATCTAGGTGTTGGGACAGGCCCAGGTCACTCTATTTTCCCATCAGGAAGAAGAATTAACCACAGGCTCAGCCTGCCGCCAGGAACCAGAATAGGGCCTGAGGCAATCCCGCGCTTTTGCGGCCAGCTCCCAAAAAAGCGAGTTGAAAAATGGAGCTCAGGGACACTGCAATTCACAAACCCGCAGAGTTATAAGTGATAACTCTCATCCACAGATATATTGAGGGAAGGCAACGAAGAGGATTTGAAAGCAAGGCAGAATTGCAGGAAACAGATTTCAGGAGGTAGATTCGAATCGCCTTTAAAGCACATGAAAAGCGGCAAAACGTCGACAATGATGCCCTTGGCCAAAAAGGGCGTATGCGTTTTTTCCTGAATATATTCAGGAAATAACGCATACGCCCTTTTTGGCCAACCAAGCAACCTGGAAAGGCAAATCAGCGCTACAAAGAAGTCTCGCTTCCCATCGGTCAAAAGGGCCATGCTGCAAAAAGTGTCAAAACCAGAAATGCAGTACAGGCCATGGAGAAATGGCAGCCTTGCTACGCTGATGGGCGGGATGTACATTGCCAAAAGCCACTCTGGAGAAGTGTACGGTGTGTCCTGAAACATCGAAAAAACACAGCTTAGGGAGCATAGGGCACGTCCACTCATGGGCGTATAAATTGGGAAAATTAAAATCAGCAAGACACAGGCACCCCAATGTTTAGGGCTGCTATGTTGACAAGAACCTCCACTTCATGACACCTTAAATATCCCAGGAAAGAGAAAAATGGATAAAGAAGTTGTGGTCCTTATGTACAAAGGAATATCACTCAGACATGAAATCAATATCATAAGTCTAGTAGAAGCAAGATGAGTGGATTTAGGTATGACGATTCTAAGTGAAATAACTGACACAGAAAAAGACACTTATCATAAGCTATCACTTATAGAGGGAATGTAAAAACCGCTACACCTGAACTGAATTACAAAACAGAACAGAGTCACACGTTTAGAAAACACACTATGGCTGCTTAACGGGAAAGGTGAGGTGGGGTGATGCATAAAACAAGGGTTTCAAATTCGCTCAGATACCGTTCCATACACCCAATATGTAATAGACAAGACCTACTCCTTGCTCAGTGAACTGGACTCAACACCCCCTATTCACCGCACAAGAATATATGTGACTAGTAAGAATCTTAAAACCTATGTATTGATATCTCTCTGGAAGTGTGTCAAGTGGGTGTAAAGCCGCAAAAACACAGCCGTGAAAAGCAGCTAAACCCCATTATAAAAATAAATTACTTTTAAAAACCCGTAAAACAAAGACAGTGAAAGAGAGAGAAATTCTTACAAAATTCGTTCAGAGGCTGTGATGCAACCTGGATTGACCATATCTAGACCCACAGCTGGATGAGACATAAGGGTGGACACTCTTGGGGCTTAGAGGTTGGGTTAGGTTGGGTGAGCAAACGCAGACCCTTTAAAGTAATACTGTGTGGTACCCATCCCATGGGTCCCAAATCTCCAGGTTCAAGGGCATCTTCCTACATCGAAAACATGCATGAGAAACCCAGAAGATGGTGCACCGTGTGATTTTGAAAGGTTTCTAAAACGCACCCAATTTCTCATCTCCTTGTGCTCGGGTTCGCCTTTCCAGCTACTTTACTAGCAATCTCCCTACTTGGAGAATCAGCACCTTTAAGCTCCTGTTCCCTACAGGTTGCAATTTGTCCTGAGGATGAACGGGAAGAGGGGCAACCAATGAGAGACTAGATCTAGGTGTTGGGACAGGCCCAGGTCACTCTATTTTCCCATCAGGAAGAAGAATTAACCACAGGCTCAGCCTGCCGCCAGGAACCAGAATAGGGCCTGAGGCAATCCCGCGCTTTTGCGGCCAGCTCCAAAAAAAGCGAGTTGAAAAATGGAGCTCAGGGACACTGCAATTCACAAACCCGCAGAGTTATAAGTGATAACTCTCATCCACAGATATATTGAGGGAAGGCAACGAAGAGGATTTGAAAGCAAGGCAGAATTGCAGGAAACAGATTTCAGGAGGTAGATTCGAATCGCCTTTAAAGCACATGAAAAGCGGCAAAACGTCGACAATGATGCCCTTGGCCAAAAAGGGCGTATGCGTTTTTTCCTGAATATATTCAGGAAATAACGCATACGCCCTTTTTGGCCAACCAAGCAACCTGGAAAGGCAAATCAGCGCTACAAAGAAGTCTCGCTTCCCATCGGTCAAAAGGGCCATGCTGCAAAAAGTGTCAAAACCAGAAATGCAGTACAGGCCATGGAGAAATGGCAGCCTTGCTACGCTGATGGGCGGGATGTACATTGACAAAAGCCACTCTGGAGAAGTGTACGGTGTGTCCTGAAACATCGAAAAAACACAGCTTAGGGAGCATAGGGCACGTCCACTCATGGGCGTATAAATTGGGAAAACTAAAAATCAGCAAGACACAGGCACCCCAATGTTTAGGGCTGCTATGTTGACAAGAACCTCCACTTCATGACACCTTAAATATCCCAGGAAAGAGAAAAATGGATAAAGAAGTTGTGGTCATTAGGTACAAAGGAATATCACTCAGACATGAAATCAATATCATAAGGCTAGTAGAAGCAAGATGAGTGGATTTAGGTATGACGATTCTAAGTGAAATAACTGACACAGAAAAAGACACTTATCATAAGCTATCACTTATAGAGGGAATGTAAAAACCGCTACACCTGAACTGAATTACAAAACAGAACAGAGTCACACGTTTAGAAAACACACTATGGCTGCTTAACGGGAAAGGTGAGGTGGGGTGATGCATAAAACAAGGGTTTCAAATTCGCTCAGATACCGTTCCATACACCCAATATGTAATAGACAAGACCTACCCCTTGCTCAGTGAACTGGACACAACACCCCCTATTCACCGCACAAGAATATATGTGACTAGTAAGAATCTTAAAACCTATGTATTGATATCTGTCTGGAAGTGAGTCAAGTGGGTGTAAAGCCGCATAAACACAGCCGTGAAAAGCAGCTAAACCCCATTATAAAAATAAATTACTTTTAAAAACCCGTAAAACAAAGACAGTGAAAGAGAGAGAAATTCTTACAAAATTCGTTCAGAGGCTGTGATGCAACCTGGATTGACCATATCTAGACCCACAGCTGGATGAGACATAAGGGTGGACACTCTTGGGGCTTAGAGTTTGGGTGAGGTTGGGTGAGCAAACGCAGACCCTTTAAAGTAATACTGTGTGGTACCCATCCCATGGGTCCCAAATCTCCAGGTTCAAGGGCATCTTCCTACATCGAAAACATGCATGAGAAACCCAGAAGATGGTACACCGTGTGATTTTGAAAGGTTTCTAAAACGCACCCAATTTCTCATCTCCTTCTGCTCGGGTTCGCCTTTCCAGCTACTTTACTAGCAATCTCCCTACTTGGAGAATCAGCACCTTTAAGCTCCTGTTCCCTACAGGTTGCAATTTGTCCTGAGGATGAACGGGAAGAGGGGCAACCAATGAGAGACTAGATCTAGGTGTTGGGACAGGCCCAGGTCACTCTATTTTCCCATCAGGAAGAAGATTTAACCACAGGCTCAGCCTGAGGCCAGGAACCAGAATAGGGCCTGAGGCAATCCCGCGCTTTGCGACCAGCTCCCAAAAAAGCGAGTTGAAAAATGGAGCTCAGGGACACTGCAATTCACAAACCCGCAGAGTTATAAGTGATAACTCTCATCCACAGATATATTGAGGGAAGGCAACGAAGAGGATTTGAAAGCAAGGCAGAATTGCAGGAAACAGATTTCAGGAGGTAGATTCGAATCGCCTTTAAAGCACATGAAAAGCGGCAAAACGTCGACAATGATGCCCTTGGCCAAAAAGGGCGTATGCGTTTTTTCCTGAATATATTCAGGAAATAACGCATACGCCCTTTTTGGCCAACCAAGCAACCTGGAAAGGCAAATCAGCGCTACAAAGAAGTCTCGCTTCCCATCGGTCAAAAGGGCCATGCTGCAAAAAGTGTCAAAACCAGAAATGCAGTACAGGCCATGGAGAAATGGCAGCCTTGCTACGCTGATGGGCGGGATGTACATTGCCAAAAGCCACTCTGGAGAAGTGTACGGTGTGTCCTGAAACATCGAAAAAACACAGCTTAGGGAGCATAGGGCACGTCCACTCATGGGCGTATAAATTGGGAAAACTAAAAATCAGCAAGACACAGGCACCCCAAAGTTTGGGGCTGCTCTGTTGACAAGAACCTCCACTTCATGACACCTTAAATATCCCAGGAAAGAGAAAAATGGATAAAGAAGTTGTGGTCCTTATGTACAAAGGAATATCACTCAGACATGAAATCAATATCATAAGGCTAGTAGAAGCAAGATGAGTGGATTTAGGTATGACGATTCTAAGTGAAATAACTGACACAGAAAAAGACACTTATCATAAGCTATCACTTATAGAGGGAATGTAAAAACCGCTACACCTGAACTGAATTACAAAACAGAACAGAGTCACACGTTTAGAAAACACACTATGGCTGCTTAACGGGAAAGGTGAGGTGGGGTGATGCATAAAACAAGGGTTTCAAATTCGCTCAGGTACCGTTCCATACACCCAATATGTAATAGACAAGACCTACTCCTTGCTCAGTGAACTGGACTCAACACCCCCTATTCACCGCACAAGAATATATGTGACTAGTAAGAATCTTAAAACCTATGTATTGATATCTCTCTGGAAGTGAGTCAAGTGGGTGTAAAGCCGCATAAACACAGCCGTGAAAAGCAGCTAAACCCCATTATAAAAATAAATTACTTTTAAAAACCCGTAAAACAAAGACAGTGAAAGAGAGAGAAATTCTTACAAAATTCGTTCAGGGGCTGTGATGCAACCTGCATTGACCATATCTAGACCCACACCTGGATGAGACATAAGGGTGGACACTCTTGGGGCTGAGAGGTTGGGTGAGGTTGGGTGAGCAAACTCAGACCCTTTAAAGTAATACTGCGTGGTACCCATCCCATGGGTCCCAAATCTCCAGGTTCAAGGGCATCTTCCTACATCGAAAACATGCATGAGAAACCCAGAAGATGGTACACCGTGTGATTTTGAAAGGTTTCTAAAACGCACCCCATTTCTCATCTCCTTGTGCTAGGGTTCGCCTTTCCAGCTACTTTACTAGCAATCTCCCTACTTGGAGAATCAGCACCTTTAAGCTCCTGTTCCCTACAGGTTGCAATTTGTCCTGAAGATGAACGGGAAGAGGGGCAAACAATGAGAGACTAGATCTAGGTGTTGGGACAGGCACAGGTCACTCTATTTTCCCATCAGGAAGAAGAATTAACCACAGGCTCAGCCTGCCTCCAGGAACCAGAATAGGGCCTGAGGCAATCTCGCGCTTTTGTGGCCAGCTCCCAAAAAAGCGAGTTTGAAAATGGAGCTCAGGGACACTGCAATTCACAAACCCGCAGAGTTATAAATGATAACTCTCATCCACAGATATATTGAGGGAAGGCAACGAAGAGGATTTGAAAGCAAGGCAGAATTGCAGGAAAGAGATTTCAGGAGGTAGATTCGAATCGCCTTTAAAGCACATGAAAAGCGGCAAAACGTCGACAATTATGCCCTTGGCCAAAAAGGGCGTATGCGTTTTTTCCTGAATATATTCAGGAAAAAACGCATACGCCCTTTTTGGCCAACCAAGCAACCTGGAAAGGCAAATCAGCGCTACAAAGAGGTCTCGCTTCCCATCGGTCAAAAGGGCCATGCTGCAAAAAGTGTCAAAACCAGAAATGCAGTACAGGCCATGGAGAAATGGCAGCCTTGCTACGCTGATGGGCGGGATGTAAATTGCCAAAAGGCACTCTGGAGAAGTGTACGGTGTGTCCTGAAACATCGAAAAAACACAGCTTAGGGAGCATAGGGCAAGTCCACTCATGGGCGTATAAATTGGGAAAACTAAAAATCAGCAAGACACAGGCACCCCAATGTTTAGGGCTGCTATGTTGACAAGAACCTCCACTTCATGACACCTTAAATATCCCAGGAAAGAGAAAAATGGATAAAGAAGTTGTGGTCCTTATGTACAAAGGAATATCACTCAGACATGAAATCAATGTCATAAGGCTAGTAGAAGCAAGATGAGTGGATTTAGGTATGACGATTCTAAGTGAAATAAGTGACACAGAAAAAGACACTTATCATAAGCTATCACTTATAGAGGGAATGTAAAAACCGCTACACCTGAACTGAATTACAAAACAGAACAGAGTCACACGTTTAGAAAACACACTATGGCTGCTTAACGGGAAAGGTGAGGTGGGGTGATGCATAAAACAAGGGTTTCAAATTCCCTCAGATACCGTTCCATACACCCAATATGTAATAGACAAGACCTACCCCTTGCTCAGTGAACTGGACTCAACACCCCCTATTCACCGCACAAGAATATATGTGACTAGTAAGAATCTTAAAACCTATGTATTGATATCTGTCTGGAAGTGAGTCAAGTGGGTGTAAAGCCGCATAAACACAGCCGTGAAAAGCAGCTAAACCCCATTATAAAAATAAATTACTTTTAAAAACCCGTAAAACAAAGACAGTGAAAGAGAGAGAAATTCTTACAAAATTCGTTCAGAGGCTGTGATGCAACCTGGATTGACCATATCTAGACCCACAGCTGGATGAGACATAAGGGTGGACACTCTTGGGGCTTAGAGTTTGGGTGAGGTTGGGTGAGCAAACGCAGACCCTTTAAAGTAATACTGTGTGGTACCCATCCCATGGGTCCCAAATCTCCAGGTTCAAGGGCATCTTCCTACATCGAAAACATGCATGAGAAACCCAGAAGATGGTACACCGTGTGATTTTGAAAGGTTTCTAAAACGCACCCAATTTCTCATCTCCTTGTGCTCGGGTTCGCCTTTCCAGCTACTTTACTAGCAATCTCCCTACTTGGAGAATCAGCACCTTTAAGCTCCTGTTCCCTACAGGTTGCAATTTGTCCTGAGGATGAACGGGAAGAGGGGCAACCAATGAGAGACTAGATCTAGGTGTTGGGACAGGCCCAGGTCACTCTATTTTCCCATCAGGAAGAAGAATTAACCACAGGCTCAGCCTGCCGCCAGGAACCAGAATAGGGCCTGAGGCAATCCCGCGCTTTTGCGGCCAGCTCCCAAAAAAGCCAGTTGAAAAATGGAGCTCAGGGACACTGCAATTCACAAACCCGCAGAGTTATAAGTGATAACTCTCATCCACAGATATATTGAGGGAAGGCAACGAAGAGGATTTAAAAGCAAGGCAGAATTGCAGGAAACAGATTTCAGGAGGTAGATTCGAATCGCCTTTAAAGCACATGAAAAGCGGCAAAACGTCGACAATGATGCCCTTGGCCAAAAAGGGCGTATGCGTTTTTTCCTGAATATATTCAGGAAATAACGCATACGCCCTTTTTGGCCAACCAAGCAACCTGGAAAGGCAAATCAGCGCTACAAAGAAGTCTCGCTTCCCATCGGTCAAAAGGGCCATGCTGCAAAAAGTGTCAAAACCAGAAATGCAGTACAGGCCATGGAGAAATGGCAGCCTTGCTACGCTGATGGGCGGGATGTACATTGCCAAAAGCCACTCTGGAGAAGTGTACGGTGTGTCCTGAAACATCGAAAAAACACAGCTTAGGGAGCATAGGGCACGTCCACTCATGGGCGTATAAATTGGGAAAACTAAAAATCAGCAAGACACAGGCACCCCAATGTTTAGGGCTGCTATGTTGACAAGAACCTCCACTTCATGACACCTTAAATATCCCAGGAAAGAGAAAAATGGATAAAGAAGTTGTGGTCCTTATGTACAAAGGAATATCACTCAGACATGAAATCAATATCATAAGGCTAGTAGAAGCAAGATGAGTGGATTTAGGTATGACGATTCTAAGTGAAATAACTGACACAGAAAAAGACACTTATCATAAGCTATCACTTATAGAGGGAATGTAAAAACCGCTACACCTGAACTGAATTACAAAACAGAACAGAGTCACACGTTTAGAAAACACACTATGGCTGCTTAACGGGAAAGGTGAGGTGGGGTGATGCATAAAACAAGGGTTTCAAATTCGCTCAGATACCGTTCCATACACCCAATATGTAATAGACAAGACCTACTCCTTGCTCAGTGAACTGGACTCAACACCCCCTATTCACCGCACAAGAATATATGTGACTAGTAAGAATCTTAAACCCTATGTATTGATATCTCTCTGGAAGTGTGTCAAGTGGGTGTAAAGCCGCAAAAACACAGCCGTGAAAAGCAGCTAAACCCCATTATAAAAATAAATTACTTTTAAAAACCCGTAAAACAAAGACAGTGAAAGAGAGAGAAATTCTTACAAAATTCGTTCAGAGGCTGTGATGCAACCTGGATTGACCATATCTAGACCCACAGCTGGATGAGACATAAGGGTGGACACTCTTGGGGCTTAGAGGTTGGGTGAGGTTGGGTGAGCAAACGCAGACCCTTTAAAGTAATACTGTGTGGTACCCATCCCATGGGTCCCAAATCTCCAGGTTCAAGGGCATCTTCCTACATCGAAAACATGCATGAGAAACCCAGAAGATGGTGCACCGTGTGATTTTGAAAGGTTTCTAAAACGCACCCAATTTCTCATCTCCTTGTGCTCGGGTTCGCCTTTCCAGCTACTTTACTAGCAATCTCCCTACTTGGAGAATCAGCACCTTTAAGCTCCTGTTCCCTACAGGTTGCAATTTTTCCTGAGGATGAACGGGAAGAGGGGCAACCAATGAGAGACTAGATCTAGGTGTTGGGACAGGCCCAGGTCACTCTATTTTCCCATCAGGAAGAAGAATTAACCACAGGCTCAGCCTGCCGCCAGGAACCAGAATAGGGCCTGAGGCAATCCCGCGCTTTTGCGGCCAGCTCCCAAAAAAGCGAGTTGAAAAATGGAGCTCAGGGACACTGCAATTCACAAACCCGCAGAGTTATAAGTGATAACTCTCATCCACAGATATATTGAGGGAAGGCAACGAAGAGGATTTGAAAGCAAGGCAGAATTGCAGGAAACAGATTTCAGGAGGTAGATTCGAATCGCCTTTAAAGCACATGAAAAGCGGCAAAACGTCGACAATGATGCCCTTGGCCAAAAAGGGCGTATGCGTTTTTTCCTGAATATATTCAGGAAATAACGCATACGCCCTTTTTGGCCAACCAAGCAACCTGGAAAGGCAAATCAGCGCTACAAAGAAGTCTCGCTTCCCATCGGTCAAAAGGGCCATGCTGCAAAAAGTGTCAAAACCAGAAATGCAGTACAGGCCATGGAGAAATGGCAGCCTTGCTACGCTGATGGGCGGGATGTAAATTGCCAAAAGCCACTCTGGAGAAGTGTACGGTGTGTCCTGAAATATCGAAAAAACACAGCTTAGGGAGCATAGGGCAAGTCCACTCATGGGCGTATAAATTAGGAAAACTAAAAATCAGCAAGACACAGGCACCCCAATGTTTAGGGCTGCTATGTTGACAAGAACCTCCACTTCATGACACCTTAAATATCCCAGGAAAGAGAAAAATGGATAAAGAAGTTGTGGTCCTTATGTACAAAGGAATATCACTCAGACATGAAATCAATGTCATAAGGCTAGTAGAAGCAAGATGAGTGGATTTAGGTATGACTATTCTAAGTGAAATAAGTGACACAGAAAAAGACACTTATCATAAGCTATCACTTATAGAGGGAATGTAAAAACCGCTACACCTGAACTGAATTACAAAACAGAACAGAGTCACACGTTTAGAAAACACACTATGGCTGCTTAACGGGAAAGGTGAGGTGGGGTGATGCATAAAACAAGGGTTTCAAATTCCCTCAGATACCGTTCCATACACCCAATATGTAATAGACAAGACCTACCCCTTGCTCAGTGAACTGGACTCAACACCCCCTATTCACCGCACAAGAATATATGTGACTAGTAAGAATCTTAAAACCTATGTATTGATATCTCTCTGGAAGTGTGTCAAGTGGGTGTAAAGCCGCAAAAACACAGCCGTGAAAAGCAGCTAAACCCCATTATAAAAATAAATTACTTTTAAAAACCCGTAAAACAAAGACAGTGAAAGAGAGAGAAATTCTTACAAAATTCGTTCAGAGGCTGTGATGCAACCTGGATTGACCATATCTAGACCCACAGCTGGATGAGACATAAGGGTGGACACTCTTGGGGCTTAGAGGTTGGGTGAGGTTGGGTGAGCAAACGCAGACCCTTTAAAGTAATACTGTGTGGTACCCATCCCATGGGTCCCAAATCTCCAGGTTCAAGGGCATCTTCCTACATCGAAAACATGCATGAGAAACCCAGAAGATGGTGCACCGTGTGATTTTGAAAGGTTTCTAAAACGCACCCAATTTCTCATCTCCTTGTGCTCGGGTTCGCCTTTCCAGCTACTTTACTAGCAATCTCCCTACTTGGAGAATCAGCACCTTTAAGCTCCTGTTCCCTACAGGTTGCAATTTGTCCTGAGGATGAACGGGAAGAGGGGCAACCAATGAGAGACTAGATCTAGGTGTTGGGACAGGCCCAGGTCACTCTATTTTCCCATCAGGAAGAAGAATTAACCACAGGCTCAGCCTGCCGCCAGGAACCAGAATAGGGCCTGAGGCAATCCCGCGCTTTTGCGGCCAGCTCCCAAAAAAGCGAGTTGAAAAATGGAGCTCAGGGACACTGCAATTCACAAACCCGCAGAGTTATAAGTGATAACTCTCATCCACAGATATATTGAGGGAAGGCAACGAAGAGGATTTGAAAGCAAGGCAGAATTGCAGGAAACAGATTTCAGGAGGTAGATTCGAATCGCCTTTAAAGCACATGAAAAGCGGCAAAACGTCGACAATGATGCCCTTGGCCAAAAAGGGCGTATGCGTTTTTTCCTGAATATATTCAGGAAATAACGCATACGCCCTTTTTGGCCAACCAAGCAACCTGGAAAGGCAAATCAGCGCTACAAAGAAGTCTCGCTTCCCATCGGTCAAAAGGGCCATGCTGCAAAAAGTGTCAAAACCAGAAATGCAGTACAGGCCATGGAGAAATGGCAGCCTTGCTACGCTGATGGGCGGGATGTACATTGCCAAAAGCCACTCTGGAGAAGTGTACGGTGTGTCCTGAAACATCGAAAAAACACAGCTTAGGGAGCATAGGGCACGTCCACTCATGGGCGTATAAATTGGGAAAACTAAAAATCAGCAAGACACAGGCACCCCAATGTTTAGGGCTGCTATGTTGACAAGAACCTCCACTTCATGACACCTTAAATATCCCAGGAAAGAGAAAAATGGATAAAGAAGTTGTGGTCATTAGGTACAAAGGAATATCACTCAGACATGAAATCAATATCATAAGGCTAGTAGAAGCAAGATGAGTGAATTTAGGTATGACGATTCTAAGTGAAATAACTGACACAGAAAAAGACACTTATCATAAGCTATCACTTATAGAGGGAATGTAAAAACCGCTACACCTGAACTGAATTACAAAACAGAACAGAGTCACACGTTTAGAAAACACACTATGGCTGCTTAACGGGAAAGGTGAGGTGGGGTGATGCATAAAACAAGGGTTTCAAATTCGCTCAGATACCGTTCCATACACCCAATATGTAATAGACAAGACCTACCCCTTGCTCAGTGAACTGGACACAACACCCCCTATTCACCGCACAAGAATATATGTGACTAGTAAGAATCTTAAAACCTATGTATTGATATCTGTCTGGAAGTGAGTCAAGTGGGTGTAAAGCCGCATAAACACAGCCGTGAAAAGCAGCTAAACCCCATTATAAAAATAAATTACTTTTAAAAACCCGTAAAACAAAGACAGTGAAAGAGAGAGAAATTCTTACAAAATTCGTTCAGAGGCTGTGATGCAACCTGGATTGACCATATCTAGACCCACAGCTGGATGAGACATAAGGGTGGACACTCTTGGGGCTTAGAGTTTGGGTGAGGTTGGGTGAGCAAACGCAGACCCTTTAAAGTAATACTGTGTGGTACCCATCCCATGGGTCCCAAATCTCCAGGTTCAAGGGCATCTTCCTACATCGAAAACATGCATGAGAAACCCAGAAGATGGTACACCGTGTGATTTTGAAAGGTTTCTAAAACGCACCCAATTTCTCATCTCCTTCTGCTCGGGTTCGCCTTTCCAGCTACTTTACTAGCAATCTCCCTACTTGGAGAATCAGCACCTTTAAGCTCCTGTTCCCTACAGGTTGCAATTTGTCCTGAGGATGAACGGGAAGAGGGGCAACCAATGAGAGACTAGATCTAGGTGTTGGGACAGGCCCAGGTCACTCTATTTTCCCATCAGGAAGAAGATTTAACCACAGGCTCAGCCTGCCGCCAGGAACCAGAATAGGGCCTGAGGCAATCCCGCGCTTTTGCGGCCAGCTCCCAAAAAAGCGAGTTGATAAATGGAGCTCAGGGACACTGCAATTCACAAACCCGCAGAGTTATAAGTGATAACTCTCATCCACAGATATATTGAGGGAAGGCAACGAAGAGGATTTGAAAGCAAGGCAGAATTGCAGGAAACAGATTTAAGGAGGTAGATTCGAATCGCCTTTAAAGCACATGAAAAGCGGCAAAACGTTGACAATGATGCCCTTGGCCAAAAAGGGCGTATGCGTTTTTTCCTGAATATATTCAGGAAATAACGCATACGCCCTTTTTGGCCAACCAAGCAACCTGGAAAGGCAAATCAGCGCTACAAAGAAGTCTCGCTTCCCATCGGTCAAAAGGGCCATGCTGCAAAAAGTGTCAAAACCAGAAATGCAGTACAGGCCATGGAGAAATGGCAGCCTTGCTACGCTGATGGGCGGGATGTACATTGCCAAAAGCCACTCTGGAGAAGTGTACGGTGTGTCCTGAAACATCGAAAAAACACAGCTTAGGGAGCATAGGGCACGTCCACTCATGGGCGTATAAATTGGGAAAACTAAAAATCAGCAAGACACAGGCACCCCAAAGTTTGGGGCTGCTCTGTTGACAAGAACCTCCACTTCATGACACCTTAAATATCCCAGGAAAGAGAAAAATGGATAAAGAAGTTGTGGTCCTTATGTACAAAGGAATATCACTCAGACATGAAATCAATATCATAAGGCTAGTAGAAGCAAGATGAGTGGATTTAGGTATGACGATTCTAAGTGAAATAACTGACACAGAAAAAGACACTTATCATAAGCTATCACTTATAGAGGGAATGTAAAAACCGCTACACCTGAACTGAATTACAAAACAGAACAGAGTCACACGTTTAGAAAACACACTATGGCTGCTTAACGGGAAAGGTGAGGTGGGGTGATGCATAAAACAAGGGTTTCAAATTCGCTCAGATACCGTTCCATACACCCAATATGTAATAGACAAGACCTACTCCTTGCTCAGTGAACTGGACTCAACACCCCCTATTCACCGCACAAGAATATATGTGACTAGTAAGAATCTTAAAACCTATGTATTGATATCTCTCTGGAAGTGTGTCAAGTGGGTGTAAAGCTGCAAAAACACAGCCGTGAAAAGCAGCTAAACCCCATTATAAAAATAAATTACTTTTAAAAACCCGTAAAACAAAGACAGTGAAAGAGAGAGAAATTCTTACAAAATTCGTTCAGAGGCTGTGATGCAACCTGGATTGACCATATCTAGACCCACAGCTGGATGAGACATAAGGGTGGACACTCTTGGGGCTTAGAGGTTGGGTGAGGTTGGGTGAGCAAACGCAGACCCTTTAAAGTAATACTGTGTGGTACCCATCCCATGGGTCCCAAATCTCCAGGTTCAAGGGCATCTTCCTACATCGAAAACATGCATGAGAAACCCAGAAGATGGTGCACCGTGTGATTTTGAAAGGTTTCTAAAACGCACCCAATTTCTCATCTCCTTGTGCTCGGGTTCGCCTTTCCAGCTACTTTACTAGCAATCTCCCTACTTGGAGAATCAGCACCTTTAAGCTCCTGTTCCCTACAGGTTGCAATTTGTCCTGAGGATGAACGGGAAGAGGGGCAACCAATGAGAGACTAGATCTAGGTGTTGGGACAGGCACAGGTCACTCTATTTTCCCATCAGGAAGAAGAATTAACCACAGGCTCAGCCTGCCGCCAGGAACCAGAATAAGGCCTGAGGCAATCTCGCGCTTTTGTGGCCAGCTCCCAAAAAAGCGAGTTGAAAAATGGAGCTCAGGGACACTGCAATTCACAAACCCGCAGAGTTATAAATGATAACTCTCATCCACAGATATATTGAGGGAAGGCAACGAAGAGGATTTGAAAGCAAGGCAGAATTGCAGGAAGCAGATTTCAGGAGGTAGATTCGAATCGCCTTTAAAGCACATGAAAAGCGGCAAAACGTCGACAATGATGCCCTTGGCCAAAAAGGGCGTATGCGTTTTTTCCTGAATATATTCAGGAAATAACGCATACGCCCTTTTTGGCCAACCAAGCAACCTGGAAAGGCAAATCAGCGCTACAAAGAAGTCTCGCTTCCCATCGGTCAAAAGGGCCATGCTGCAAAAAGTGTCAAAACCAGAAATGCAGTACAGGCCATGGAGAAATGGCAGCCTTGCTACGCTGATGGGCGGGATGTACATTGCCAAAAGCCACTCTGGAGAAGTGTACGGTGTGTCCTGAAACATCGAAAAAACACAGCTTAGGGAGCATAGGGCACGTCCACTCATGGGCGTATAAATTGGGAAAACTAAAAATCAGCAAGACACAGGCACCCCAAAGTTTGGGGCTGCTCTGTTGACAAGAACCTCCACTTCATGACACCTTAAATATCCCAGGAAAGAGAAAAATGGATAAAGAAGTTGTGGTCCTTATGTACAAAGGAATATCACTCAGACATGAAATCAATATCATAAGGCTAGTAGAAGCAAGATGAGTGGATTTAGGTATGACGATTCTAAGTGAAATAACTGACACAGAAAAAGACACTTATCATAAGCTATCACTTATAGAGGGAATGTAAAAACCGCTACACCTGAACTGAATTACAAAACAGAACAGAGTCACACGTTTAGAAAACACACTATGGCTGCTTAACGGGAAAGGTGAGGTGGGGTGATGCATAAAACAAGGGTTTCAAATTCGCTCAGATACCGTTCCATACACCCAATATGTAATAGACAAGACCTACTCCTTGCTCAGTGAACTGGACTCAACACCCCCTATTCACCGCACAAGAATATATGTGACTAGTAAGAATCTTAAAACCTATGTATTGATATCTCTCTGGAAGTGTGTCAAGTGGGTGTAAAGCTGCAAAAACACAGCCGTGAAAAGCAGCTAAACCCCATTATAAAAATAAATTACTTTTAAAAACCCGTAAAACAAAGACAGTGAAAGAGAGAGAAATTCTTACAAAATTCGTTCAGAGGCTGTGATGCAACCTGGATTGACCATATCTAGACCCACAGCTGGATGAGACATAAGGGTGGACACTCTTGGGGCTTAGAGGTTGGGTGAGGTTGGGTGAGCAAACGCAGACCCTTTAAAGTAATACTGTGTGGTACCCATCCCATGGGTCCCAAATCTCCAGGTTCAAGGGCATCTTCCTACATCGAAAACATGCATGAGAAACCCAGAAGATGGTGCACCGTGTGATTTTGAAAGGTTTCTAAAACGCACCCAATTTCTCATCTCCTTGTGCTCGGGTTCGCCTTTCCAGCTACTTTACTAGCAATCTCCCTACTTGGAGAATCAGCACCTTTAAGCTCCTGTTCCCTACAGGTTGCAATTTGTCCTGAGGATGAACGGGAAGAGGGGCAACCAATGAGAGACTAGATCTAGGTGTTGGGACAGGCACAGGTCACTCTATTTTCCCATCAGGAAGAAGAATTAACCACAGGCTCAGCCTGCCGCCAGGAACCAGAATAAGGCCTGAGGCAATCTCGCGCTTTTGTGGCCAGCTCCCAAAAAAGCGAGTTGAAAAATGGAGCTCAGGGACACTGCAATTCACAAACCCGCAGAGTTATAAATGATAACTCTCATCCACAGATATATTGAGGGAAGGCAACGAAGAGGATTTGAAAGCAAGGCAGAATTGCAGGAAGCAGATTTCAGGAGGTAGATTCGAATCGCCTTTAAAGCACATGAAAAGCGGCAAAACGTCGACAATGATGCCCTTGGCCAAAAAGGGCGTATGCGTTTTTTCCTGAATATATTCAGGAAAAAACGCATACGCCCTTTTTGGCCAACCAAGCAACCTGGAAAGGCAAATCAGCGCTACAAAGAGGTCTCGCTTCCCATCGGTCAAAAGGGCCATGCTGCAAAAAGTGTCAAAACCAGAAATGCAGGACAGGCCATGGAGAAATGGCAGCCTTGCTACGCTGATGGGCGGGATGTAAATTGCCAACAGCCACTCTAGAGAAGTGTACGGTGTGTCCTGAAACATCGAAAAAACACAGCTTAGGGAGCATAGGGCACGTCCACTCATGGGCGTATAAATTGGGAAAACTAAAAATCAGCAAGACACAGGCACCCCAATGTTTAGGGCTGCTATGTTGACAAGAACCTCCACTTCATGACACCTTAAATATCCCAGGAAAGAGAAAAATGGATAAAGAAGTTGTGGTCCTTATGTACAAAGGAATATCACTCAGACATGAAATCAATGTCATAAGGCTAGTAGAAGCAAGATGAGTGGATTTAGGTATGACGATTCTAAGTGAAATAAGTCACACAGAAAAAGACACTTATCATAAGATATCACTTATAGAGGGAATGTAAAAACCGCTACACTTGAACTGAATTACAAAACAGAACAGAGTCACACGTTTAGAAAACACACTATGGCTGCTTAACGGGAAAGGTGAGGTGGGGTGATGCATAAAACAAGGGTTTCAAATTCGCTCAGATACCGTTCCATACACCCAATATGTAATAGACAAGACCTACCCCTTGCTCAGTGAACTGGACTCAACACCCCCTATTCACCGCACAAGAATATATGTGACTAGTAAGAATCTTAAAACCTATGTATTGATATCTGTCTGGAAGTGAGTCAAGTGGGTGTAAAGCCGCATAAACACAGCCGTGAAAAGCAGCTAAACCCCATTATAAAAATAAATTACTTTTAAAAACCCGTAAAACAAAGACAGTGAAAGAGAGAGAAATTCTTACAAAATTCGTTCAGAGGCTGTGATGCAACCTGGATTGACCATATCTAGACCCACAGCTGGATGAGACATAAGGGTGGACACTCTTGGGGCTTAGAGTTTGGGTGAGGTTGGGTGAGCAAACGCAGACCCTTTAAAGTAATACTGTGTGGTACCCATCCCATGGGTCCCAAATCTCCAGGTTCAAGGGCATCTTCCTACATCGAAAACATGCATGAGAAACCCAGAAGATGGTACACCGTGTGATTTTGAAAGGTTTCTAAAACGCACCCAATTTCTCATCTCCTTCTGCTCGGGTTCGCCTTTCCAGCTAATTTACTAGCAATCTCCCTACTTGGAGAATCAGCACCTTTAAGCTCCTGTTCCCTACAGGTTGCAATTTGTCCTGAGGATGAACGGGAAGAGGGGCAACCAATGACAGACTAGATCTAGGTGTTGGGACAGGCCAAGGTCACTCTATTTTCCCATCAGGAAGAAGAATTAACCACAGGCTCAGCATGCCGCCAGGAACCAGAATAGGGCCTGAGGCAATCCCGCGCTTTTGCGGCCAGCTCCAAAAAAAGCGAGTTGAAAAATGGAGCTCAGGGACACTGCAATTCACAAACCCGCAGAGTTATAAGTGATAACTCTCATCCACAGATATATTGAGGGAAGGCAACGAAGAGGATTTGAAAGCAAGGCAGAATTGCAGGAAACAGATTTCAGGAGGTAGATTCGAATCGCCTTTAAAGCACATGAAAAGCGGCAAAACGTCGACAATGATGCCCTTGGCCAAAAAGGGCGTATGCGTTTTTTCCTGAATATATTCAGGAAATAACGCATACGCCCTTTTTGGCCAACCAAGCAACCTGGAAAGGCAAATCTGCGCTACAAAGAAGTCTCGCTTCCCATCGGTCAAAAGGGCCATGCTGCAAAAAGTGTCAAAACCAGAAATGCAGGACAGGCCATGGAGAAATGGCAGCCTTGCTACGCTGATGGGCGGGATGTACATTGCCAAAAGCCACTCTGGAGAAGTGTACGGTGTGTCCTGAAACATCGAAAAAACACAGCTTAGGGAGCATAGGGCACGTCCACTCATGGGCGTATAAATTGGGAAAACTAAAAATCAGCAAGACACAGGCACCCCAATGTTTAGGGCTGCTATGTTTGCAAGAACCTCCACTTCATGACACCTTAAATATCCCAGGAAAGAGAAAAATGGATAAAGAAGTTGTGGTCCTTATGTACAAAGGAATATCACTCAGACATGAAATCAATATCATAAGGCTAGTAGAAGCAAGATGAGTGGATTTAGGTATGACGATTCTAAGTGAAATAAGTGACACAGAAAAAGACACTTATCATAAGCTATCACTTATAGAGGGAATGTAAAAACCGCTACACCTGAACTGAATTACAAAACAGAACAGAGTCACACGTTTAGAAAACACACTATGGCTGCTTAACGGGAAAGGTGAGGTGGGGTGATGCATAAAACAAGGGCTTCAAATTCGCTCACATACCGTTCCATACACCCAATATGTAATAGACAAGACCTACTCCTTGCTCAGTGAACTGGACTCAACACCCCCTATTCACCGCACAAGAATATATGTGACTAGTAAGAATCTTAAAACCTATGTATTGATATCTGTCTGGAAGTGTGTCAGGTGGGTGTAAAGCCGCATAAACACAGCCGTGAAAAGCAGCTAAACCCCATTATAAAAATAAATTACTTTTAAAAACCCGTAAAACAAAGACAGTGAAAGAGAGAGAAATTCTTACAAAATTCGTTCAGAGGTTGTGATGCAACCTGGATTGACCATATCTAGACCCACAGCTGGATGAGACATAAGGGTGGACACTCTTGGGGCTTAGAGGTTGGGTGAGGTTGGGTGAGCAAACGCAGACCCTTTAAAGTAATACTGTGTGGTACCCATCCCATGGGTCCCTAATCTCCAAGTTCAAGGGCATCTTCCTACATCGAAAACATGCATGAGAAACCCAGAAGATGGTACACCGTGTGATTTTGAAAGGTTTCTAAAACGCACCCAATTTCTCATCTCCTTGTGCTCACGTTCGCCTTTCCAGCTACTTTACTAGCAATCTCCCTACTTGGAGAATCAGCACCTTTAAGCTCCTGTTCCCTACAGGTTGCAATTTGTCCTGAGGATGAACGGGAAGAGGGGCAACCAATGAGAGACTAGATCTGGTGTTGGGACAGGCACAGGTCACTCTATTTTCCCATCAGGAAGAAGAATTAACCACAGGCTCTGCCTGCCTCCAGGAACCAGAATAGGGCCTGAGGCAATCCCGCGCTTTTGCGGCCAGCTCCCAAAAAAGCGAGTTGAAAAATGGAGCTCAGGGACACTGCAATTCACAAACCCGCAGAGTTATAAATGATAACTCTCATCCACAGATATATTGAGGGAAGGCAACGAAGAGGATTTGAAAGCAAGGCAGAATTGCAGGAAACAGATTTAAGGAGGTAGATTCGAATCGCCTTTAAAGCACATGAAAAGCGGCAAAACGTCGACAATGATGCCCTTGGCCAAAAAGGGCGTATGCGTTTTTTCCTGAATATATTCAGGAAATAACGCATACGCCCTTTTTGGCCAACCAAGCAACCTGGAAAGGCAAATCAGCGCTACAAAGAAGTCTCGCTTCCCATCGGTCAAAAGGGCCATGCTGCAAAAAGTGTCAAAACCAGAAATGCAGTACAGGCCATGGAGAAATGGCAGCCTTGCTACGCTGATGGGCGGGATGTACATTGCCAAAAGCCACTCTGGAGAAGTGTACGGTGTGTCCTGAAACATCGAAAAAACACAGCTTAGGGAGCATAGGGCACGTCCACTCATGGGCGTATAAATTGGGAAAACTAAAAATCAGCAAGACACAGGCACCCCAAAGTTTGGGGCTGCTCTGTTGACAAGAACCTCCACTTCATGACACCTTAAATATCCCAGGAAAGAGAAAAATGGATAAAGAAGTTGTGGTCCTTATGTACAAAGGAATATCACTCAGACATGAAATCAATATCATAAGGCTAGTAGAAGCAAGATGAGTGGATTTAGGTATGACGATTCTAAGTGAAATAACTGACACAGAAAAAGACACTTATCATAAGCTATCACTTATAGAGGGAATGTAAAAACCGCTACACCTGAACTGAATTACAAAACAGAACAGAGTCACACGTTTAGAAAACACACTATGGCTGCTTAACGGGAAAGGTGAGGTGGGGTGATGCATAAAACAAGGGTTTCAAATTCGCTCAGATACCGTTCCATACACCCAATATGTAATAGACAAGACCTACTCCTTGCTCAGTGAACTGGACTCAACACCCCCTATTCACCGCACAAGAATATATGTGACTAGTAAGAATCTTAAAACCTATGTATTGATATCTCTCTGGAAGTGTGTCAAGTGGGTGTAAAGCTGCAAAAACACAGCCGTGAAAAGCAGCTAAACCCCATTATAAAAATAAATTACTTTTAAAAACCCGTAAAACAAAGACAGTGAAAGAGAGAGAAATTCTTACAAAATTCGTTCAGAGGCTGTGATGCAACCTGGATTGACCATATCTAGACCCACAGCTGGATGAGACATAAGGGTGGACACTCTTGGGGCTTAGAGGTTGGGTGAGGTTGGGTGAGCAAACGCAGACCCTTTAAAGTAATACTGTGTGGTACCCATCCCATGGGTCCCAAATCTCCAGGTTCAAGGGCATCTTCCTACATCGAAAACATGCATGAGAAACCCAGAAGATGGTGCACCGTGTGATTTTGAAAGGTTTCTAAAACGCACCCAATTTCTCATCTCCTTGTGCTCGGGTTCGCCTTTCCAGCTACTTTACTAGCAATCTCCCTACTTGGAGAATCAGCACCTTTAAGCTCCTGTTCCCTACAGGTTGCAATTTGTCCTGAGGATGAACGGGAAGAGGGGCAACCAATGAGAGACTAGATCTAGGTGTTGGGACAGGCACAGGTCACTCTATTTTCCCATCAGGAAGAAGAATTAACCACAGGCTCAGCCTGCCGCCAGGAACCAGAATAAGGCCTGAGGCAATCTCGCGCTTTTGTGGCCAGCTCCCGAAAAAGCGAGTTGAAAAATGGAGCTCAGGGACACTGCAATTCACAAACCCGCAGAGTTATAAATGATAACTCTCATCCACAGATATATTGAGGGAAGGCAACGAAGAGGATTTGAAAGCAAGGCAGAATTGCAGGAAGCAGATTTCAGGAGGTAGATTCGAATCGCCTTTAAAGCACATGAAAAGCGGCAAAACGTCGACAATGATGCCCTTGGCCAAAAAGGGCGTATGCGTTTTTTCCTGAATATATTCAGGAAATAACGCATACGCCCTTTTTGGCCAACCAAGCAACCTGGAAAGGCAAATCAGCGCTACAAAGAAGTCTCGCTTCCCATCGGTCAAAAGGGCCATGCTGCAAAAAGTGTCAAAACCGGAAATGGAGTACAGGCCATGGAGAAATGGCAGCCTTGCTACGCTGATGGGCGGGATGTACATTGCCAAAAGCCACTCTGGAGAAGTGTACGGTGTGTCCTGAAACATCGAAAAAACACAGCTTAGGGAGCATAGGGCACGTCCACTCATGGGCGTATAAATTGGGAAAACTAAAAATCAGCAAGACACAGGCACCCCAAAGTTTGGGGCTGCTCTGTTGACAAGAACCTCCACTTCATGACACCTTAAATATCCCAGGAAAGAGAAAAATGGATAAAGAAGTTGTGGTCCTTATGTACAAAGGAATATCACTCAGACATGAAATCAATATCATAAGGCTAGTAGAAGCAAGATGAGTGGATTTAGGTATGACGATTCTAAGTGAAATAACTGACACAGAAAAAGACACTTATCATAAGCTATCACTTATAGAGGGAATGTAAAAACCGCTACACTTGAACTGAATTACAAAACAGAACAGAGTCACACGTTTAGAAAACACACTATGGCTGCTTAACGGGAAAGGTGAGGTGGGGTGATGCATAAAACAAGGGTTTCAAATTCGCTCAGATACCGTTCCATACACCCAATATGTAATAGACAAGACCTACTCCTTGCTCAGTGAACTGGACTCAACACCCCCTATTCACCGCACAAGAATATATGTGACTAATAAGAATCTTAAAACCTATGTATTGATATCTCTCTGGAAGTGTGTCAAGTGGGTGTAAAGCTGCAAAAACACAGCCGTGAAAAGCAGCTAAACCCCATTATAAAAATAAATTACTTTTAAAAACCCGTAAAACAAAGACAGTGAAAGAGAGAGAAATTCTTACAAAATTCGTTCAGAGGCTGTGATGCAACCTGGATTGACCATATCTAGACCCACAGCTGGATGAGACATAAGGGTGGACACTCTTGGGGCTTAGAGGTTGGGTGAGGTTGGGTGAGCAAACGCAGACCCTTTAAAGTAATACTGTGTGGTACCCATCCCATGGGTCCCAAATCTCCAGGTTCAAGGGCATCTTCCTACATCGAAAACATGCATGAGAAACCCAGAAGATGGTGCACCGTGTGATTTTGAAAGGTTTCTAAAACGCACCCAATTTCTCATCTCCTTGTGCTCGGGTTCGCCTTTCCAGCTACTTTACTAGCAATCTCCCTACTTGGAGAATCAGCACCTTTAAGCTCCTGTTCCCTACAGGTTGCAATTTGTCCTGAGGATGAACGGGAAGAGGGGCAACCAATGAGAGACTAGATCTAGGTGTTGGGACAGGCACAGGTCACTCTATTTTCCCATCAGGAAGAAGAATTAACCACAGGCTCAGCCTGCCGCCAGGAACCAGAATAAGGCCTGAGGCAATCTCGCGCTTTTGTGGCCAGCTCCCAAAAAAGCGAGTTGAAAAATGGAGCTCAGGGACACTGCAATTCACAAACCCGCAGAGTTTTAAATGATAACTCTCATCCACAGATATATTGAGGGAAGGCAACGAAGAGGATTTGAAAGCAAGGCAGAATTGCAGGAAGCAGATTTCAGGAGGTAGATTCGAATCGCCTTTAAAGCACATGAAAAGAGGCAAAACGTCGACAATGATGCCCTTGGCCAAAAAGGGCGTATGCGTTTTTTCCTGAATATATTCAGGAAAAAACGCATACGCCCTTTTTGGCCAACCAAGCAACCTGGAAAGGCAAATCAGCGCTACAAAGAGGTCTCGCTTCCCATCGGTCAAAAGGGCCATGCTGCAAAAAGTGTCAAAACCAGAAATGCAGGACAGGCCATGGAGAAATGGCAGCCTTGCTACGCTGATGGGCGGGATGTAAATTGCCAACAGCCACTCTAGAGAAGTGTACGGTGTGTCCTGAAACATCGAAAAAACACAGCTTAGGGAGCATAGGGCACGTCCACTCATGGGCGTATAAATTGGGAAAACTAAAAATCAGCAAGACACAGGCACCCCAATGTTTAGGGCTGCTATGTTGACAAGAACCTCCACTTCATGACACCTTAAATATCCCAGGAAAGAGAAAAATGGATAAAGAAGTTGTGGTCCTTATGTACAAAGGAATATCACTCAGACATGAAATCAATGTCATAAGGCTAGTAGAAGCAAGATGAGTGGATTTAGGTATGACGATTCTAAGTGAAATAAGTGACACAGAAAAAGACACTTATCATAAGATATCACTTATAGAGGGAATGTAAAAACCGCTACACTTGAACTGAATTACAAAACAGAACAGAGTCACACGTTTAGAAAACACACTATGGCTGCTTAACGGGAAAGGTGAGGTGGGGTGATGCATAAAACAAGGGTTTCAAATTCGCTCAGATACCGTTCCATACACCCAATATGTAATAGACAAGACCTACCCCTTGCTCAGTGAACTGGACTCAACACCCCCTATTCACCGCACAAGAATATATGTGACTAGTAAGAATCTTAAAACCTATGTATTGATATCTGTCTGGAAGTGAGTCAAGTGGGTGTAAAGCCGCATAAACACAGCCGTGAAAAGCAGCTAAACCCCATTATAAAAATAAATTACTTTTAAAAACCCGTAAAACAAAGACAGTGAAAGAGAGAGAAATTCTTACAAAATTCGTTCAGAGGCTGTGATGCAACCTGGATTGACCATATCTAGACCCACAGCTGGATGAGACATAAGGGTGGACACTCTTGGGGCTTAGAGTTTGGGTGAGGTTGGGTGAGCAAACGCAGACCCTTTAAAGTAATACTGTGTGGTACCCATCCCATGGGTCCCAAATCTCCAGGTTCAAGGGCATCTTCCTACATCGAAAACATGCATGAGAAACCCAGAAGATGGTACACCGTGTGATTTTGAAAGGTTTCTAAAACGCACCCAATTTCTCATCTCCTTCTTCTCGGGTTCGCCTTTCCAGCTAATTTACTAGCAATCTCCCTACTTGGAGAATCAGCACCTTTAAGCTCCTGTTCCCTACAGGTTGCAATTTGTCCTGAGGATGAACGGGAAGAGGGGCAACCAATGACAGACTAGATCTAGGTGTTGGGACAGGCCAAGGTCACTCTATTTTCCCATCAGGAAGAAGAATTAACCACAGGCTCAGCATGCCGCCAGGAACCAGAATAGGGCCTGAGGCAATCCCGCGCTTTTGCGGCCAGCTCCAAAAAAAGCGAGTTGAAAAATGGAGCTCAGGGACACTGCAATTCACAAACCCGCAGAGTTATAAGTGATAACTCTCATCCACAGATATATTGAGGGAAGGCAACGAAGAGGATTTGAAAGCAAGGCAGAATTGCATTAAACAGATTTCAGGAGGTAGATTCGAATCGCCTTTAAAGCACATGAAAAGCGGCAAAACGTCGACAATGATGCCCTTGGCCAAAAAGGGCGTATGCGTTTTTTCCTGAATATATTCAGGAAATAACGCATACGCCCTTTTTGGCCAACCAAGCAACCTGGAAAGGCAAATCTGCGCTACAAAGAAGTCTCGCTTCCCATCGGTCAAAAGGGCCATGCTGCAAAAAGTGTCAAAACCAGAAATGCAGGACAGGCCATGGAGAAATGGCAGCCTTGCTACGCTGATGGGCGGGATGTACATTGCCAAAAGCCACTCTGGAGAAGTGTACGGTGTGTCCTGAAACATCGAAAAAACACAGCTTAGGGAGCATAGGGCACGTCCACTCATGGGCGTATAAATTGGGAAAACTAAAAATCAGCAAGACACAGGCACCCCAATGTTTAGGGCTGCTATGTTTGCAAGAACCTCCACTTCATGACACCTTAAATATCCCAGGAAAGAGAAAAATGGATAAAGAAGTTGTGGTCCTTATGTACAAAGGAATATCACTCAGACATGAAATCAATATCATAAGGCTAGTAGAAGCAAGATGAGTGGATTTAGGTATGACGATTCTAAGTGAAATAAGTGACACAGAAAAAGACACTTATCATAAGCTATCACTTATAGAGGGAATGTAAAAACCGCTACACCTGAACTGAATTACAAAACAGAACAGAGTCACACGTTTAGAAAACACACTATGGCTGCTTAACGGGAAAGGTGAGGTGGGGTGATGCATAAAACAAGGGCTTCAAATTCGCTCACATACCGTTCCATACACCCAATATGTAATAGACAAGACCTACTCCTTGCTCAGTGAACTGGACTCAACACCCCCTATTCACCGCACAAGAATATATGTGACTAGTAAGAATCTTAAAACCTATGTATTGATATCTGTCTGGAAGTGTGTCAGGTGGGTGTAAAGCCGCATAAACACAGCCGTGAAAAGCAGCTAAACCCCATTATAAAAATAAATTACTTTTAAAAACCCGTAAAACAAAGACAGTGAAAGAGAGAGAAATTCTTACAAAATTCGTTCAGAGGCTGTGATGCAACCTGGATTGACCATATCTAGACCCACAGCTGGATGAGACATAAGGGTGGACACTCTTGGGGCTGAGAGGTTGGGTGAGGTTGGGTGAGCAAACGCAGACCCTTTAAAGTAATACTGTGTGGTACCCATCCCATGGGTCCCTAATCTCCAAGTTCAAGGGCATCTTCCTACATCGAAAACATGCATGAGAAACCCAGAAGATGGTACACCGTGTGATTTTGAAAGGTTTCTAAAACACACCCAATTTCTCATCTCCTTGTGCTCACGTTCGCCTTTCCAGCTACTTTACTAGCAATCTCCCTACTTGGAGAATCAGCACCTTTAAGCTCCTGTTCCCTACAGGTTGCAATTTGTCCTGAGGATGAACGGGAAGAGGGGCAACCAATGAGAGACTAGATCTGGTGTTGGGACAGGCACAGGTCACTCTATTTTCCCATCAGGAAGAAGAATTAACCACAGGCTCTGCCTGCCTCCAGGAACCAGAATAGGGCCTGAGGCAATCCCGCGCTTTTGTGGCCAGCTCCCAAAAAAGCGAGTTGAAAAATGGAGCTCAGGGACACTGCAATTCACAAACCCGCAGAGTTATAAATGATAACTCTCATCCACAGATATATTGAGGGAAGGCAACGAAGAGGATTTGAAAGCAAGGCAGAATTGCAGGAAGCAGATTTCAGGAGGTAGATTCGAATCGCCTTTAAAGCACATGAAAAGCGGCAAAACGTCGACAATGATGCCCTTGGCCAAAAAGGGCGTATGCGTTTTTTCCTGAATATATTCAGGAAAAAACGCATACGCCCTTTTTGGCCAACCAAGCAACCTGGAAAGGCAAATCAGCGCTACAAAGAGGTCTCGCTTCCCATCGGTCAAAAGGGCCATGCTGCAAAAAGTGTCAAAACCAGAAATGCAGGACAGGCCATGGAGAAATGGCAGCCTTGCTACGCTGATGGGCGGGATGTAAATTGCCAACAGCCACTCTAGAGAAGTGTACGGTGTGTCCTGAAACATCGAAAAAACACAGCTTAGGGAGCATAGGGCACGTCCACTCATGGGCGTATAAATTGGGAAAACTAAAAATCAGCAAGACACAGGCACCCCAATGTTTAGGGCTGCTATGTTGACAAGAACCTCCACTTCATGACACCTTAAATATCCCAGGAAAGAGAAAAATGGATAAAGAAGTTGTGGTCCTTATGTACAAAGGAATATCACTCAGACATGAAATCAATGTCATAAGGCTAGTAGAAGCAAGATGAGTGGATTTAGGTATGACGATTCTAAGTGAAATAAGTCACACAGAAAAAGACACTTATCATAAGATATCACTTATAGAGGGAATGTAAAAACCGCTACACTTGAACTGAATTACAAAACAGAACAGAGTCACACGTTTAGAAAACACACTATGGCTGCTTAACGGGAAAGGTGAGGTGGGGTGATGCATAAAACAAGGGTTTCAAATTCGCTCAGATACCGTTCCATACACCCAATATGTAATAGACAAGACCTACCCCTTGCTCAGTGAACTGGACTCAACACCCCCTATTCACCGCACAAGAATATATGTGACTAGTAAGAATCTTAAAACCTATGTATTGATATCTGTCTGGAAGTGAGTCAAGTGGGTGTAAAGCCGCATAAACACAGCCGTGAAAAGCAGCTAAACCCCATTATAAAAATAAATTACTTTTAAAAACCCGTAAAACAAAGACAGTGAAAGAGAGAGAAATTCTTACAAAATTCGTTCAGAGGCTGTGATGCAACCTGGATTGACCATATCTAGACCCACAGCTGGATGAGACATAAGGGTGGACACTCTTGGGGCTTAGAGTTTGGGTGAGGTTGGGTGAGCAAACGCAGACCCTTTAAAGTAATACTGTGTGGTACCCATCCCATGGGTCCCAAATCTCCAGGTTCAAGGGCATCTTCCTACATCGAAAACATGCATGAGAAACCCAGAAGATGGTACACCGTGTGATTTTGAAAGGTTTCTAAAACGCACCCAATTTCTCATCTCCTTGTGCTCGGGTTCGCCTTTCCAGCTAATTTACTAGCAATCTCCCTACTTGGAGAATCAGCACCTTTAAGCTCCTGTTCCCTACAGGTTGCAATTTGTCCTGAGGATGAACGGGAAGAGGGGCAACCAATGACAGACTAGATCTAGGTGTTGGGACAGGCCAAGGTCACTCTATTTTCCCATCAGGAAGAAGAATTAACCACAGGCTCAGCATGCCGCCAGGAACCAGAATAGGGCCTGAGGCAATCCCGCGCTTTTGCGGCCAGCTCCAAAAAAAGCGAGTTGAAAAATGGAGCTCAGGGACACTGCAATTCACAAACCCGCAGAGTTATAAATGATAACTCTCATCCACAGATATATTGAGGGAAGGCAACGAAGAGGATTTGAAAGCAAGGCAGAATTGCAGGAAAGAGATTTCAGGAGGTAGATTCGAATGGCCTTTAAAGCACATGAAAAGCGGCAAAACGTCGACAATGATGCCCTTGGCCAAAAAGGGCGTATGCGTTTTTTCCTGAATATATTCAGGAAAAAACGCATACGCCCTTTTTGGCCAACCAAGCAACCTGGAAAGGCAAATCAGCGCTACAAAGAGGTCTCGCTTCCCATCGGTCAAAAGGGCCATGCTGCAAAAAGTGTCAAAACCAGAAATGCAGTACAGGCCATGGAGAAATGGCAGCCTTGCTACGCTGATGGGCGGGATGTAAATTGCCAAAAGCCACTCTGGAGAAGTGTACGGTGTGTCCTGAAACATCGAAAAAACACAGCTTAGGGAGCATAGGGCAAGTCCACTCATGGGCGTATAAATTGGGAAAACTAAAAATCAGCAAGGCACAGGCACCCCAATGTTTAGGGCTGCTATGTTGACAAGAACCTCCACTTCATGACACCTTAAATATCCCAGGAAAGAGAAAAATGGATAAAGAAGTTGTGGTCCTTATGTACAAAGGAATATCACTCAGACATGAAATCAATGTCATAAGGCTAGTAGAAGCAAGATGAGTGGATTTAGGTATGACGATTCTAAGTGAAATAAGTGACACAGAAAAAGACACTTATCATAAGCTATCACTTATAGAGGGAATGTAAAAACCGCTACACCTGAACTGAATTACAAAACAGAACAGAGTCACACGTTTAGAAAACACACTATGGCTGCTTAACGGGAAAGGTGAGGTGGGGTGATGCATAAAACAAGGGTTTCAAATTCGCTCAGATACCGTTCCATACACCCAATATGTAATAGACAAGACCTACCCCTTGCTCAGTGAACTGGACTCAACACCCCCTATTCACCGCACAAGAATATATGTGACTAGTAAGAATCTTAAAACCTATGTATTGATATCTGTCTGGAAGTGAGTCAAGTGGGTGTAAAGCCGCATAAACACAGCCGTGAAAAGCAGCTAAACCCCATTATAAAAATAAATTACTTTTAAAAACCCGTAAAACAAAGACAGTGAAAGAGAGAGAAATTCTTACAAAATTCGTTCAGAGGCTGTGATGCAACCTGGATTGACCATATCTAGACCCACAGCTGGATGAGACATAAGGGTGGACACTCTTGGGGCTTAGAGGTTGGGTGAGGTTGGGTGAGCAAACGCAGACCCTTTAAAGTAATACTGTGTGGTACCCATCCCATGGGTCCCAAATCTCCAGGTTCAAGGGCATCTTCCTACATCGAAAACATGCATGAGAAACCCAGAAGATGGTACACCGTGTGATTTTGAAAGGTTTCTAAAACGCACCCAATTTCTCATCTCCTTGTGCTCACGTTCGCCTTTCCAGCTACTTTACTAGCAATCTCCCTACTTGGAGAATCAGCACCTTTAAGCTCCTGTTCCCTACAGGTTGCAATTTGTCCTGAGGATGAACGGGAAGAGGGGCAACCAATGAGAGACTAGATCTAGGTGTTGGGACAGGCACAGGTCACTCTAATTTCCCATCATGAAGAAGAATTAAACACAGGCTCAGCCTGCCGCCGGGAACCAGAATAGGGCCTGAGGCAATCCCGTGCTTTTGCGGCCAGCTCCCAAAAAAGCGAGTTGAAAAATGGAGCTCAGGGGCACTGCAATTCACAAACCTGCAGAGTTATAAATGATAACTCTCATCCACAGATATATTGAGGGAAGGCAACGAAGAGGATTTGAAAGCAAGGCAGAATTGCAGGAAACAGGTTTCAGGAGGTAGATTCGAATCGCCTTTAAAGCACATGAAAAGTGGCAAAACGTCGACAGTGATGCCCTTGGCCAAAAAGGGCATAAGCGTTTTTTCCTGAATATATTCAGGAAAAAACGCATACGCCCTTTTTGGCCAACCAAGCAACCTGGAAAGGCAAATCAGCGCAACAAAGAAGTCTCGCTTCCCATCGGTCAAAAGGGCCATGCTGCAAAAAGTGACAAAACCAGAAATGCAGTACAGGCCATGGAGAAATGGCAGCCTTGCTACGCTAATGGGCGGGATGTAAATTGCCAAAAGCCACTCTGGAGAAGTGTACGGTGTGTCCTGAAACATCGAAAAAACACAGCTTAGGGAGCATAGGGCACATCCACTCATGGGCGTATAAATTGGGAAAACTAAAAATCAGCAAGACACAGGCACCCCAATGTTTAGGGCTGCTATGTTGACAAGAACCTCCACTTCATGACACCTTAAATATCCCAGGAAAGAGAAAAATGGATAAAGAAGTTGTGGTCCTTATGTACAAAGGAATATCCCTCAGACATGAAATCAATGTCATAAGGCTAGTAGAAGCAAGATGAGTGGATTTAGGTATGACGATTCTAAGTGAAATAAGTCACACAGAAAAAGACACTTATCATAAGCTATCACTTATAGAGGGAATGTAAAAACCGCTACACTTGAACTGAATTACAAAACAGAACAGAGTCACACGTTTAGAAAACACACTATGGCTGCTTAACGGGAAAGGTGAGGTGGGGTGATGCATAAAACAAGGGTTTCAAATTCGCTCAGATACCGTTCCATACACCCAATATGTAATAGACAAGACCTACTCCTTGCTCAGTGAACTGGACTCAACACCCCCTATTCACCGCACAAGAATATATCTGACTAGTAAGAATCGTAAAACCTATGTATTGATATCTCTCTGGAAGTGAGCCAAGTGGGTGTAAAGCCGCATAAACACAGCCGTGAAAAGCAGCTAAACCCCATTATAAAAATAAATTACTTTTAAAAACCCGTAAAACAAAGACAGTGAAAGAGAGAGAAATTCTTACAAAATTCGTTCAGAGGCTGTGATGCAACCTGGATTGACCATATCTAGACCCACAGCTGGATGAGACATAAGGGTGGACACTCTTGGGGCTTAGAGGTTGGGTGAGGTTGGGTGAGCAAACGCAGACCCTTTAAAGTAATACTGTGTGGTACCCATCCCATGGGTCCCAAATCTCCAAGTTCAAGGGCATCTTCCTACATCGAAAACATGCATGAGAAACCCAGAAGATGGTACACCGTGTGATTTTGAAAGGTTTCTAAAACGCACCCAATTTCTCATCTCCTTGTGCTCACGTTCGCCTTTCCAGCTACTTTACTAGCAATCTCCCTACTTGGAGAATCAGCACCTTTAAGCTCCTGTTCCCTACAGGTTGCAATTTGTCCTGAGGATGAACGGGAAGAGGGGCAACCAATGAGAGACTAGATCTAGGTGTTGGTAGAGGCACAGGTCACTCTATTTTCCCATCAGGAAGAAGAATTAACCACAGGCTCAGCCTGCCGCCAGGAACCAGAATAAGGCCTGAGGCAATCTCGCGCTTTTGTGGCCAGCTCCCAAAAAAGCGAGTTGAAAAATGGAGCTCAGGGACACTGCAATTCACAAACCCGCAGAGTTATAAATGATAACTCTCATCCACAGATATATTGAGGGAAGGCAACGAAGAGGATTTGAAAGCAAGGCAGAATTGCAGGAAACAGGTTTCAGGAGGTAGATTCGAATCGCCTTTAAAGCACATGAAAAGCGGCAAAACGTCGACAATGATGCCCTTGGCCAAAAAGGGCGTATGCGTTTTTTCCTGAATATATTCAGGAAAAAACGCATACGCCCTTTTTGGCCAACCAAGCAACCTGGAAAGGCAAAACAGCGCTACAAAGAGGTCTCGCTTCCCATCGGTCAAAAGGGCCATGCTGCAAAAAGTGTCAAAACCAGAAATGCAGGACAGGCCATGGAGAAATGGCAGCCTTGCTACGCTGATGGGCGGGATGTAAATTGCCAACAGCCACTCTAGAGAAGTGTACGGTGTGTCCTGAAACATCGAAAAAACACAGCTTAGGGAGCATAGGGCACGTCCACTCATGGGCGTATAAATTGGGAAAACTAAAATTCAGCAAGACACAGGCACCCCAATGTTTAGGGCTGCTATGTTGACAAGAACCTCCACTTCATGACACCTTAAATATCCCAGGAAAGAGAAAAATGGATAAAGAAGTTGTGGTCCTTATGTACAAAGGAATATCACTCAGACATGAAATCAATGTCATAAGGCTAGTAGAAGCAAGATGAGTGGATTTAGGTATGACGATTCTAAGTGAAATAAGTCACACAGAAAAAGACACTTATCATAAGATATCACTTATAGAGGGAATGTAAAAACCGCTACACTTGAACTGAATTACAAAACAGAACAGAGTCACACGTTTAGAAAACACACTATGGCTGCTTAACGGGAAAGGTGAGGTGGGGTGATGCATAAAACAAGGGTTTCAAATTCGCTCAGATACTGTTCCATACACCCAATATGTAATAGACAAGACCTACTCCTTGCTCAGTGAACTGGACTCAACACCCCCTATTCACCGCACAAGAATATATGTGACTAGTAAGAATCTTAAAACCTATATATTGATATCTGTCTGGAAGTGAGTCAAGTGGGTGTAAAGCCGCATAAACACAGCCGTGAAAAGCAGCTAAACCCCATTATAAAAATAAATTACTTTTAAAAACCCGTAAAACAAAGACAGTGAAAGAGAGAGAAATTCTTACAAAATTCGTTCAGAGGCTGTGATGCAACCTGGATTGACCATATCTAGACCCACAGCTGGATGAGACATAAGGGTGGACACTCTTGGGGCTTAGAGGTTGGGTGAGGTTGGGTGAGCAAACGCAGATCCTTTAAAGTAATACTGTGTGGTACCCATCCCATGGGTCCCAAATCTCCAGGTTCAAGGGCATCTTCCTACATCGAAAACATGCATGAGAAACCCAGAAGATGGTACACCGTGTGATTTTGAAAGGTTTCTAAAACGCACCCAATTTCTCATCTCCTTGTGCTCGGGTTCGCCTTTCCAGCTACTTTACTAGCAATCTCCCTACTTGGAGAATCAGCACCTTTAAGCTCCTGTTCCCTACAGGTTGCAATTTGTCCTGAGGATGAACGGGAAGAGGGGCAACCAATGAGAGACTAGATCTAGGTGTTGGGACAGGCACAGGTCACTCTAATTTCCCATCATGAAGAAGAATTAAACACAGGCTCAGCCTGCCGCCGGGAACCAGAATAGGGCCTGAGGCAATCCCGTGCTTTTGCGGCCAGCTCCCAAAAAAGCGAGTTGAAAAATGGAGCTCAGGGGCACTGCAATTCACAAACCTGCAGAGTTATAAATGATAACTCTCATCCACAGATATATTGAGGGAAGGCAACGAAGAGGATTTGAAAGCAAGGCAGAATTGCAGGAAACAGGTTTCAGGAGGTAGATTCGAATCGCCTTTAAAGCACATGAAAAGTGGCAAAACGTCGACAGTGATGCCCTTGGCCAAAAAGGGCATAAGCGTTTTTTCCTGAATATATTCAGGAAAAAACGCATACGCCCTTTTTGGCCAACCAAGCAACCTGGAAAGGCAAATCAGCGCAACAAAGAAGTCTCGCTTCCCATCGGTCAAAAGGGCCATGCTGCAAAAAGTGACAAAACCAGAAATGCAGTACAGGCCATGGAGAAATGGCAGCCTTGCTACGCTAATGGGCGGGATGTAAATTGCCAAAAGCCACTCTGGAGAAGTGTACGGTGTGTCCTGAAACATCGAAAAAACACAGCTTAGGGAGCATAGGGCACATCTACTCATGGGCGTATAAATTGGGAAAACTAAAAATCAGCAAGACACAGGCACCCCAATGTTTAGGGCTGCTATGTTGACAAGAACCTCCACTTCATGACACCTTAAATATCCCAGGAAAGAGAAAAATGGATAAAGAAGTTGTGGTCCTTATGTACAAAGGAATATCCCTCAGACATGAAATCAATGTCATAAGGCTAGTAGAAGCAAGATGAGTGGATTTAGGTATGACGATTCTAAGTGAAATAAGTCACACAGAAAAAGACACTTATCATAAGCTATCACTTATAGAGGGAATGTAAAAACCGCTACACTTGAACTGAATTACAAAACAGAACAGAGTCACACGTTTAGAAAACACACTATGGCTGCTTAACGGGAAAGGTGAGGTGGGGTGATGCATAAAACAAGGGTTTCAAATTCGCTCAGATACCGTTCCATACACCCAATATGTAATAGACAAGACCTACTCCTTGCTCAGTGAACTGGACTCAACACCCCCTATTCACCGCACAAGAATATATCTGACTAGTAAGAATCGTAAAACCTATGTATTGATATCTCTCTGGAAGTGAGCCAAGTGGGTGTAAAGCCGCATAAACACAGCCGTGAAAAGCAGCTAAACCCCATTATAAAAATAAATTACTTTTAAAAACCCGTAAAACAAAGACAGTGAAAGAGAGAGAAATTCTTACAAAACTCGTTCAGGGGCTGTGATGCAACCTGGATTGACCATATCTAGACCCACACCTGGATGAGACATAAGGGTGGACACTCTTGGGGCTGAGAGGTTGGGTGAGGTTGGGAGAGCAAACTCAGACCCTTTAAAGTAATACTGCGTGGTACCCATCCCATGGGTCCCAAATCTCCAGGTTCAAGGGCATCTTCCTACATCGAAAACATGCATGAGAAACCCAGAAGATGGTACACCGTGTGATTTTGAAAGGTTTCTAAAATGCACCCCATTTCTCATCTCCTTGTGCTAGGGTTCGCCTTTCCAGCTACTTTACTAGCAATCTCCCTACTTGGAGAATCAGCACCTTTAAGCTCCTGTTCCCTACAGGTTGCAATTTGTCCTGAGGATGAACGGGAAGAGGGGCAACCAATGAGAGACTAGATCTAGGTGTTGGGACAGGCCCAGGTCACTCTATTTTCCCATCAGGAAGAAGAATTAACCACAGGCTCAGCCTGCCACCAGGAACCAGAATAGGGCCTGAGGCAATCCCGCGCTTTTGCGGCCAGCTCCCAAAAAAGCGAGTTGAAAAATGGAGCTCAGGGACACTGCAATTCACAAACCCGCAGAGTTATAAGGGATAACTCTCATCCACAGATATATTGAGGGAAGGCAACGAAGAGGATTTGAAAGCAAGGCAGAATTGCAGGAAACAGATTTCAGGAGGTAGATTCGAATCGCCTTTAAAGCACATGAAAAGCGGCAAAACGTCGACAATGATGCCCATGGGCAAAAAGGGCGTATGCGTTTTTTCCTGAATATATTCAGGAAAAAACGCATACGCCCTTTTTGGCCAACCAAGCAACCTGGAAAGGCAAATCAGCGCTACAAAGAGGTCTCGCTTCCCATCGGTCAAAAGGGCCATGCTGCAAAAAGTGTCAAAACCAGAAATGCAGGACAGGCCATGGAGAAATGGCAGCCTTGCTACGCTGATGGGCGGGATGTAAATTGCCAACAGCCACTCTGGAGAAGTGTACGGTGTGTCCTGAAACATCGAAAAAACACAGCTTAGGGAGCATAGGGCACGTCCACTCATGGGCGTATAAATTGGGAAAACTAAAAATCAGCAAGACACAGGCACCCCAATGTTTAGGGCTGCTATGTTGACAAGAACCTCCACTTCATGACACCTTAAATATCCCAGGAAAGAGAAAAATGGATAAAGAAGTTGTGGTCCTTATGTACAAAGGAATATCACTCAGACATGAAATCAATGTCATAAGGCTAGTAGAAGCAAGATGAGTGGATTTAGGTATGACGATTATAAGTGAAATAAGTCACACAGAAAAAGACACTTATCATAAGCTATCACTTATAGAGGGAATGTAAAAACCGCTACACCTGAACTGAATTACAAAACAGAACAGAGTCACACGTTTAGAAAACACACTATGGCTGCTTAACGGGAAAGGTGAGGTGGGGTGATGCATAAAACAAGGGTTTCAAATTCGCTCAGATACCGTTCCATACACCCAATATGTAATAGACAAGACCTACTCCTTGCTCAGTGAACTGGACTCAACACCCCCTATTCACCGCACAAGAATATATGTGACTAGTAAGAATCTTAAAACCTATGTATTGATATCTCTCTGGAAGTGTGTCAAGTGGGTGTAAAGCTGCAAAAACACAGCCGTGAAAAGCAGCTAAACCCCATTATAAAAATAAATTACTTTTAAAAACCCGTAAAACAAAGACAGTGAAAGAGAGAGAAATTCTTACAAAATTCGTTCAGAGGCTGTGATGCAACCTGGATTGACCATATCTAGACCCACAGCTGGATGAGACATAAGGGTGGACACTCTTGGGGCTTAGAGGTTGGGTGAGGTTGGGTGAGCAAACGCAGACCCTTTAAAGTAATACTGTGTGGTACCCATCCCATGGGTCCCAAATCTCCAGGTTCAAGGGCATCTTCCTACATCGAAAACATGCATGAGAAACCCAGAAGATGGTGCACCGTGTGATTTTGAAAGGTTTCTAAAACGCACCCAATTTCTCATCTCCTTGTGCTCGGGTTCGCCTTTCCAGCTACTTTACTAGCAATCTCCCTACTTGGAGAATCAGCACCTTTATGCTCCTGTTCCCTACAGGTTGCAATTTGTCCTGAGGATGAACGGGAAGAGGGGCAACCAATGAGAGACTAGATCTAGGTGTTGGGACAGGCACAGGTCACTCTATTTTCCCATCAGGAAGAAGAATTAACCACAGGCTCTGCCTGCCTCCAGGAACCAGAATAGGGCCTGAGGCAATCTCGCGCTTTTGTGGCCAGCTCCCAAAAAAGCGAGTTGAAAAATGGAGCTCAGGGACACTGCAATTCACAAACCCGCAGAGTTATAAATGATAACTCTCATCCACAGATATATTGAGGGAAGGCAACGAAGAGGATTTGAAAGCAAGGCAGAATTGCAGGAAGCAGATTTCAGGAGGTAGATTCGAATCGCCTTTAAACCACATGAAAAGCGGCAAAACGTCGACAATGATGCCCTTGGCCAAAAAGGGCGTATGCGTTTTTTCCTGAATATATTCAGGAAAAAACGCATACGCCCTTTTTGGCCAACCAAGCAACCTGGAAAGGCAAATCAGCGCTACAAAGAGGTCTCGCTTCCCATCGGTCAAAAGGGCCATGCTGCAAAAAGTGTCAAAACCAGAAATGCAGGACAGGCCATGGAGAAATGGCAGCCTTGCTACGCTGATGGGCGGGATGTAAATTGCCAACAGCCACTCTAGAGAAGTGTACGGTGTGTCCTGAAACATCGAAAAAACACAGCTTAGGGAGCATAGGGCACGTCCACTCATGGGCGTATAAATTGGGAAAACTAAAAATCAGCAAGACACAGGCACCCCAATGTTTAGGGCTGCTATGTTGACAAGAACCTCCACTTCATGACACCTTAAATATCCCAGGAAAGAGAAAAATGGATAAAGAAGTTGTGTTCCTTATGTACAAAGGAATATCACTCAGACATGAAATCAATGTCATAAGGCTAGTAGAAGCAAGATGAGTGGATTTAGGTATGACGATTCTAAGTGAAATAAGTCACACAGAAAAAGACACTTATCATAAGATATCACTTATAGAGGGAATGTAAAAACCGCTACACTTGAACTGAATTACAAAACAGAACAGAGTCACACGTTTAGAAAACACACTATGGCTGCTTAACGGGAAAGGTGAGGTGGGGTGATGCATAAAACAAGGGTTTCAAATTCGCTCAGATACCGTTCCATACACCCAATATGTAATAGACAAGACCTACTCCTTGCTCAGTGAACTGGACTCAACACCCCCTATTCACCGCACAAGAATATATGTGACTAGTAAGAATCTTAAAACCTATATATTGATATCTGTCTGGAAGTGAGTCAAGTGGGTGTAAAGCCGCATAAGCAGAGCCATGAAAAGCAGCTAAACCCCATTATAAAAATAAATTACTTTTAAAAACCCGTAAACAAAGACAGTGAAAGAGAGAGAAATTCTTACAAAATTCGTTCAGAGGCTGTGATGCAACCTGGATTGACCATATCTAGACCCACAGCTGGATGAGACATAAGGGTGGACACTCTTGGGGCTTAGAGGTTGGGTGAGGTTGGGTGAGCAAACGCAGATCCTTTAAAGTAATACTGTGTGGTACCCATCCCATGGGTCCCAAATCTCCAGGTTCAAGGGCATCTTCCTACATCGAAAACATGCATGAGAAACCCAGAAGATGGTACACCGTGTGATTTTGAAAGGTTTCTAAAACGCACCCAATTTCTCGTCTCCTTGTGCTCGCGTTCGCCTTTCCAGCTACTTTACTAGCAATCTCCCTACTTGGAGAATCAGCACCTTTAAGCTCCTGTTCCCTACAGGTTGCAATTTGTCCTGAGGATGAACGGGAAGAGGGGCAACCAATGAGAGACTAGATCTAGGTGTTGGGACAGGCCCAGGTCACTCTATTTTCCCATCAGGAAGAAGAATTAACCACAGGCTCAGCCAGCCGCCAGGAACCAGAATAGGGCCTGAGGCAATCCCGCGCTTTTGCGGCCAGCTCCCAAAAATCGAGTTGAAAAATGGAGCTCAGGGACACTGCAATTCACAAACCCGCAGAGTCATAAGGGATAACTCTCATCCACAGATATATTGAGGGAAGGCAACGAAGAGGATTTGAAAGCAAGGCAGAATTGCAGGAAACAGATTTCAGGAGGTAGATTCGAATCGCCTTTAAAGCACATGAAAAGCGGCAAAACATCGACAATGATGCCCATGGCCAAAAAGGGCGTATGCGTTTTTTCCTGAATATATTCAGGAAAAAACGCATACGCCCTTTTTGGCCAACCAAGCAACCTGGAAAGGCAAATCAGCGCTACAAAGAGGTCTCGCTTCCCATCGGTCAAAAGGGCCATGCTGCAAAAAGTGTCAAAACCAGAAATGCAGGACAGGCCATGGAGAAATGGCAGCCTTGCTACGCTGATGGGCGGGATGTAAATTGCCAACAGCCACTCTGGAGAAGTGTACGGTGTGTCCTGAAACATCGAAAAAACACAGCTTAGGGAGCATAGGGCACGTCCACTCATGGGCGTATAAATTGGGAAAACTAAAAATCAGCAAGACACAGGCACCCCAATGTTTAGGGCTGCTATGTTGACAAGAACCTCCACTTCATGACACCTTAAATATCCCAGGAAAGAGAAAAATGGATAAAGAAGTTGTGGTCCTTATGTACAAAGGAATATCACTCAGACATGAAATCAATGTCATAAGGCTAGTAGAAGCAAGATGAGTGGATTTAGGTATGACGATTCTAAGTGAAATAAGTCACACAGAAAAAGACACTTATCATAAGCTATCACTTATAGAGGGAATGTAAAAACCGCTACACCTGAACTGAATTACAAAACAGAACAGAGTCACACGTTTAGAAAACACACTTTGGCTGCTTAACGGGAAAGGTGAGGTGGGGTGATGCATAAAACAAGGGTTTCAAATTCGCTCAGATACCGTTCCATACACCCAATATGTAATAGACAAGACCTACTCCTTGCTCAGTGAACTGGACTCAACACCCCCTATTCACTGCACAAGAATATATGTGACTAGTAAGAATCTTAAAACCTATGTATTGATATCTCTCTGGAAGTGTGTCAAGTGGGTGTAAAGCTGCAAAAACACAGCCGTGAAAAGCAGCTAAACCCCATTATAAAAATAAATTACTTTTAAAAACCCGTAAAACAAAGACAGTGAAAGAGAGAGAAATTCTTACAAAATTCGTTCAGAGGCTGTGATGCAACCTGGATTGACCATATCTAGACCCACAGCTGGATGAGACATAAGGGTGGACACTCTTGGGGCTTAGAGGTTGGGTGAGGTTGGGTGAGCAAACACAGACCCTTTAAAGTAATACTGTGTGGTACCCATCCCATGGGTCCCAAATCTCCAGGTTCAAGGGCATCTTCCTACATCGAAAACATGCATGAGAAACCCAGAAGATGGTGCACCGTGTGATTTTGAAAGGTTTCTAAAACGCACCCAATTTCTCATTTCCTTGTGCTCGGGTTCGCCTTTCCAGCTACTTTACTAGCAATCTCCCTACTTGGAGAATCAGCACCTTTAAGCTCCTGTTCCCTACAGGTTGCAATTTGTCCTGAGGATGAACGGGAAGAGGGGCAACCAATGAGAGACTAGATCTAGGGGTTGGGACAGGCACAGGTCACTCTATTTTCCCATCAGGAAGAAGAATTAACCACAGGCTCTGCCTGCCTCCAGGAACCAGAATAGGGCCTGAGGCAATCCCGCGCTTTTGCGGCCAGCTCCCAAAAAAGCGAGTTGAAAAATGGAGCTCAGGGACACTGCAATTCACAAACCCGCAGAGTTATAAATGATAACTCTCATCCACAGATATATTGAGGGAAGGCAACGAAGAGGATTTGAAAGCAAGGCAGAATTGCAGGAAAGAGATTTCAGGAGGTAGATTCGAATGGCCTTTAAAGCACATGAAAAGCGGCAAAACGTCGACAATGATGCCCTTGGCCAAAAAGGGCGTATGCGTTTTTTCCTGAATATATTCAGGAAAAAACGCATACGCCCTTTTTGGCCAACCAAGCAACCTGGAAAGGCAAATCAGCGCTACAAAGAGGTCTCGCTTCCCATCGGTCAAATGGGCCATGCTGCAAAAAGTGTCAAAACCAGAAATGCAGGACAGGCCATGGAGAAATGGCAGCCTTGCTACGCTGATGGCCGGGATGTAAATTGCCAACAGCCACTCTGGAGAAGTGTACGGTGTGTCCTGAAACATCGAAAAAACACAGCTTAGGGAGCATAGGGCACGTCCACTCATGGGCGTATAAATTGGGAAAACTAAAAATCAGCAAGACACAGGCACCCCAATGTTTAGGGCTGCTATGTTGACAAGAACCTCCACTTCATGACACCTTAAATATCCCAGGAAAGAGAAAAATGGATAAAGAAGTTGTGGTCCTTATGTACAAAGGAATATCACTCAGACATGAAATCAATGTCATAAGGCTAGTAGAAGCAAGATGAGTGGATTTAGGTATGACGATTTTAAGTGAAATAAGTGACACAGAAAAAGACACTTATCATAAGCTATCACTTATAGAGGGAATGTAAAAACCGCTACACCTGAACTGAATTACAAAACAGAACAGAGTCACACGTTTAGAAAACACACTTTGGCTGCTTAACGGGAAAGGTGAGGTGGGGTGATGCATAAAAGAAGGGTTTCAAATTCGCTCAGATACCGTTCCATACACCCAATATGTAATAGACAAGACCTACTCCTTGCTCAGTGAACTGGACTCAACACCCCCTATTCACCGCACAAGAATATATGTGACTAGTAAGAATCTTAAAACCTATGTATTGATATCTCTCTGGAAGTGTGTCAAGTGGGTGTAAAGCTGAAAAAACACAGCCGTGAAAAGCAGCTAAACCCCATTATAAAAATAAATTACTTTTAAAAACCCGTAAAACAAAGACAGTGAAAGAGAGAGAAATTCTTACAAAATTCGTTCAGAGGCTGTGATGCAACCTGGATTGACCATATCTAGACCCACAGCTGGATGAGACATAAGGGTGGACACTCTTGGGGCTTAGAGGTTGGGTGAGGTTGGGTGAGCAAACGCAGACCCTTTAAAGTAATACTGTGTGGTACCCATCCCATGGGTCCCAAATCTCCAGGTTCAAGGGAATCTTCCTACATCGAAAACATGCATGAGAAACCCAGAAGATGGTGCACCGTGTGATTTTGAAAGGTTTCTAAAACGCACCCAATTTCTCATCTCCTTGTGCTCGGGTTCGCCTTTCCAGCTACTTTACTAGCAATCTCCCTACTTGGAGAATCAGCACCTTTAAGCTCCTGTTCCCTACAGGTTGCAATTTGTCCTGAGGATGAACGGGAAGAGGGGCAACCAATGAGAGACTAGATCTAGGTGTTGGGACAGGCACAGGTCACTCTATTTTCCCATCAGGAAGAAGAATTAACCACAGGCTCTGCCTGCCTCCAGGAACCAGAATAGGGCCTGAGGCAATCCCGCGCTTTTGCGGCCAGCTCCCAAAATAGCGAGTTGAAAAATGGAGCTCAGGGACACTGCAATTCACAAACCCGCAGAGTTATAAATGATAACTCTCATGCACAGATATATTGAGGGAAGGCAACGAAGAGGATTTGAAAGCAAGGCAGAATTGCAGGAAAGAGATTTCAGGAGGTAGATTCGAATGGCCTTTAAAGCACATGAAAAGCGGCAAAACGTCGACAATGATGCCCTTGGCCAAAAAGGGCGTATGCGTTTTTTCCTGAATATATTCAGGAAAAAACGCATACGCCCTTTTTGGCCAACCAAGCAACCTGGAAAGGCAAATCAGCGCTACAAAGAAGTCTCGCTTCCCATCGGTCAAAAGGGCCATGCTGCAAAAAGTGTCAAAACCAGAAATGCAGTACAGGCCATGGAGAAAAGGCAGCCTTGCTACGCTGATGGGCGGGATGTAAATTGCCAAAAGCCACTCTGGAGAAGTGTACGGTGTGTCCTGAAACATCGAAAAAACAGAGCTTAGGGAGCATAGGGCACGTCCACTCATGGGCGTATAAATTGGGAAAACTAAAAATCAGCAAGACACAGGCACCCCAATGTTTAGGGCTGCTATGTTGACAAGAACCTCCACTTCATGACACCTTAAATATCCCAGGAAAGAGAAAAATGGATAAAGAAGTTGTGGTCCTTATGTACAATGGAATATCACTCAGACATGAAATCAATGTCATAAGGCTAGTAGAAGCAAGATGAGTGGATTTAGGTATGACGATTCTAAGTGAAATAAGTCACACAGAAAAAGACACTTATCATAAGATATCACTTATAGAGGGAATGTAAAAACCGCTACACTTGAACTGAATTACAAAACAGAACAGAGTCACACGTTTAGAAAACACACTATGGCTGCTTAACGGGAAAGGTGAGGTGGGGTGATGCATAAAACAAGGGTTTCAAATTCGCTCAGATACTGTTCCATACACCCAATATGTAATAGACAAGACCTACTCCTTGCTCAGTGAACTGGACTCAACACCCCCTATTCACCGCACAAGAATATATGTGACTAGTAAGAATCGTAAAACCTATGTATTGATATCTCTCTGGAAGTGAGTCAAGTGGGTGTAAAGCCGCATAAACACAGCCGTGAAAAGCAGCTAAACCCCATTATAAAAATAAATTACTTTTAAAAACCCGTAAAACAAAGACAGTGAAAGAGAGAGAAATTCTTACAAAATTCGTTCAGAGGCTGTGATGCAACCTGGATTGACCATAACTAGACCCACTCCTGGATGAGACATAAGGGTGGACACTCTTGGGGCTGAGAGGTTGGGTGAGGTTGGGAGAGCAAACTCAGACCCTTTAAAGTAATACTGCGTGGTACCCATCCCATGGGTCCCAAATCTCCAGGTTCAAGGGCATCTTCCTACATCGAAAACATGCATGAGAAACCCAGAAGATGGTACACCGTGTGATTTTGAAAGGTTTCTAAAACGCACCCCATTTCTCATCTCCTTGTGCTAGGGTTCGCCTTTCCAGCTACTTTACTAGCAATCTCCCTACTTGGAGAATCAGCACCTTTAAGCTCCTGTTCCCTACAGGTTGCAATTTGTCCTGAGGATGAACGGGAAGAGGGGCAACCAATGAGAGACTAGATCTAGGTGTTGGTAGAGGCACAGGTCACTCTATTTTCCCATCAGGAAGAAGAATTAACCACAGGCTCAGCCTGACGCCAGGAACCAGAATAAGGCCTGAGGCAATCTCGCGCTTTTGTGGCCAGCTCCCAAAAAAGCGAGTTGAAAAATGCAGCTCAGGGACACTGCAATTCACAAACCCACAGAGTTATAAATGATAACTCTCATCCACAGATATATTGAGGGAAGGCAACGAAGAGGATTTGAAAGCAAGGCAGAATTGCAGGAAGCAGATTTCAGGAGGTAGATTCGAATCGCCTTTAAAGCACATGAAAAGCGGCAAAACGTCGACAATGATGCCCTTGGCCAAAAAGGGCGTATGCGTTTTTTCCTGAATATATTCAGGAAAAAACGCATACGCACTTTTTGGCCAACCAAGCAACCTGGAAAGGCAAATCAGCGCTACAAAGAGGTCTCGCTTCCCATCGGTCAAAAGGGCCATGCTGCAAAAAGTGTCAAAACCAGAAATGCAGGACAGGCCATGGAGAAATGGCAGCCTTGCTACGCTGATGGGCGGGATGTAAATTGCCAACAGCCACTCTAGAGAAGTGTACGGTGTGTCCTGAAACATCGAAAAAACACAGCTTAGGGAGCATAGGGCACGTCCACTCATGGGCGTATAAATTGGGAAAACTAAAAATCAGCAAGACACAGGCACCCCAATGTTTAGGGCTGCTATGTTGACAAGAACCTCCACTTCATGACACCTTAAATATCCCAGGAAAGAGAAAAATGGATAAAGAAGTTGTGGTCCTTATGTACAAAGGAATATCACTCAGACATGAAATCAATGTCATAAGGCTAGTAGAAGCAAGATGAGTGGATTTAGGTATGACGATTCTAAGTGAAATAAGTCACACAGAAAAAGACACTTATCATAAGATATCACTTATAGAGGGAATGTAAAAACCGCTACACTTGAACTGAATTACAAAACAGAACAGAGTCACACGTTTAGAAAACACACTATGGCTGCTTAACGGGAAAGGTGAGGTGGGGTGATGCATAAAACAAGGGTTTCAAATTCGCTCAGATACCGTTCCATACACCCAATATGTAATAGACAAGACCTACTCCTTGCTCAGTGAACTGGACTCAACACCCCCTATTCACCGCACAAGAATATATGTGTCTAGTAAGAACCTTAAAACCTATATATTGATATCTGTCTGGAAGTGAGTCAAGTGGGTGTAAAGCCGCATAAACACAGCCGTGAAAAGCAGCTAAACCCCATTATAAAAATAAATTACTTTTAAAAACCCGTAAAACAAAGACAGTGAAAGAGAGAGAAATTCTTACAAAATTCGTTCAGAGGCTGTGATGCAACCTGGATTGACCATATCTAGACCCACAGCTGGATGAGACATAAGGGTGGACACTCTTGGGGCTTAGAGGTTGGGTGAGGTTGGGTGAGCAAACGCAGATCCTTTAAAGTAATACTGTGTGGTACCCATCCCATGGGTCCCAAATCTCCAGGTTCAAGGGCATCTTCCTACATCGAAAACATGCATGAGAAACCCAGAAGATGGTACACCGTGTGATTTTGAAAGGTTTCTAAAACGCACCCAATTTCTCATCTCCTTGTGCTCGGGTTCGCCTTTCCAGCTACTTTACTAGCAATCTCCCTACTTGGAGAATCAGCACCTTTAAGCTCCTGTTCCCTACAGGTTGCAATTTGTCCTGAGGATGAACGGGAAGAGGGGCAACCAATGAGAGACTAGATCTAGGTGTTGGGACAGGCACAGGTCACTCTAATTTCCCATCAGGAAGAAGAATTAAACACAGGCTCAGCCTGCCGCTGGGAACCAGAATAGGGCCTGAGGCAATCCCGTGCTTTTGCGGCCAGCTCCCAAAAAAGCGAGTTGAAAAATGGAGCTCAGGGGCACTGCAATTCACAAACCTGCAGAGTTATAAATGATAACTCTCATCCACAGATATATTGAGGGAAGGCAACGAAGAGGATTTGAAAGCAAGGCAGAATTGCAGGAAACAGGTTTCAGGAGGTAGATTCGAATCGCCTTTAAAGCACATGAAAAGTGGCAAAACGTCGACAGTGATGCCCTTGGCCAAAAAGGGCGTAAGCGTTTTTTCCTGAATATATTCAGGAAAAAACGCATACGCCCTTTTTGGCCAACCAAGCAACCTGGAAAGGCAAATCAGCGCTACAAAGAAGTCTCGCTTCCCATCGGTCAAAAGGGCCATGCTGCAAAAAGTGAGAAAACCAGAAATGCAGTACAGGCCATGGAGAAATGGCAGCCTTGCTACGCTAATGGGCGGGATGTAAATTGCCAAAAGCCACTCTGGAGAAGTGTACGGTGTGTCCTGAAACATCGAAAAAACACAGCTTAGGGAGCATAGGGCACATCCACTCATGGGCGTATAAATTGGGAAAACTAAAAATCAGCAAGACACAGGCACCCCAATGTTTAGGGCTGCTATGTTGACAAGAACCTCCACTTCATGACACCTTAAATATCCCAGGAAAGAGATAAATGGATAAAGAAGTTGTGGTCCTTATGTACAAAGGAATATCCCTCAGACATGAAATCAATGTCATAAGGCTAGTAGAAGCAAGATGAGTGGATTTAGGTATGACGATTCTAAGTGAAATAAGTCACACAGAAAAAGACACTTATCATAAGCTATCACTTATAGAGGGAATGTAAAAACCGCTACACTTGAACTGAATTACAAAACAGAACAGAGTCACACGTTTAGAAAACACACTATGGCTGCTTAACGGGAAAGGTGAGGTGGGGTGATGCATAAAACAAGGGTTTCAAATTCGCTCAGATACCGTTCCATACACCCAATATGTAATAGACAAGACCTACTCCTTGCTCAGTGAACTGGACTCAACACCCCCTATTCACCGCACAAGAATATATCTGACTAGTAAGAATCGTAAAACCTATGTATTGATATCTCTCTGGAAGTGAGCCAAGTGGGTGTAAAGCCGCATAAACACAGCCGTGAAAAGCAGCTAAACCCCATTATAAAAATAAATTACTTTTAAAAACCCGTAAAACAAAGACAGTGAAAGAGAGAGAAATTCTTACAAAATTCGTTCAGGGGCTGTGATGCAACCTGGATTGACCATATCTAGACCCACACCTGGATGAGACATAAGGGTGGACACTCTTGGGGCTGAGAGGTTGGGTGAGGTTGGGAGAGCAAACGCAGACCCTTTAAAGTAATACTGCGTGGTACCCATCCCATGGGTCCCAAATCTCCAGGTTCAAGGGCATCTTCCTACATCGAAAACATGCATGAGAAACCCAGAAGATGGTACACCGTGTGATTTTGAAAGGTTTCTAAAACGCACCCCATTTCTCATCTCCTTGTGCTAGGGTTCGCCTTTCCAGCTACTTTACTAGCAATCTCCCTACTTGGAGAATCAGCACCTTTAAGCTCCTGTTCCCTACAGGTTGCAATTTGTCCTGAGGATGAACGGGAAGAGGGGCAACCAATGAGAGACTAGATCTAGGTGTTGGTAGAGGCACAGGTCACTCTATTTTCCCATCAGGAAGAAGAATTAACCACAGGCTCAGCCTGCCGCCAGGAACCAGAATAAGGCCTGAGGCAATCTCGCACTTTTGTGGCCAGCTCCCAAAAAAGCGAGTTGAAAAATGGAGCTCAGGGACACTGCAATTCACAAACCCACAGAGTTATAAATGATAACTCTCATCCACAGATATATTGAGGGAAGGCAACGAAGAGGATTTGAAAGCAAGGCAGAATTGCAGGAAGCAGATTTCAGGAGGTAGATTCGAATCGCCTTTAAAGCACATGAAAAGCGGCAAAACGTCGACAATGATGCCCTTGGCCAAAAAGGGCGTATGCGTTTTTTCCTGAATATATTCAGGAAAAAACGCATACGCCCTTTTTGGCCAACCAAGCAAACTGGAAAGGCAAATCAGCGCTACAAAGAAGTCTCGCTTCCCATCGGTCAAAAGGGCCATGCTGCAAAAAGTGAGAAAACCAGAAATGCAGTACAGGCCATGGAGAAATGGCAGCCTTGCTACGCTAATGGGCGGGATGTAAATTGCCAAAAGCCACTCTGGAGAAGTGTACGGTGTGTCCTGAAACATCGAAAAAACACAGCTTAGGGAGCATAGGGCACATCCACTCATGGGCGTATAAATTGGGAAAACTAAAAATCAGCAAGACACAGGCACCCCAATGTTTAGGGCTGCTATGTTGACAAGAACCTCCACTTCATGACACCTTAAATATCCCAGGAAAGAGATAAATGGATAAAGAAGTTGTGGTCCTTATGTACAAAGGAATATCCCTCAGACATGAAATCAATGTCATAAGGCTAGTAGAAGCAAGATGAGTGGATTTAGGTATGACGATTCTAAGTGAAATAAGTCACACAGAAAAAGACACTTATCATAAGCTATCACTTATAGAGGGAATGTAAAAACCGCTACACTTGAACTGAATTACAAAACAGAACAGAGTCACACGTTTAGAAAACACACTATGGCTGCTTAACGGGAAAGGTGAGGTGGGGTGATGCATAAAACAAGGGTTTCAAATTCGCTCAGATACCGTTCCATACACCCAATATGTAATAGACAAGACCTACTCCTTGCTCAGTGAACTGGACTCAACACCCCCTATTCACCGCACAAGAATATATCTGACTAGTAAGAATCGTAAAACCTATGTATTGATATCTCTCTGGAAGTGAGCCAAGTGGGTGTAAAGCCGCATAAACACAGCCGTGAAAAGCAGCTAAACCCCATTATAAAAATAAATTACTTTTAAAAACCCGTAAAACAAAGACAGTGAAAGAGAGAGAAATTCTTACAAAATTCGTTCAGGGGCTGTGATGCAACCTGGATTGACCATATCTAGACCCACACCTGGATGAGACATAAGGGTGGACACTCTTGGGGCTGAGAGGTTGGGTGAGGTTGGGAGAGCAAACGCAGACCCTTTAAAGTAATACTGCGTGGTACCCATCCCATGGGTCCCAAATCTCCAGGTTCAAGGGCATCTTCCTACATCGAAAACATGCATGAGAAACCCAGAAGATGGTACACCGTGTGATTTTGAAAGGTTTCTAAAACGCACCCCATTTCTCATCTCCTTGTGCTAGGGTTCGCCTTTCCAGCTACTTTACTAGCAATCTCCCTACTTGGAGAATCAGCACCTTTAAGCTCCTGTTCCCTACAGGTTGCAATTTGTCCTGAGGATGAACGGGAAGAGGGGCAACCAATGAGAGACTAGATCTAGGTGTTGGTAGAGGCACAGGTCACTCTATTTTCCCATCAGGAAGAAGAATTAACCACAGGCTCAGCCTGCCGCCAGGAACCAGAATAAGGCCTGAGGCAATCTCGCGCTTTTGTGGCCAGCTCCCAAAAAAGCGAGTTGAAAAATGGAGCTCAGGGACACTGCAATTCACAAACCCACAGAGTTATAAATGATAACTCTCATCCACAGATATATTGAGGGAAGGCAACGAAGAGGATTTGAAAGCAAGGCAGAATTGCAGGAAGCAGATTTCAGGAGGTAGATTCGAATCGCCTTTAAAGCACATGAAAAGCGGCAAAACGTCGACAATGATGCCCTTGGCCAAAAAGGGCGTATGCGTTTTTTCCTGAATATATTCAGGAAAAAACGCATACGCCCTTTTGGCCAACCAAGCAACCTGGAAAGGCAAATCAGCGCTACAAAGAGGTCTCGCTTCCCATCGGTCAAAAGGGCCATGCTGCAAAAAGTGTCAAAACCAGAAATGCAGGACAGGCCATGGAGAAATGGCAGCCTTGCTACGCTGATGGGCGGGATGTAAATTGCCAACAGCCACTCTAGAGAAGTGTACGGTGTGTCCTGAAACATCGAAAAAACACAGCTTAGGGAGCATAGGGCACGTCCACTCATGGGCGTATAAATTGGGAAAACTAAAAATCAGCAAGACACAGGCACCCCAATGTTTAGGGCTGCTATGTTGACAAGAACCTCCACTTCATGACACCTTAAATATCCCAGGAAAGAGAAAAATGGATAAAGAAGTTGTGGTCCTTATGTACAAAGGAATATCACTCAGACATGAAATCAATGTCATAAGGCTAGTAGAAGCAAGATGAGTGGATTTAGGTATGACGATTCTAAGTGAAATAAGTCACACAGAAAAAGACACTTATCATAAGATATCACTTATAGAGGGAATGTAAAAACCGCTACACTTGAACTGAATTACAAAACAGAACAGAGTCACACGTTTAGAAAACACACTATGGCTGCTTAACGGGAAAGGTGAGGTGGGGTGATGCATAAAACAAGGGTTTCAAATTCGCTCAGATACCGTTCCATACACCCAATATGTAATAGACAAGACCTACTCCTTGCTCAGTGAACTGGACTCAACACCCCCTATTCACCGCACAAGAATATATGTGACTAGTAAGAATCTTAAAACCTATGTATTGATATCTCTCTGGAAGTGTGTCAAGTGGGTGTAAAGCTGCAAAAACACAGCCGTGAAAAGCAGCTAAACCCCATTATAAAAATAAATTACTTTTAAAAACCCGTAAAACAAAGACAGTGAAAGAGAGAGAAATTCTTACAAAATTCGTTCAGAGGCTGTGATGCAACCTGGATTGACCATATCTAGACCCACAGCTGGATGAGACATAAGGGTGGACACTCTTGGGGCTTAGAGGTTGGGTGAGGTTGGGTGAGCAAACGCAGACCCTTTAAAGTAATACTGTGTGGTACCCATCCCATGGGTCCCAAATCTCCAGGTTCAAGGGAATCTTCCTACATCGAAAACATGCATGAGAAACCCAGAAGATGGTGCACCGTGTGATTTTGAAAGGTTTCTAAAACGCACCCAATTTCTCATCTCCTTGTGCTCGGGTTCGCCTTTCCAGCTACTTTACTAGCAATCTCCCTACTTGGAGAATCAGCACCTTTAAGCTCCTGTTCCCTACAGGTTGCAATTTGTCCTGAGGATGAACGGGAAGAGGGGCAACCAATGAGAGACTAGATCTAGGTGTTGGGACAGGCACAGGTCACTCTATTTTCCCATCAGGAAGAAGAATTAACCACAGGCTCTGCCTGCCTCCAGGAACCAGAATAGGGCCTGAGGCAATCCCGCGCTTTTGCGGCCAGCTCCCAAAATAGCGAGTTGAAAAATGGAGATCAGGGACACTGCAATTCACAAACCCGCAGAGTTATAAATGATAACTCTCATCCACAGATATATTGAGGGAAGGCAACGAAGAGGATTTGAAAGCAAGGCAGAATTGCAGGAAAGAGATTTCAGGAGGTAGATTCGAATGGCCTTTAAAGCACATGAAAAGCGGCAAAACGTCGACAATGATGCCCTTGGCCAAAAAGGGCGTATGCGTTTTTTCCTGAATATATTCAGGAAAAAACGCATACGCCCTTTTTGGCCAACCAAGCAACCTGGAAAGGCAAATCAGCGCTACAAAGAAGTCTCGCTTCCCATCGGTCAAAAGGGCCATGCTGCAAAAAGTGTCAAAACCAGAAATGCAGTACAGGCCATGGAGAAAAGGCAGCCTTGCTACGCTAATGGGCGGGATGTAAATTGCCAAAAGCCACTCTGGAGAAGTGTACGGTGTGTCCTGAAACATCGAAAAAACACAGCTTAGGGAGCATAGGGCACGTCCACTCATGGGCGTATAAATTGGGAAAACTAAAAATCAGCAAGACACAGGCACCCCAATGTTTAGGGCTGCTATGTTGACAAGAACCTCCACTTCATGACACCTTAAATATCCCAGGAAAGAGAAAAATGGATAAAGAAGTTGTGGTCCTTATGTACAATGGAATATCACTCAGACATGAAATCAATGTCATAAGGCTAGTAGAAGCAAGATGAGTGGATTTAGGTATGACGATTCTAAGTGAAATAAGTCACACAGAAAAAGACACTTATCATAAGATATCACTTATAGAGGGAATGTAAAAACCGCTACACTTGAACTGAATTACAAAACAGAACAGAGTCACACGTTTAGAAAACACACTATGGCTGCTTAACGGGAAAGGTGAGGTGGGGTGATGCATAAAACAAGGGTTTCAAATTCGCTCAGATACTGTTCCATACACCCAATATGTAATAGACAAGACCTACTCCTTGCTCAGTGAACTGGACTCAACACCCCCTATTCACCGCACAAGAATATATGTGACTAGTAAGAATCGTAAAACCTATGTATTGATATCTCTCTGGAAGTGAGTCAAGTGGGTGTAAAGCCGCATAAACACAGCCGTGAAAAGCAGCTAAACCCCATTATAAAAATAAATTACTTTTAAAAACCCGTAAAACAAAGACAGTGAAAGAGAGAGAAATTCTTACAAAATTCGTTCAGGGGCTGTGATGCAACCTGGATTGACCATAACTAGACGCACACCTGGATGAGACATAAGGGTGGACACTCTTGGGGCTGAGAGGTTGGGTGAGGTTGGGAGAGCAAACTCAGACCCTTTAAAGTAATACTGCGTGGTACCCATCCCATGGGTCCCAAATCTCCAGGTTCAAGGGCATCTTCCTACATCGAAAACATGCATGAGAAACCCAGAAGATGGTACACCGTGTGATTTTGAAAGGTTTCTAAAACGCACCCCATTTCTCATCTCCTTGTGCTAGGGTTCGCCTTTCCAGCTACTTTACTAGCAATCTCCCTACTTGGAGAATCAGCACCTTTAAGCTCCTGTTCCCTACAGGTTGCATTTTGTCCTGAGGATGAACGGGAAGAGGGGCAACCAATGAGAGACTAGATCTAGGTGTTGGTAGAGGCACAGGTCACTCTATTTTCCCATCAGGAGGAAGAATTAACCACAGGCTCAGCCTGCCGCCAGGAACCAGAATAAGGCCTGAGGCAATCTCGCGCTTTTGTGGCCAGCTCCCAAAAAAGCGAGTTGAAAAATGGAGCTCAGGGACACTGCAATTCACAAACCCGCAGAGTTATAAATGATAACTCTCATCCACAGATATATTGAGGGAAGGCAACGAAGAGGATTTGAAAGCAAGGCAGAATTGCAGGAAGCAGATTTCAGGAGGTAGATTCGAATCGCCTTTAAAGCACATGAAAAGCGGCAAAACGTCGACAATGATGCCCTTGGCCAAAAAGGGCGTATGCGTTTTTTCCTGAATATATTCAGGAAAAAACGCATACGCCCTTTTTGGCCAACCAAGCAACCTGGAAAGGCAAATCAGCGCTACAAAGAGGTCTCGCTTCCCATCGGTCAAAAGGGCCATGCTGCAAAAAGTGTCAAAACCAGAAATGCAGGACAGGCCATGGAGAAATGGCAGCCTTGCTACGCTGATGGGCGGGATGTAAATTGCCAACAGCCACTCTAGAGAAGTGTACGGTGTGTCCTGAAACATCGAAAAAACACAGCTTAGGGAGCATAGGGCACGTCCACTCATGGGCGTATAAATTGGGAAAACTAAAAATCAGCAAGACACAGGCACCCCAATGTTTAGGGCTGCTATGTTGACAAGAACCTCCACTTCATGACACCTTAAATATCCCAGGAAAGAGAAAAATGGATAAAGAAGTTGTGGTCCTTATGTACAAAGGAATATCACTCAGACATGAAATCAATGTCATAAGGCTAGTAGAAGCAAGATGAGTGGATTTAGGTATGACGATTCTAAGTGAAATAAGTCACACAGAAAAAGACACTTATCATAAGATATCACTTATAGAGGGAATGTAAAAACCGCTACACTTGAACTGAATTACAAAACAGAACAGAGTCACACGTTTAGAAAACACACTATGGCTGCTTAACGGGAAAGGTGAGGTGGGGTGATGCATAAAACAAGGGTTTCAAATTCGCTCAGATACCGTTCCATACACCCAATATGTAATAGACAAGACCTACTCCTTGCTCAGTGAACTGGACTCAACACCCCCTATTCACCGCACAAGAATATATGTGACTAGTAAGAATCTTAAAACCTATATATTGATATCTGTCTGGAAGTGAGTCAAGTGGGTGTAAAGCCGCATAAACACAGCCGTGAAAAGCAGCTAAACCCCATTATAAAAATAAATTACTTTTAAAAACCCGTAAAACAAAGACAGTGAAAGAGAGAGAAATTCTTACAAAATTCGTTCAGAGGCTGTGATGCAACCTGGATTGACCATATCTAGACCCACAGCTGGATGAGACATAAGGGTGGACACTCTTGGGGCTGAGAGGTTGGGTGAGGTTGGGTGAGCAAACGCAGACCCTTTAAAGTAATACTGCCTGGTACCCATCCCATGGGTCCCAAATCTCCAGGTTCAAGGGCATCTTCCTACATCGAAAACATGCATGAGAAACCCAGAAGATGGTACACCGTGTGATTTTGAAAGGTTTCTAATACGCACCTCATTTCTCATCTCCTTGTGCTCGGGTTCGCCTTTCCAGCTACTTTACTAGCAATCTCCCTACTTGGAGAATCAGCACCTTTAACCTCCTGTTCCCTACAGGTTGCAATTTGTCCTGAGGATGAACGGGAAGAGGGGCAACCAATGAGAGACTAGATCTAGGTGTTGGGACAGGCACAGGTCACTCTAATTTCCCATCAGGAAGAAGAATTAAACACAGGCTCAGCCTGCCGCCGGGAACCAGAATAGGGCCTGAGGCAATCCCGTGCTTTTGCGGCCAGCTCCCAAAAAAGCGAGTTGAAAAATGGAGCTCAGGGGCACTGCAATTCACAAACCTGCAGAGTTATAAATGATAACTCTCATCCACAGATATATTGAGGGAAGGCAACGAAGAGGATTTGAAAGCAAGGCAGAATTGCAGGAAACAGGTTTCAGGAGGTAGATTCGAATCGCCTTTAAAGCACATGAAAAGTGGCAAAACGTCGACAGTGATGCCCTTGGCCAAAAAGGGCGTAAGCGTTTTTTCCTGAATATATTCAGGAAAAAACGCATACGCCCTTTTTGGCCAACCAAGCAACCTGGAAAGGCAAATCAGCGCTACAAAGAGGTCTCGCTTCCCATCGGTCAAAAGGGCCATGCTGCAAAAAGTGAGAAAACCAGAAATGCAGTACAGGCCATGGAGAAATGGCAGCCTTGCTACGCTAATGGGCGGGATGTAAATTGCCAAAAGCCACTCTGGAGAAGTGTACGGTGTGTCCTGAAACATCGAAAAAACACAGCTTAAGGAGCATAGGGCACGTCCACTCATGGGCGTATAAATTGGGAAAACTAAAAATCAGCAAGACACAGGCACCCCAATGTTTAGGGCTGCTATGTTGACAAGAACCTCCACTTCATGACACCTTAAATATCCCAGGAAAGAGAAAAATGGATAAAGAAGTTGTGGTCCTTATGTACAATGGAATATCACTCAGACATGAAATCAATGTCATAAGGCTAGTAGAAGCAAGATTAGTGGATTTAGGTATGACGATTCTAAGTGAAATAAGTCACACAGAAAAAGACACTTATCATAAGATATCACTTATAGAGGGAATGTAAAAACCGCTACACTTGAACTGAATTACAAAACAGAACAGAGTCACACGTTTAGAAAACACACTATGGCTGCTTAACGGGAAAGGTGAGGTGGGGTGATGCATAAAACAAGGGTTTCAAATTCGCTCAGATACTGTTCCATACACCCAATATGTAATAGACAAGACCTACTCCTTGCTCAGTGAACTGGACTCAACACCCCCTATTCACCGCACAAGAATATATGTGACTAGTAAGAATCGTAAAACCTATGTATTGATATCTCTCTGGAAGTGAGTCAAGTGGGTGTAAAGCCGCATAAACACAGCCGTGAAAAGCAGCTAAACCCCATTATAAAAATAAATTACTTTTAAAAACCCGTAAAACAAAGACAGTGAAAGAGACGAGAAATTCTTACAAAATTCGTTCAGGGGCTGTGATGCAACCTGGATTGACCATAACTAGACGCACACCTGGATGAGACATAAGGGTGGACACTCTTGGGGCTGAGAGGTTGGGTGAGGTTGGGAGAGCAAACTCAGACCCTTTAAAGTAATACTGCGTGGTACCCATCCATGGGTCCCCAAATCTCCAGGTTCAAGGGCATCTTCCTACATCGAAAACATGCATGAGAAACCCAGAAGATGGTACACCGTGTGATTTTGAAAGGTTTCTAAAACGCACCCCATTTCTCATCTCCTTGTGCTAGGGTTCGCCTTTCCAGCTACTTTACTAGCAATCTCCCTACTTGGAGAATCAGCACCTTTAAGCTCCTGTTCCCTACAGGTTGCATTTTGTCCTGAGGATGAACGGGAAGAGGGGCAACCAATGAGAGACTAGATCTAGGTGTTGGTAGAGGCACAGGTCACTCTATTTTCCCATCAGGAGGAAGAATTAACCACAGGCTCAGCCTGCCGCCAGGAACCAGAATAAGGCCTGAGGCAATCTCGCGCTTTTGTGGCCAGCTCCCAAAAAAGCGAGTTGAAAAATGGAGCTCAGGGACACTGCAATTCACAAACCCGCAGAGTTATAAATGATAACTCTCATCCACAGATATATTGAGGGAAGGCAACGAAGAGGATTTGAAAGCAAGGCAGAATTGCAGGAAGCAGATTTCAGGAGGTAGATTCGAATCGCCTTTAAAGCACATGAAAAGCGGCAAAACGTCGACAATGATGCCCTTGGCCAAAAAGGGCGTATGCGTTTTTTCCTGAATATATTCAGGAAAAAACGCATACGCCCTTTTTGGCCAACCAAGCAACCTGGAAAGGCAAATCAGCGCTACAAAGAGGTCTCGCTTCCCATCGGTCAAAAGGGCCATGCTGCAAAAAGTGTCAAAACCAGAAATGCAGGACAGGCCATGGAGAAATGGCAGCCTTGCTACGCTGATGGGCGGGATGTAAATTGCCAACAGCCACTCTAGAGAAGTGTACGGTGTGTCCTGAAACATCGAAAAAACACAGCTTAGGGAGCATAGGGCACGTCCACTCATGGGCGTATAAATTGGGAAAACTAAAAATCAGCAAGACACAGGCACCCCAATGTTTAGGGCTGCTATGTTGACAAGAACCTCCACTTCATGACACCTTAAATATCCCAGGAAAGAGAAAAATGGATAAAGAAGTTGTGGTCCTTATGTACAAAGGAATATCACTCAGACATGAAATCAATGTCATAAGGCTAGTAGAAGCAAGATGAGTGGATTTAGGTATGACGATTCTAAGTGAAATAAGTCACACAGAAAAAGACACTTATCATAAGATATCACTTATAGAGGGAATGTAAAAACCGCTACACTTGAACTGAATTACAAAACAGAACAGAGTCACACGTTTAGAAAACACACTATGGCTGCTTAACGGGAAAGGTGAGGTGGGGTGATGCATAAAACAAGGGTTTCAAATTCGCTCAGATACCGTTCCATACACCCAATATGTAATAGACAAGACCTACTCCTTGCTCAGTGAACTGGACTCAACACCCCCTATTCACCGCACAAGAATATATGTGACTAGTAAGAATCTTAAAACCTATATATTGATATCTGTCTGGAAGTGAGTCAAGTGGGTGTAAAGCCGCATAAACACAGCCGTGAAAAGCAGCTAAACCCCATTATAAAAATAAATTACTTTTAAAAACCCGTAAAACAAAGACAGTGAAAGAGAGAGAAATTCTTACAAAATTCGTTCAGAGGCTGTGATGCAACCTGGATTGACCATATCTAGACCCACAGCTGGATGAGACATAAGGGTGGACACTCTTGGGGCTGAGAGGTTGGGTGAGGTTGGGTGAGCAAACGCAGACCCTTTAAAGTAATACTGCCTGGTACCCATCCCATGGGTCCCAAATCTCCAGGTTCAAGGGCATCTTCCTACATCGAAAACATGCATGAGAAACCCAGAAGATGGTACACCGTGTGATTTTGAAAGGTTTCTAATACGCACCTCATTTCTCATCTCCTTGTGCTCGGGTTCGCCTTTCCAGCTACTTTACTAGCAATCTCCCTACTTGGAGAATCAGCACCTTTAACCTCCTGTTCCCTACAGGTTGCAATTTGTCCTGAGGATGAACGGGAAGAGGGGCAACCAATGAGAGACTAGATCTAGGTGTTGGGACAGGCACAGGTCACTCTAATTTCCCATCAGGAAGAAGAATTAAACACAGGCTCAGCCTGCCGCCGGGAACCAGAATAGGGCCTGAGGCAATCCCGTGCTTTTGCGGCCAGCTCCCAAAAAAGCGAGTTGAAAAATGGAGCTCAGGGGCACTGCAATTCACAAACCTGCAGAGTTATAAATGATAACTCTCATCCACAGATATATTGAGGGAAGGCAACGAAGAGGATTTGAAAGCAAGGCAGAATTGCAGGAAACAGGTTTCAGGAGGTAGATTCGAATCGCCTTTAAAGCACATGAAAAGTGGCAAAACGTCGACAGTGATGCCCTTGGCCAAAAAGGGCGTAAGCGTTTTTTCCTGAATATATTCAGGAAAAAACGCATACGCCCTTTTTGGCCAACCAAGCAACCTGGAAAGGCAAATCAGCGCTACAAAGAGGTCTCGCTTCCCATCGGTCAAAAGGGCCATGCTGCAAAAAGTGAGAAAACCAGAAATGCAGTACAGGCCATGGAGAAATGGCAGCCTTGCTACGCTAATGGGCGGGATGTAAATTGCCAAAAGCCACTCTGGAGAAGTGTACGGTGTGTCCTGAAACATCGAAAAACACAGCTTAAGGAGCATAGGGCACGTCCACTCATGGGCGTATAAATTGGGAAAACTAAAAATCAGCAAGACACAGGCACCCCAATGTTTAGGGCTGCTATGTTGACAAGAACCTCCACTTCATGACACCTTAAATATCCCAGGAAAGAGAAAAATGGATAAAGAAGTTGTGGTCCTTATGTACAATGGAATATCACTCAGACATGAAATCAATGTCATAAGGCTAGTAGAAGCAAGATGAGTGGATTTAGGTATGACGATTCTAAGTGAAATAAGTCACACAGAAAAAGACACTTATCATAAGATATCACTTATAGAGGGAATGTAAAAACCGCTACACTTGAACTGAATTACAAAACAGAACAGAGTCACACGTTTAGAAAACACACTATGGCTGCTTAACGGGAAAGGTGAGGTGGGGTGATGCATAAAACAAGGGTTTCAAATTCGCTCAGATACTGTTCCATACACCCAATATGTAATAGACAAGACCTACTCCTTGCTCAGTGAACTGGACTCAACACCCCCTATTCACCGCACAAGAATATATGTGACTAGTAAGAATCGTAAAACCTATGTATTGATATCTCTCTGGAAGTGAGTCAAGTGGGTGTAAAGCCGCATAAACACAGCCGTGAAAAGCAGCTAAACCCCATTATAAAAATAAATTACTTTTAAAAACCCGTAAAACAAAGACAGTGAAAGAGAGAGAAATTCTTACAAAATTCGTTCAGGGGCTGTGATGCAACCTGGATTGACCATAACTAGACGCACACCTGGATGAGACATAAGGGTGGACACTCTTGGGGCTGAGAGGTTGGGTGAGGTTGGGAGAGCAAACTCAGACCCTTTAAAGTAATACTGCGTGGTACCCATCCCATGGGTCCCAAATCTCCAGGTTCAAGGGCATCTTCCTACATCGAAAACATGCATGAGAAACCCAGAAGATGGTACACCGTGTGATTTTGAAAGGTTTCTAAAACGCACCCCATTTCTCATCTCCTTGTGCTAGGGTTCGCCTTTCCAGCTACTTTACTAGCAATCTCCCTACTTGGAGAATCAGCACCTTTAAGCTCCTGTTCCCTACAGGTTGCATTTTGTCCTGAGGATGAACGGGAAGAGGGGCAACCAATGAGAGACTAGATCTAGGTGTTGGTAGAGGCACAGGTCACTCTATTTTCCCATCAGGAGGAAGAATTAACCACAGGCTCAGCCTGCCGCCAGGAACCAGAATAAGGCCTGAGGCAATCTCGCGCTTTTGTGGCCAGCTCCCAAAAAAGCGAGTTGAAAAATGGAGCTCAGGGACACTGCAATTCACAAACCCGCAGAGTTATAAATGATAACTCTCATCCACAGATATATTGAGGGAAGGCAACGAAGAGGATTTGAAAGCAAGGCAGAATTGCAGGAAACAGGTTTCAGGAGGTAGATTCGAATCGCCTTTAAAGCACATGAAAAGTGGCAAAACGTCGACAGTGATGCCCTTGGCCAAAAAGGGCGTAAGCGTTTTTTCCTGAATATATTCAGGAAAAACGCATACGCCCTTTTTGGCCAACCAAGCAACCTGGAAAGGCAAATCAGCGCTACAAAGAGGTCTCGCTTCCCATCGGTCAAAAGGGCCATGCTGCAAAAAGTGAGAAAACCAGAAATGCAGTACAGGCCATGGAGAAATGGCAGCCTTGCTACGCTAATGGGCGGGATGTAAATTGCCAAAAGCCACTCTGGAGAAGTGTACGGTGTGTCCTGAAACATCGAAAAAACACAGCTTAAGGAGCATAGGGCACGTCCACTCATGGGCGTATAAATTGGGAAAATTAAAAATCAGCAAGACACAGGCACCCCCAATGTTTAGGGCTGCTATGTTGACAAGAACCTCCACTTCATGACACCTTAAATATCCCAGGAAAGAGAAAAATGGATAAAGAAGTTGTGGTCCTTATGTACAATGGAATATCACTCAGACATGAAATCAATGTCATAAGGCTAGTAGAAGCAAGATGAGTGGATTTAGGTATGACGATTCTAAGTGAAATAAGTCACACAGAAAAAGACACTTATCATAAGATATCACTTATAGAGGGAATGTAAAAACCGCTACACTTGAACTGAATTACAAAACAGAACAGAGTCACACGTTTAGAAAACACACTATGGCTGCTTAACGGGAAAGGTGAGGTGGGGTGATGCATAAAACAAGGGTTTCAAATTCGCTCAGATACTGTTCCATACACCCAATATGTAATAGACAAGACCTACTCCTTGCTCAGTGAACTGGACTCAACACCCCCTATTCACCGCACAAGAATATATGTGACTAGTAAGAATCGTAAAACCTATGTATTGATATCTCTCTGGAAGTGAGTCAAGTGGGTGTAAAGCCGCATAAACACAGCCGTGAAAAGCAGCTAAACCCCATTATAAAAATAAATTACTTTTAAAAACCCGTAAAACAAAGACAGTGAAAGAGAGAGAAATTCTTACAAAATTCGTTCAGGGGCTGTGATGCAACCTGGATTGACCATAACTAGACGCACACCTGGATGAGACATAAGGTGGACACTCTTGGGGCTGAGAGGTTGGGTGAGGTTGGGAGAGCAAACTCAGACCCTTTAAAGTAATACTGCGTGGTACCCATCCCATGGGTCCCAAATCTCCAGGTTCAAGGGCATCTTCCTACATCGAAAACATGCATGAGAAACCCAGAAGATGGTACACCGTGTGATTTTGAAAGGTTTCTAAAACGCACCCCATTTCTCATCTCCTTGTGCTAGGGTTCGCCTTTCCAGCTACTTTACTAGCAATCTCCCTACTTGGAGAATCAGCACCTTTAAGCTCCTGTTCCCTACAGGTTGCATTTTGTCCTGAGGATGAACGGGAAGAGGGGCAACCAATGAGAGACTAGATCTAGGTGTTGGTAGAGGCACAGGTCACTCTATTTTCCCATCAGGAGGAAGAATTAACCACAGGCTCAGCCTGCCGCCAGGAACCAGAATAAGGCCTGAGGCAATCTCGCGCTTTTGTGGCCAGCTCCCAAAAAAGCGAGTTGAAAAATGGAGCTCAGGGACACTGCAATTCACAAACCCGCAGAGTTATAAATGATAACTCTCATCCACAGATATATTGAGGGAAGGCAACGAAGAGGATTTGAAAGCAAGGCAGAATTGCAGGAAGCAGATTTCAGGAGGTAGATTCGAATCGCCTTTAAAGCACATGAAAGCGGCAAAACGTCGACAATGATGCCCTTGGCCAAAAAGGGCGTATGCGTTTTTTCCTGAATATATTCAGGAAAAAACGCATACGCCCTTTTTGGCCAACCAAGCAACCTGGAAAGGCAAATCAGCGCTACAAAGAGGTCTCGCTTCCCATCGGTCAAAAGGGCCATGCTGCAAAAAGTGTCAAAACCAGAAATGCAGGACAGGCCATGGAGAAATGGCAGCCTTGCTACGCTGATGGGCGGGATGTAAATTGCCAACAGCCACTCTAGAGAAGTGTACGGTGTGTCCTGAAACATCGAAAAAACACAGCTTAGGGAGCATAGGGCACGTCCACTCATGGGCGTATAAATGGGAAAACTAAAAATCAGCAAGACACAGGCACCCCAATGTTTAGGGCTGCTATGTTGACAAGAACCTCCACTTCATGACACCTTAAATATCCCAGGAAAGAGAAAAATGGATAAAGAAGTTGTGGTCCTTATGTACAAAGGAATATCACTCAGACATGAAATCAATGTCATAAGGCTAGTAGAAGCAAGATGAGTGGATTTAGGTATGACGATTCTAAGTGAAATAAGTCACACAGAAAAAGACACGTATCATAAGATATCACGTATAGAGGGAATGTAAAAACCGCTACACTTGAACTGAATTACAAAACAGAACAGAGTCACACGTTTAGAAAACACACTATGGCTGCTTAACGGGAAAGGTGAGGTGGGGTGATGCATAAAACAAGGGTTTCAAATTCGCTCAGATACCGTTCCATACACCCAATATGTAATAGACAAGACCTACTCCTTGCTCAGTGAACTGGACTCAACACCCCCTATTCACCGCACAAGAATATATGTGACTAGTAAGAATCGTAAAACCTATGTATTGATATCTCTCTGGAAGTGAGTCAAGTGGGTGTAAAGCCGCATAAACACAGCCGTGAAAAGCAGCTAAACCCCATTATAAAAATAAATTACTTTTAAAAACCCGTAAAACAAAGACAGTGAAAGAGAGAGAAATTCTTACAAAATTCGTTCAGAGGCTGTGATGCAACCTGGATTGACCATAACTAGACCCACTCCTGGATGAGACATAAGGGTGGACACTCTTGGGGCTGAGAGGTTGGGTGAGGTTGGGAGAGCAAACTCAGACCCTTTAAAGTAATACTGCGTGGTACCCATCCCATGGGTCCCAAATCTCCAGGTTCAAGGGCATCTTCCTACATCGAAAACATGCATGAGAAACCCAGAAGATGGTACACCGTGTGATTTTGAAAGGTTTCTAAAACGCACCCCATTTCTCATCTCCTTGTGCTAGGGTTCGCCTTTCCAGCTACTTTACTAGCAATCTCCCTACTTGGAGAATCAGCACCTTTAAGCTCCTGTTCCCTACAGGTTGCAATTTGTCCTGAGGATGAACGGGAAGAGGGGCAACCAATGAGAGACTAGATCTAGGTGTTGGTAGAGGCACAGGTCACTCTATTTTCCCATCAGGAAGAAGAATTAACCACAGGCTCAGCCTGACGCCAGGAACCAGAATAAGGCCTGAGGCAATCTCGCGCTTTTGTGGCCAGCTCCCAAAAAAGCGAGTTGAAAAATGCAGCTCAGGGACACTGCAATTCACAAACCCACAGAGTTATAAATGATAACTCTCATCCACAGATATATTGAGGGAAGGCAACGAAGAGGATTTGAAAGCAAGGCAGAATTGCAGGAAGCAGATTTCAGGAGGTAGATTCGAATCGCCTTTAAAGCACATGAAAAGCGGCAAAACGTCGACAATGATGCCCTTGGCCAAAAAGGGCGTATGCGTTTTTTCCTGAATATATTCAGGAAAAAACGCATACGCACTTTTTGGCCAACCAAGCAACCTGGAAAGGCAAATCAGCGCTACAAAGAGGTCTCGCTTCCCATCGGTCAAAAGGGCCATGCTGCAAAAAGTGTCAAAACCAGAAATGCAGGACAGGCCATGGAGAAATGGCAGCCTTGCTACGCTGATGGGCGGGATGTAAATTGCCAACAGCCACTCTAGAGAAGTGTACGGTGTGTCCTGAAACATCGAAAAAACACAGCTTAGGGAGCATAGGGCACGTCCACTCATGGGCGTATAAATTGGGAAAACTAAAAATCAGCAAGACACAGGCACCCCAATGTTTAGGGCTGCTATGTTGACAAGAACCTCCACTTCATGACACCTTAAATATCCCAGGAAAGAGATAAATGGATAAAGAAGTTGTGGTCCTTATGTACAAAGGAATATCCCTCAGACATGAAATCAATGTCATAAGGCTAGTAGAAGCAAGATGAGTGGATTTAGGTATGACGATTCTAAGTGAAATAAGTCACACAGAAAAAGACACTTATCATAAGCTATCACTTATAGAGGGAATGTAAAAACCGCTACACTTGAACTGAATTACAAAACAGAACAGAGTCACACGTTTAGAAAACACACTATGGCTGCTTAACGGGAAAGGTGAGGTGGGGTGATGCATAAAACAAGGGTTTCAAATTCGCTCAGATACCGTTCCATACACCCAATATGTAATAGACAAGACCTACACCTTGCTCAGTGAACTGGACTCAACACCCCCTATTCACCGCACAAGAATATATCTGACTAGTAAGAATCGTAAAACCTATGTATTGATATCTCTCTGGAAGTGAGCCAAGTGGGTGTAAAGCCGCATAAACACAGCCGTGAAAAGCAGCTAAACCCCATTATAAAAATAAATTACTTTTAAAAACCCGTAAAACAAAGACAGTGAAAGAGAGAGAAATTCTTACAAAATTCGTTCAGGGGCTGTGATGCAACCTGGATTGACCATATCTAGACCCACACCTGGATGAGACATAAGGGTGGACACTCTTGGGGCTGAGAGGTTGGGTGAGGTTGGGAGAGCAAACGCAGACCCTTTAAAGTAATACTGCGTGGTACCCATCCCATGGGTCCCAAATCTCCAGGTTCAAGGGCATCTTCCTACATCGAAAACATGCATGAGAAACCCAGAAGATGGTACACCGTGTGATTTTGAAAGGTTTCTAAAACGCACCCCATTTCTCATCTCCTTGTGCTAGGGTTCGCCTTTCCAGCTACTTTACTAGCAATCTCCCTACTTGGAGAATCAGCACCTTTAAGCTCCTGTTCCCTACAGGTTGCAATTTGTCCTGAGGATGAACGGGAAGAGGGGCAACCAATGAGAGACTAGATCTAGGTGTTGGTAGAGGCACAGGTCACTCTATTTTCCCATCAGGAAGAAGAATTAACCACAGGCTCAGCCTGCCGCCAGGAACCAGAATAAGGCCTGAGGCAATCTCGCGCTTTTGTGGCCAGCTCCCAAAAAAGCGAGTTGAAAAATGGAGCTCAGGGACACTGCAATTCACAAACCCACAGAGTTATAAATGATAACTCTCATCCACAGATATATTGAGGGAAGGCAACGAAGAGGATTTGAAAGCAAGGCAGAATTGCAGGAAGCAGATTTCAGGAGGTAGATTCGAATCGCCTTTAAAGCACATGAAAAGCGGCAAAACGTCGACAATGATGCCCTTGGCCAAAAAGGGCGTATGCGTTTTTTCCTGAATATATTCAGGAAAAAACGCATACGCCCTTTTTGGCCAACCAAGCAAACTGGAAAGGCAAATCAGCGCTACAAAGAAGTCTCGCTTCCCATCGGTCAAAAGGGCCATGCTGCAAAAAGTGAGAAAACCAGAAATGCAGTACAGGCCATGGAGAAATGGCAGCCTTGCTACGCTAATGGGCGGGATGTAAATTGCCAAAAGCCACTCTGGAGAAGTGTACGGTGTGTCCTGAAACATCGAAAAAACACAGCTTAGGGAGCATAGGGCACATCCACTCATGGGCGTATAAATTGGGAAAACTAAAAATCAGCAAGACACAGGCACCCCAATGTTTAGGGCTGCTATGTTGACAAGAACCTCCACTTCATGACACCTTAAATATCCCAGGAAAGAGATAAATGGATAAAGAAGTTGTGGTCCTTATGTACAAAGGAATATCCCTCAGACATGAAATCAATGTCATAAGGCTAGTAGAAGCAAGATGAGTGGATTTAGGTATGACGATTCTAAGTGAAATAAGTCACACAGAAAAAGACACTTATCATAAGCTATCACTTATAGAGGGAATGTAAAAACCGCTACACTTGAACTGAATTACAAAACAGAACAGAGTCACACGTTTAGAAAACACACTATGGCTGCTTAACGGGAAAGGTGAGGTGGGGTGATGCATAAAACAAGGGTTTCAAATTCGCTCAGATACCGTTCCATACACCCAATATGTAATAGACAAGACCTACTCCTTGCTCAGTGAACTGGACTCAACACCCCCCTATTCACCGCACAAGAATATATCTGACTAGTAAGAATCGTAAAACCTATGTATTGATATCTCTCTGGAAGTGAGCCAAGTGGGTGTAAAGCCGCATAAACACAGCCGTGAAAAGCAGCTAAACCCCATTATAAAAATAAATTACTTTTAAAAACCCGTAAAACAAAGACAGTGAAAGAGAGAGAAATTCTTACAAAATTCGTTCAGGGGCTGTGATGCAACCTGGATTGACCATATCTAGACCCACACCTGGATGAGACATAAGGGTGGACACTCTTGGGGCTGAGAGGTTGGGTGAGGTTGGGAGAGCAAACGCAGACCCTTTAAAGTAATACTGCGTGGTACCCATCCCATGGGTCCCAAATCTCCAGGTTCAAGGGCATCTTCCTACATCGAAAACATGCATGAGAAACCCAGAAGATGGTACACCGTGTGATTTTGAAAGGTTTCTAAAACGCACCCCATTTCTCATCTCCTTGTGCTAGGGTTCGCCTTTCCAGCTACTTTACTAGCAATCCTCCCTACTTGGAGAATCAGCACCTTTAAGCTCCTGTTCCCTACAGGTTGCAATTTGTCCTGAGGATGAACGGGAAGAGGGGCAACCAATGAGAGACTAGATCTAGGTGTTGGTAGAGGCACAGGTCACTCTATTTTCCCATCAGGAAGAAGAATTAACCACAGGCTCAGCCTGCCGCCAGGAACCAGAATAAGGCCTGAGGCAATCTCGCGCTTTTGTGGCCAGCTCCCAAAAAAGCGAGTTGAAAAATGGAGCTCAGGGACACTGCAATTCACAAACCCACAGAGTTATAAATGATAACTCTCATCCACAGATATATTGAGGGAAGGCAACGAAGAGGATTTGAAAGCAAGGCAGAATTGCAGGAAGCAGATTTCAGGAGGTAGATTCGAATCGCCTTTAAAGCACATGAAAAGCGGCAAAACGTCGACAATGATGCCCTTGGCCAAAAAGGGCGTATGCGTTTTTTCCTGAATATATTCAGGAAAAAACGCATACGCCCTTTTTGGCCAACCAAGCAAACTGGAAAGGCAAATCAGCGCTACAAAGAAGTCTCGCTTCCCATCGGTCAAAAGGGCCATGCTGCAAAAAGTGAGAAAACCAGAAATGCAGTACAGGCCATGGAGAAATGGCAGCCTTGCTACGCTAATGGGCGGGATGTAAATTGCCAAAAGCCACTCTGGAGAAGTGTACGGTGTGTCCTGAAACATCGAAAAAACACAGCTTAGGGAGCATAGGGCACATCCACTCATGGGCGTATAAATTGGGAAAACTAAAAATCAGCAAGACACAGGCACCCCAATGTTTAGGGCTGCTATGTTGACAAGAACCTCCACTTCATGACACCTTAAATATCCCAGGAAAGAGATAAATGGATAAAGAAGTTGTGGTCCTTATGTACAAAGGAATATCCCTCAGACATGAAATCAATGTCATAAGGCTAGTAGAAGCAAGATGAGTGGATTTAGGTATGACGATTCTAAGTGAAATAAGTCACACAGAAAAAGACACTTATCATAAGCTATCACTTATAGAGGGAATGTAAAAACCGCTACACTTGAACTGAATTACAAAACAGAACAGAGTCACACGTTTAGAAAACACACTATGGCTGCTTAACGGGAAAGGTGAGGTGGGGTGATGCATAAAACAAGGGTTTCAAATTCGCTCAGATACCGTTCCATACACCCAATATGTAATAGACAAGACCTACTCCTTGCTCAGTGAACTGGACTCAACACCCCCTATTCACCGCACAAGAATATATCTGACTAGTAAGAATCGTAAAACCTATGTATTGATATCTCTCTGGAAGTGAGCCAAGTGGGTGTAAAGCCGCATAAACACAGCCGTGAAAAGCAGCTAAACCCCATTATAAAAATAAATTACTTTTAAAAACCCGTAAAACAAAGACAGTGAAAGAGAGAGAAATTCTTACAAAATTCGTTCAGGGGCTGTGATGCAACCTGGATTGACCATATCTAGACCCACACCTGGATGAGACATAAGGGTGGACACTCTTGGGGCTGAGAGGTTGGGTGAGGTTGGGAGAGCAAACGCAGACCCTTTAAAGTAATACTGCGTGGTACCCATCCCATGGGTCCCAAATCTCCAGGTTCAAGGGCATCTTCCTACATCGAAAACATGCATGAGAAACCCAGAAGATGGTACACCGTGTGATTTTGAAAGGTTTCTAAAACGCACCCCATTTCTCATCTCCTTGTGCTAGGGTTCGCCTTTCCAGCTACTTTACTAGCAATCTCCCTACTTGGAGAATCAGCACCTTTAAGCTCCTGTTCCCTACAGGTTGCAATTTGTCCTGAGGATGAACGGGAAGAGGGGCAACCAATGAGAGACTAGATCTAGGTGTTGGTAGAGGCACAGGTCACTCTATTTTCCCATCAGGAAGAAGAATTAACCACAGGCTCAGCCTGCCGCCAGGAACCAGAATAAGGCCTGAGGCAATCTCGCGCTTTTGTGGCCAGCTCCCAAAAAAGCGAGTTGAAAAATGGAGCTCAGGGACACTGCAATTCACAAACCCACAGAGTTATAAATGATAACTCTCATCCACAGATATATTGAGGGAAGGCAACGAAGAGGATTTGAAAGCAAGGCAGAATTGCAGGAAGCAGATTTCAGGAGGTAGATTCGAATCGCCTTTAAAGCACATGAAAAGCGGCAAAACGTCGACAATGATGCCCTTGGCCAAAAAGGGCGTATGCGTTTTTTCCTGAATATATTCAGGAAAAAACGCATACGCCCTTTTTGGCCAACCAAGCAAACTGGAAAGGCAAATCAGCGCTACAAAGAAGTCTCGCTTCCCATCGGTCAAAAGGGCCATGCTGCAAAAAGTGAGAAAACCAGAAATGCAGTACAGGCCATGGAGAAATGGCAGCCTTGCTACGCTAATGGGCGGGATGTAAATTGCCAAAAGCCACTCTGGAGAAGTGTACGGTGTGTCCTGAAACATCGAAAAAACACAGCTTAGGGAGCATAGGGCACATCCACTCATGGGCGTATAAATTGGGAAAACTAAAAATCAGCAAGACACAGGCACCCCAATGTTTAGGGCTGCTATGTTGACAAGAACCTCCACTTCATGACACCTTAAATATCCCAGGAAAGAGATAAATGGATAAAGAAGTTGTGGTCCTTATGTACAAAGGAATATCCCTCAGACATGAAATCAATGTCATAAGGCTAGTAGAAGCAAGATGAGTGGATTTAGGTATGACGATTCTAAGTGAAATAAGTCACACAGAAAAAGACACTTATCATAAGCTATCACTTATAGAGGGAATGTAAAAACCGCTACACTTGAACTGAATTACAAAACAGAACAGAGTCACACGTTTAGAAAACACACTATGGCTGCTTAACGGGAAAGGTGAGGTGGGGTGATGCATAAAACAAGGGTTTCAAATTCGCTCAGATACCGTTCCATACACCCAATATGTAATAGACAAGACCTACTCCTTGCTCAGTGAACTGGACTCAACACCCCCTATTCACCGCACAAGAATATATCTGACTAGTAAGAATCGTAAAACCTATGTATTGATATCTCTCTGGAAGTGAGCCAAGTGGGTGTAAAGCCGCATAAACACAGCCGTGAAAAGCAGCTAAACCCCATTATAAAAATAAATTACTTTTAAAAACCCGTAAAACAAAGACAGTGAAAGAGAGAGAAATTCTTACAAAATTCGTTCAGGGGCTGTGATGCAACCTGGATTGACCATATCTAGACCCACACCTGGATGAGACATAAGGGTGGACACTCTTGGGGCTGAGAGGTTGGGTGAGGTTGGGAGAGCAAACGCAGACCCTTTAAAGTAATACTGCGTGGTACCCATCCCATGGGTCCCAAATCTCCAGGTTCAAGGGCATCTTCCTACATCGAAAACATGCATGAGAAACCCAGAAGATGGTACACCGTGTGATTTTGAAAGGTTTCTAAAACGCACCCCATTTCTCATCTCCTTGTGCTAGGGTTCGCCTTTCCAGCTACTTTACTAGCAATCTCCCTACTTGGAGAATCAGCACCTTTAAGCTCCTGTTCCCTACAGGTTGCAATTTGTCCTGAGGATGAACGGGAAGAGGGGCAACCAATGAGAGACTAGATCTAGGTGTTGGTAGAGGCACAGGTCACTCTATTTTCCCATCAGGAAGAAGAATTAACCACAGGCTCAGCCTGCCGCCAGGAACCAGAATAAGGCCTGAGGCAATCTCGCGCTTTTGTGGCCAGCTCCCAAAAAAGCGAGTTGAAAAATGGAGCTCAGGGACACTGCAATTCACAAACCCACAGAGTTATAAATGATAACTCTCATCCACAGATATATTGAGGGAAGGCAACGAAGAGGATTTGAAAGCAAGGCAGAATTGCAGGAAGCAGATTTCAGGAGGTAGATTCGAATCGCCTTTAAAGCACATGAAAAGCGGCAAAACGTCGACAATGATGCCCTTGGCCAAAAAGGGCGTATGCGTTTTTTCCTGAATATATTCAGGAAAAAACGCATACGCCCTTTTTGGCCAACCAAGCAAACTGGAAAGGCAAATCAGCGCTACAAAGAAGTCTCGCTTCCCATCGGTCAAAAGGGCCATGCTGCAAAAAGTGAGAAAACCAGAAATGCAGTACAGGCCATGGAGAAATGGCAGCCTTGCTACGCTAATGGGCGGGATGTAAATTGCCAAAAGCCACTCTGGAGAAGTGTACGGTGTGTCCTGAAACATCGAAAAAACACAGCTTAGGGAGCATAGGGCACATCCACTCATGGGCGTATAAATTGGGAAAACTAAAAATCAGCAAGACACAGGCACCCCAATGTTTAGGGCTGCTATGTTGACAAGAACCTCCACTTCATGACACCTTAAATATCCCAGGAAAGAGATAAATGGATAAAGAAGTTGTGGTCCTTATGTACAAAGGAATATCCCTCAGACATGAAATCAATGTCATAAGGCTAGTAGAAGCAAGATGAGTGGATTTAGGTATGACGATTCTAAGTGAAATAAGTCACACAGAAAAAGACACTTATCATAAGCTATCACTTATAGAGGGAATGTAAAAACCGCTACACTTGAACTGAATTACAAAACAGAACAGAGTCACACGTTTAGAAAACACACTATGGCTGCTTAACGGGAAAGGTGAGGTGGGGTGATGCATAAAACAAGGGTTTCAAATTCGCTCAGATACCGTTCCATACACCCAATATGTAATAGACAAGACCTACTCCTTGCTCAGTGAACTGGACTCAACACCCCCTATTCACCGCACAAGAATATATCTGACTAGTAAGAATCGTAAAACCTATGTATTGATATCTCTCTGGAAGTGAGCCAAGTGGGTGTAAAGCCGCATAAACACAGCCGTGAAAAGCAGCTAAACCCCATTATAAAAATAAATTACTTTTAAAAACCCGTAAAACAAAGACAGTGAAAGAGAGAGAAATTCTTACAAAATTCGTTCAGGGGCTGTGATGCAACCTGGATTGACCATATCTAGACCCACACCTGGATGAGACATAAGGGTGGACACTCTTGGGGCTGAGAGGTTGGGTGAGGTTGGGAGAGCAAACGCAGACCCTTTAAAGTAATACTGCGTGGTACCCATCCCATGGGTCCCAAATCTCCAGGTTCAAGGGCATCTTCCTACATCGAAAACATGCATGAGAAACCCAGAAGATGGTACACCGTGTGATTTTGAAAGGTTTCTAAAACGCACCCCATTTCTCATCTCCTTGTGCTAGGGTTCGCCTTTCCAGCTACTTTACTAGCAATCTCCCTACTTGGAGAATCAGCACCTTTAAGCTCCTGTTCCCTACAGGTTGCAATTTGTCCTGAGGATGAACGGGAAGAGGGGCAACCAATGAGAGACTAGATCTAGGTGTTGGTAGAGGCACAGGTCACTCTATTTTCCCATCAGGAAGAAGAATTAACCACAGGCTCAGCCTGCCGCCAGGAACCAGAATAAGGCCTGAGGCAATCTCGCGCTTTTGTGGCCAGCTCCCAAAAAAGCGAGTTGAAAAATGGAGCTCAGGGACACTGCAATTCACAAACCCACAGAGTTATAAATGATAACTCTCATCCACAGATATATTGAGGGAAGGCAACGAAGAGGATTTGAAAGCAAGGCAGAATTGCAGGAAGCAGATTTCAGGAGGTAGATTCGAATCGCCTTTAAAGCACATGAAAAGCGGCAAAACGTCGACAATGATGCCCTTGGCCAAAAAGGGCGTATGCGTTTTTTCCTGAATATATTCAGGAAAAAACGCATACGCCCTTTTTGGCCAACCAAGCAAACTGGAAAGGCAAATCAGCGCTACAAAGAAGTCTCGCTTCCCATCGGTCAAAAGGGCCATGCTGCAAAAAGTGAGAAAACCAGAAATGCAGTACAGGCCATGGAGAAATGGCAGCCTTGCTACGCTAATGGGCGGGATGTAAATTGCCAAAAGCCACTCTGGAGAAGTGTACGGTGTGTCCTGAAACATCGAAAAAACACAGCTTAGGGAGCATAGGGCACATCCACTCATGGGCGTATAAATTGGGAAAACTAAAAATCAGCAAGACACAGGCACCCCAATGTTTAGGGCTGCTATGTTGACAAGAACCTCCACTTCATGACACCTTAAATATCCCAGGAAAGAGATAAATGGATAAAGAAGTTGTGGTCCTTATGTACAAAGGAATATCCCTCAGACATGAAATCAATGTCATAAGGCTAGTAGAAGCAAGATGAGTGGATTTAGGTATGACGATTCTAAGTGAAATAAGTCACACAGAAAAAGACACTTATCATAAGCTATCACTTATAGAGGGAATGTAAAAACCGCTACACTTGAACTGAATTACAAAACAGAACAGAGTCACACGTTTAGAAAACACACTATGGCTGCTTAACGGGAAAGGTGAGGTGGGGTGATGCATAAAACAAGGGTTTCAAATTCGCTCAGATACCGTTCCATACACCCAATATGTAATAGACAAGACCTACTCCTTGCTCAGTGAACTGGACTCAACACCCCCTATTCACCGCACAAGAATATATCTGACTAGTAAGAATCGTAAAACCTATGTATTGATATCTCTCTGGAAGTGAGCCAAGTGGGTGTAAAGCCGCATAAACACAGCCGTGAAAAGCAGCTAAACCCCATTATAAAAATAAATTACTTTTAAAAACCCGTAAAACAAAGACAGTGAAAGAGAGAGAAATTCTTACAAAATTCGTTCAGGGGCTGTGATGCAACCTGGATTGACCATATCTAGACCCACACCTGGATGAGACATAAGGGTGGACACTCTTGGGGCTGAGAGGTTGGGTGAGGTTGGGAGAGCAAACGCAGACCCTTTAAAGTAATACTGCGTGGTACCCATCCCATGGGTCCCAAATCTCCAGGTTCAAGGGCATCTTCCTACATCGAAAACATGCATGAGAAACCCAGAAGATGGTACACCGTGTGATTTTGAAAGGTTTCTAAAACGCACCCCATTTCTCATCTCCTTGTGCTAGGGTTCGCCTTTCCAGCTACTTTACTAGCAATCTCCCTACTTGGAGAATCAGCACCTTTAAGCTCCTGTTCCCTACAGGTTGCAATTTGTCCTGAGGATGAACGGGAAGAGGGGCAACCAATGAGAGACTAGATCTAGGTGTTGGTAGAGGCACAGGTCACTCTATTTTCCCATCAGGAAGAAGAATTAACCACAGGCTCAGCCTGCCGCCAGGAACCAGAATAAGGCCTGAGGCAATCTCGCGCTTTTGTGGCCAGCTCCCAAAAAAGCGAGTTGAAAAATGGAGCTCAGGGACACTGCAATTCACAAACCCACAGAGTTATAAATGATAACTCTCATCCACAGATATATTGAGGGAAGGCAACGAAGAGGATTTGAAAGCAAGGCAGAATTGCAGGAAGCAGATTTCAGGAGGTAGATTCGAATCGCCTTTAAAGCACATGAAAAGCGGCAAAACGTCGACAATGATGCCCTTGGCCAAAAAGGGCGTATGCGTTTTTTCCTGAATATATTCAGGAAAAAACGCATACGCCCTTTTGGCCAACCAAGCAACCTGGAAAGGCAAATCAGCGCTACAAAGAGGTCTCGCTTCCCATCGGTCAAAAGGGCCATGCTGCAAAAAGTGTCAAAACCAGAAATGCAGGACAGGCCATGGAGAAATGGCAGCCTTGCTACGCTGATGGGCGGGATGTAAATTGCCAACAGCCACTCTAGAGAAGTGTACGGTGTGTCCTGAAACATCGAAAAAACACAGCTTAGGGAGCATAGGGCACGTCCACTCATGGGCGTATAAATTGGGAAAACTAAAAATCAGCAAGACACAGGCACCCCAATGTTTAGGGCTGCTATGTTGACAAGAACCTCCACTTCATGACACCTTAAATATCCCAGGAAAGAGAAAAATGGATAAAGAAGTTGTGGTCCTTATGTACAAAGGAATATCACTCAGACATGAAATCAATGTCATAAGGCTAGTAGAAGCAAGATGAGTGGATTTAGGTATGACGATTCTAAGTGAAATAAGTCACACAGAAAAAGACACTTATCATAAGATATCACTTATAGAGGGAATGTAAAAACCGCTACACTTGAACTGAATTACAAAACAGAACAGAGTCACACGTTTAGAAAACACACTATGGCTGCTTAACGGGAAAGGTGAGGTGGGGTGATGCATAAAACAAGGGTTTCAAATTCGCTCAGATACCGTTCCATACACCCAATATGTAATAGACAAGACCTACTCCTTGCTCAGTGAACTGGACTCAACACCCCCTATTCACCGCACAAGAATATATGTGACTAGTAAGAATCTTAAAACCTATGTATTGATATCTCTCTGGAAGTGTGTCAAGTGGGTGTAAAGCTGCAAAAACACAGCCGTGAAAAGCAGCTAAACCCCATTATAAAAATAAATTACTTTTAAAAACCCGTAAAACAAAGACAGTGAAAGAGAGAGAAATTCTTACAAAATTCGTTCAGAGGCTGTGATGCAACCTGGATTGACCATATCTAGACCCACAGCTGGATGAGACATAAGGGTGGACACTCTTGGGGCTTAGAGGTTGGGTGAGGTTGGGTGAGCAAACGCAGACCCTTTAAAGTAATACTGTGTGGTACCCATCCCATGGGTCCCAAATCTCCAGGTTCAAGGGAATCTTCCTACATCGAAAACATGCATGAGAAACCCAGAAGATGGTGCACCGTGTGATTTTGAAAGGTTTCTAAAACGCACCCAATTTCTCATCTCCTTGTGCTCGGGTTCGCCTTTCCAGCTACTTTACTAGCAATCTCCCTACTTGGAGAATCAGCACCTTTAAGCTCCTGTTCCCTACAGGTTGCAATTTGTCCTGAGGATGAACGGGAAGAGGGGCAACCAATGAGAGACTAGATCTAGGTGTTGGGACAGGCACAGGTCACTCTATTTTCCCATCAGGAAGAAGAATTAACCACAGGCTCTGCCTGCCTCCAGGAACCAGAATAGGGCCTGAGGCAATCCCGCGCTTTTGCGGCCAGCTCCCAAAATAGCGAGTTGAAAAATGGAGATCAGGGACACTGCAATTCACAAACCCGCAGAGTTATAAATGATAACTCTCATCCACAGATATATTGAGGGAAGGCAACGAAGAGGATTTGAAAGCAAGGCAGAATTGCAGGAAAGAGATTTCAGGAGGTAGATTCGAATGGCCTTTAAAGCACATGAAAAGCGGCAAAACGTCGACAATGATGCCCTTGGCCAAAAAGGGCGTATGCGTTTTTTCCTGAATATATTCAGGAAAAAACGCATACGCCCTTTTTGGCCAACCAAGCAACCTGGAAAGGCAAATCAGCGCTACAAAGAAGTCTCGCTTCCCATCGGTCAAAAGGGCCATGCTGCAAAAAGTGTCAAAACCAGAAATGCAGTACAGGCCATGGAGAAAAGGCAGCCTTGCTACGCTAATGGGCGGGATGTAAATTGCCAAAAGCCACTCTGGAGAAGTGTACGGTGTGTCCTGAAACATCGAAAAAACACAGCTTAGGGAGCATAGGGCACGTCCACTCATGGGCGTATAAATTGGGAAAACTAAAAATCAGCAAGACACAGGCACCCCAATGTTTAGGGCTGCTATGTTGACAAGAACCTCCACTTCATGACACCTTAAATATCCCAGGAAAGAGAAAAATGGATAAAGAAGTTGTGGTCCTTATGTACAATGGAATATCACTCAGACATGAAATCAATGTCATAAGGCTAGTAGAAGCAAGATGAGTGGATTTAGGTATGACGATTCTAAGTGAAATAAGTCACACAGAAAAAGACACTTATCATAAGATATCACTTATAGAGGGAATGTAAAAACCGCTACACTTGAACTGAATTACAAAACAGAACAGAGTCACACGTTTAGAAAACACACTATGGCTGCTTAACGGGAAAGGTGAGGTGGGGTGATGCATAAAACAAGGGTTTCAAATTCGCTCAGATACTGTTCCATACACCCAATATGTAATAGACAAGACCTACTCCTTGCTCAGTGAACTGGACTCAACACCCCCTATTCACCGCACAAGAATATATGTGACTAGTAAGAATCGTAAAACCTATGTATTGATATCTCTCTGGAAGTGAGTCAAGTGGGTGTAAAGCCGCATAAACACAGCCGTGAAAAGCAGCTAAACCCCATTATAAAAATAAATTACTTTTAAAAACCCGTAAAACAAAGACAGTGAAAGAGAGAGAAATTCTTACAAAATTCGTTCAGGGGCTGTGATGCAACCTGGATTGACCATAACTAGACGCACACCTGGATGAGACATAAGGGTGGACACTCTTGGGGCTGAGAGGTTGGGTGAGGTTGGGAGAGCAAACTCAGACCCTTTAAAGTAATACTGCGTGGTACCCATCCCATGGGTCCCAAATCTCCAGGTTCAAGGGCATCTTCCTACATCGAAAACATGCATGAGAAACCCAGAAGATGGTACACCGTGTGATTTTGAAAGGTTTCTAAAACGCACCCCATTTCTCATCTCCTTGTGCTAGGGTTCGCCTTTCCAGCTACTTTACTAGCAATCTCCCTACTTGGAGAATCAGCACCTTTAAGCTCCTGTTCCCTACAGGTTGCATTTTGTCCTGAGGATGAACGGGAAGAGGGGCAACCAATGAGAGACTAGATCTAGGTGTTGGTAGAGGCACAGGTCACTCTATTTTCCCATCAGGAGGAAGAATTAACCACAGGCTCAGCCTGCCGCCAGGAACCAGAATAAGGCCTGAGGCAATCTCGCGCTTTTGTGGCCAGCTCCCAAAAAAGCGAGTTGAAAAATGGAGCTCAGGGACACTGCAATTCACAAACCCGCAGAGTTATAAATGATAACTCTCATCCACAGATATATTGAGGGAAGGCAACGAAGAGGATTTGAAAGCAAGGCAGAATTGCAGGAAGCAGATTTCAGGAGGTAGATTCGAATCGCCTTTAAAGCACATGAAAAGCGGCAAAACGTCGACAATGATGCCCTTGGCCAAAAAGGGCGTATGCGTTTTTTCCTGAATATATTCAGGAAAAAACGCATACGCCCTTTTTGGCCAACCAAGCAACCTGGAAAGGCAAATCAGCGCTACAAAGAGGTCTCGCTTCCCATCGGTCAAAAGGCCCATGCTGCAAAAAGTGTCAAAACCAGAAATGCAGGACAGGCCATGGAGAAATGGCAGCCTTGCTACGCTGATGGGCGGGATGTAAATTGCCAACAGCCACTCTAGAGAAGTGTACGGTGTGTCCTGAAACATCGAAAAAACACAGCTTAGGGAGCATAGGGCACGTCCACTCATGGGCGTATAAATTGGGAAAACTAAAAATCAGCAAGACACAGGCACCCCAATGTTTAGGGCTGCTATGTTGACAAGAACCTCCACTTCATGACACCTTAAATATCCCAGGAAAGAGAAAAATGGATAAAGAAGTTGTGGTCCTTATGTACAAAGGAATATCACTCAGACATGAAATCAATGTCATAAGGCTAGTAGAAGCAAGATGAGTGGATTTAGGTATGACGATTCTAAGTGAAATAAGTCACACAGAAAAAGACACTTATCATAAGATATCACTTATAGAGGGAATGTAAAAACCGCTACACTTGAACTGAATTACAAAACAGAACAGAGTCACACGTTTAGAAAACACACTATGGCTGCTTAACGGGAAAGGTGAGGTGGGGTGATGCATAAAACAAGGGTTTCAAATTCGCTCAGATACCGTTCCATACACCCAATATGTAATAGACAAGACCTACTCCTTGCTCAGTGAACTGGACTCAACACCCCCTATTCACCGCACAAGAATATATGTGACTAGTAAGAATCTTAAAACCTATATATTGATATCTGTCTGGAAGTGAGTCAAGTGGGTGTAAAGCCGCATAAACACAGCCGTGAAAAGCAGCTAAACCCCATTATAAAAATAAATTACTTTTAAAAACCCGTAAAACAAAGACAGTGAAAGAGAGAGAAATTCTTACAAAATTCGTTCAGAGGCTGTGATGCAACCTGGATTGACCATATCTAGACCCACAGCTGGATGAGACATAAGGGTGGACACTCTTGGGGCTGAGAGGTTGGGTGAGGTTGGGTGAGCAAACGCAGACCCTTTAAAGTAATACTGCCTGGTACCCATCCCATGGGTCCCAAATCTCCAGGTTCAAGGGCATCTTCCTACATCGAAAACATGCATGAGAAACCCAGAAGATGGTACACCGTGTGATTTTGAAAGGTTTCTAATACGCACCTCATTTCTCATCTCCTTGTGCTCGGGTTCGCCTTTCCAGCTACTTTACTAGCAATCTCCCTACTTGGAGAATCAGCACCTTTAACCTCCTGTTCCCTACAGGTTGCAATTTGTCCTGAGGATGAACGGGAAGAGGGGCAACCAATGAGAGACTAGATCTAGGTGTTGGGACAGGCACAGGTCACTCTAATTTCCCATCAGGAAGAAGAATTAAACACAGGCTCAGCCTGCCGCCGGGAACCAGAATAGGGCCTGAGGCAATCCCGTGCTTTTGCGGCCAGCTCCCAAAAAAGCGAGTTGAAAAATGGAGCTCAGGGGCACTGCAATTCACAAACCTGCAGAGTTATAAATGATAACTCTCATCCACAGATATATTGAGGGAAGGCAACGAAGAGGATTTGAAAGCAAGGCAGAATTGCAGGAAACAGGTTTCAGGAGGTAGATTCGAATCGCCTTTAAAGCACATGAAAAGTGGCAAAACGTCGACAGTGATGCCCTTGGCCAAAAAGGGCGTAAGCGTTTTTTCCTGAATATATTCAGGAAAAAACGCATACGCCCTTTTTGGCCAACCAAGCAACCTGGAAAGGCAAATCAGCGCTACAAAGAGGTCTCGCTTCCCATCGGTCAAAAGGGCCATGCTGCAAAAAGTGAGAAAACCAGAAATGCAGTACAGGCCATGGAGAAATGGCAGCCTTGCTACGCTAATGGGCGGGATGTAAATTGCCAAAAGCCACTCTGGAGAAGTGTACGGTGTGTCCTGAAACATCGAAAAAACACAGCTTAAGGAGCATAGGGCACGTCCACTCATGGGCGTATAAATTGGGAAAACTAAAAATCAGCAAGACACAGGCACCCCAATGTTTAGGGCTGCTATGTTGACAAGAACCTCCACTTCATGACACCTTAAATATCCCAGGAAAGAGAAAAATGGATAAAGAAGTTGTGGTCCTTATGTACAATGGAATATCACTCAGACATGAAATCAATGTCATAAGGCTAGTAGAAGCAAGATGAGTGGATTTAGGTATGACGATTCTAAGTGAAATAAGTCACACAGAAAAAGACACTTATCATAAGATATCACTTATAGAGGGAATGTAAAAACCGCTACACTTGAACTGAATTACAAAACAGAACAGAGTCACACGTTTAGAAAACACACTATGGCTGCTTAACGGGAAAGGTGAGGTGGGGTGATGCATAAAACAAGGGTTTCAAATTCGCTCAGATACTGTTCCATACACCCAATATGTAATAGACAAGACCTACTCCTTGCTCAGTGAACTGGACTCAACACCCCCTATTCACCGCACAAGAATATATGTGACTAGTAAGAATCGTAAAACCTATGTATTGATATCTCTCTGGAAGTGAGTCAAGTGGGTGTAAAGCCGCATAAACACAGCCGTGAAAAGCAGCTAAACCCCATTATAAAAATAAATTACTTTTAAAAACCCGTAAAACAAAGACAGTGAAAGAGAGAGAAATTCTTACAAAATTCGTTCAGGGGCTGTGATGCAACCTGGATTGACCATAACTAGACGCACACCTGGATGAGACATAAGGGTGGACACTCTTGGGGCTGAGAGGTTGGGTGAGGTTGGGAGAGCAAACTCAGACCCTTTAAAGTAATACTGCGTGGTACCCATCCCATGGGTCCCAAATCTCCAGGTTCAAGGGCATCTTCCTACATCGAAAACATGCATGAGAAACCCAGAAGATGGTACACCGTGTGATTTTGAAAGGTTTCTAAAACGCACCCCATTTCTCATCTCCTTGTGCTAGGGTTCGCCTTTCCAGCTACTTTACTAGCAATCTCCCTACTTGGAGAATCAGCACCTTTAAGCTCCTGTTCCCTACAGGTTGCATTTTGTCCTGAGGATGAACGGGAAGAGGGGCAACCAATGAGAGACTAGATCTAGGTGTTGGTAGAGGCACAGGTCACTCTATTTTCCCATCAGGAGGAAGAATTAACCACAGGCTCAGCCTGCCGCCAGGAACCAGAATAAGGCCTGAGGCAATCTCGCGCTTTTGTGGCCAGCTCCCAAAAAAGCGAGTTGAAAAATGGAGCTCAGGGACACTGCAATTCACAAACCCGCAGAGTTATAAATGATAACTCTCATCCACAGATATATTGAGGGAAGGCAACGAAGAGGATTTGAAAGCAAGGCAGAATTGCAGGAAGCAGATTTCAGGAGGTAGATTCGAATCGCCTTTAAAGCACATGAAAAGCGGCAAAACGTCGACAATGATGCCCTTGGCCAAAAAGGGCGTATGCGTTTTTTCCTGAATATATTCAGGAAAAAACGCATACGCCCTTTTTGGCCAACCAAGCAACCTGGAAAGGCAAATCAGCGCTACAAAGAGGTCTCGCTTCCCATCGGTCAAAAGGGCCATGCTGCAAAAAGTGTCAAAACCAGAAATGCAGGACAGGCCATGGAGAAATGGCAGCCTTGCTACGCTGATGGGCGGGATGTAAATTGCCAACAGCCACTCTAGAGAAGTGTACGGTGTGTCCTGAAACATCGAAAAAACACAGCTTAGGGAGCATAGGGCACGTCCACTCATGGGCGTATAAATTGGGAAAACTAAAAATCAGCAAGACACAGGCACCCCAATGTTTAGGGCTGCTATGTTGACAAGAACCTCCACTTCATGACACCTTAAATATCCCAGGAAAGAGAAAAATGGATAAAGAAGTTGTGGTCCTTATGTACAAAGGAATATCACTCAGACATGAAATCAATGTCATAAGGCTAGTAGAAGCAAGATGAGTGGATTTAGGTATGACGATTCTAAGTGAAATAAGTCACACAGAAAAAGACACTTATCATAAGATATCACGTATAGAGGGAATGTAAAAACCGCTACACTTGAACTGAATTACAAAACAGAACAGAGTCACACGTTTAGAAAACACACTATGGCTGCTTAACGGGAAAGGTGAGGTGGGGTGATGCATAAAACAAGGGTTTCAAATTCGCTCAGATACCGTTCCATACACCCAATATGTAATAGACAAGACCTACTCCTTGCTCAGTGAACTGGACTCAACACCCCCTATTCACCGCACAAGAATATATGTGACTAGTAAGAATCTTAAAACCTATATATTGATATCTGTCTGGAAGTGAGTCAAGTGGGTGTAAAGCCGCATAAACACAGCCGTGAAAAGCAGCTAAACCCCATTATAAAAATAAATTACTTTTAAAAACCCGTAAAACAAAGACAGTGAAAGAGAGAGAAATTCTTACAAAATTCGTTCAGAGGCTGTGATGCAACCTGGATTGACCATATCTAGACCCACAGCTGGATGAGACATAAGGGTGGACACTCTTGGGGCTGAGAGGTTGGGTGAGGTTGGGTGAGCAAACGCAGACCCTTTAAAGTAATACTGCCTGGTACCCATCCCATGGGTCCCAAATCTCCAGGTTCAAGGGCATCTTCCTACATCGAAAACATGCATGAGAAACCCAGAAGATGGTACACCGTGTGATTTTGAAAGGTTTCTAATACGCACCTCATTTCTCATCTCCTTGTGCTCGGGTTCGCCTTTCCAGCTACTTTACTAGCAATCTCCCTACTTGGAGAATCAGCACCTTTAACCTCCTGTTCCCTACAGGTTGCAATTTGTCCTGAGGATGAACGGGAAGAGGGGCAACCAATGAGAGACTAGATCTAGGTGTTGGGACAGGCACAGGTCACTCTAATTTCCCATCAGGAAGAAGAATTAAACACAGGCTCAGCCTGCCGCCGGGAACCAGAATAGGGCCTGAGGCAATCCCGTGCTTTTGCGGCCAGCTCCCAAAAAAGCGAGTTGAAAAATGGAGCTCAGGGGCACTGCAATTCACAAACCTGCAGAGTTATAAATGATAACTCTCATCCACAGATATATTGAGGGAAGGCAACGAAGAGGATTTGAAAGCAAGGCAGAATTGCAGGAAACAGGTTTCAGGAGGTAGATTCGAATCGCCTTTAAAGCACATGAAAAGTGGCAAAACGTCGACAGTGATGCCCTTGGCCAAAAAGGGCGTAAGCGTTTTTTCCTGAATATATTCAGGAAAAAACGCATACGCCCTTTTTGGCCAACCAAGCAACCTGGAAATGCAAATCAGCGCTACAAAGAAGTCTCGCTTCCCATCGGTCAAAAGGGCCATGCTGCAAAAAGTGAGAAAACCAGAAATGCAGTACAGGCCATGGAGAAATGGCAGCCTTGCTACGCTAATGGGCGGGATGTAAATTGCCAAAAGCCACTCTGGAGAAGTGTACGGTGTGTCCTGAAACATCGAAAAAACACAGCTTAGGGAGCATAGGGCACGTCCACTCATGGGCGTATAAATTGGGAAAACTAAAAATCAGCAAGACACAGGCACCCCAATGTTTAGGGCTGCTATGTTGACAAGAACCTCCACTTCATGACACCTTAAATATCCCAGGAAAGAGATAAATGGATAAAGAAGTTGTGGTCCTTATGTACAAAGGAATATCCCTCAGACATGAAATCAATGTCATAAGGCTAGTAGAAGCAAGATGAGTGGATTTAGGTACGACGATTCTAAGTGAAATAAGTCACACAGAAAAAGACACTTATCATAAGCTATCACTTATAGAGGGAATGTAAAAACCGCTACACTTGAACTGAATTACAAAACAGAACAGAGTCACACGTTTAGAAAACACACTATGGCTGCTTAACGGGAAAGGTGAGGTGGGGTGATGCATAAAACAAGGGTTTCAAATTCGCTCAGATACCGTTCCATACACCCAATATGTAATAGACAAGACCTACTCCTTGCTCAGTGAACTGGACTCAACACCCCCTATTCACCGCACAAGAATATATCTGACTAGTAAGAATCGTAAAACCTATGTATTGATATCTCTCTGGAAGTGAGCCAAGTGGGTGTAAAGCCGCATAAACACAGCCGTGAAAAGCAGCTAAACCCCATTATAAAAATAAATTACTTTTAAAAACCCGTAAAACAAAGACAGTGAAAGAGAGAGAAATTCTTACAAAATTCGTTCAGGGGCTGTGATGCAACCTGGATTGACCATATCTAGACCCACACCTGGATGAGACATAAGGGTGGACACTCTTGGGGCTGAGAGGTTGGGTGAGGTTGTGAGAGCAAACGCAGACCCTTTAAAGTAATACTGCGTGGTACCCATCCCATGGGTCCCAAATCTCCAGGTTCAAGGGCATCTTCCTACATCGAAAACATGCATGAGAAACCCAGAAGATGGTACACCGTGTGATTTTGAAAGGTTTCTAATACGCACCTCATTTCTCATCTCCTTGTGCTCGGGTTCGCCTTTCCAGCTACTTTACTAGCAATCTCCCTACTTGGAGAATCAGCACCTTTAAGCTCCTGTTCCCTACAGGTTGCAATTTGTCCTGAGGATGAACGGGAAGAGGGGCAACCAATGAGAGACTAGATCTAGGTGTTGGTAGAGGCACAGGTCACTCTATTTTCCCATCAGGAAGAAGAATTAACCACAGTCTCAGCCTGCCGCCAGGAACCAGAATAAGGCCTGAGGCAATCTCGCGCTTTTGTGGCCAGCTCCCAAAAAAGCGAGTTGAAAAATGGAGCTCAGGGACACTGCAATTCACAAACCCACAGAGTTATAAATGATAACTCTCATCCACAGATATATTGAGGGAAGGCAACGAAGAGGATTTGAAAGCAAGGCAGAATTGCAGGAAGCAGATTTCAGGAGGTAGATTCGAATCGCCTTTAAAGCACATGAAAAGCGGCAAAACGTCGACAATGATGCCCTTGGCCAAAAAGGGCGTATGCGTTTTTTCCTGAATATATTCAGGAAAAAACGCATACGCCCTTTTTGGCCAACCAAGCAAACTGGAAAGGCAAATCAGCGCTACAAAGAGGTCTCGCTTCCCATCGGTCAAAAGGGCCATGCTGCAAAAAGTGTCAAAACCAGAAATGCAGGACAGGCCATGGAGAAATGGCAGCCTTGCTACGCTGATGGGCGGGATGTAAATTGCCAACAGCCACTCTGGAGAAGTGTACAGTGTGTCCTGAAACATCTAAAACACACAGGTTAGGGAGCATAGGGCACGTCCACTCATGGGCGTATAAATTGGGAAAACTAAAAATCAGCAAGACACAGGCACCCCAATGTTTAGGGCTGCTCTGTTGACAAGAACCTCCACTTCATGACACCTTAAATATCCCAGGAAAGAGAAAAATGGATAAAGAAGTTGTTGTCCTTATGTACAATGGAATATCACTCAGACATGAAATCAATATCATAAGGCTAGAAGAAGCAAGATGAGTGGACTTAGGTACGATGATTCTAAGTGAAATAAGTCACACAGAAAAAGACACTTATCATAAGCTATCACTTATAGAGGGAATGTAAAAACCGCTACACTTGAACTGAATTACAAAACAGAACAGAGTCACACGTTTAGAAAACACACTATGGCTGCTTAACGGGAAAGGTGAGGTGGGGTGATGCATAAAACAAGGGTTTCAAATTGGCTCAGATACCGTTCCATACACCAAATATGTAATAGAAAACACCGAATCCTTGCTCAGTGAACTGGACTCAACACCCCCTATTCACCGCACAAGAATATATGTGACTAGTAAGAATCTTAAAACCTATGTATTGATATCTGTCTGGAAGTGAGTCAAGTGGGTGTAAAGCCGCATAAACACAGCCGTGAAAAGCAGCTAAACCCCATTATAAAAATAAATTACTTTTAAAAACCCGTAAAACAAAGACAGAGAAAGAGAGAGAAATTCTTACAAAATTCGTTCAGGGGCTGTGATGCAACCTGGATTGACCATATCTAGACCCACAGCTGGATGAGACATAAGGGGGGACACACTTGGGGCTGAGAGTTTGGGTGAGGTTGGGTGAGCAAACACAGACCCTTTAAAGTAATACTGCCTGGTACCCATCCCATGGGTCCCAAATCTCCAGATTCAAGGGCATATTCCTACATCGAAAACATGCATGAGAAACCCAGAAGATGGTACACCGTGTGATTTTGAAAGTTTTCTAAAACGCACCCCATTTCTCATCTCCTTGTGCTAGGGTTCGCCTTTCCAGCTACTTTACTAGCAATCTCCCTACTTGGAGAATCAACACCTTTCAGCTCCTGTTCCCTACAGGTTGCAATTTGTCCTGAGGATGAACGGGAAGACGGGCAACCAATGAGAGACTAGATCTAGGTGCTGGGACAGGCACAGGCCACTCTATTTTCCCATCAGGAAGAAGAATTAACCACAGGTTCAGCCTGCCGCAGGGAACCAGAATAGGGCCTGAGGCAATCCCGTGCTTTTGCGGCCAGCTCCCAAAAAAGCCAGTTGAAAAATGGAGCTCAGGGACACTGCAATTCACAAACCCGCAGAGCTATAAATGATAACTCTCATCCACAGATATATTGAGGGAAGGCAACGAAGAGGATTTGAAAGCAAGGCAGAATTGCAGGAAACAGGTTTCAGGAGGTAGATTCGAATCGCCTTTAAAGCACATGAAAAGTCGCAAAACGTCGACAATGATGCCCTTGGCCAAAAAGGGCGTATGCGTTTTTTCCTGAATATATTCAGGAAAAAACGCATACGCCCTTTTTGGCCAACCAAGCAACCTGGAAAGGCAAATCAGCGCTACAAAGAAGACTCGCTTCCCATCGGTCAAAAGGGCCATGCTGCAAAAAGTGTCAAAACCAGAAATGCAGGACAGGCCATGGAGAAATGGCAGCCTTGCTACACTGATGGGCGGGATGTAAATTGCCAACAGCCACTCTGGAGAAGTGTACGGTGTGTCCTGAAACATCGAAAAAACACAGCTTAGGGAGCATAGGGCACGTCCACTCATGGGCGTATAAATTGGGAAAACTAAAAATCAGCAAGACACAGGCACCCCAAAGTTTAGGGCTGCTCTGTTGACAAGAACCTCCACTTCATGACACCTTAAATATCCCAGGAAAGAGAAAAATGGATAAAGAAGTTGTGGTCCTTATGTACAATGGAATATCACTCAGACATGAAATCAATGTCATAAGGCTAGGAGAAGCAAGATGAGTGGATTTAGGTACGACGACTCCAAGTGAAATAAGTCACACAGAAAAAGACACTTATCATAAGGTATCACTTATAGAGGGAATGTAAAAACCGCTACACTTGAACTGAATTACAAAACAGAACAGAGTCACACGTTTAGAAAACACACTATGGCTGCTTAACGGGAAAGGTGAGGTGGGGTTATGCATAAAACAAGGGTTTCAAATTCGTTCAGATATCGTTCCATACACCCAATATGTAATAGACAAGACCTACTCCTTGCTCAGTGAACTGGACTCAACACCCCCTATTCACCACACAAGAATATATGTGACTAGTAAGAATCTTAAAACCTATGTATTGATATCTCTCTGGAAGTGAGTCAAGTGGGTGTAAAGCCGCATAAACACAGCCGTGAAAAACAGCTAAACCCCATTATAAAAATAAATTACTTTTAAAATCCCGTAAAACAAAGACTGTGAAAGAGAGAGAAATTCTTCCAAAATTCGTTCTGGGGCTGGGATGCAACCTGGATTGACCATATCTAGACATACAGCTGGATGAGACATAAGGGTGGACACTCTTGGGGCTGAGAGGTTGGGTGAGGTTGGGTGAGCAAACGCAGAACCTTTAAAGTAATACTGCGTGGTACGCATCCCATGGGTCCTTAATCTCCAGGTTCAAGAGCATCTTCCTACATCGAAAACATACATGAGAAACCCAGAAGATGGCACACCGTGTGATTTTGAAAGGTTTCTAAAACGCACCTCATTTCTCATCTCCTTGTGCTCGGGTTCGCCATTCCAGGTACTTTACTAGCCATCTCCCTACTTGGAGAATCAGCACCTTTAACCTCCTGTTCCGTACAGGTTGCAATTTGTCCTGAGGATGAATGGGAAGAGGGGCAACAAATGAGAGACTAGATCTAGATGTTGGGACAGGCACAGGTCACTCTATTTTCCCATCAGGAAGAAGAATTAACCACAGGCTCAGCCTGCCCCCCGGAACCTGAATAGGGCCTGAGGCAATCCCGTGCTTTTGCGGCCAGCTCCCAAAAAAGACAGTTGAAAAATGGAGCTCAGGGGCACTGCCATTCACAAACCCGCAGAGTTATAAATGATAACTCTCTTCCACAAATATATTGCGGGAAGGCAATGAAGAGGATTTGAAAGCAAGGCAGAATTGCAGGAAACATGTTTCAGGAGGTAGATTCGAATCGCATTTAAAGCATATGTAAAGTGGCAAAACGTCGACAATGATGCCCTTGGCCAAAAATTGCGTATGCGTTTTTTCCTGAATATATTCAGGAAAAAATGCATACGCCCTTTTTGGCCAACCAAGCAACCTGGAAAGGCAAATCAGCGCTACAAAGAATTCTCGCTTCCCATCGGTCAAAAGGGCCATGCTGCAAAAATGTCAAAACCGGAAATGCAGGACAGGCCATTGAGAAATGTCAGCCTTGCTACGCTGATGGGTGGGATGTAAATTGCCAACAGCCACTCTGGAGAAGTGTACGGTGTGTCCTGAAACATCGAAAAAACACAGCTTAGGGAGCATAGCGCACGTCCACTCATGGGAGTATAAATTGGGAAAATTAAAAATCATCAAGACACAGGCAACCCAAAGTTTAGGGCTGCTCTGTTGACAAGAACCTCCACTTCATGACACCTTAAATATCCCAGGAAAGAGAAAAATGGATAAAGAAGTTGTGGTCCTTATGTACAATGGAATATCACTCAGACATGAAATCAATGTCATAAGGCTAGTAGAAGCAAGATGAGTGGATTTAGGTACGACGATTCTAAGTGAAATAAGTCACACCGAAAAAGACACTTATCATAAGCTATCACTTATAGAGGGAATGTAAAAACCGCTACACTTGAACTGAATTACAAAACAGAACAGAGTCACACGTTTAGAAAACACACTATGGCTGCTTAACGGGAAAGGTGAGGTGAGGTGATGCATAAAACAAGGGTTTCAAATTCGCTCAGATACGGTTCCATACACCCAATATGTAATAGAAAAGACCTACTCCTTGCTCAGTGAACTGGACTCAACACCCCCTATTCACCGCACAAGAATATATGTGACTAGTAAGAATCTTAAAACCTATGTATTGATATCTGTCTGGAAGTGAGTCAAGTGGGTGTAAAGCGGCATAAACACAGCAGTGAAAAGTAGCGAATCCCCATTTTAAATTAAATAACTTTAAAAAACCCAAAAAAATAAGACAGTGATAGAGAGAGGAAATTTTACATAATTCGTTCCTGGGCTGTGATGCAACCTTGTTTGATCATATCTAGACCCACAGCTGGATGAGAAATAAAGCTGGACACTCTTGCAGCTGAAGGACTCTTTCCCTAGTTACCAGATTGGGGAACGTAAATAGGCTGCCGCCCTCTGGCCGTTACCTGCAAAAGCAGCTTTAAAATCTGTGTTAATGGTCACTTCATATGAACAAGTACTTCAGGGCTGTAAATGAAACCTGCCCTCAAAATGTCTTGAGGGAGGTAGTGGCCAAAACTTTTCAAAATGTGACACTTACTTTAAGAAAACAATGTGAAGAACTAAGCTGTAATCACAGTTTGATAAATAAAAAGAGCATGCTTTAAAGATCAATTTCAACAGATTATGGGACACATGCAAATTCAGCCACACAGAGGTATCAGCTCGCACCTGTTAGAATAACCAGCAGCAAGCAAACTACAAACAATAAATATTGAAGGTGTTTTGGAGAAATGCATACCCTCAATTTTAAGTGGGACATAACCTGGAAAGAGCCACTAATGAGAACTGAATGGTGGTGCCTTTAAAACGTACACACTGAGCTACCATATGATACAGCAAGCCCACTCCTTGGCCTATAACATAAGGAGATAGAACTGGAAAGACACAGGCAAGCAAATGTGCATTGCAGCAGTATTACAATAACCAAGACATGGAGGCAACCAAAAAGTCCATCAAGAGGTGCGTGGCCAAAGAATAACTGGTACATGTACAGGTGGAATATTAGCCAGGGAAAAAAACAAAACAATGCCATTTGCAGCACTGTGTATGATTCTTGAGTTAATCAGGCAAATTGTACTAAGTCAGAAAGCAAAAGACACATATCCTATAATATCACTTATAGGTCTTAGCTAAAAATTGATACCAATGAAGATATTTCCACAGAGAAATGCAATCACAGATTCATTAAACAAACTTAGGGTTCACCAAATGGAAAGGTGTGAGGATTGGATACATTAGGATATTGGGGTTAAGATAGATATAGAAACACATGTGAAATATGTAATCACCAAAGACCTACGTAATACCAAGACAAGACTACTCAACATGGTGTCATAACCTACATGGGAAAATGATCCAAAGAAGAATAGATATATGTATATGTTTAAAAGAACCACATCTTGCACACCTAGAAGAAACAAAACATTTTAATCAAATTTGCTCTGACAAAAAATAAAAATTAAATTAAAAAAAGAACAAGAAGTAATGAGACATAAACTTAAGGGGCTTTGTGCTGGCACATTGCATTCTAATTTACAACCAGAACATGACTTCCATTAAGGCTCTGTCATCACTAATAAAGCAGCTTTATAAGCAATGTTGAAGGTAGCTTAAAAGAAGTCTCACTAATTATTGATAGTAACAAGGAAACAAAGAAAAGTAAAAATCTCACTGCAAAAAGTATACATATGGTAAGGATAGTAGATCAAACACTGATTAAACTTCTGTAAAGAATAAAAGACAACAGTAGTATGTTTTGTTAAAAAAGAGAGGGCCCAAATAAATCTGAAATGAAAGAGATGATGTTACAACAGACACCACAGAAATACAAAGTATCCTAAGATACACACAGGGTAACTCAGGGCTCAGACTGGACAGAGCCCACTCTCCAGTCCCCTGTACATGACTTAAAGGAGCCTCAGGAACTGAGGAGGAGGTCCCTGAGGAGAGGCTCAAGATAGAATATGGTAGGCATTAACATGACTGCATTCATCTTAAACATGCCTGAACTACATTCACACGAGATGATTTTGTCCTGTATGTACATCGGCACCTCTAGCCGGAATTGCAGATCTTTGGCTTCAACACCTCTACTGACAACATTAGCTTCACCTGCTGTGGACCGTCTCCTATAGGATTTCTAGAATCACAAAACATCGAAGCTTCACAGGACCCAGAGTCTGTGCGACTCCACACAGAGTCTCAGAGTCTCAACTCCACTCAGATACTCCACTCTTGGAGGGCACACACAAAGTAGTGTGCACATCAGGACCCAGGGGAAGGAGCAGTGACCCCGTAGGAGAATGACCAGAACTACCTGCTACTTTTAGAGGGTCTCCTGCAGAGGCAGCTTGTGGCTGTGGCTGTGGCTCACCGTGAGGACAACAACACTGGCAGCAGAAGTTCTGGGAAATACTCCTTGGTGTGAGCCCTCCCAGAGTCCGCCATTAGCCCCACCAAGAGCAAGGTAGGCTACAGTGCTGGGTCGCCTCAGGCCAAACAACCAACAGGGAGGGAACCCAGCCCCATGCATCAGCAGACAAGCAGATTCAACTTTTTATTAAAGTTTTATTTAATCCGTAGACAAGCGGATTAAAGCTCTGCCCACCAAAGCAAAACCCAGCTCTACCCACCACCAGTCCCTCCCATCAGGAAGCTTGCACAAGCCTCTAAGATAGACTCATCCACCAGAGAGCAGACAGCAGAAGTAAGAAGAACTACAATTCTGCAGCCTGTGGAAGGAAAACCACATTCACAGAAAGATAGACAAAATGAAAAGGCAGAGGACTTTATACCAGATCAAGGAACAAGATAAAACCCCAGAAAAAAAACGGAATGAGGTGGAGATAGGGAACCTTCCAGAAAAAGAATTCAGAATAATGATAGTGAAGTTGAGCCAAGACCTTAGAAAAAGAAAGGAGGCAAAGATCGAGAAGACACAAGAAATGCTTAACAAAGACCTAGAAGAATTAAGGAACAAACACCTAGAAGAATTAAAGAACAAACAAACAGAGGTGAACAATGTAATAACTGAAATGAAAAATACACTAGAAGGAATCAGTAGCAGAATAACTGTGGCAGAAGAACGGATAAGTGGCCTGGAAGACAGAAAGGTGGAAATCACTGCCATGGAACAGAATAAAGAAAAAGAATGAAAATAAATGAAGACACCCCAAGAGTCCTCTGGGACAACATTAAACACAACAACATTCGCATTATAGGGGTCCCAGAAGGAGAAGAGAGAGAGAAAGGACCCGAGAATATATTTGAAGAGATTATGGTCAAAAACTTCCCTAGCATGGGAAAAGAAATAGCCACCCAAGTCCAGAAGCACAGAGTGTCCCAGGCAGGAGAAACCAAAGGAGAAAAATGACAAGACACATAGTAATCAAATTGACAAAAATTAACGACAAAGAAAAATTATTGAAAGCAGCAAGGGAAAAATGACAAATAACATACAAGGGAAATCCCATAAGGATAACAGCTGATTTCTCAGCAGAAAATCTACAAGCCAGAAGGAAGTGGCATGATAAATTTAAAGTGATGAAAGGGAAGAACCTACAACCAAGGGTACTGCACCCTGCAAAGAGCTCATTCAGATTTGATGGAGAAATCAAAAGCCTTACAGACAAGCAAAAGCTAAGAGAATTCAGCACCATGCAACCAGCTCTACACCAAATGCTAAAAGAACTTCTCTAAGTGGGAAACGCAAGAGAAGAAAAGGACCCACCAAGACAAACCCATAACAATTAAGAAAATAGTAGTAGGAACATACATATCGATAATTACCTTAAACGTGAATGCACTAAATGTTCCAACCAAAAGACATAGACTGGCTGAATGGATACAAAAACAAGACCCATATATATGCTGTCTACAAGAGACCCATTTCAGACCTAGGGACACATACAGACTGAAAGTGAGGCGATGGAAAAATATATTCTATGCTAATGAAAATCAAAAGAAAGCTGGAGTAGCAATACTCATATCAGATAAAATAGACTTTAAAATAAAGAATGTTACAAGAGACAAGGAAAGACACTACATAATGGTCAAGGGATCAATCCAAGAAGAAGATATAACAATTATAAATATATATGTACCCAACATAGGAGCACCTCAATGTATAAGGCAACTGCTAACAGCTATAAAAGAGGAAATCGACAGTAACACAATAATAGCGGGGGACTTTAACAGCTCACTTACACCAGTGGAGATCAGCCAGACAGAAAATTAATAAGGAAACACAAGCTTTAAATGACACAATAGACCAGATAGAGTTCATTGATATTTATAGGACATTCCATCCAAAAACAGCAGATTACACGTTCTTCTCAACTGCACACGGAACATTCTCCAGGATAGATCACATCTTGGGTCACAGATAAAGCCTCAGTAAATTTAAGAAAACTGAAATCATATCAAGCAGCTGTTCCGACCACAATGCTATGAGATTAGAAATCAATTACACGGAAAAAACCGTAAAAAACACAAACACATGGAGGCTAAACAATACGTTACTAAATAACCAAGAGATCACTGAAGAAATCAAAGGGGAAATCAAAAACTACCTAGAGACAAATGACAACAAAAACACGATGATCCAAAACCTATGGGATGCAGCAAAAGGAGTTCTAAGAGGGAAGTTTATAGCAATACAAGCCTACCTCAAGAAACAAGAAAAATCTCAAATAAACAATCTAACCTTACACCTAGAGGAACTAGAGAAAGAAGAACAAAACCCAAAGTTAGTAGAAGGAAAGAAATCCTAAAGATTAGAGCAGAAATAAATGAAATAGAAACAAAGAAAACGGAAGCAAAGATCATCAAAACTAAAAGCTGGTTCTTTGAGAAGATAAGCAAAAATGATCAACCTTTAGCCACACTCAAGAAAAAGAGGGAGAGGACGCAAATCAACAAAATTAGAAGTGAAAAAGGAGAAGTTACAACAGACACCACAGGAATACAAAGCATCCTAAGAGACTACTACAAGCAACTCTGTGCCAATAAAATGGACAATCTGGAAGAAATGGACAAATTCTTAGAAAGGTATAACCTTCTAAGACTGAACCAGGAAGAAATAGAAAATATGAACAAACCTATCACAAGCAATGAAATTGAAACTGTGATTAAAAATCTTCCAACAAACAAAAGTCCAGAACCAGATGGCATTACAGGTGAATTCTATCAAACATTTAGAGAAGAGCTAACACCCAACCTTCTCAAATTCTTCAAAACAATTGCAGGGGAAGGAACACTCCCAAACTCATTCTATGAGACCACCATCACCCTGATACCAAAATCAGACAGAGATACTACAAGGAAAGAAAATTATAGACCAATATCCCTGATGAATATAGATGCAAAAATCCTCAACAAAATACTAGCAAACAGAATCGAACAACACATTAAAAGGATCATACACCATGATCAAGTGGGGTTTATCCCAGGGATGCAAGGATTCTTCAATATACACAAATCAATGTGATACACCATATTAACAAATTGTAGAATAAAACCATATGGTCATCTCAATAGATGAAGGAAAAGATTTTGAGAAAATTCAACACTCATTTACGATAAAAACTCTGCAGAGTGTGGGCATAGACGGAAACTACCTCAACATAATAAAGGCCATATATGACAAACCCACAGCAAACAGCATTCTCAATGGTGAAAAACTGAAAGCGTTTCCTCTAAGATCAGGAACAAGACGAGGATGTCCACTCTCACCACTGCTATTCAACATAGTTTTGGAAGTCCTAGCCATGGCAATCAGAGAAGAAAAAGAAATAAAAGGAATACAAAACGGAAAAGAAGAAGTAAAATTGTCACTGTTTGCAGATGACATGATATCATAGATAGAGAATCTTAAAGATACCACCAGAAAACCACTGGAGCTAATCAATGAATTTGGTAAAGTTGCAGGATACAAAATTAATGCACAGAAATTGCTTGCATTCCTATACACTAACAATGAAAGATCAGAAAGAGAAATTAAGGAAACAATCCCATTACCACTGCAACAAAAAGAATAAAATACCTAGGAATAAACCTACCTAAGGAAGTAAAAGACCTGTACTCAGAAAACTATAAGACACTGATGAAAGAAATCAAAGATGATATAAACAGATGGAGACATATACCATGTCCTTGGATTAGAAGAATCAATATTGTGAAAATGACTATACTACCCAAAGCAATCTACAGATTCAATGCAATCCCGATCAAAATACCTTTGGCATTTTCTACAGAACAAGAAAAAAAAATCTTAAAATTTGTAGGGAGACACAAAAGACCCTGGATAGCCAAAGCAGTCTTGAGGGGGAAAAAAAAGAGCTGGAGGAATCAGACTTCCAGACTTCAGACTATATTACAAAGCTACAGTAATCAAGATAATATGGTACTGACACAAACACAGAAATATAGGTCAATAGAAAAGGATAGAAAGCACAGAGATAAACCCACGTACCTATGGTTAACTAATCTATGACAAAGGAGGCAAGGGTATACAATGGAGAAAAGACAGTGTCTTCAGTAAGTGGTGTTGGGAAAACTGGACAGCTACATGTAAAAGAATGAAATTAGTACACTCCCTAACACCATACACAAAAATAACTCAAAACGGATTAGAGACCTAAATATAAGACCAGCCACTATAAAACTCTTAGAAGAAAACATAAACAGAACAGTCTATGACATAAATCACAGCAAGATTCTTTTTGACCCACCTCCTAGAGAAATGGAAATAAAAACAAAAATTAAAAAATGGGACCGAATGAAACATAAATTCTTTTGCACAGCAAAGGAAAACTTAAGCAAGATGAAAAGACAACCATCAGAATGGGAGAAAATATTTTCAAATGAAGCAAATGGCAAAGGATTAATCTACAAAAAGCAGCTCATGTAGCTCAATATCACAAAACCAAACAACCCAATCCAAAAATGGGCAGAAGACCTAAATAGAAATTTCTCCAAAGAAGATATACAGGTTGCCAACAAACACATGAAAGGATGCTGAGCATCACTAATCATTAGAGAAATGCAAATCAAAACTACAGTGAGGTATCACCTCACACCAGTCAGAATGGCCATCATCAAAAAATCTACCAACAGTAAATGCTGGAGAGGCATTTATTGGAGAAAAGGGAACCCTCTTGCACTGTTGGTGGGAATGTAAATTGATATAGCCACTAGGTAGAACGGTATGGGGCTTCCTTAAAAACTAAAAATAGAACTACCATACAACCCAGCAAACCCACTCCTGGACATTTACCCTGAGAAAACCATAATTCAAAAAGAGTCATGTACCACAATGTTCACTGTAGCTCTATTTACAATAGCCAGGACATGGAAGCAACCTAAGTGTCCATCAACAGATAAATGGATAAAGAAGATGTGGCACATATATACAATGGAACATTATTCAGCCATAAAAAGAAACGAAATTGAGTTATTTTTAGTGAGGTGGATGGATCTAGAGTCTGTCCTACAGAGTGAAGTAAGTCAGAAAGAGAAAAACAAATACCGTATGCTAACACATATATATGGAATCTAAAAAAAAAAAGTTTATGAAGAACCTAGGGGCAGGAAAGGATTAAGGACACAGACGTAGAGAAAGGACTTGAGGACATGGGGAGAGGGAAGGGTAAGCTGGGACAAAGTGAGAGAGTGGTATGGACATATATACACTACCAAATGTAAAATTGATAGCTACTGGGAAGCAGCCACATAGCACAGGGAGATCAGCTCTGTGCTTTGTGACCACCTAAAAGGGTGGGATAAGGGAGTGAGAGGGAGGTGCAAGAGGGAGGGGATATGGTGTTATATGTATACGCATAGCTGATTCACTTTTTTATACAGCAGAAACTAACACACAATTGTAAAGCAATTATACTCCAATAAAGATGTAAAAGAAAAAAAAAAAAAAAAAAGCCCAGAGATAAACCTACACACCTATGGCCCACTAATCTATGACAAAGGAGGCAAGGGTATACAATGGAGAAAAGACAGTCTCTTCAATAAGTGGTGCTGGGAAAAATGGACAGCTACATGTAAAAGAATGAAATTAGAACACTCCCTAACACCATACACAAAAAATAAACTCCAAATGGATTAGAGACCGAAATGTAAGACCGGACACTATAAAACTCTTAGAGGAAAACATAGGAAGAATACTCTTTGACATAAATCACAGCAAGATCTTTTTTGATCCACCTCCTAGAGTAATGGAATAAAAAAAAAAAAAAAAAAAAAAAAACAAATGGGAGCAAATGAAACCTAAAAGCTTTTGCAAAGCAAAGGAAACTACAAACAAGACGAAAAGACAACCCTCAGAATGGGAGAAAATATTTGCAAACGAATCAATGGACAAAGGATTAATCTCCAATGTATATAAACAGCTCATGCAGCTCAACAGTAAAAAAACAAACAAACCAATCCAAAAATGGGCAGATGACGTAAATAGACATTTGTCCCAAGAAGACATACAGATGACCAAGAAACACATGAAAAGCTACTCAACATCACTAATTATTAGAGAAATATAAACCAAAACTACAATGAGGTATCACCTCACACGAGTTAGAATGGGCATCATCAGAAAATCTACAAACAACAATTGCTGGAGAGGGTGTGGAGAAAAGGGAACCCTCTTACACTATTTGTGGGAATGTAAATTGATACAGTCACTATGGAGAACAGTATGGAGGTTCCTTAAAAAACTAAAAATAGAATTACCATATGACCCAGCAATCCCACTACTGGCCATATACCCAGAGAAAACCATAATTCAAAAAGACATATTCACCACAATATTCATTGCAGCACTATTTACAATAGCCAGGTCATGGAAGCAACCTAAATGCCCATAGACAGACGAACTGAAAAGATGTGCTACATATATAAAATGGAATATTACTCAGCCATAAAAAGGAATGAAATTGGGTCATTTGTAGAGACGTGGATAGATCTAGAGACTGTCATACAGAGTGAAGTAAGTCAGAAAGAGAAAAACAAATATCGTATATTAACACATACATGTAGAACCTAGAAAAATGGTAAAGATGAACTGGTTTGCAAGGCAGAAATAGAGACACAGATGTAGAGAACAAATGTATGGACACCAAGGGGGGAAAGTGGCAGGGTGGTGGTGGTGGGATGAATTGCGACCCTGGGATTGACATATATACACTTATATGTATAAAATAGATAACCAATAAGAGCCTGCTGTATAAAAAAATGAATAAAATAAATTCAAAAATTAAAAAATAAATAATACTTAAGAAAATAAAACAGAAAAAAAAAAGTTCTGTCCTTCCCATAGACGTATTTATATGAATGAATGATTTCCATGCTTATATCCATAAATACAAAAAGAGGACTAAAACTTACCTTGAACCAAAAAAGAAAAAAAAAAAACTGAACCCACTGGTCATACAGAGGAAAACCCTATCAGCGCACTTGCTCCAGTGGTAAACAATTCTTAAGTTGGTCACAGGTGGGGAATCATCTCCCATGCAGCCAGCAGCCCCCACACAAGGAGCGTCCTCATTGCAAAGCTGGGGGACCGTGAGGAGGCGTCTCTGACTAAACGTGAGCTGAGCCCCAGGCCAGCTGCTGCTGAACTTTTCCCACCGTTCCCAGGTAAAACACCTGAATGTGTGCAAAGACTAAAAACTAGAGGAAGGGGCTTGGAGTCACATCAGCGACAGCACGCAGGCCGACTTGGTGCCTGCAGGCCAGCCAGGATGGTCCTGGCCCCGGGCGCTCATCTGGAAACTTTCCATTTCCCTGCCTGAGGTACCCCTCCTGTCCCGGCCCCCACTGCTTTTTTCCTTTCTTACCTCTGCCCGGGGAGAAATTCCAGCAGCAAGTATGGGTGACACATCCTCTTCTTTAGCAGGTGGCAGCCCGGCAACTCCTGCAGAAAGTCCAGTAGAGCCCCAGTCACAACGGGCCACTCATAGAGCCGTGGGCCCTACTGCCTCCCACCAGCCCAACCCCGAGACTGCTGACGGGGCAGAGAATATGGCGTCAGGCACAGCTGCAGAGGCTTTTGCTGCCTGGAGGGGTGTTTATATTGACCTCAACCCAGGCACACCTGGGAAGGGCTGGCCGGCCGGGTCAGGCTGCCCAGGTCAGCCAATCCTCGCCCCTCAGGGGCTCAGATTTGCAGAAAATGGGCCTTGCTGCACCGGCCAGATCCAAGGAACAGGTGTAGGGTCCCGAGAGTCAGGATAGATAAGGGGCGGCAGCCCTGGCTTGTTTTCTAATCATTTTATCTGGTCCAGGAGTGGGAGACAACTTCAAGAAGACCCTCTGCTAATGAGAGGAACCCAGGAGTCAGGGAGAGGAGGGGTGGTGGGTGGAGACAGAGGCCTGGTGCCCCGGCTGCTGTGGAAGCCCCTAGAAGACCAGGCAGAGGGAGGCCGCACAGAGTGAAGCCTAGGGTCACAGACCTGTTGGAGCTGCTGTTTATTAGTTCAAGCTCTGCTCTGAGGTGCTCTGTGTCAGCTCTGAGTGACAGGTGTGCTGGGGGTGCTCTGCAATGAGGGCTATGTGCACAGTTCCTGTGTGCCCAGCCCTGTCGGGGTACCTGTCCACGGGAGCTCCATATCCAGGGAGGGGCCTGCCCACGAGAGCCCCGTGGGCTGCTGGGTACCTGCCCAGGTGAGCTCCATATCCTGGGAGGGGCCTGACCATGATGGCCCCATGGGCTGCTGGGTACCTGCCCAGGTGAGCTCCATATCCTGGGAGGGGCCTAACCACCACAGCCCCGTGGGCTGCTGGGTACCTGCCCAGGTGAGCTCCATATCCTGGGAGGGACCTGACCACAAGAGCCCCGTGAGCTGCTGGGGACCTGGTAGAGGACGCCAGGACAGTCAGTGAAGCCACAGAGGATATACATCTAGTAGTTCCTAATTCCTACACCCTGCTGGTCATTCTACCATCCACCAGGACATGGTATTCTGTATTAGACTTCAATGATGCCTTCTTCTGTATTCCATTCGTCCCAGAGTCACAAGAAATTTTGGCTGTGAGTGGCAGGACTCAACATACAACAAAAACAATACTGCTGGGCCGTCCTGCCCCAGGGGTTCAAAAATTCCCACACCATCTTTGGGGAAACGTTAGCTAAAGACCTAAAAAATCTACCTCTGGAGAAGGGAACCCTCCTTCAATATGCAGATGACATTCTGATCACCAGCCCGACTAAGGAGGCCTCTGAACTACCTAGCCAATAAAAGATAGAAGGTGTCCAAGAAAAAGGCTCAAATATCACAAACTAAGGTGACCTTCCTGGGCTTCATTCGCACAGAAGGTCGGAAAAGCCCACCCCAGGAAAGGGAAGAAGCCATTTGCAGCCTCACCCTTCCTGAAACTAGAAGACAGCTTAGGGGTTCCTGGGGAGACCGGGGTTTGCTGCATCTGGATCCCTAACTACAGTCTAATAGCTGGGCCTCTATATGAAACACTGAAAGGAAAAGATGATGATCCTTTTGAATAGAATCCAGAAGCGGCCTTTCAAGAATGGAAAGAGCAGTCAGTTCAGATCCTTGCCCTGGACCTCCCTAAGTTAGCTAAACCCTTTGACCTTTACATTCCTGGTCCAAGGCGAATCGCCCTTGGAGTATTAGTGCAAAAACTGGGACCACTTGAAATGGAACAATGCAAGAATGCCCTCCAGGCATTGGCCAGCCACCCCATCCGACCAGGATACTGGGGGTATCTAAAAACCTGGAAATCAGCAGCCCGCAAGGCCAGCTCCCTCCTAAGGGAAAAGGACGCCACTTGGTGATCCTAACCACCCACCATGCCCTGAAGTTGCAGGGATTGCTCCGTGGGCACAATGACCTCGAGTGAGGAGGCCCTCCAACACCAACCTCCAGAGAGAAAACCTGGAGCAATGGGCCCCCATGACGACTCGTTTGACCATCACTTGACCTGGAGCTTCTCTCAGAAAACAACAAGAGTGTGTCCCAAAAGAGCAGACTATTGCTTACAGGACTTACTGCACCCAGAGCGGAGCTAATAAACTTGGCAGGGGAACCGTAAATAACGCTGCCACCATAGAAAAGCCTACAGACACCGCGGTGACGGCGGCCAATGAGACCGGCTGTACTCCTGGCTACTTCAAAAGGCCTTTGACTGAGTGGCCGTCAAGGTCCTGGATCACCACCGGCCCTGGACTGTCTGGGAGTTGAGCAAGCAGGGCTCTGACACCTGGTGTTGTTTGTACGTTAATTCAGTGGCCTAACTGAAGAAAGTGCAGACTACTGGTCAGAGCATCTAGGCTAGCAGGAACTGTCAGCCTAAGGGGCCGAACCAATGTGGAGCAGGGTAAAACGGCCCACCCCCCCCCCAGCGTCTCTGCACATCTCTTTCCTGGACCCTTAAAGGTCATTAGAATCTATAAAACTTCCAATGCTGGTGCTCAGGCAGACGAGCAGTGAGGGAGGAGGCCTGGGGACAATCAACCTCACCTGGAGGCTGCTTGGGAGAAGTCCTCCCCCGCGCCCCGGGTATGAGGACACCCAACTCAGCACGAAGCATTTACAGAAGAGGTGTCTGCACCCTCAGCACCCCAAGAATGAGGAATGGGACAAAAGGCAGAGGAGGGCTTTGTCACTGGCAAAGCCCATGAAAAATTCCTGGGAGATGAAAATAGAATCTGGGCAATAAAATAAAGTCTAACCATTTTTTCCTTTGTGCTTTGTCTAATTTCACTTGCTCCTAGGTTTCCACATGCAGAGGTCCCACACCCGACACTTCAGACCCGATTTCCTAGTGCAAAATGGCTGGGCCGACACCTCAGCTCGTGGGGCCCCGTGCAGACTCTGCGACATAGAGCCTGAGCTCCAGCCAACCCGGCCCTCGAGAGCTCCGCCCACTCCCTCCCGCTGACGCTGCCAGGATCTCTACACAGCAGCCCGGCCCACAACCCGCAGGGGAGCACACACTCTCACCTCTCCATTCTCTGATCAAAATATAAAGTTTTCCTTTGCTTCTGAACCAAAGTCAGTCTCGATCTGTTGGCTCCAATGACACTAGGCAGGGAGACCCTTGTTGGGGCCCACTCTGCAGGATCAGTAACAGAATTTGAGAACATTGTAACTTCAAAGAACAGATGTGCGAGCCAAACTGTAATTAACATAGAGCAGTGTATAAGGCTCGTGTAAAATAAGATGTTTCTAAGACTTCCATTTGATATTTCCATCACTTTATTATAAGCAAGTTCAGTGGAGGGGTTTGTCTTATTTGTCAGGTCAACAGTAGAGAAATGCAGTGATTTCTTTCCAAGGATGTACATCTAATAATCTTGGTTGAAGTTTCAACCTTGTTTTGACTGATTTTCCATTGAAAATGATACTTCTCTTTCAGCTCCTAGATTTCTGAGAAGTATAAAATCTTATATTTTTTATTACCAAAGGGGAAAGGTGGGAGGAGGGATAAATTAACAGTTTCAGATTAACATATACACACTGCTATGTATAAAATATATCATCAACAAGGAACTACTGTATAACACAGGGAACTATACTCAATATTTTGTAATGACCCCTAAGGGGAAATAATCTGAAAAACAATAGATATCTATATCGACATCATCTATCAACTACAGATAAAATGGAAACTAAAGGAGGCCGATGGTGAGCGTTTCTGAACCTGAAGACTTCAATCATCTAAAGTTCGGACTCTGCCTACGGCCCAAGTCCCTTAATGAACACACATGTACCAGTAGCTTAAAAATTCCCCAGATTGGAGTTCGGGGAGACACTGATTTGGAAAAATCCCTGGTGTTCTCCTTACATACACGGGACCTTTCCTACAGCTAAAACATGCCTGTGACACCCAGAAGATGGAACACGGTTGGATCAGGGAGATTTTGGAAAAGGCACCAAAACTCCTAATTTCCTGGTTGTCGGGTTCACACCTCCAGCCTTTTTCCTTAAAATCTCCCCACCTGAGGATGTCAGCACCTTCAACATCCAGTTGCACAAAATTTGGAATTTTTCCAAAGGAAGAAGGGGAAGGAGGAGAAACAAGGAGAGCCAAGCCCTAGATGTTCGGACAGGCACATGTCACTCTAATTTCCAATCAGGAAGAAGAATTAAGCAAAGGCTTAGCCTGCCACCGGGAACCAGAGTAGGGCCAGAAGCAAACCAGCGGTTCTGCGGACAGCTCCCAAAAAAGCGAGTTGAAAAATGGAGCTCAGGGGCACTGCAATTCACAAACCTGCAGAGTTATAAATTATAACTATCGTCCAAAACTATATTGAGGGAAGGCAACGAACAGGATTGGAAAGCAAGGCAGAATTGCAGGAAACAGATTTCAGGAGTTAGATTCGAATAGCCCCTAAAGCACATGAAAAGCGGCCAAAAGTCGACAACGATGCACATGGCCAAAAAGAGCATATGTGTTTTTTTCTGAATAAATTCAGAAAAAAAACGCATAGGCTCTTTTTGGCCAACCAAGCAAGCCGGAAATGCAATGCAGCACTACAAAGAAGTCTCACTTCCCATCGGTCAAAAGGGCCTTCGTAAAAACGTGTAAAAAAAATACAGGAGAGGCCAGGGAGGAAAGGGAGCATTGTTACACTGATGGTCGGGATGTAAATTGCCCATGGCGACGCTGGAGAACGGTTCGGTGTTTCCTAAAACATCTAAAAAACACAGCTAGAGAGAAAGGGGCACATCCATTCATGGGCGTATAAATTGGAAAAATTAAAATCAACAAGACACAGGCACCCCAAAGTTTAGGGCTGCTCTGGTTACAAGAACCTCCACTTGTGTACATCTTAAATATCCCAGGGATGAGAAAAATGGTAAAGAAGTTGTGGTACTTATGTACAATGGAATATCACTCAGCCATGAAATCAATATCATAAGGCTAGTAGCAGCATGATGAGTGGATTTAGGTACGACGATTCTAAGTGAAATAAGTCACACAGAAAAAGACACTTATCATAAGATATCACTTATAGAGGGAATGTAAAAACCGTTACCCTTAAACTGAATTACAAAACAGAACAGAGTCACCAATTTTAAAAACACACTATGGCTGCTTAACGGGAAAGGTGAGGTGGGGTGATGCATAAAACAAGGGTTTCAAATTAGCTCAGATACCGTTCCATAAACCCAATATGTAGTAGACAAGATCTACTCCTTGCTCAGTGAACTAGACTCAACACCCCCTATTCAGCGCACAAGAATATATCTGAGTAGTAAGAATCTGAAAACCTATGTATTGATCTCTCTCTGGAAGAGAGTCAAGTGAGTGTAAAGCGGCATAAACACAGCCGTGAAAAGCAGCTAAAACCCATTTTAAAAATAAATCACTTTTAAAAACCCGTAAAACAAAGACAGTGTAAGAGAGAGTAATTCTTACAAAATTCGTTCAGGGGCTGTGATGCAACCTGGATTGACCGTATCTAGACCCACAGCTGGATGAGACATAAGGGTGGACACTCTTGGGGCTGAGAGGTTTGGTGAGGTTGGGTGAGCAAACGCTGACCCTTTAAGGTAATACTGCGTGGTACCCATCCCATGGGTCCCAAATCTCCAGGTTCAAGGGCATCTTCCTACATCAAAAACATGTATGAGTAACCCAGATCATGGTACACCGTCTGATCGGGAAAGGGTTCTGAAACGCACCTCATTTCTCATCTCCTTGTGCTCGGGTTCGCCATTCCAGCTTCTTAACTAGTAATCTCCCTACATGGAGAAACAGCACCTTTAAGCTCCTGTTCCATACAGGTTGCAATTTGTCCTGAGGATGAACGGGAAGAGGGGCAACCAGTGAGAGACTAGATCTAGGTGTTGGGACAGGCACAGGTCACTCTATTTTCCCATCAGGAAGAAGAAATAACCACAGGCTCAGCCTGCCGCCCGGAACCAGAATAGGGCCTGAGGCAATCCCGCACTTCTGCGGCCAGCTCCCAAAAAAGCCAGTTGAAAAATGGAGCATATGGGCACTGCAATTCACAAACCTGCAGAGTTATAAATGATAACTCTCGTCCACAAATATATTGAGGGAAGGCAACGAAGAGGATTTGAAAGCAAGGCAGAATTGCAGGAAACAGATTTCAGGAGGTAGATTCGAATCGCCTTTAAAGCACATGAAAATCGGCAAAACATCGACAATGATGCCCTTGGCCAAAAAGTGCGTATGCGTTTTTTCCTGAATATATTCAGGAAAAAACGCATACGCCATTTTGGCCAACCAAGCAACCTGGAAAGGCAAATCAGCGCTACAAAGAAGTCTCGCTTCCGATCCGTCAAAAGGGCAATGCTGAAAAAAGTGTCAAAACCACAAATGCAGGACAGGCCAAGGAGAAATGGGAGCCTTGCCACGCTGATGGGCGGTATGTAAATTGCCAACAGCCACTCTGGAGAAGTGTACGGTGTGTCCTGAAACATCGAAAAAACACAGCTTAGGGAGCATAGGGCACTTCCACTCATGGGCGTATAAATTGGGAAAACTAAAAATCAGCAAGACACAGGCACCCCAAAGTTTAGGGCTGCTCAGTTGACAAAAACCACCACTTCATGACACCTTAAATATCCCAGGAAAGAGAAAAATGGATAAAGAAGTTGTGGTCCTTATGTACAATGGAATATCACTCAGACATGAAATCAATGTCATAAGGCTAGTAGCAGCATGATGAGTGGATTTAGGTATGACGATTCTAAGTGAAATAAGTCACACAGAAAAAGACACTTATCATAAGCTATCACTTATAGAGGGAATGTAAAAACCGCTACACTTGAACTGAATTACAAAACAGAACAGAGTCACACGTTTAGAAAACACACTATGGCTGCTTAACGGGAAAGATGAGGTGGGGTGATGCATAAAACAAGGGTTTCAAATTAGCACAGATACCGTTCCATACACACAATATGTAATAGACAAGACTACTCCTTGCTCAGTGAACTGGACTCAACACCCCCTATTCACCGCACAAGTATATATCTGACTAGTAAGAATCTTAAAACCTATGTATTCATATTTCTCTGGAAGTGTGTCAAGTGGGTGTAAAGCCGCATAAACACAGCCGTGAAAAGCAACTAAACCCCATTATAAAAATAAATTACTTGTAAAAACCCTTAAAACAAAGACAGTGAAAGAGAGAGAAGTTCTTACACAATTCGTTCATAGGCTGTGATGCAAACTGGATTGACCAATTCTAGACCAACAGGTGCATGAGACCTAAGGGTGGACACTCTTGGGGCTGACAGGTTTGGTGAGGTTGGGTGAGCAAATGCAGACCCTTTAAAGTAATACTGCGTGGTACCAATCCCATGGGTCCCAAATCTCCAGGTTCAAGGGCATCTTCCTGCATCGAAAACATGCATGAGAAACCCAGATGATGGTACACCGTGTGATCGGGAAAGGTTTCTAAAACGCACCTCATTTCTCACCTCCTTGTGCTCGGGTTCGCCATTCCAGCTACTTTACTAGCAATCACCCTTCTTGGAGAATCAGCACCTTTAACCTCCTGTTCTGTACAGGTTGCAATTTGTCCTGAGGATGAACGGGAAGAGGAGCAACCAATGAGAGACTAGATCTAGGTGTTGGGACAGGCACAGGTCACTCTATTTTCCCATCAGGAAGAAGAATTAACCACAGGCTCAGCCTGCCGCCCGGAACCAGAATAGGGCCTGAGGCAATCCTGCGCTTTTGCGGCCAGCTACCAAAAAAGCGAGTTGAAAAATGGAGCTCAGGGGCACAGCAATTCACAAACCTGCAGTGTTATAAATGATAACTCTCGTCAACAAATATATTGAGGGAAAGCAACAAAGAGGATTTGAAAGCAAGGCAGTATTGCAGGAAACAGATTTCAGGAGGTAGATTCGAATCGCCTTTAAAGCTCAAGAAAAGGGGCAAAACGTCGACAATGATGCCCTTTGCCAAAAAGGGCGTATGCGTTTTTTCCTGAATATATTTAGGAAAAAATGCATACGCACTTTTTGGCCAACCAAGCAACCTGGAAAGGCAAATCAGCGCTACAAAGAAGTCTCGCTTCCCATCGGTCAAAAGGGCCATGCTGAAAAAAGTGTCAAAACCACAAATGCAGGACAGGCCATGGAGAAATGGAAGCCTTGCTACGCTGATGGGAGGGATGTAAATTGCCAACAGCCACTCTGGAGAAGTGTACGGTGTGTCCTGAAACATCGAAAAAACACAGCTTAGGGAGCATAGGGCACGTCCACTCATGGGCGTATAAATTGGGAAAACTAAAAATCAGCAAGACACAGGCACCCCAAAGTTTAGGGCTGCTCTGTTGACAAGAACCTCCACTTCATGACACCTTAAATATCCCAGGAAAGAGAAAAATGGATAAAGAAGTTGTGGTTCTTATGTACAATGGAATATCACTCTGCCATGAAATCAATGTCATAAGGCCAGTAGACGCAAGATGGGTGGACTTAGGTACGACGATTCTAAGGGAAATAAGTCACACAGAAAAAGACACTTATCAAAAGCTATCACTTATAGAGGGAATGTAAAAACCGCTACACTTGAATTGAATTACAAATCAGAACAGAGTCACATATTTAAAACACACTATGGCTCCTTAACGGGAAAGGTGACGTGGGGTGATGCATAAAACAAGGGTTTCAAATTAGCTCAGATACCGTTCCATACACCCAATATGTAATAGAAAAGACCTACTCCTTGCTCAGTGAACTGGACTCAACACCCCCTATTCACCGCACAAGTATATATCTGACTAGTGAGAATCTGAAAACCTATGTATTGATATCTCTCTGGAAGTGTGTCAAGTGGGTGTAAAGCCGCATAAACACAACCGTGAAAAGCAGCTAAACCCCATTATAAAAATAAATTACTTGTAGAAACCCGTAAAACAAAGACAGTGAAAGAGAGAGAAATTCTTACACAATTAGTTCAGGGGCTGTGATGCAACCTGGATTGAAAATATCTAGACCCACAGTTGGATGACACATAAGGGTGGACACTCTTGGGGCTGACAGGTTTGGTGAGGTAGGGTGAGCAAACACAGACCCTTTAAGGTAATACTGCGTGGTACCCATCCCATGGGTCCCAAATCTCCAGTTTCAAGGGCATCTTCCTACATCGAAAACAAGCATGAGAAACCCAGAAGATGGTACACCGTGTGATCGGGAAAGGTTTCTATAACGCACCTCATTTCTCATCTCCTTGTGCTCGGGTTCGCCATTCCAGCTACTTTACTAGCAATCTCCCTACTTGGAGAATCAACACCTTTAACCTCCTGTTCTGTACAGGTTGCAATTTGTCCTGAGGATGAACGGGAAGAGGGGCAACAAATGAGAGACTAGATGTAGGTGTTGGGAGAGGCACAGGTCACTCTATTTTCCCATCAGGAAGAAGAATTAAGCACAGGCTCAGCCTGCCGCTGAGATCCAGAATAGTGTCTGAGGCAATTCCGCGCTTCTGCGGCCAGCTCCGAAAAAAGCCAGTTGAAAAATGGAGCACATGGGCACTGCAAATCACAAACCCGCTGAGTTATAAATGATAACTCTCGTCCACAAATACATTGAGGGAAGGCAACGAAGAGGATTTGAAAGCAAGGCAGAACTGCAAAACACAGATTACAGGAGGTAGATTCGAATCGCCTTTCAAGCACATGAAAAGCGGCAAAACGTAGAAAATGATGCACTTGGCCAAAAAGGGCGTATGCGTTTTTTCCTGAATATATTCAGGAAAAAACGCATACGCCCTTTTTGGCCAACCAAGCAACCTGGAAAGGCAAATCAGCGCTACAAAGTAGTCTCGCTTCCCATGGGTCAAAAGGGCCATGCTGAAAAAAGTGTCAAAACCACAAATGCAGGACAAGCAATGGAGAAATGGGAGCCTTGCCAAGCTGATGGGCGGGATGTAAATTGCCAACAGCCACTCTGGAGAAGTGTACGGTGTGTCCTGAAACATCGAAAAAACAAAGTTTATGGAGCATAGGGCACTTCCACTCATGGGCGTATAAATTAGGAAAACTAAAAATCAGCAAGACTCAGGCACCCCAAAGTTTAGGGCTGCTCTGTTGACAAGAACCTTCACTTCACGAAACCTTAAATATCCCAGGAAGGAGAAAAATGGATAAAGAAATTGTGGTCCTTATGTACAATGGAATATCACTCAGCCATGAAATCAATGTCATAAGGCTAGTAGCAGCATGATGAGTGGATTTAGGTACGACGACTCTAAGTGAAATAAGTCACACAGAAAAAGACACTTATCAAAAGCTATCACTTATAAAGGGAATGTAAAAACCGCTACAATTGAACTGAATTACAAATCACAACAGAGTCACACATTTAGAAAACACACTATGGCTGCTTAACGGGAAAGGTGACGTGGGGTGATGCATAAAACAAGGGTTTCAAATTAGCTCAGATACCGTTCCATACACCCAATGTGTAATAGACAAGACCTACTCCTTGCTCAGTGAACTGAACTCAACACCCCCTATTCACCACACAAGAATATATCTGACTAGTGAGAATCTTAAAACTTATGTACTGATATCTCTCTGGAAGTGAGTCAAGTGGGTGTAAAGCCGCATAAACACAGACGTGAAAAGCAGCTAAACCCCATTATAAAAAAAAATTAGTTTTAAAGACCCATGAAACAAAGACAGTGAAAGCGAGAGAAATTCTTACAAAATTCATTCAGGGGCTTTGACGCAACCTGGATTGACCATATCTAGACCCAAAGCTGGATGAGACATAAGGGTGGACACTCTTGGGGCTGAGAGGTTTGGTGTGGTTGGGTGAACAAACGCAGACCCTTTAAAGTAATACTGCGTGGTACCAATCCCATGGGTCCCAAATCTCCAGGTTCAAGGGCATCTTCCTGCATCGAAAACATGCATGAGAAACCCAGAAGATGGTACACCGTGTGATCGGGAATGGTTTCTAAAACGCACCTCATTTCTCACCTCCTTGTGCTCGGGTTCGCCATTCCAGCTACTTTACTAGCAATCACCATTCTTGGAGAAACAGCACCTTTAACCTCCTGTTCTGTACAGGTTGCAATTTGTCCTGAGGATGAACGGGAAGAGGAGCAACCAATGAGAGACTAGATCTAGGTGTTGGGACAGGCACAGGTCACTCTATTTTCCCATCAGGAAGAATAATTAACCACAGGCTCAGCCTCCCGCCCGGAACCAGAATAGGGCCTGAGGCAATCCCGCGCATTTGCGGCCAGCTCCCAAAAAAGCGAGTTGAAAAATGGAGCTCAGGGCCACTGCAATTCACAAACCCGCAAAGTTATAAATGATAACTCTCATCCACAGATATATTGAGGGAAGGCAACGAAGAGGATTTGAAAGCAAGGCAGTATTGCAGGAAACAGATTTCAGGAGGTAGATTCGAATCGCCTTTAAAGCTCAAGAAAAGGGGCAAAACGTCGACAATGATGCCCTTTGCCAAAAAGGGCGTATGCGTTTCTTCCTGAATATATTTAGGAAAAAACGCATACGCACTTTTTGGCCAACCAAGCAACCTGGAAAGGCAAATCAGCGCTACAAAGAAGTCTCGCTTCCCATCGGTCAAAAGGGCCATGCTGAAAAAAGTGTCAAAACCACAAATGCAGGACAGGCCATGGAGAAATGGAAGCCTTGCTACGCTGATGGGCGGGATGTAAATTGCCAACAGCCACTCTGGAGAAGTGTACGGTGTGTCCTGAAACATCGAAAAAACACAGCTTAGGGTGCATAGGACACTTCCACTCATGGGCGTATAAATTGGGAAAACTAAAAATCAGCAAGACACAGGCACCCCAAAGTTTAGGGCTGCTCTGTTGACAAGAACCTCCACTTCATGACACCTTAAATATCCCAGGAAAGAGAAAAATGGATAAAGAAGTTGTGGTTCTTATGTACAATGGAATATCACTCTGCCATGAAATCAATGTCATAAGGCCAGTAGACGCAAGATGGGTGGACTTAGGTACGACGATTCTAAGGGAAATAAGTCACAGAGAAAAAGACACTTATCAAAAGCTATCACTTATAGAGGGAATGTAAAAACCGCTACACTTGAACTGAATTACAAATCAGAACAGAGTCACATATTTAAAACACACTATGGCTCCTTAACGGGAAAGGTGACGTGGGGTGATGCATAAAACAACGGTTTCAAATTCGCTCAGATACCGTTCCATACACCCAATATGTAATAGAGAAGGCCTACTCCTTGCTCAGTGAACTGGACTCAACACCCCCTATTCACCGCACAAGAATATATGTGACTAGTAGGAATCGTAAAACCTATGTATTGATATATCTCTGAAAGTGAGCCAAGTGGGTGTAAAGCCGCATAAACACAGCCGTGAAAAGCAGCTAAACCCCATTATAAAAATAAATTACTTTTAAAAACCCGTAAAACAAAGACAGTGAAAGAGAGAGAAATTCTTACAAAATTCGTTCAGGGGCTGTGATGCAACCTGGATTGACCATATCTAGACCCACACCTGGATGAGACATAAGGGTGGACACTCTTGGGGCTGAGAGGTTGGGTGAGGTTGGGTGAGCAAACTCAGACCCTTTAAAGTAATACTGCGTGGTACCCATCCCATGGGTCCCAAATCTCCAGTTTCAAGGGCATCTTCCTACATCGAAAACAAGCATGAGAAACCCAGAAGATGGTACACCGTGTGATTTTGAAAGGTTTCTAAAACGCACCCCATTTCTCATCTCCTTGTGCTAGGGTTCGCCTTTCCAGCTACTTTACTAGCAATCTCCCTATTTGGAGAATCAGCACCTTTAAGCTCCTGTTCTCTACAGGTTGCAATTTGTCCTGAGGATGAACGGGAAGAGGGGCAACCAATGAGAGACTAGATCTAGGTGTTGGGACAGGCACAGGTCACTCTATTTTCCCATCAGGAAGAAGAATTAACCACAGGCTCAGCCTGCCGCCAGGAACCAGAATAGGGCCTGAGGCAATCCCGCGCTTTTGTGGCCAGCTCCCAAAAAAGCGAGTTGAAAAATGGAGTTCAGGGACACTGCAATTCACAAACCCGCAGAGTAATAAATGATAACTCTCGTCCACAAATATATTGAGGGAAGGCAACGAAGAGGATTTGAAAGCAAGGCAGAATTGCAGGAAACAGATTTCAGGAAGTAGATTCGAATCGCCTTTAAAGCTCAAGAAAAGGGGCAAAACGTCGACAATGATGCCCTTGGCCAACAAGGGCGAATGCTTTTTTTCCTGAATATATTCAGGAAAAAACACATACGCCCTTTTTGGCCAACCAAGCAACCTGGAAAGGCAAATCAGTGCTACAAAGAAGTCTCGCTTCCCATCGGTCAAAAGGGCCATGCTGAAAAAAGTGTCAAAACCACAAATGCAGGACAGGCCATGGAGAAATGGGAGCCTTGCTACGCTGATGGGCTGGATGTAAATTGCCAACAGCCACTCTGGAGAAGTGTACGGTGTGGCCTGAAGCATCGAAAAAACACAGTTTATGGAGCATAGGGCACTTCCACTCAAGGGCGTATAAATTGGGAAAACTAAAAATCAGCAAGACTCAGGCACCCCAAAATTTAGGGCTGCTCTGTTTACAAGAACCTCCACTTCATGACACCTTAAATATCCCAGGAAAGAGAAAAATGGATAAAGAAGTTGTGGTCCTTATGTACAATGGAATATCACTCAGCCATGAAATCAATGTCATAAGGCTAGTAGCAGCATGATGAGTGGATTTAGGTACGACGACTCTAAGTGAAATAAGTCACACAGAAAAAGACACTTATCGTAAGCTATCACTTATAGAGGGAATATAAAAACCGCTACACTTGAACTGAATTACAAAACAGAACAGAGTCACACGTTTAGAAAACACACTATGGCTGCTTAACGGGAAAGGTGAGGTGGGGTGATGCATAAAACAAGGGTTTCAAATTCGCTCAGATACCGTTCCATACACCCAATATGTAATAGACAAGACCTACTCCTTGCTCAGTGAACTGGACTCAACACCCCCTATTCACCGCACAAGAATATATGTGACTAGTAAGAATCTTAAAACCTATGTATTGATATCTGTCTGGAAGTGAGTCAAGTGGGTGTAAAGCCGCATAAACACAGCCGTGAAAAGCACCTAAACCCCATTATAAAAATAAATTACTTTTAAAAACCCGTAAAACAAAGACAGTGAAAGAGAGAGAAATTCTTACACAATTCGTTCAGGGGCTGTGATGCAACCTGGATTGAACATATCAAGACCCACAGTTGGATGAGATCTAAGGGTGGACACTCTTGGGGCTGAAAGGTTTGGTGAGTTTGGGTGAGGAAACAGAGACCGTTTAAATTAATACTGCGTGGTACCCATCCCATGGATCCCAAATCTCCAGTTTTAAGGGCATCTTCATGCATCGAAAACATGCATGAGAATCCCAGAAGATGGTACACCGTGTGATCGGGAAAGGTTTCTAAAACGCAGCTCATTTCTCATCTCCTTGTGCTCGGTTTCGCCATTCCAGCTACTTTACTAGCAATCTCCCTTCTTGGAGAATCAGCACCTTTAACCTCCTGTTCTGTACAGGTTGCAATTTGTCCTGAGGATGAAAGGGAAGAGGGGCAACCAATGAGAGACTAGATGTAGGTGTTGGGACAGGCACAGGTCACTCTATTTTCCCATCAGGAAGAAGAATTAACCACAGGCTCAGCCTGCCGCCGGGAAGCAGAATAGTGCCTGAGGCAATCCCGCGCATCTGCGGCCACCTCCCAAAAAAGCCAGTTGAAAAATGGAGCACATGGGCACTGAAATTCACAAACCTGCAGAGTTATAAATGAAAACTCTCGTCCACAAATATATTGAGGGAAGGCAACGAAGAGTATTTGAAAGCAAGGCAGAATTGCAGGAAACAGGTTTCAGGAGGTAGATTCGAATTGGCTTTAAAGCACATGAAAAGGGGCAAAACGTCGACAATGATGCCCTTGGCCGAAAAGGGCGTATGCGTTTTTTCCTGAATATATTCAGGAAAAAACGCATACGCCCTCTTTGGCCAACCAAGCAAGCTGGAAAGGCAAATCAGCGCTACAATGAAGTCTCGCTTCCCATCGGTCAAAAGGGACATGCTGCAAAAAGTGTAAAAACCAGAAATGCAGGACAGGCCATGGAGAAATGGCAGCCTTCCTACGCTGATGGGCGGGATGTAAATTGCCAACAGCCACGCTGGAGAAGTGTAAGGTGTGTCCTGAAACATCGAAAAAACACAGCTTAGGGAGCATAGGGCACGTCCACTCATGGGCGTATAAATTGGGAAAACTAAAAATCAGCAAGACACAGGCACCCCAAAGTTTAGGGCTGCTCTGTTGACAAGAACCTCCACTTCATGACACCTTAAATATCCCAGGAAAGAGAAAAATGGATAAAGAAGTTGTGGTCCTTATGTACAATGGAATATCACTCAGCCATGAAATCAATGTCATAAGGCTAGTAGCAGCATGATGAGTGGATTTAGGTATGACGACTCTAAGTGAAATAAGTCACACAGAAAAAGACACTTATCGTAAGCTATCACTTATAGAGGGAATGTAAAAACCGCTACACTTGAACTGAATTACAAATCAGAACAGAGTCACACGGTTAGAAAGCACACTATGACTGCTTAACGGGAAAGGTGAGGTGGGGTGATGCATAAAACAAGGGTTTTAAATTAGCTCAGATACCATTCCATACACCCAATATGTAATAGACAAGACCTACTCCTTGCTCAGTGAACTGGACTCAACACCCCCTATTCACCGCACAAGAATATATCTGACTAGTGAGAATCTTATAACCTATGTACTGATATCTCTCTGGAAGTGAGTCAAGTGGGTGTAAGCCGCATAAACACAGCCGTGAAAAGCAGCTAAACCCCATTATAAAAATAAATTACTTGTAAAAACCCGTAAAACAAAGACAGTGAAAGAGAGAGAAATTCTTACACAATTCGTTCAGGGGCTGTGATGCAACCTGGATTGAACATATCTAGACCCACAGTTGGATGAGATCTAAGGGTGGACACTCTTGGGGCTGAAAGGTTTGGTGAGTTTGGGTGAGGAAACACAGACCCTTTAAATTAATACTGCATGGTACCCATCCCATGGGTCCCAAATCTCCAGTTTTAAGGGCATCTTCATGCATCGAAAACATGCATGAGAATCCCAGAAGATGGTACACAGTGTGATCGGGAAAGGTTTCTAAAACGCACCTCATTTCTCATCTCCTTGTGCTCGGGTTCGCCATTCCAGCTACTTTACTAGCAATCTCCCTTCTTGGAGAATCAGCACCTTTAACCTCCTGTTCTGTACAGGTTGCAATTTGTCCTGAGGATGAACGGGAAGAGGGGCAACCAATGAGAGACTAGATGTAGGTGTTGGGACAGGCACAGGTCACTCTATTTTCCCATCAGGAAGAAGAATTAACCACAGGCTCAGCCTGCCGCCGGGAAGCAGAATAGTGCCTGAGGCAATCCCGCGCTTCTGCGGCCACCTCCCAAAAAAGCCAGTTGAAAAATGGAGCACATGGGCACTGAAATTCACAAACCTGCAGAGTTATAAATGGTAACTCTCGTCCACAAATATATTGAGGGAAGGCAACGAAGAGTATTTGAAAGCAAGGCAGAATTGCAGGAAACAGGTTTCAGGAGGTAGATTCGAATCGGCTTTAAAGCACATGAAAAGCGGCAAAACGTGGACAATGATGCCCTTGGCCAAAAAGGGCGTATGCGTTTTTTCCTGAATATATTCAGGAAAAAACGCATACGCCCTTTTTGGCCAACCAAGCAACCTGGAAAGGGAAATCAGCGCTACAAAGAAGTCTCGCTTCCCATCGGTCAAAAGGGCAATGCTGCAAAAAGTGTCAAAATCAGAAATGCAGTACAGGCCATGGAGAAATGGCAGCCTTGCTACGCTGATGGGCGGGATGTTATTTGCCAACAGCCACTCTGGAGAAGTGTACGGTGTGTCCTGAAACATCGAAAAAACACAGCTTAGGGAGCATAGGGCACGTCCACTCACGGGCGTATAAATTGGGAAAACTAAAAATCAGCAAGACACAGGCACCCCAAAGTTTAGGGCTGCTCTGTTGACAAGAACCTCCACTTCATGACACCTTAAATATCCCAGGAAAGAGAAAAATGGATAAAGAAGTTGTGGTCCTTATGTACAATGGAATATCACTCAGACATGAAATCAATGTCATAAGGCTAGGAGAAGCAAGATGATTGGATTTAGGTACGACGATTCTAAGTGAAATAAGTCACACAGAAAAAGACACTTATCATAAGCTATCACTTATAGAGGGAATGTAAAAACCGCTACACTTGAACTGAATTACAAAACAGAACAGAGTCACACGTTTAGAAAACACACTATGGCTGCTTAACGGGAAAGGTGAGGTGGGGTGATGCATAAAACATGGGTTTCAAATTCGCTCAGATACCGTTCCATACACCCAATATGTAATAGACAAGACCTACTCCTTGCTCAGTGAACTGGACACAACACCCCCTATACACCGCACAAGAATATACGTGACTAGTAAGAATCTTAAAACCTATGTATTGATACGTGTCTGGAAGTGAGTCAAGTGGGTGTAAAGCCGCATAAACACAGCCGTGAAAAGCAGCTAAACCCCATTATAAAAATAAATTACTTTTAAAAACCCGTAAAACAAAGACAGTGAAAGAGAGACAAATTCTTACAAAATTCGTTCAGGGTCTGTGATGCAACCTGGATTGACCATATCTAGACCCACAGCTGGATGAGACATAAGGGTGGATACTCTTGGAGCTGAGAGGTTTGGTGAGGTTGGGTGAGCAAAAGCAGACCCGTTAAAGTAATACTGCGTGGTACCCATCCCATGGGTCCCAAATCTCCAGGTTCAAGGGCATCTTCCTACATCGAAAACATGCATGAGAAACCCAGAAGATGGTACACCGTGTGATTTTGAAAGGTTTCTAAAATGCACCACATTTCTCATTTTCCTTGTGCTGGGGTTCGCCTTTCCAGCTACTTTACTAGCAATCTCCCTACTTGGAGAATCAGCACCTTTAAGCTCCTGTTCCCTACAGGTTGCAATTTGTCCTGAGGATGAACGGGAAGACGGGCAACCAATGAGAGACTGGATCTAGGTGTTGGGACAGGCACAGGTCACTCTATTTTCCCATCAGGAAGAAGAAGTAAACACAGGTTCAGCCTGCCGCCGGGAACCAGAATAGGGCCTGAGGCAATCCCGTGCTTCTGCGGCCAGCTCCCAAAAAAGCGAGTTGAAAAATGGAGCTCACGGGAACTGCAATTCACAAACCTGCAGAGTAATAAATGGTAACTCTCGTCCACAAATATATTGAGGGAAGGCAACGAAGAGGATTTGAAAGCAAGGCAGAATTGCAGGAAACAGATTTCAGGAGGTACAATCGAATCGCCTTTAAAGCTCAAGAAAAGGGGCAAAACGTCCACAATGATGCCCTTGGCCAAAAAGGGCGTATGCTTTTTTTCCTGAATATATTCAGGAAAAAACACATACGCCCTTTTTGGCCAACCAAGCAACCTGGAAAGGCAAATCAGTGCTACAAAGAAGTCTCGCTTCCCATCGGTCAAAAGGGCCATGCTGAAAAAAGTGTCAAAACCACAAATTCAGGACAGGCCATGGAGAAATGGGAGCCTTGCTACGCTGATGGGCAGGATGTAAATTGCCAACAGCCACTCTGGAGAAGTGTACGGTGTGTCCTGAAACATCGAAAAAACACAGCTTAGGGAGCATAGGGCACTTCTACTCATGGGCGTATAAATTGGGAAAACTAAAAATCAGCAAGACTCAGGCACCCCAAAGTTTAGGGCTGCTCTGTTGACAAGAACCTCCACTTCATGACACCTTAAATATCCCAGGAAAGAGAAAAATGGATAAAGAAGTTGTGGTCCTTATGTACAATGGAATATCACTCAGACATGAAATCAATGTCATAAGGCTAGTAGCAGCATGATGAGTGGATTTAGGTACGACGACTCTAAGTGAAATAAGTCACACAGAAAAAGACACTTATCGTAAGCTATCACTTATAGAGGGAATGTAAAAACCGCTACACTTGAACTGAATTACAAATCAGAACAGAGTCACACGTTTAGAAAACACACTATGACTGCTTAACGGGAAAGGTGAGGTGGGGTGATGCATAAAACAAGGGTTTTAAATTAGCTCAGATAACATTCCATACACCCAATATGTAATAGACAAGACCTACTCCTTGCTCAGTGAACTGGACTCAACACCCCCTATTCACCGCACAAGAATATATCTGACTAGTGAGAATCTTAAAACCTATGTATTGATATCTGTCTGGAAGTGAGTCAAGTGGGTGTAAAGCCGCATAAACACAGCCGTGAAAAGCAGCTAAACCCCATTATACAAATAAATTACTTGTAAAAACCCGTAAAACAAAGACAGTGAAAGAGAGAGAAATTCTTACACAATTCGTTCAGGGGCTGTGATGCAACCTGGATTGAACATATCAAGACCCACAGTTGGATGAGATCTAAGGGTGGACACTCTTGGGGCTGAAAGGTTTGGTGAGTTTGGGTGAGGAAAAAGAGACCGTTTAAATTAATACTGCGTGGTACCCATCCCATGGGTCCCAAATCTCCAGTTTTAAGGGCATCTTCATGCATCGAAAACATGCATGAGAATCCCAGAAGATGGTACACCGTGTGATCGGGAAAGGTTTCTAAAACGCAGCTCATTTCTCATCTCCTTGTGCTCGGTTTCGCCATTCCAGCTACTTTACTATCAATCTCCCTTCTTGGAGAATCAGCACCTTTAACCTCCTGTTCTGTACAGGTTGCAATTTGTCCTGAGGATGAACGGGAAGAGGGGCAACCAATGAGAGACTAGATGTAGGTGTTGGGACAGGCACAGGTCACTCTATTTTCCCATCAGGAAGAAGAATTAACCACAGGCTCAGCCTGCCGCCGGGAAGCAGAATAGTGCCTGAGGCAATCCCGCGCTTCTGCGGCCACCTCCCAAAAAAGCCAGTTGAAAAATGGAGCACATGGGCACTGAAATTCACAAACCTGCAGAGTTATAAATGGTAACTCTCGTCCACAAATATATTGAGGGAAGGCAACGAAGAGTATTTGAAAGCAAGGCAGAATTGCAGGAAACAGGTTTCAGGAGGTAGATTCGAATCGGCTTTAAAGCACATGAAAAGCGGCAAAACGTGGACAATGATGCCCTTGGCCAAAAAGGGCGTATGCGTTTTTTCCTGAATATATTCAGGAAAAAACGCATACGCCCTTTTTGGCCAACCAAGCAACCTGGAAAGGGAAATCAGCGCTACAAAGAAGTCTCGCTTCCCATCGGTCAAAAGGGCAATGCTGCAAAAAGTGTCAAAATCAGAAATGCAGTACAGGCCATGGAGAAATGGCAGCCTTGCTACGCTGATGGGCGGGATGTTATTTGCCAACAGCCACTCTGGAGAAGTGTACGGTGTGTCCTGAAACATCGAAAAAACACAGCTTAGGGAGCATAGGGCACGTCCACTCACGGGCGTATAAATTGGGAAAACTAAAAATCAGCAAGACACAGGCACCCCAAAGTTTAGGGCTGCTCTGTTGACAAGAACCTCCACTTCATGACACCTTAAATATCCCAGGAAAGAGAAAAATGGATAAAGAAGTTGTGGTCCTTATGTACAATGGAATATCACTCAGACATGAAATCAATGTCATAAGGCTAGGAGAAGCAAGATGATTGGATTTAGGTACGACGATTCTAAGTGAAATAAGTCACACAGAAAAAGACACTTATCATAAGCTATCACTTATAGAGGGAATGTAAAAACCGCTACACTTGAACTGAATTACAAAACAGAACAGAGTCACACGTTTAGAAAACACACTATGGCTGCTTAACGGGAAAGGTGAGGTGGGGTGATGCATAAAACATGGGTTTCAAATTCGCTCAGATACCGTTCCATACACCCAATATGTAATAGACAAGACCTACTCCTTGCTCAGTGAACTGGACACAACACCCCCTATACACCGCACAAGAATATACGTGACTAGTAAGAATCTTAAAACCTATGTATTGATACGTGTCTGGAAGTGAGTCAAGTGGGTGTAAAGCCGCATAAACACAGCCGTGAAAAGCAGCTAAACCCCATTATAAAAATAAATTACTTTTAAAAACCCGTAAAACAAAGACAGTGAAAGAGAGACAAATTCTTACAAAATTCGTTCAGGGTCTGTGATGCAACCTGGATTGACCATATCTAGACCCACAGCTGGATGAGACATAAGGGTGGATACTCTTGGAGCTGAGAGGTTTGGTGAGGTTGGGTGAGCAAAAGCAGACCCGTTAAAGTAATACTGCGTGGTACCCATCCCATGGGTCCCAAATCTCCAGGTTCAAGGGCATCTTCCTACATCGAAAACATGCATGAGAAACCCAGAAGATGGTACACCGTGTGATTTTGAAAGGTTTCTAAAATGCACCACATTTCTCATTTTCCTTGTGCTGGGGTTCGCCTTTCCAGCTACTTTACTAGCAATCTCCCTACTTGGAGAATCAGCACCTTTAAGCTCCTGTTCCCTACAGGTTGCAATTTGTCCTGAGGATGAACGGGAAGACGGGCAACCAATGAGAGACTGGATCTAGGTGTTGGGACAGGCACAGGTCACTCTATTTTCCCATCAGGAAGAAGAAGTAAACACAGGTTCAGCCTGCCGCCGGGAACCAGAATAGGGCCTGAGGCAATCCCGTGCTTCTGCGGCCAGCTCCCAAAAAAGCGAGTTGAAAAATGGAGCTCACGGGAACTGCAATTCACAAACCTGCAGAGTAATAAATGGTAACTCTCGTCCACAAATATATTGAGGGAAGGCAACGAAGAGGATTTGAAAGCAAGGCAGAATTGCAGGAAACAGATTTCAGGAGGTACAATCGAATCGCCTTTAAAGCTCAAGAAAAGGGGCAAAACGTCCACAATGATGCCCTTGGCCAAAAAGGGCGTATGCTTTTTTTCCTGAATATATTCAGGAAAAAACACATACGCCCTTTTTGGCCAACCAAGCAACCTGGAAAGGCAAATCAGTGCTACAAAGAAGTCTCGCTTCCCATCGGTCAAAAGGGCCATGCTGAAAAAAGTGTCAAAACCACAAATTCAGGACAGGCCATGGAGAAATGGGAGCCTTGCTACGCTGATGGGCAGGATGTAAATTGCCAACAGCCACTCTGGAGAAGTGTACGGTGTGTCCTGAAACATCGAAAAAACACAGCTTAGGGAGCATAGGGCACTTCTACTCATGGGCGTATAAATTGGGAAAACTAAAAATCAGCAAGACTCAGGCACCCCAAAGTTTAGGGCTGCTCTGTTGACAAGAACCTCCACTTCATGACACCTTAAATATCCCAGGAAAGAGAAAAATGGATAAAGAAGTTGTGGTCCTTATGTACAATGGAATATCACTCAGACATGAAATCAATGTCATAAGGCTAGTAGCAGCATGATGAGTGGATTTAGGTACGACGACTCTAAGTGAAATAAGTCACACAGAAAAAGACACTTATCGTAAGCTATCACTTATAGAGGGAATGTAAAAACCGCTACACTTGAACTGAATTACAAATCAGAACAGAGTCACACGTTTAGAAAACACACTATGACTGCTTAACGGGAAAGGTGAGGTGGGGTGATGCATAAAACAAGGGTTTTAAATTAGCTCAGATAACATTCCATACACCCAATATGTAATAGACAAGACCTACTCCTTGCTCAGTGAACTGGACTCAACACCCCCTATTCACCGCACAAGAATATATCTGACTAGTGAGAATCTTAAAACCTATGTATTGATATCTGTCTGGAAGTGAGTCAAGTGGGTGTAAAGCCGCATAAACACAGCCGTGAAAAGCAGCTAAACCCCATTATACAAATAAATTACTTGTAAAAACCCGTAAAACAAAGACAGTGAAAGAGAGAGAAATTCTTACACAATTCGTTGAGGGGCTGTGATGCAACCTGGATTGAACATATCAAGACCCACAGTTGGATGAGATCTAAGGGTGGACACTCTTGGGGCTGAAAGGTTTGGTGAGTTTGGGTGAGGAAAAAGAGACCGTTTAAATTAATACTGCGTGGTACCCATCCCATGGGTCCCAAATCTCCAGTTTTAAGGGCATCTTCATGCATCGAAAACATGCATGAGAATCCCAGAAGATGGTACACCGTGTGATCGGGAAAGGTTTCTAAAACGCAGCTCATTTCTCATCTCCTTGTGCTCGGTTTCGCCATTCCAGCTACTTTACTATCAATCTCCCTTCTTGGAGAATCAGCACCTTTAACCTCCTGTTCTGTACAGGTTGCAATTTGTCCTGAGGATGAACGGGAAGAGGGGCAACCAATGAGAGACTAGATGTAGGTGTTGGGACAGGCACAGGTCACTCTATTTTCCCATCAGGAAGAAGAATTAACCACAGGCTCAGCCTGCCGCCGGGAAGCAGAATAGTGCCTGAGGCAATCCCGCGCATCTGCGGCCACCTCCCAAAAAAGCCAGTTGAAAAATGGAGCACATGGGCACTGAAATTCACAAACCTGCAGAGTTATAAATGATAACTCTCGTCCACAAATATATTGAGGGAAGGCAACGAAGAGTATTTGAAAGCAAGGCAGAATTGCAGGATACAGGTTTCAGGAGGTAGATTCGAATCGGCTTTAAAGCACATGAAAAGCGGCAAAACATCGACAATGATGCCCTTGGCCAAAGAGGGCGTATGCGTTTTTTCCTGAATATATTCAGGAAAAAACGCATACGCCCTCTTTGGCCAACCAAGCAAGCTGGAAAGGCAAATCAGCGCTACAATGAAGTCTCGCTTCCCATCGGTCAAAAGGGACATGCTGCAAAAAGTGTAAAAACCAGAAATGCAGGACAGGCCATGGAGAAATGGCAGCCTTGCTACGCTGATGGGCTGGATGTAAATTGCCAACAGCCACGCTGGAGAAGTGTAAGGTGTGTCCTGAAACATCGAAAAAACACAGCTTAGGGAGCATAGGGCACGTGCACTCATGGACGTATAAATTGGGAAAACTAAAAATCAGCAAGACACAGGCACCCCAAAGTTTAGGGCTGCTCTGTTGACAAGAACCTCCACTTCATGACACCTTAAATATCCCAGGAAGGAGAAAAATGGATAAAGAAGTTGTGGTCCTTATGTACAATGGAATATCACTCAGCCATGAAATCAATGTCATAAGGCTAGTAGCAGCATGATGAGTGGATTTATGTATGACGACTCTAAGTGAAATAAGTCACACAGAAAAAGACACTTATCGTAAGCTATCACTTATAGAGGGAATGTAAAAACCGCTACACTTGAACTGAATTACAAATCAGAACAGAGTCACACGTTTAGAAAGCACACTATGACTGCTTAACGGGAAAGGTGAGGTGGGGTGATGCATAAAACAAGGGTTTTAAATTAGCTCAGATACCATTCCATACACCCAATATGTAATAGACAAGACCTACTCCTTGCTCAGTGAACTGGACTCAACACCCCCTATTCACCGCACAAGAATATATCTGACTAGTGAGAATCTTATAACCTATGTACTGATATCTCTCTGGAAGTGAGTCAAGTGGGTGTAAGCCGCATAAACACAGCCGTGAAAAGCAGCTAAACCCCATTATAAAAATAAATTACTTGTAAAAACCCGTAAAACAAAGACAGTGAAAGAGAGAGAAATTCTTACACAATTCGTTCAGGGGCTGTGATGCAACCTGGATTGAACATATCTAGACCCACAGTTGGATGAGATCTAAGGGTGGACACTCTTGGGGCTGAAAGGTTTGGTGAGTTTGGGTGAGGAAACACAGACCCTTTAAATTAATACTGCGTGGTACCCATCCCATGGGTCCCAAATCTCCAGTTTTAAGGGCATCTTCATGCATCGAAAACATGCATGAGAATCCCAGAAGATGGTACACAGTGTGATCGGGAAAGGTTTCTAAAACGCACCTCATTTCTCATCTCCTTGTGCTCGGGTTCGCCATTCCAGCTACTTTACTAGCAATCTCCCTTCTTGGAGAATCAGCACCTTTAACCTCCTGTTCTGTACAGGTTGCAATTTGTCCTGAGGATGAACGGGAAGAGGGGCAACCAATGAGAGACTAGATGTAGGTGTTGGGATAGGCACAGGTCACTCTATTTTCCCATCAGGAAGAAGAATTAACCACAGGCTCAGCCTGCCGCCGGGAAGCAGAATAGTGCCTGAGGCAATCCCGCGCTTCTGTGGCCACCTCCCAAAAAAGCCAGTTGAAAAATGGAGCACATGGGCACTGAAATTCACAAACCTGCAGAGTTATAAATGGTAACTCTCGTCCACAAATATATTGAGGGAAGGCAACGAAGAGTATTTGAAAGCAAGGCAGAATTGCAGGAAACAGGTTTCAGGAGGTAGATTCGAATCGGCTTTAAAGCACATGAAAAGCGGCAAAACGTCGACAATGATGCCCTTGGCCAAAGAGGGCGTATGCGTTTTTTCCTGAATATATTCAGGAAAAAACGCATACGCCCTCTTTGGCCAACCAAGCAACCTGGAAAGGCAAATCAGCGCTACAAAGAAGTCTCGCTTCCCATCGGTCAAAAGGGTCATGCTGCAAAAAGTGTCAAAACCAGAAATGCAGAACAGGCCAAGGAGAAATGGCAGCCTTGCTACGCTGATGGGCGGGATGTAAATTGCCAGCAGCCACTCTGGAGAAGTGTACGGTGTGTCCTGAAACATCGAAAAAACACAGCTTAGGGAGCATAGGGCACGTCCACTCATGGGCGTATAAATTGGGAAAAAGAAAAATCAGCAAGACACAGGCACCCCAAAGTTTAGGGCTGCTCTGTTGACAAGAACCTCCACTTCATGACACCTTAAATATCCCAGGAAAGAGAAAAATGGATAAAGAAGTTGTGGTCCTTATGTACAATGGAATATCACTCAGACATGAAATCAATGTCATAAGGCTAGGAGAAGCAAGATGAGTGGATTTAGGTACGACGACTCCAAGTGAAATAAATCACACAGAAAAAGACACTTATCATAAGGTATCACTTATAGAGGGAATGTAAAAACCGCTACACTTGAACTGAATTACAAAACAGAACAGAGTCACACGTTTAGAAAACACACTATGGCTGCTTAACGGGAAAGGTGAGGTGGGTTGATGCATAAAACATGGGTTTCAAATTAGCTCAGATACCATTCCATACAACCAATATGTAATAGACAAGACCTACTCCTTGCTCAGTGAACTGGACTCAACACCCCCTATTCACCGCACAAGAATATATCTGACTAGTGAGAATCTTATAACCTATGTACTGATATCTCTCTGGAAGTGAGTCAAGTGGGTGTAAGCCGCATAAACACAGCCGTGAAAAGCAGCTAAACCCCATTATAAAAATAAATTACTTGTAAAAACCGGTAAAACAAAGACAGTGAAAGAGAGAGAAATTCTTACACAATTCGTTCAGGGGCTGTGATGCAACCTGGATTGAACATATCTAGACCCACAGTTGGATGAGATCTAAGGGTGGACACTCTTGGGGCTGAAAGGTTTGGTGAGTTTGGGTGAGGAAACACAGACCCTTTAAATTAATACTGCGTGGTACCCATCCCATGGGTCCCAAATCTCCAGTTTTAAGGGCATCTTCATGCATCGAAAACATGCATGAGAATCCCAGAAGATGGTACACAGTGTGATCGGGAAAGGTTTCTAAAACGCAGCTCATTTCTCATCTCCTTGTGCTCAGTTTCGCCATTCCAGCTACTTTACTAGCAATCTCCCTTCTTGGAGAATCAGCACCTTTAACCTCCTGTTCTGTACAGGTTGCAATTTGTCCTGAGGATGAACGGGAAGAGGGGCAACCAATGAGAGACTAGATGTAGGTGTTGGGACAGGCACAGGTCACTCTATTTTCCCATCAGGAAGAAGAATTAACCACAGGCTCAGCCTGCAGCCGGGAAGCAGAATAGTGCCTGAGGCAATCCCGCGCTTCTGCGGCCACCTCCCAAAAAAGCCAGTTGAAAAATGGAGCACATGGGCACTGAAATTCACAAACCTGCAGAGTTATAAATGGTAACTCTCGTCCACAAATATATTGAGGGAAGGCAACGAAGAGTATTTGAAAGCAAGGCAGAATTGCAGGAAACAGGTTTCAGGAGGTAGATTCGAATCGGCTTTAAAGCACATGAAAAGCAGCAAAACGTCGACAATGATGCCCTTGGCCAAAAAGGGCGTATGCGTTTTTTCCTGAATATATTCAGGAAAAAACGCATACGCCCTTTTTGGCCAACCAAGCAACCTGGAAAGGCAAATCAGCGCTACAAAGAAGTCTCGCTTCCCATCGGTCAAAAGGGTCATGCTGCAAAAAGTGTCAAAACCAGAAATGCAGAACAGGCCAAGGAGAAATGGCAGCCTTGCTACGCTGATGGGCGGGATGTAAATTGCCAGCAGCCACTCTGGAGAAGTGTACGGTGTGTCCTGAAACATCGAAAAAACACAGCTTAGGGAGCATAGGGCACGTCCACTCATGGGCGTATAAATTGGGAAAAAGAAAAATCAGCAAGACACAGGCACCCCAAAGTTTAGGGCTGCTCTGTTGACAAGAACCTCCACTTCATGACACCTTAAATATCCCAGGAAAGAGAAAAATGGATAAAGAAGTTGTGGTCCTTATGTACAATGGAATATCACTCAGACATGAAATCAATGTCATAAGGCTAGGAGAAGCAAGATGAGTGGATTTAGGTACGACGACTCCAAGTGAAATAAGTCACACAGAAAAAGACACTTATCATAAGGTATCACTTATAGAGGGAATGTAAAAACCGCTACACTTGAACTGAATTACAAAACAGAACAGAGTCACACGTTTAGAAAACACACTATGGCTGCTTAACGGGAAAGGTGAGGTGGGGTGATGCATAAAACATGGGTTTCAAATTCGCTCAGATACCATTCCATACACCCAATATGTAATAGACAAGACCTACTCCTTGCTCAGTGAACTGGACACAACACCCCCTATACACCGCACAAGAATATACGTGACTAGTAAGAATCTTAAAACCTATGTATTGATACGTGTCTGGAAGTGAGTCAAGTGGGTGTAAAGCCGCATAAACACAGCCGTGAAAAGCAGCTAAACCCCATTATAAAAATAAATTACTTTTAAAAACCCGTAAAACAAAGACAGTGGAAGAGAGACAAATTCTTACAAAATTCGTTCAGGGGCTGTGATGCAACCTGGATTGACCATATCTAGACCCACAGCTGGATGAGACATAAGGGTGGATACTCTTGGGGCTGAGAGGTTTGGTGAGGTTGGGTGAGCAAACGCAGACCCGTTAAAGTAATACTGCGTGGTACCCATCCCATGGGTCCCAAATCTCCAGGTTCAAGGGCATCTTCCTACATCGAAAACATGCATGAGAAACCCAGAAGATGGTACACCGTGTGATTTTGAAAGGTTTCTAAAATGCACCACATTTCTCATTTTCCTTGTGCTGGGGTTCGCCTTTCCAGCTACTTTACTAGCAATCTCCCTACTTGGAGAATCAGCACCTTTAAGCTCCTGTTCCCTACAGGTTGCAATTTGTCCTGAGGATGAACGGGAAGACGGGCAACCAATGAGAGACTAGATCTAGGTGTTGGGACAGGCACAGGTCACTCTATTTTCCCATCAGGAAGAAGAATTAAACACAGGTTCAGCCTGCCGCTGGGAACCAGAATAGGGCCTGAGGCAATCCCGTGATTTTGCGGCCAGCTCCCAAAAAAGACAGTTGAAAAATGGAGCTCAGGGGCACTGCAATCCACAAACCTGCTGAGTTATAAATGATAACTCTCGTCCACAAATATATTGAGGGAAGGCAACGAAGATGATTTGAAAGCAAGGCAGAATTGCAGGAAACAGGTTTCAGGAGGTAGATTCGAATCGCCTTTAAAGCACATGAAAGGTGGCAAAACGTCGACAATGATGACCTTGGCCAAAAAGGGCGTATGCATTGTTTCCTGAATATATTCAGGAAAAAACGCATACGCCCTTTTTGGCCAACCAAGCAACCTGGAAAGGCAAATCAGCGCTACCAAGAATTCTCGCTTCCCATCGGTCAAAAGGGACATGCTGCAAAAATTTTCAAAACCAGAAATGCAGGACAGGCCATGGAGAAATGGCAGCCTTGCTACGCTGATGGGCGGGATGTAAATTGCCAACAGCCACTCTGGAGAAGTGTACGGTGTGTCCTGAAACATCGAAAAAACACAGCTTAGGGAGCATACGGCACGTCCACTCATGGGCGTATAAATTGGGAAAACTAAAAATCAGCAAGACACAGGCACCCCAATGTTTAGGGCTGCTCTGTTGACAAGAACCTCCACTTCATGACACCTTAAATATTCCAGGAAAAAGAAAAATGGATAAAGAAGTTGTGGTCCTTATGTACAATGGAATATCACTCAGACATGAAATCAATGTCATAAGGCTAGGAGAAGCAAGATGAGTGGATTTAGGTACGACGATTCCAAGTGAAATAAGTCACACAGAAAAAGACACTTATCATAAGGTATCACTTATAGAGGGAATGTAAAAACCGCTACACTTGAACTGAATTACAAAACAGAACAGAGTCACACGTTTAGAAAACACACTGTGGCTGCTTAACGGGAAAGGTGAGGTGGGGTGATGCATAAAACAAGGGTTTCAAATTCGCTCAGATACCGTTCCATACACCCAATATGTAATAGACAAGACCTACTCCTTGCTCAGTGAACTGGACACAACACCCCCTATTCACCGCACAAGAATATACGTGACTAGTAAGAATCTTAAAACCTATGTATTGATACATGTCTGGAAGTGAGTCAAGTGGGTGTAAAGCCGCATAAACACAGCCGTGAAAAGCAGCTAAACCCCATTATAAAAATAAATTACTTTTAAAAACCCGTAAAACAAAGACAGTGAAAGAGAGAGAAATTCTTACAAAATTCGTTCAGGGGCTGTGATGCAACCTGGATTGACCATATCTAGACCCACAGCTGGATGAGACATAAGGGTGGATACTCTTGGGGCTGAGAGGTTTGGTGAGGTTGGGTGAGCAAACGCAGACCCTTTAAAGTAATACTGCGTGGTACCCATCCCATGGGTCCCAAATCTCCAGGTTCAAGGGCATCTTCCTACATCGAAAACATGCATGAGAAACCCAGAAGATGGTACACCGTGTGATTTTGAAAGGTTTCTAAAATGCACCACATTTCTCATCTCCTTGTGCTGGGGTTCGTCTTTCCAGCTACTTTACTAGAAATCTCCCTACTTGGAGAATCAGCACCTTTAACCTCCTGTTCCCTACAGGTTGCAATTTGTCCTGAGGATGAAAGGAAGAGGGGCAACCAATGAGAGACTAGATCTAGGTGTTGGGACAGGCACAGGTCACTCTATTTTCCCATCAGGAAGAAGAATTAACCACAGGCTCAGCCTGCCCCCCGGAACCTGAATAGGGCCTGAGGCAATCCCGTGCTTTTGCGGCCAGCTCCCAAAAAAGACAGTTGAAAAATGGAGCTCAGGGACACTGCAATTCACAAACCCGCAGAGTTATAAAAGATAACTCTCGTCCACAAATATATTGAGGGAAGGCAACGAAGAGGATTTGAAAGCAAGGCAGAATTGCAGGAAACATGTTTCAGGAGGTAGATTCGAATCGCCTTTAAAGCACATGAAAAGGGGCAAAACGTCCACAATGATGCCCTTGGCCAAATAAGGGCGTATGCGTTTTTTCCTGAATATATTCAGGATAAAACGCATACGCCCTTTTTGGCCAACCAAGCAACCTGGAAAGGCAAATCAGCGCTACAAAGAAGTCTCGCTTCCCATCGGTCAAAAGGGCCATGCTGCAAAAAGTGTCAAAACCAGAAATGCAGGACAGGCCATGGAGAAATGGCAGCCTTGCTACGCTGATGGGCGGGATGTAAATTGCCAACAGCCACTCTGGAGAAGTGTACGGTGAGTCCTGAAACATCGAAAAAACAGCTTAGGGAGCATAGGGCACGTGCACTCATGGGCGTATAAATTGGGAAAACTAAAAATCAGCAAGACACAGGCACCCCAATGTTTAGGGCTGCTATGTTGACAAGAACCTCCACTTCATGACACCTTAAATATCCCAGGAAAGAGAAAAATGGATAAAGAAGTTGTGGTCCTTATGTACAAAGGAATATCACTCAGACATGAAATCAATGTCATAAGGCTAGTAGAAGCAAGATGAGTGGATTTAGGTATGACGATTCTAAGTGAAATAAATCACACAGAAAAGACACTTATCGTAAGCTATCACTTATAGAGGGAATGTAAAAACCGCAACCCTTGAACTGAATTACAAAAGAGAACAGAGTCACACGTTTAGAAAACACACTATGGCTGCTTAACGGGAAAGGTGAGGTGGGGTGATGCATAAAACAAGGGTTTCAAATTCGCTCAGATACCGTTCCATACACCCAATATGTAATAGACAAGGCCTACTCCTTACTCAGTGAAGTGGACTCAACACCCCCTATTGACCGCACAAGAATATATCTGACTAGTAAGAATCGTAAAACCTATGTATTGATATCTCTCTGGAAGTGAGCCAAGTGGGTGTAAAGCCGCATAAACACAGCCGTGAAAAGCAGCTAAACCCCATTATAAAAATAAATTACTTTTAAAAACCCGTAAAACAAAGACAGTGAAAGAGAGAGAAATTCTTACAAAATTCGTTCAGGGGCTGTGATGCAACCTGGATTGACCATATCTCGACCCAAACCTGGATGAGACATAAGGGTGGACACTCTTGGGGCTGAGAGGTTGGGTGAGATTGGGTGAGCAAACTCAGACCCTTTAAAGTAATACTGCGTGGTACCCATCCCATGGGTCCCAAATCTCCAGGTTCAAGGGCATCTTGCTACATCGAAAACATGCATGAGAAACCCAGACGATGGTACACCGTGTGATTTTGAAAGGTTTCTAAAACGCACCCCATTTCTCATCTCCTTGTGCTAGGGTTCGCCTTTCCAGCTACTTTACTAGCAATCTCCCTACTTGGAGAATCAGCACCTTTAAGCTCCTGTTCCCTACAGGTTGCAATTTGTCCTGAGGATGAACGGGAAGAGGGGCAACCAATGAGAGACTAGATCTAGGTGCTGGGACAGGCACAGGTCACTCTATTTTCCCATCAGGAAGAAGAATTAACCACAGGTTCAGCCTGCCGCCGGGAACCAGAATAGGGCCTGAGGCAATCCCGTGCTTTTGCGGCCAGCTCCCAAAAAAGCGAGTTGAAAAATGGAGCTCAGGGACACTGCAATTCACAAACCCGCAGAGTTATACATGATAACTCTCGTCCACAAATATATTGAGGGAAGGCAACGAAGAGGATTTGAAAGCAAGGCAGAATTGCAGGAAACAGGTTTCAGGAGGTAGATTCGAATCGCCTTTAAAGCACATGAAAGGTGGCAAAACGTCGACAAAGATGACCTTGGCCAAAAAGTTCGTATGCGTTGTTTCCTGAATATATTCAGGAAACAACGCATACGCCCTTTTTGGCCAACCAAGCAACCTGGAAAGGCAAATCAGCGCTACCAAGAATTCTCGCTTCCCATCGGTCAAAAGGGCCATGCTGCAAAAATTTTCAAAACCAGAAATGCAGGACAGGCCATGGAGAAATGGCAGCCTTGCTACGGTGACGGGAGGGATGTAAATTGCCAACAGCCACTCTGGAGAAGTGTACGGTGTGTCCTGAAACATCGAAAAAACACAGCTTAGGGAGCATAGGGCACGTCCACTCATGGGCGTATAAATTGGGAAAACTAAAAATCAGCAAGACACAGGCACCCCAAAGTTTAGGGCTGCTCTGTTGACAAGAACCTCCACTTCATGACACCTTAAATATCCCAGGAAAGAGAAAAATAGATAAAGAAGTTGTGGTCCTTATGTACAATGGAATATCACTCAGACATGAAATCAATGTCATAAGGGTAGTAGAAGCAAGATGAGTGGATTTAGGAACGAAGATTCTAAGTGAAATAAGTCACACAGAAAAAGACACTTATCATAAGCTATCACTTATAGAGGGAATGTAAAAACCGCTACACTTGAACTGAATTACAAAACAGAACAGAGTCACACGTTTAGAAAACACACTATGGCTGCTTAACGGGAAAGGTGAGTTGGGGTGATGCATAAAACAAGGGTTTCAAATTCACTCAGATACCGTTCCATACACCCAATATGTAATAGACAAGACCAACTCATTGCTCAGTTAACTGGACTCAACACGCTCTATTCACCGCACAATAATATGTCTGACTAGTAAGAATCATAAAACCTATGTATTGATATCTCTCTGGAAGTGAGTCAAGTGGGTGTAAAGCCGCATAAACACAGCCGTGAAAAGCAGCTAAACCCCATTATAAAAATAAATTACTTTTAAAAACCCGTAAAACAAAGACAGTGAAAGAGAGAGAAATTCTTACAAAATTCGTTCAGGGGCTGTGATGCAACCTGGATTGACCATATCTAGACCCACAGCTGGATGAGACATAAGGGTGGACACACTTGGGGCTGAGAGGTTGGGTGAGGTTGGGTGAGCAAACACAGACCCTTTAAAGTAATACTGCCTGGTACCCATCCCATGGGTCCCAAATCTCCAAGTTCAAGGGCATATTCCTACATCGAAAACATGCATGAGAAACCCAGAAGATGGTACACCGTGTGATTTTGAAAGGTTTCTAAAACGCACCTCATTTCTCATCTCCTTGTGTTCGGGTTCGCCATTCCAGCTACTTTACTAGAAATCTCCCTACTTGGAGAATCAGCACCTTTAAGCTCCTGTTCCCTACAGGTTGCAATTTGTCCTGAGGATGAACGGGAAGAGGGGCAACCAATGAGAGACTAGATCTAGGTGTTGGGACAGGCACAGGTCACTCTATTTTCCCATCAGGAAGAAGAATTAACCACAGGCTCAGCCTGCTCCCCGGAACCTGAATAGGGCCTGAGGCAATCCCGTGCTTTTGCGGCCAGCTCCCAAAAAAGACAGTTGAAAAATGGAGTTCAGGGGCACTGCCATTCACAAACCCGCAGAGTTATAAATGATAACTCTCGTCCACAAATATATTGAGGGAAGGCAACGAAGACGATTTGAAAGCAAGGCAGAATTGCAGGAAACATGTTTCAGGAGGTAGATTCGAATCGCCTTTAAAGCACATGAAAAGTGGCAAAACGTCGACAGTGATGCCCTTGGCCAAAAAGGGCGTATGCGTTTTTTCCTGAATATATTCAGGATAAAACGCATACGCCCTTTTTGGCCAACCAAGCAACCTGGAAAGGCAAATCAGCGCTACAAAGAAGTCTCGCTTCCCATCGGTCAGAAGGGCAATGCTGCAAAAAGTGTCAAAACCAGAAATGCAGGACAGGCCATGGAGAAATGGCAGCCTTGCTACGCTGATGGGCGGGATGTAAATTGCCAACAGCCACTCTGGAGAAGTGTACGGTGTGTCCTGAAACATCGAAAAAACAGCTTAGGGAGCATAGGGCACGTGCACTCATGGGCGTATAAATTGGGAAAACTAAAAATCAGCAAGACACAGGCACCCCAATGTTTAGGGCTGCTATGTTGACAAGAACCTCCACTTCATGACACCTTAAATATCCCAGGAAAGAGAAAAATGGATAAAGAAGTTGTGGTCCTTATGTACAAAGGAATATCACTCAGACATGAAATCAATGTCATAAGGCTAGTAGAAGCAAGATGAGTGGATTTAGGTATGACGATTCTAAGTGAAATAAATCACACAGAAAAAGACACTTATCGTAAGCTATCACTTATAGAGGGAATATAAAAACCGCAACCCTTGAACTGAATTACAAAAGAGAACAGAGTCACACGTTTAGAAAACACACTATGGCTGCTTAACGGGAAAGGTGAGGTGGGGTGATGCATAAAACAAGGGTTTCAAATTCGCTCAGATACCGTTCCATACACCCAATATGTAATAGACAAGGCCTACTCCTTGCTCAGTGAAGTGGACTCAACACCCCCTATTCACCGCACAAGAATATATCTGACTAGTAAGAATCGTAAAACCTATGTATTGATATCTCTCTGGAAGTGAGACAAGTGGGTGTAAAGCCGCATAAACACAGCCGTGAAAAGCAGCTAAACCCCATTATAAAAATAAATTACTTTTAAAAACCCGTAAAACAAAGACAGTGAAAGAGAGAGAAATTCTTACAAAATTCGTTCAGGGGCTGTGATGCAACCTGGATTGACCATATCTCGACCCAAACCTGGATGAGACATAAGGGTGGACACTCTTGGGGCTGAGAGGTTGGGTGAGGTTGGGTGAGCAAACTCAGACCCTTTAAAGTAATACTGCGTGGTACCCATCCCATGGGTCCCAAATCTCCAGGTTCAAGGGCATCTTGCTACATCGAAAACATGCATGAGAAACCCAGACGATGGTACACCGTGTGATTTTGAAAGGTTTCTAAAACGCACCCCATTTCTCATCTCCATGTGCTAGGGTTCGCCTTTCCAGCTACTTTACTAGCAATCTCCCTACTTGGAGAATCAGCACCTTTAAGCTCCTGTTCCCTACAGGTTGCAATTTGTCCTGAGGATGAACGGGAAGAGGGGCAACCAATGAGAGACTAGATCTAGGTGCTGGGGCAGGCACAGGTCACTCTATTTTCCCATCAGGAAGAAGAATTAACCACAGGTTCAGCCTGCCGCCGGGAACCAGAATAAGGCCTGAGGCAATCCCGTGCTTTTGCGGCCAGCTCCCAAAAAAGCGAGTTGAAAAATGGAGCTCAGGGACACTGCAATTCACAAACCCGCAGAGTTATACATGATAACTCTCGTCCACAAATATATTGAGGGAAGGCAACGAAGAGGATTTGAAAGCAAGGCAGAATTGCAGGAAACAGGTTTCAGGAGGTAGATTCGAATCGCCTTTAAAGCACATGAAAGGTGGCAAAACGTCGACAAAGATGACCTTGGCCAAAAAGGTCGTATGCGTTGTTTCCTGAATATATTGAGGAAAGAACGCATACGCCCTTTTTGGCCAACCAAGCAACCTGGAAAGGCAAATCAGCGCTACCAAGAATTCTCGCTTCCCATCGGTCAAAAGGGCCATGCTGCAAAAATTTTCAAAACCAGAAATGCAGGACAGGCCATGGAGAAATGGCAGCCTTGCTACGCTGATGGGAGGGATGTAAATTGCCAACAGCCACTCTGGAGAAGTGTACGGTGTGTCCTGAAACATCGAAAAAACACAGCTTAGGGAGCATAGGGCACGTCCACTCATGGGCGTATAAATTGGGAAAACTAAAAATCAGCAAGACACAGGCACCCCAAAGTTTAGGGCTGCTCTGTTGACAAGAACCTCCACTTCATGACACCTTAAATATCCCAGGAAAGAGAAAAATAGATAAAGAAGTTGTGGTCCTTATGTACAATGGAATATCACTCAGACATGAAATCAATGTCATAAGGCTAGTAGAAGCAAGATGAGTGGATTTAGGAACGACAATTCTAAGTGAAATAAGTCACACAGAAAAAGACACTTATCATAAGCTATCACTTATAGAGGGAATGTAAAAACCGCTACACTTGAACTGAATTACAAAACAGAACAGAGTCACACGTTTAGAAAACACACTATGGCTGCTTAACGGGAAAGGTGAGTTGGGGTGATGCATAAAACAAGGGTTTCAAATTCACTCAGATACCGTTCCATACACCCAATATGTAATAGACAAGACCAACTCCTTGCTCAGTGAACTGGACTCAACACGCTCTATTCACCGCACAAGAATATATCTGACTAGTAAGAATCGTAAAACCTATGTATTGATATCTCTCTGGAAGTGAGCCAAGTGGGTGTAAAGCCGCATAAACACAGCCGTGAAAAGCAGCTAAACCCCATTATAAAAATAAATTACTTTTAAAAACCCGTAAAACAAAGACAGTGAAAGAGAGAGAAATTCTTACAAAATTCGTTCAGGGGCTGTGATGCAACCTGGATTGACCATATCTCGACCCAAACCTGGATGAGACATAAGGGTGGACACTCTTGGGGCTGAGAGGTTGGGTGAGGTTGGGTGAGCAAACTCAGACCCTTTAAAGTAATACTGCGTGGTACCCATCCCATGGGTCCCAAATCTCCAGGTTCAAGGGCATCTTGCTACATCGAAAACATGCATGAGAAACCCAGACGATGGTACACCATGTGATTTTGAAAGGTTTCTAAAACGCACCCCATTTCTCATCTCCTTGTGCTAGGGTTCGCCTTTCCAGCTACTTTACTAGCAATCTCCCTACTTGGAGAATCAGCACCTTTAACCTCCTGTTCCCTACAGGTTGCAATTTGTCCTGAGGATGAACGGGAAGAGGGGCAACCAATGAGAGACTAGATCTAGGTGCTGGGACAGGCACAGGTCACTCTATTTTCCCATCAGGAAGAAGAATTAACCACAGGCTCAGCCTGCCCACCGGAACCTGAATAGGGCCTGAGGCAATCCCGTGCTTTTGCGGCCAGCACCCAAAAAAGACAGTTGAAAAATGGAGTTCAGGGGCACTGCCATTCACAAACCCGCAGAGTTATAAATGATAACTCTCGTCCACAAATATATTGAGGGAAGGCAACGAAGAGTATTTGAAAGCAAGGCAGAATTGCAGGAAACATGTTTCAGGAGGTAGATTCGAATCGCCTTTAAAGCACATGAAAAGTGGCAAAACGTCGACAGTGATGCCCTTGGCCAAAAAGGGCGTATGCGTTTTTTCCTGAATATATTCAGGATAAAACGCATACGCCCTTTTTGGCCAACCAAGCAACCTGGAAAGGCAAATCAGCGCTACAAAGAAGTCTCGCTTCCCATCGGTCAAAAGGGCCATGCTGCAAAAAGTGTCAAAACCAGAAATGCAGGACAGGCCATGGAGAAATGGCAGCCTTGCTACGCTGATGGGCGGGATGTTAATTGCCAACAGCCACTCTGGAGAAGTGTACGGTGTGTCCTGAAACATCGAAAAAACAGCTTAGGGAGCATAGGGCACGTGCACTCATGGGCGTATAAATTGGGAAAACTAAAAATCAGCAAGACACAGGCACCCCAATATTTAGGGCTGCTATGTTGACAAGAACCTCCACTTCATGACACCTTAAATATCCCAGGAAAGAGAAAAATGGATAAAGAAGTTGTGGTCCTTATGTACAAAGAATATCACTCAGACATGAAATCAATGTCATAAGGCTAGTAGAAGCAAGATGAGTGGATTTAGGTATGACGATTCTAAGTGAAATAAATCACACAGAAAAAGACACTTATCGTAAGCTATCACTTATAGAGGGAATGTAAAAACCGCAACCCTTGAACTGAATTACAAAAGAGAACAGAGTCACACGTTTAGAAAACACACTATGGCTGCTTAACGGGAAAGGTGAGGTGGGGTGATGCATAAAACAAGGGTTTCAAATTCGCTCAGATACCGTTCCATACACCCAATATGTAATAGACAAGGCCTACTCCTTGCTCAGTGAAGTGGACTCAACACCCCCTATTCACCGCACAAGAATATATCTGACTAGTAAGAATCGTAAAACCTATGTATTGATATCTCTCTGGAAGTGAGCCAAGTGGGTGTAAAGCCGCATAAACACAGCCGTGAAAAGCAGCTAAACCCCATTATAAAAATAAATTACTTTTAAAAACCCGTAAAACAAAGACAGTGAAAGAGAGAGAAATTCTTACAAAATTCGTTCAGGGGCTGTGGTGCAACCTGGATTGACCATATCTCGACCCAAACCTGGATGAGACATAAGGGTGGACACTCTTGGGGCTGAGAGGTTGGGTGAGGTTGGGTGAGCAAACTCAGACCCTTTAAAGTAATACTGCGTGGTACCCATCCCATGGGTCCCAAATCTCCAGGTTCAAGGGCATCTTGCTACATCGAAAACATGCATGAGAAACCCAGACGATGGTACACCATGTGATTTTGAAAGGTTTCTAAAACGCACCCCATTTCTCATCTCCTTGTGCTAGGGTTCGCCTTTCCAGCTACTTTACTAGCAATCTCCCTACTTGGAGAATCAGCACCTTTAAGCTCCTGTTCCCTACAGGTTGCAATTTGTCCTGAGGATGAACGGGAAGAGGGGCAACCAATGAGAGACTAGATCTAGGTGCTGGGACAGGCACAGGTCACTCTATTTTCCCATCAGGAAGAAGAATTAACCACAGGTTCAGCCTGCCGCCGGGAACCAGAATAGGGCCTGAGGCAATCCCGTGCTTTTGCGGCCAGCTCCCAAAAAAGCGAGTTGAAAAATGGAGCTCAGGGACACTGCAATTCACAAACCCGCAGAGTTATACATGATAACTCTCGTCCACAAATATATTGAGGGAAGGCAACGAAGAGGATTTGAAAGCAAGGCAGAATTGCAGGATACAGGTTTCAGGAGGTAGATTCGAATCGCCTTTAAAGCACATGAAAGGTGGCAAAACGTCGACAAAGATGACCTTGGCCAAAAAGGTCATATGCGTTGTTTCCTGAATATATTCAGGAAAAAACGCATACGCCCTTTTTGGCCAACCAAGCAACCTGGAAAGGCAAATCAGCGCTACCAAGAATTCTCGCTTCCCATCGGTCAAAAGGGCCATGCTGCAAAAATTTTCAAAACCAGAAATGCAGGACAGGCCATGGAGAAATGGCAGCCTTGCTACGCTGATGGGAGGGATGTAAATTGCCAACAGCCACTCTGGAGAAGTGTACGGTGTGTCCTGAAACATCGAAAAAACACAGCTTAGGGAGCATAGGGCACGTCCACTCATGGGCGTATAAATTGGGAAAACTAAAAATCAGCAAGACACAGGCACCCCAAAGTTTAGGGCTGCTCTGTTGACAAGAACCTCCACTTCATGACACCTTAAATATCCCAGGAAAGAGAAAAATAGATAAAGAAGTTGTGGTCCTTATGTACAATGGAATATCACTCAGACATGAAATCAATGTCATAAGGCTAGTAGAAGCAAGATGAGTGGATTTAGGAACGACGATTCTAAGTGAAATAAGTCACACAGAAAAAGACACTTATCATAAGCTATCACTTATAGAGGGAATGTAAAAACCGCTACACTTGAACTGAATTACAAAACAGAACAGAGTCACTCGTTTAGAAAACACACTATGGCTGCTTAACGGGAAAGGTGAGGTGGGGTGATGCATAAAACAAGGGTTTCAAATTCACTCAGATACCGTTCCATACACCCAATATGTAATAGACAAGACCAACTCCTTGCTCAGTGAACTGGACTCAACACCCCCTATTCACCGCACAAGAATATGTCAGACTAGTAAGAATCATAAAACCTATGTATTGATATCTGTCTGGAAGTGAGTCAAGTGGGTGTAAAGCCGCATAAACACAGCCGTGAAAAGCAGCTAAACCCCATTATAAAAATAAATTACTTTTAAAAACCCGTAAAACAAAGACAGTGAAAGAGAGAGAAATTCTTACAAAATTCGTTCAGGGGCTGTGATGCAACCTGGATTGACCATAACTAGACCCACAGCTGGATGAGACATAAGGGTGGACACACTTGGGGCTGAGAGGTTGGGTGAGGTTGGGTGAGCAAACACAGACCCTTTAAAGTAATACTGCCTGGTACCCATCCCATGGGTCCCAAATCTCCAAGTTCAAGGGCATATTCCTACATCGAAAACATGCATGAGAAACCCAGAAGATGGTACACCGTGTGATTTTGAAAGGTTTCTAAAACGCACCTCATTTCTCATCTCCTTGTGTTCGGGTTCGCCATTCCAGCTACTTTACTAGAAATCTCCCTACTTGGAGAATCAGCACCTTTAACCTCCTGTTCCCTACAGGTTGCAATTTGTCCTGAGGATGAACGGGAAGAGGGGCAACCAATGAGAGACTAGATCTAGGTGCTGGGACAGGCACAGGTCACTCTCTTTTCCCATCAGGAAGAAGAATTAACCACAGGCTCAGCCTGCCCCCCGGAACCTGAATAGGGCCTGAGGCAATCCCGTGCTTTTGCGGCCAGCTCACAAAAAAGACAGTTGAAAAATGGAGCTCAGGGACACTGCCATTCACAAACCCGCAGAGTTATAAATGATAACTCTCGTCCACAAATATATTGAGGGAAGGCAACGAAGAGGATTTGAAAGCAAGGCAGAATTGCAGGAAACATGTTTCAGGAGGTAGATTCGAATCGCCTTTACAGCACATGAAAAGTGGCAAAACGTCGACAGTGATGCCCTTGGCCAAAAAGGGCGTATGCGTTTTTTCCTGAATATATTCAGGAAAAAACGCATACGCCCTTTTTGGCCAACCAAGCAACCTGGAAAGGCAAATCAGTGCTACAAAGAAGTCTCGCTTCCCATCGGTCAAAAGGGCCATGCTGCAAAAAGTGGCAAAACCAGAAATGCAGGACAGGCCATGGAGAAATGGCAGCCTTGCTACGCTGATGGGCGGGATGTAAATTGCCAACAGCCACTCTGGAGAAGTGTACGGTGTGTCCTGAAACATCTAAAACACACAGCTTAGGGAGCATAGGGCACGTGCACTCATGGGCGTATAAATTGGGAAAACTAAAAATCAGCAAGACACAGGCACCCCAAAGTTTAGGGCTGCTCTGTTGACAAGAACGTCCACTTCATGACACCTTAAATATCCCAGGAAAGAGAAAAATAGATAAAGAAGTTGTGGTCCTTATGTACAATGGAATATCTCTCAGACATGAAATCAATGTCATAAGGCTAGAAGAAGCAAGATGAGTGGATTTAGGTACGACGATTCTAAGTGAAATAAGTCACACAGAAAAAGACACTTATCATAAGCTATCACTTATAGAGGGAATGTAAAAACCGCTACACTTGAACTGAATTACAAAACAGAACAGAGTCACACGTTTAGAAAACACACTATGGCTGCTTAACGGGAAAGGTGAGGTGGGGTGATGCATAAAACAAGGGTTTCAAATTCGCTCAGATACCGTTCCATACACCCAATATGTAATAGACAAGACCTACTCCTTGCTCAGTGAACTGGACTCAACACCCGCTATTCACCGCACAAGACTATATCTGACTAGTAAGAATCTTAAAACCTATGTATTGATATCTGTCTGGAAGTGAGTCAAGTGGGTGTAAAGCCGCATAAACACAGCCGTGAAAAGCAGCTAAACCCCATTATAAAAATAAATTACTTTTAAAAACCCGTAAAACAAAGACAGTGAAAGAGAGAGAAATTCTTACAAAATTCGTTCAGGGGCTGTGATGCAACCTGGATTGACCATATCTAGACCCACAGCTGGATGAGACATAAGGGTGGACACACTTGGGGCTGAGAGGTTGGGTGAGGTTGGGTGAGCAAACACAGACCCTTTAAAGTAATACTGCCTGGTACCCATCCCATGGGTCCCAAATCTCCAAGTTCAAGGGCATATTCCTACATCGAAAACATGCATGAGAAACCCAGAAGATGGTACACCGTGTGATTTTGAAAGGTTTCTAAAACGCACCTCATTTCTCATCTCCTTGTGTTCGGGTTCGCCATTCCAGCTACTTTACTGGAAATCTCCCTACTTGGAGAATCAGCACCTTTAACCTCCTGTTCCCTACAGGTTGCAATTTGTCCTGAGGATGAACGGGAAGAGGGGCAACCAATGAGAGACTAGATCTAGGTGTTGGGACAAGCACAGGTCACTCTATTTTCCCATCAGGAAGAAGAATTAACCACAGGCTCAGCCTGCCCCCCGGAACCTGAATAGGGCCTGAGGCAATCCCGTGCTTCTGCGGCCAGCTCCCAAAAAACACAGTTGAAAAATGGAGTTCAGGGGCACTGCCATTCACAAACCCGCAGAGTTATAAATGATAACTCTCGTCCACAAATATATTGAGGGAAGGCAACGAAGAGGATTTGAAAGCAAGGCAGAATTGCAGGAAACATGTTTCAGGAGGTAGATTCGAATCGCCTTTAAAGCACATGAAAAGTGGCAAAACGTCGACAGTGATGCCCTTGGCCAAAAAGGGCGTATGCGTTTTTTTCTGAATATATTCAGGATAAAACGCATACGCCCTTTTTGGCCAACCAAGCAACCTGGAAAGGCAAATCAGCGCTACAAAGAAGTCTCGCTTCCCATCGGTCAAAAGGGCCTTGCTGCAAAAAGTGTCAAAACCAGAAATGCAGGACAGGCCATGGAGAAATGGCAGCCTTGCTACGCTGATGGGCGGGATGTAAATTGCCAACAGCCACTCTGGAGAAGTGTACGGTGTGTCCTGAAACATCGAAAAAACAGCTTAGGGAGCATAGGGCACGTGCACTCATGGGCGTATAAATTGGGAAAACTAAAAATCAGCAAGACACAGGCACCCCAAAGTTTAAGGCTGCTCTGTTGACAAGAACCTCCACTTCATGACACCTTAAATATCCCAGGAAAGAGAAAAATGGATAAAGAAGTTGTGGTCCTTATGTACAAACGAATATCACTCAGACATGAAATCAATGTCATAAGGCTAGTAGAAGCAAGATGAGTGGATTTAGGTATGACGATTCTAAGTGAAATAAGTCACACAGAAAAAGACCCTTATCATAAGCTATCATTTATAGAGGGAATGTAAAAACCGCAACACTTGAACTGAATTACAAAAGAGAACAGAGTCACACGTTTAGAAAACACACTATGGCTGCTTAAGGGGAAAGGTGAGGTGGGGTGATGCATAAAACAAGGGTTTCAAATTCGCTCAGATACCGTTCCATACACCCAATATGTAATAGACAAGGCCTACTCCTTGCTCAGTGAAGTGGACTCAACACCCCCTATTCACCGCACAAGAATATATCTGACTAGTAAGAATCGTAAAACCTATGTATTGATATCTCTCTGGAAGTGAGCCAAGTGGGTGTAAAGCCGCATAAACACAGCCGTGAAAAGCAGCTAAACCCCATTATAAAAATAAATTACTTTTAAAAACCCGTAAAACAAAGACAGTGAAAGAGAGAGAAATTCTTACAAAATTCGTTCAGGGGCTGTGATGCAACCTGGATTGACCATATCTCGACCCAAACCTGGATGAGACATAAGGGTGGACACTCTTGGGGCTGAGAGGTTGGGTGAGGTTGGGTGAGCAAACTCAGACCCTTTAAAGTAATACTGCGTGGTACCCATCCCATGGGTCCCAAATCTCCAGGTTCAAGGGCATCTTGCTACATCGAAAACATGCATGAGAAACCCAGACGATGGTACACCGTGTGATTTTGAAAGGTTTCTAAAACGCACCCCATTTCTCATCTCCTTGTGCTAGGGTTCGCCTTTCCAGCTACTTTACTAGCAATCTCCCTACTTGGAGAATCAGCACCTTTAAGCTCCTGTTCCCTACAGGTTGCAATTTGTCCTGAGGATGAACGGGAAGAGGGGCAACCAATGAGAGACTAGATCTAGGTGCTGGGACAGGCACAGGTCACTCTATTTTCCCATCAGGAAGAAGAATTAACCACAGGTTCAGCCTGCCGCCGGGAACCAGAATAGGGCCTGAGGCAATCCCGTGCTTTTGCGGCCAGCTCCCAAAAAAGCGAGTTGAAAAATGGAGCTCAGGGACACTGCAATTCACAAACCCGCAGAGTTATACATGATAACTCTCGTCCACAAATATATTGAGGGAAGGCAACGAAGAGGATTTGAAAGCAAGGCAGAATTGCAGGAAACAGGTTTCAGGAGGTAGATTCGAATCGCCTTTAAAGCACATGAAAGGTGGCAAAACGTCGACAAAGATGACCTTGGCCAAAAAGGTCGTATGCGTTGTTTCCTGAATATATTCAGGAAAAAACGCATACGCCCTTTTTGGCCAACCAAGCAACCTGGAAAGGCAAATCAGCGCTACCAAGAATTCTCGCTTCCCATCGGTCAAAAGGGCCATGCTGCAAAAATTTTCAAAACCAGAAATGCAGGACAGGCCATGGAGAAATGGCAGCCTTGCTACGCTGATGGGCGGGATGTAAATTGCCAACAGCCACTCTGGAGAAGTGTACGGTGTGTCCTGAAACATCGAAAAAACAGCTTAGGGGGCATAGGGCACGTGCACTCATGGGCGTATAAATTGGGAAAACTAAAAATCAGCAAGACACAGGCACCCCAATGTTTAGGGCTGCTATGTTGACAAGAACCTCCACTTCATGACACCTTAAATATCCCAGGAAAGAGAAAAATGGATAAAGAAGTTGTGGTCCTTATGTACAAAGGAATATCACTCAGACATGAAATCAATGTCATAAGGCTAGTAGAAGCAAGATGAGTGGATTTAGGTATGACGATTCTAAGTGAAATAAATCACACAGAAAAAGACACTTATCGTAAGCTATCACTTATAGAGGGAATATAAAAACCGCAACCCTTGAACTGAATTACAAAAGAGAACAGAGTCACACGTTTAGAAAACACACTATGGCTGCTTAACGGGAAAGGTGAGGTGGGGTGATGCATAAAACAAGGGTTTCAAATTCGCTCAGATACCGTTCCATACACCCAATATGTAATAGACAAGGCCTACTCCTTGCTCAGTGAAGTGGACTCAACACCCCCTATTCACCGCACAAGAATATATCTGACTAGTAAGAATCGTAAAACCTATGTATTGATATCTCTCTGGAAGTGAGACAAGTGGGTGTAAAGCCGCATAAACACAGCCGTGAAAAGCAGCTAAACCCCATTATAAAAATAAATTACTTTTAAAAACCCGTAAAACAAAGACAGTGAAAGAGAGAGAAATTCTTACAAAATTCGTTCAGGGGCTGTGATGCAACCTGGATTGACCATATCTCGACCCAAACCTGGATGAGACATAAGGGTGGACACTCTTGGGGCTGAGAGGTTGGGTGAGGTTGGGTGAGCAAACTCAGACCCTTTAAAGTAATACTGCGTGGTACCCATCCCATGGGTCCCAAATCTCCAGGTTCAAGGGCATCTTGCTACATCGAAAACATGCATGAGAAACCCAGACGATGGTACACCGTGTGATTTTGAAAGGTTTCTAAAACGCACCCCATTTCTCATCTCCATGTGCTAGGGTTCGCCTTTCCAGCTACTTTACTAGCAATCTCCCTACTTGGAGAATCAGCACCTTTAAGCTCCTGTTCCCTACAGGTTGCAATTTGTCCTGAGGATGAACGGGAAGAGGGGCAACCAATGAGAGACTAGATCTAGGTGCTGGGGCAGGCACAGGTCACTCTATTTTCCCATCAGGAAGAAGAATTAACCACAGGTTCAGCCTGCCGCCGGGAACCAGAATAAGGCCTGAGGCAATCCCGTGCTTTTGCGGCCAGCTCCCAAAAAAGCGAGTTGAAAAATGGAGCTCAGGGACACTGCAATTCACAAACCCGCAGAGTTATACATGATAACTCTCGTCCACAAATATATTGAGGGAAGGCAACGAAGAGGATTTGAAAGCAAGGCAGAATTGCAGGAAACAGGTTTCAGGAGGTAGATTCGAATCGCCTTTAAAGCACATGAAAGGTGGCAAAACGTCGACAAAGATGACCTTGGCCAAAAAGGTCGTATGCGTTGTTTCCTGAATATATTCAGGAAAGAACGCATACGCCCTTTTTGGCCAACCAAGCAACCTGGAAAGGCAAATCAGCGCTACCAAGAATTCTCGCTTCCCATCGGTCAAAAGGGCCATACTGCAAAAATTTTCAAAACCAGAAATGCAGGACAGGCCATGGAGAAATGGCAGCCTTGCTACGCTGATGGGAGGGATGTAAATTGCCAACAGCCACTCTGGAGAAGTGTACGGTGTGTCCTGAAACATCGAAAAAACACAGCTTAGGGAGCATAGGGCACGTCCACTCATGGGCGTATAAATTGGGAAAACTAAAAATCAGCAAGACACAGGCACCCCAAAGTTTAGGGCTGCTCTGTTGACAAGAACCTCCACTTCATGACACCTTAAATATCCCAGGAAAGAGAAAAATAGATAAAGAAGTTGTGGTCCTTATGTACAATGGAATATCACTCAGACATGAAATCAATGTCATAAGGCTAGTAGAAGCAAGATGAGTGGATTTAGGAACGACAATTCTAAGTGAAATAAGTCACACAGAAAAAGACACTTATCATAAGCTATCACTTATAGAGGGAATGTAAAAACCGCTACACTTGAACTGAATTACAAAACAGAACAGAGTCACACGTTTAGAAAACACACTATGGCTGCTTAACGGGAAAGGTGAGTTGGGGTGATGCATAAAACAAGGGTTTCAAATTCACTCAGATACCGTTCCATACACCCAATATGTAATAGACAAGACCAACTCCTTGCTCAGTGAACTGGACTCAACACGCTCTATTCACCGCACAATAATATGTCTGACTAGTAAGAATCATAAAACCTATGTATTGATATCTGTCTGGAAGTGAGTCAAGTGGGTGTAAAGCCGCAAAAACACAGCCGTGAAAAGCAGCTAAACCCCATTATAAAAATAAATTACTTTTAAAAACCCGTAAAACAAAGACAGTGAAAGAGAGAGAAATTCTTACAAAATTCGTTCAGGGGCTGTGATGCAACCTGGATTGACCATATCTAGACCCACAGCTGGATGAGACATAAGGGTGGACACACTTGGGGCTGAGAGGTTGGGTGAGGTTGGGTGAGCAAACACAGACCCTTTAAAGTAATACTGCCTGGTACCCATCCCATGGGTCCCAAATCTCCAAGTTCAAGGGCATATTCCTACATCGAAAACATGCATGAGAAACCCAGATGATGGTACACCGTGTGATTTTGAAAGGTTTCTAAAACGCACCTCATTTCTCATCTCCTTGTGTTCGGGTTCGCCATTCCAGCTACTTTACTAGAAATCTCCCTACTTGGAGAATCAGCACCTTTAACCTCCTGTTCCCTACAGGTTGCAATTTGTCCTGAGGATGAACGGGAAGAGGGGCAACCAATGAGAGACTAGATCTAGGTGTTGGGACAGGCACAGGTCACTCTATTTTCCCATCAGGAAGAAGAATTAACCACAGGCTCAGCCTGCCCCCCGGAACCTGAATAGGGCCTGAGGCAATCCCGTGCTTTTGCGGCCAGCTCCCAAAAAAGACAGTTGAAAAATGGAGTTCAGGGGCACTGCCATTCACAAACCCGCAGAGTTATAAATGATAACTCTCGTCCACAAATATATTGAGGGAAGGCAACGAAGAGGATTTGAAAGCAAGGCAGAATTGCAGGAAACATGTTTCAGGAGGTAGATTCGAATCGCCTTTAAAGCACATGAAAAGTGGCAAAACGTCGACAGTGATGCCCTTGGCCAAAAAGGGCGTATGCGTTTTTTCCTGAATATATTCAGGATAAAACGCATAAGCCCTTTTTGGCCAACCAAGCAACCTGGAAAGGCAAATCAGCGCTACAAAGAAGTCTCGCTTCCCATCGGTCAAAAGGGCCATGCTGCAAAAAGTGTCAAAACCAGAAATGCAGGACAGGCCATGGAGAAATGGCAGCCTTGCTACGCTGATGGGCGGGATGTAAATTGCCAACAGCCACTCTGGAGAAGTGTACGGTGTGTCCTGAAACACCGAAAAAACAGCTTAGGGAGCATAGGGCACGTGCACTCATGGGCGTATAAATTGGGAAAACTAAAAATCAGCAAGACACAGGCACCCCAATGTTTAGGGCTGCTATGTTGACAAGAACCTCCACTTCATGACACCTTAAATATCCCAGGAAAGAGAAAAATGGATAAAGAAGTTGTGGTCCTTATGTACAAAGGAATATCACTCAGACATGAAATCAATGTCATAAGGCTAGTAGAAGCAAGATGAGTGGATTTAGGTATGACGATTCTAAGTGAAATAAATCACACAGAAAAAGACACTTATCGTAAGCTATCACTTATAGAGGGAATGTAAAAACCGCAACCCTTGAACTGAATTACAAAAGAGAACAGAGTCACACGTTTAGAAAACACACTATGGCTGCTTAACGGGAAAGGTGAGGTGGGGTGATGCATAAAACAAGGGTTTCAAATTCGCTCAGATACCGTTCCATACACCCAATATGTAATAGACAAGGCCTACTCCTTGCTCAGTGAAGTGGACTCAACACCCCCTATTCACCGCACAAGAATATATCTGACTAGTAAGAATCGTAAAACCTATGTATTGATATCTCTCTGGAAGTGAGACAAGTGGGTGTAAAGCCGCATAAACACAGCCGTGAAAAGCAGCTAAACCCCATTATAAAAATAAATTACTTTTAAAAACCCGTAAAACAAAGACAGTGAAAGAGAGAGAAATTCTTACAAAATTCGTTCAGGGGCTGTGATGCAACCTGGATTGACCATATCTCGACCCAAACCTGGATGAGACATAAGGGTGGACACTCTTGGGGCTGAGAGGTTGGGTGAGGTTGGGTGAGCAAACTCAGACCCTTTAAAGTAATACTGCGTGGTACCCATCCCATGGGTCCCAAATCTCCAGGTTCAAGGGCATCTTGCTACATCGAAAACATGCATGAGAAACCCAGACGATGGTACACCGTGTGATTTTGAAAGGTTTCTAAAACGCACCCCATTTCTCATCTCCTTGTGCTAGGGTTCGCCTTTCCAGCTACTTTACTAGCAATCTCCCTACTTGGAGAATCAGCACCTTTAAGCTCCTGTTCCCTACAGGTTGCAATTTGTCCTGAGGATGAACGGGAAGAGGGGCAACCAATGAGAGACTAGATCTAGGTGCTGGGACAGGCACAGGTCACTCTATTTTCCCATCAGGAAGAAGAATTAACCACAGGTTCAGCCTGCCGCCGGGAACCAGAATAGGGCCTGAGGCAATCCCGTGCTTTTGCGGCCAGCTCCCAAAAAAGCGAGTTGAAAAATGGAGCTCAGGGACACTGCAATTCACAAACCCGCAGAGTTATACATGATAACTCTCGTCCACAAATATATTGAGGGAAGGCAACGAAGAGGATTTGAAAGCAAGGCAGAATTGCAGGAAACAGGTTTCAGGAGGTAGATTCGAATCGCCTTTAAAGCACATGAAAGGTGGCAAAACGTCGACAAAGATGACCTTGGCCAAAAAGGTCGTATGCGTTGTTTCCTGAATATATTCAGGAAAAAACGCATACGCCCTTTTTGGCCAACCAAGCAACCTGGAAAGGCAAATCAGCGCTACCAAGAATTCTCGCTTCCCATCGGTCAAAAGGGCCATGCTGCAAAAATTTTCAAAACCAGAAATGCAGGACAGGCCATGGAGAAATGGCAGCCTTGCTACGCTGATGGGAGGGATGTAAATTGCCAACAGCCACTCTGGAGAAGTGTACGGTGTGTCCTGAAACATCGAAAAAACAGCTTAGGGGGCATAGGGCACGTGCACTCATGGGCGTATAAATTGGGAAAACTAAAAATCAGCAAGACACAGGCACCCCAATGTTTAGGGCTGCTATGTTGACAAGAACCTCCACTTCATGACACCTTAAATATCCCAGGAAAGAGAAAAATGGATAAAGAAGTTGTGGTCCTTATGTACAAAGGAATATCACTCAGACATGAAATCAATGTCATAAGGCTAGTAGAAGCAAGATGAGTGGATTTAGGTATGACGATTCTAAGTGAAATAAATCACACAGAAAAAGACACTTATCGTAAGCTATCACTTATAGAGGGAATATAAAAACCGCAACCCTTGAACTGAATTACAAAAGAGAACAGAGTCACACGTTTAGAAAACACACTATGGCTGCTTAACGGGAAAGGTGAGGTGGGGTGATGCATAAAACAAGGGTTTCAAATTCGCTCAGATACCGTTCCATACACCCAATATGTAATAGACAAGGCCTACTCCTTGCTCAGTGAAGTGGACTCAACACCCCCTATTCACCGCACAAGAATATATCTGACTAGTAAGAATCGTAAAACCTATGTATTGATATCTCTCTGGAAGTGAGACAAGTGGGTGTAAAGCCGCATAAACACAGCCGTGAAAAGCAGCTAAACCCCATTATAAAAATAAATTACTTTTAAAAACCCGTAAAACAAAGACAGTGAAAGAGAGAGAAATTCTTACAAAATTCGTTCAGGGGCTGTGATGCAACCTGGATTGACCATATCTCGACCCAAACCTGGATGAGACATAAGGGTGGACACTCTTGGGGCTGAGAGGTTGGGTGAGGTTGGGTGAGCAAACTCAGACCCTTTAAAGTAATACTGCGTGGTACCCATCCCATGGGTCCCAAATCTCCAGGTTCAAGGGCATCTTGCTACATCGAAAACATGCATGAGAAACCCAGACGATGGTACACCGTGTGATTTTGAAAGGTTTCTAAAACGCACCCCATTTCTCATCTCCATGTGCTAGGGTTCGCCTTTCCAGCTACTTTACTAGCAATCTCCCTACTTGGAGAATCAGCACCTTTAAGCTCCTGTTCCCTACAGGTTGCAATTTGTCCTGAGGATGAACGGGAAGAGGGGCAACCAATGAGAGACTAGATCTAGGTGCTGGGGCAGGCACAGGTCACTCTATTTTCCCATCAGGAAGAAGAATTAACCACAGGTTCAGCCTGCCGCCGGGAACCAGAATAAGGCCTGAGGCAATCCCGTGCTTTTGCGGCCAGCTCCCAAAAAAGCGAGTTGAAAAATGGAGCTCAGGGACACTGCAATTCACAAACCCGCAGAGTTATACATGATAACTCTCGTCCACAAATATATTGAGGGAAGGCAACGAAGAGGATTTGAAAGCAAGGCAGAATTGCAGGAAACAGGTTTCAGGAGGTAGATTCGAATCGCCTTTAAAGCACATGAAAGGTGGCAAAACGTCGACAAAGATGACCTTGGCCAAAAAGGTCGTATGCGTTGTTTCCTGAATATATTCAGGAAAGAACGCATACGCCCTTTTTGGCCAACCAAGCAACCTGGAAAGGCAAATCAGCGCTACCAAGAATTCTCGCTTCCCATCGGTCAAAAGGGCCATACTGCAAAAATTTTCAAAACCAGAAATGCAGGACAGGCCATGGAGAAATGGCAGCCTTGCTACGCTGATGGGAGGGATGTAAATTGCCAACAGCCACTCTGGAGAAGTGTACGGTGTGTCCTGAAACATCGAAAAAACACAGCTTAGGGAGCATAGGGCACGTCCACTCATGGGCGTATAAATTGGGAAAACTAAAAATCAGCAAGACACAGGCACCCCAAAGTTTAGGGCTGCTCTGTTGACAAGAACCTCCACTTCATGACACCTTAAATATCCCAGGAAAGAGAAAAATAGATAAAGAAGTTGTGGTCCTTATGTACAATGGAATATCACTCAGACATGAAATCAATGTCATAAGGCTAGTAGAAGCAAGATGAGTGGATTTAGGAACGACAATTCTAAGTGAAATAAGTCACACAGAAAAAGACACTTATCATAAGCTATCACTTATAGAGGGAATGTAAAAACCGCTACACTTGAACTGAATTACAAAACAGAACAGAGTCACACGTTTAGAAAACACACTATGGCTGCTTAACGGGAAAGGTGAGTTGGGGTGATGCATAAAACAAGGGTTTCAAATTCGCTCAGATACCGTTCCATACACCCAATATGTAATAGACAAGACCAACTCCTTGCTCAGTGAACTGGACTCAACACGCTCTATTCACCGCACAATAATATGTCTGACTAGTAAGAATCATAAAACCTATGTATTGATATCTGTCTGGAAGTGAGTCAAGTGGGTGTAAAGCCGCATAAACACAGCCGTGAAAAGCAGCTAAACCCCATTATAAAAATAAATTACTTTTAAAAACCCGTAAAACAAAGACAGTGAAAGAGAGAGAAATTCTTACAAAATTCGTTCAGGGGCTGTGATGCAACCTGGATTGACCATATCTAGACCCACAGCTGGATGAGACATAAGGGTGGACACACTTGGGGCTGAGAGGTTGGGTGAGGTTGGGTGAGCAAACACAGACCCTTTAAAGTAATACTGCCTGGTACCCATCCCATGGGTCCCAAATCTCCAAGTTCAAGGGCATATTCCTACATCGAAAACATGCATGAGAAACCCAGATGATGGTACACCGTGTGATTTTGAAAGGTTTCTAAAACGCACCTCATTTCTCATCTCCTTGTGTTCGGGTTCGCCATTCCAGCTACTTTACTAGAAATCTCCCTACTTGGAGAATCAGCACCTTTAACCTCCTGTTCCCTACAGGTTGCAATTTGTCCTGAGGATGAACGTGAAGAGGGGCAACCAATGAGAGACTAGATCTAGGTGTTGGGACAGGCACAGGTCACTCTATTTTCCCATCAGGAAGAAGAATTAACCACAGGCTCAGCCTGCCCCCCGGAACCTGAATAGGGCCTGAGGCAATCCCGTGCTTTTGCGGCCAGCTCCCAAAAAAGACAGTTGAAAAATGGAGTTCAGGGGCACTGCCATTCACAAACCCGCAGAGTTATAAATGATAACTCTCGTCCACAAATATATTGAGGGAAGGCAACGAAGAGGATTTGAAAGCAAGGCAGAATTGCAGGAAACATGTTTCAGGAGGTAGATTCGAATCGCCTTTAAAGCACATGAAAAGTGGCAAAACGTCGACAGTGATGCCCTTGGCCAAAAAGGGCGTATGCGTTTTTTCCTGAATATATTCAGGATAAAACGCATAAGCCCTTTTTGGCCAACCAAGCAACCTGGAAAGGCAAATCAGCGCTACAAAGAAGTCTCGCTTCCCATCGGTCAAAAGGGCCATGCTGCAAAAAGTGTCAAAACCAGAAATGCAGGACAGGCCATGGAGAAATGGCAGCCTTGCTACGCTGATGGGCGGGATGTAAATTGCCAACAGCCACTCTGGAGAAGTGTACGGTGTGTCCTGAAACACCGAAAAAACAGCTTAGGGAGCATAGGGCACGTGCACTCATGGGCGTATAAATTGGGAAAACTAAAAATCAGCAAGACACAGGCACCCCAATGTTTAGGGCTGCTATGTTGACAAGAACCTCCACTTCATGACACCTTAAATATCCCAGGAAAGAGAAAAATGGATAAAGAAGTTGTGGTCCTTATGTACAAAGGAATATCACTCAGACATGAAATCAATGTCATAAGGCTAGTAGAAGCAAGATGAGTGGATTTAGGTATGACGATTCTAAGTGAAATAAATCACACAGAAAAAGACACTTATCGTAAGCTATCACTTATAGAGGGAATGTAAAAACCGCAACCCTTGAACTGAATTACAAAAGAGAACAGAGTCACACGTTTAGAAAACACACTATGGCTGCTTAACGGGAAAGGTGAGGTGGGGTGATGCATAAAACAAGGGTTTCAAATTCGCTCAGATACCGTTCCATACACCCAATATGTAATAGACAAGGCCTACTCCTTGCTCAGTGAAGTGGACTCAACACCCCCTATTCACCGCACAAGAATATATCTGACTAGTAAGAATCGTAAAACCTATGTATTGATATCTCTCTGGAAGTGAGACAAGTGGGTGTAAAGCCGCATAAACACAACCGTGAAAAGCAGCTAAACCCCATTATAAAAATAAATTACTTTTAAAAACCCGTAAAACAAAGACAGTGAAAGAGAGAGAAATTCTTACAAAATTCGTTCAGGGGCTGTGATGCAACCTGGATTGAAAATATCTAGACCCACAGTTGGATGACACATAAGGGTGGACACTCTTGGGGCTGACAGGTTTGGTGAGGTAGGGTGAGCAAACACAGACCCTTTAAGGTAATACTGCGTGGTACCCATCCCATGGGTCCCAAATCTCCAGTTTCAAGGGCATCTTCCTACATCGAAAACAAGCATGAGAAACCCAGAAGATGGTACACCGTGTGATCGGGAAAGGTTTCTAAAACGCAGCTCATTTCTCATCTCCTTGTGCTCGGTTTCGCCATTCCAGCTACTTTACTAGCAATCTCCCTTCTTGGAGAATCAGCACCTTTAACCTCCTGTTCTGTACAGGTTGCAATTTGTCCTGAGGATGAAAGGGAAGAGGGGCAACCAATGAGAGACTAGATGTAGGTGTTGGGACAGGCACAGGTCACTCTATTTTCCCATCAGGAAGAAGAATTAACCACAGGCTCAGCCTGCCGCCGGGAAGCAGAATAGTGCCTGAGGCAATCCCGCGCATCTGCGGCCACCTCCCAAAAAAGCCAGTTGAAAAATGGAGCACATGGGCACTGAAATTCACAAACCTGCAGAGTTATAAATGAAAACTCTCGTCCACAAATATATTGAGGGAAGGCAACGAAGAGTATTTGAAAGCAAGGCAGAATTGCAGGAAACAGGTTTCAGGAGGTATATTCGAATTGGCTTTAAAGCACATGAAAAGGGGCAAAACGTCGACAATGATGCCCTTGGCCGAAAAGGGCGTATGCGTTTTTTCCTGAATATATTCAGGAAAAAACGCATACGCCCTCTTTGGCCAACCAAGCAAGCTGGAAAGGCAAATCAGCGCTACAATGAAGTCTCGCTTCCCATCGGTCAAAAGGGACATGCTGCAAAAAGTGTAAAAACCAGAAATGCAGGACAGGCCATGGAGAAATGGCAGCCTTGCTACGCTGATGGGCGGGATGTAAATTGCCAACAGCCACGCTGGAGAAGTGTAAGGTGTGTCCTGAAACATCGAAAAAACACAGCTTAGGGAGCATGGGCACGTCCACTCATGGGCGTATAAATTGGGAAAACTAAAAATCAGCAAGACACAGGCACCCCAAAGTTTAGGGCTGCTCTGTTGACAAGAACCTCCACTTCATGACACCTTAAATATCCCAGGAAAGAGAAAAATGGATAAAGAAGTTGTGGTCCTTATGTACAATGGAATATCACTCAGCCATGAAATCAATGTCATAAGGCTAGTAGCAGCATGATGAGTGGATTTAGGTATGACGACTCTAAGTGAAATAAGTCACACAGAAAAAGACACTTATCGTAAGCTATCACTTATAGAGGGAATGTAAAAACCGCTACACTTGAACTGAATTACAAATCAGAACAGAGTCACACGGTTAGAAAGCACACTATGACTGCTTAACGGGAAAGGTGAGGTGGGGTGATGCATAAAACAAGGGTTTTAAATTAGCTCAGATACCATTCCATACACCCAATATGTAATAGACAAGACCTACTCCTTGCTCAGTGAACTGGACTCAACACCCCCTATTCACCGCACAAGAATATATCTGACTAGTGAGAATCTTAAAACCTATGTACTGATATCTCTCTGGAAGTGAGTCAAGTGGGTGTAAGCCGCATAAACACAGCCGTGAAAAGCAGCTAAACCCCATTATAAAAATAAATTACTTGTAAAAACCCGTAAAACAAAGACAGTGAAAGAGAGAGAAATTCTTACACAATTCGTTCAGGGGCTGTGATGCAACCTGGATTGAACATATCTAGACCCACAGTTGGATGAGATCTAAGGGTGGACACTCTTGGGGCTGAAAGGTTTGGTGAGTTTGGGTGAGGAAACACAGACCCTTTAAATTAATACTGCATTGTACCCATCCCATGGGTCCCAAATCTCCAGTTTTAAGGGCATCTTCATGCATCGAAAACATGCATGAGAATCCCAGAAGATGGTACACAGTGTGATCGGGAAAGGTTTCTAAAACGCACCTCATTTCTCATCTCCTTGTGCTCGGGTTCGCCATTCCAGCTACTTTACTAGCAATCTCCCTTCTTGGAGAATCAGCACCTTTAACCTCCTGTTCTGTACAGGTTGCAATTTGTCCTGAGGATGAACGGGAAGAGGGGCAACCAATGAGAGACTAGATGTAGGTGTTGGGACAGGCACAGGTCACTCTATTTTCCCATCAGGAAGAAGAATTAACCACAGGCTCAGCCTGCCGCCGGGAAGCAGAATAGTGCCTGAGGCAATCCCGCGCTTCTGCGGCCACCTCCCAAAAAAGCCAGTTGAAAAATGGAGCACATGGGCACTGAAATTCACAAACCTGCAGAGTTATAAATGGTAACTCTCGTCCACAAATATATTGAGGGAAGGCAACGAAGAGTATTTGAAAGCAAGGCAGAATTGCAGGAAACAGGTTTCAGGAGGTAGATTCGAATCGGCTTTAAAGCACATGAAAAGCGGCAAAACGTGGACAATGATGCCCTTGGCCAAAAAGGGCGTATGCGTTTTTTCCTGAATATATTCAGGAAAAAACGCATACGCCCTTTTTGGCCAACCAAGCAACCTGGAAAGGGAAATCAGCGCTACAAAGAAGTCTCGCTTCCCATCGGTCAAAAGGGCAATGCTGCAAAAAGTGTCAAAATCAGAAATGCAGTACAGGCCATGGAGAAATGGCAGCCTTGCTACGCTGATGGGCGGGATGTTATTTGCCAACAGCCACTCTGGAGAAGTGTACGGTGTGTCCTGAAACATCGAAAAAACACAGCTTAGGGAGCATAGGGCACGTCCACTCACGGGCGTATAAATTGGGAAAACTAAAAATCAGCAAGACACAGGCACCCCAAAGTTTAGGGCTGCTCTGTTGACAAGAACCTCCACTTCATGACACCTTAAATATCCCAGGAAAGAGAAAAATGGATAAAGAAGTTGTGGTCCTTATGTACAATGGAATATCACTCAGACATGAAATCAATGTCATAAGGCTAGGAGAAGCAAGATGATTGGATTTAGGTACGACGATTCTAAGTGAAATAAGTCACACAGAAAAAGACACTTATCATAAGCTATCACTTATAGAGGGAATGTAAAAACCGCTACACTTGAACTGAATTACAAAACAGAACAGAGTCACACGTTTAGAAAACACACTATGGCTGCTTAACGGGAAAGGTGAGGTGGGGTGATGCATAAAACATGGGTTTCAAATTCGCTCAGATACCGTTCCATACACCCAATATGTAATAGACAAGACCTACTCCTTGCTCAGTGAACTGGACACAACACCCCCTATACACCGCACAAGAATATACGTGACTAGTAAGAATCTTAAAACCTATGTATTGATACGTGTCTGGAAGTGAGTCAAGTGGGTGTAAAGCCGCATAAACACAGCCGTGAAAAGCAGCTAAACCCCATTATAAAAATAAATTACTTTTAAAAACCCGTAAAACAAAGACAGTGAAAGAGAGACAAATTCTTACAAAATTCGTTCAGGGTCTGTGATGCAACCTGGATTGACCATATCTAGACCCACAGCTGGATGAGACATAAGGGTGGATACTCTTGGAGCTGAGAGGTTTGGTGAGGTTGGGTGAGCAAAAGCAGACCCGTTAAAGTAATACTGCGTGGTACCCATCCCATGGGTCCCAAATCTCCAGGTTCAAGGGCATCTTCCTACATCGAAAACATGCATGAGAAACCCAGAAGATGGTACACCGTGTGATTTTGAAAGGTTTCTAAAATGCACCACATTTCTCATTTTCCTTGTGCTGGGGTTCGCCTTTCCAGCTACTTTACTAGCAATCTCCCTACTTGGAGAATCAGCACCTTTAAGCTCCTGTTCCCTACAAGTTGCAATTTGTCCTGAGGATGAACGGGAAGACGGGCAACCAATGAGAGACTGGATCTAGGTGTTGGGACAGGCACAGGTCACTCTATTTTCCCATCAGGAAGAAGAAGTAAACACAGGTTCAGCCTGCCGCCGGGAACCAGAATAGGGCCTGAGGCAATCCCGTGCTTCTGCGGCCAGCTCCCAAAAAAGCGAGTTGAAAAATGGAGCTCACGGGAACTGCAATTCACAAACCTGCAGAGTAATAAATGGTAACTCTCGTCCACAAATATATTGAGGGAAGGCAACGAAGAGGATTTGAAAGCAAGGCAGAATTGCAGGAAACAGATTTCAGGAGGTACAATCGAATCGCCTTTAAAGCTCAAGAAAAGGGGCAAAACGTCCACAATGATGCCCTTGGCCAAAAAGGGCGTATGCTTTTTTTCCTGAATATATTCAGGAAAAAACACATACGCCCTTTTTGGCCAACCAAGCAACCTGGAAAGGCAAATCAGTGCTACAAAGAAGTCTCGCTTCCCATCGGTCAAAAGGGCCATGCTGAAAAAAGTGTCAAAACCACAAATTCAGGACAGGCCATGGAGAAATGGGAGCCTTGCTACGCTGATGGGCAGGATGTAAATTGCCAACAGCCACTCTGGAGAAGTGTACGGTGTGTCCTGAAACATCGAAAAAACACAGCTTAGGGAGCATAGGGCACTTCTACTCATGGGCGTATAAATTGGGAAAACTAAAAATCAGCAAGACTCAGGCACCCCAAAGTTTAGGGCTGCTCTGTTGACAAGAACCTCCACTTCATGACACCTTAAATATCCCAGGAAAGAGAAAAATGGATAAAGAAGTTGTGGTCCTTATGTACAATGGAATATCACTCAGACATGAAATCAATGTCATAAGGCTAGTAGCAGCATGATGAGTGGATTTAGGTACGACGACTCTAAGTGAAATAAGTCACACAGAAAAAGACACTTATCGTAAGCTATCACTTATAGAGGGAATGTAAAAACCGCTACACTTGAACTGAATTACAAATCAGAACAGAGTCACACGTTTAGAAAACACACTATGACTGCTTAACGGGAAAGGTGAGGTGGGGTGATGCATAAAACAAGGGTTTTAAATTAGCTCAGATAACATTCCATACACCCAATATGTAATAGACAAGACCTACTCCTTGCTCAGTGAACTGGACTCAACACCCCCTATTCACCGCACAAGAATATATCTGACTAGTGAGAATCTTAAAACCTATGTATTGATATCTGTCTGGAAGTGAGTCAAGTGGGTGTAAAGCCGCATAAACACAGCCGTGAAAAGCAGCTAAACCCCATTATACAAATAAATTACTTGTAAAAACCCGTAAAACAAAGACAGTGAAAGAGAGAGAAATTCTTACACAATTCGTTCAGGGGCTGTGATGCAACCTGGATTGAACATATCAAGACCCACAGTTGGATGAGATCTAAGGGTGGACACTCTTGGGGCTGAAAGGTTTGGTGAGTTTGGGTGAGGAAAAAGAGACCGTTTAAATTAATACTGCGTGGTACCCATCCCATGGGTCCCAAATCTCCAGTTTTAAGGGCATCTTCATGCATCGAAAACATGCATGAGAATCCCAGAAGATGGTACACCGCGTGATCGGGAAAGGTTTCTAAAACGCAGCTCATTTCTCATCTCCTTGTGCTCGGTTTCGCCATTCCAGCTACTTTACTATCAATCTCCCTTCTTGGAGAATCAGCACCTTTAACCTCCTGTTCTGTACAGGTTGCAATTTGTCCTGAGGATGAACGGGAAGAGGGGCAACCAATGAGAGACTAGATGTAGGTGTTGGGACAGGCACAGGTCACTCTATTTTCCCATCAGGAAGAAGAATTAACCACAGGCTCAGCCTGCCGCCGGGAAGCAGAATAGTGCCTGAGGCAATCCCGCGCATCTGCGGCCACCTCCCAAAAAAGCCAGTTGAAAAATGGAGCACATGGGCACTGAAATTCACAAACCTGCAGAGTTATAAATGATAACTCTCGTCCACAAATATATTGAGGGAAGGCAACGAAGAGTATTTGAAAGCAAGGCAGAATTGCAGGATACAGGTTTCAGGAGGTAGATTCGAATCGGCTTTAAAGCACATGAAAAGCGGCAAAACATCGACAATGATGCCCTTGGCCAAAGAGGGCGTATGCGTTTTTTCCTGAATATATTCAGGAAAAAACGCATACGCCCTCTTTGGCCAACCAAGCAAGCTGGAAAGGCAAATCAGCGCTACAATGAAGTCTCGCTTCCCATCGGTCAAAAGGGACATGCTGCAAAAAGTGTAAAAACCAGAAATGCAGGACAGGCCATGGAGAAATGGCAGCCTTGCTACGCTGATGGGCTGGATGTAAATTGCCAACAGCCACGCTGGAGAAGTGTAAGGTGTGTCCTGAAACATCGAAAAAACACAGCTTAGGGAGCATAGGGCACGTGCACTCATGGACGTATAAATTGGGAAAACTAAAAATCAGCAAGACACAGGCACCCCAAAGTTTAGGGCTGCTCTGTTGACAAGAACCTCCACTTCATGACACCTTAAATATCCCAGGAAGGAGAAAAATGGATAAAGAAGTTGTGGTCCTTATGTACAATGGAATATCACTCAGCCATGAAATCAATGTCATAAGGCTAGTAGCAGCATGATGAGTGGATTTATGTATGACGACTCTAAGTGAAATAAGTCACACAGAAAAAGACACTTATCGTAAGCTATCACTTATAGAGGGAATGTAAAAACCGCTACACTTGAACTGAATTACAAATCAGAACAGAGTCACACGGTTAGAAAGCACACTATGACTGCTTAACGGGAAAGGTGAGGTGGGGTGATGCATAAAACAAGGGTTTTAAATTAGCTCAGATACCATTCCATACACCCAATATGTAATAGACAAGACCTACTCCTTGCTCAGTGAACTGGACTCAACACCCCCTATTCACCGCACAAGAATATATCTGACTAGTGAGAATCTTATAACCTATGTACTGATATCTCTCTGGAAGTGAGTCAAGTGGGTGTAAGCCGCATAAACACAGCCGTGAAAAGCAGCTAAACCCCATTATAAAAATAAATTACTTGTAAAAACCCGTAAAACAAAGACAGTGAAAGAGAGAGAAATTCTTACACAATTCGTTCAGGGGCTGTGATGCAACCTGGATTGAACATATCTAGACCCACAGTTGGATGAGATCTAAGGGTGGACACTCTTGGGGCTGAAATGTTTGGTGAGTTTGGGTGAGGAAACACAGACCCTTTAAATTAATACTGCATTGTACCCATCCCATGGGTCCCAAATCTCCAGTTTTAAGGGCATCTTCATGCATCGAAAACATGCATGAGAATCCCAGAAGATGGTACACAGTGTGATCGGGAAAGGTTTCTAAAACGCACCTCATTTCTCATCTCCTTGTGCTCGGGTTCGCCATTCCAGCTACTTTACTAGCAATCTCCCTTCTTGGAGAATCAGCACCTTTAACCTCCTGTTCTGTACAGGTTGCAATTTGTCCTGAGGATGAACGGGAAGAGGGGCAACCAATGAGAGACTAGATGTAGGTGTTGGGACAGGCACAGGTCACTCTATTTTCCCATCAGGAAGAAGAATTAACCACAGGCTCAGCCTGCCGCCGGGAAGCAGAATAGTGCCTGAGGCAATCCCGCGCTTCTGCGGCCACCTCCCAAAAAAGCCAGTTGAAAAATGGAGCACATGGGCACTGAAATTCACAAACCTGCAGAGTTATAAATGGTAACTCTCGTCCACAAATATATTGAGGGAAGGCAACGAAGAGTATTTGAAAGCAAGGCAGAATTGCAGGAAACAGGTTTCAGGAGGTAGATTCGAATCGGCTTTAAAGCACATGAAAAGCGGCAAAACGTGGACAATGATGCCCTTGGCCAAAAAGGGCGTATGCGTTTTTTCCTGAATATATTCAGGAAAAAACGCATACGCCCTTTTTGGCCAACCAAGCAACCTGGAAAGGGAAATCAGCGCTACAAAGAAGTCTCGCTTCCCATCGGTCAAAAGGGCAATGCTGCAAAAAGTGTCAAAATCAGAAATGCAGTACAGGCCATGGAGAAATGGCAGCCTTGCTACGCTGATGGGCGGGATGTTATTTGCCAACAGCCACTCTGGAGAAGTGTACGGTGTGTCCTGAAACATCGAAAAAACACAGCTTAGGGAGCATAGGGCACGTCCACTCACGGGCGTATAAATTGGGAAAACTAAAAATCAGCAAGACACAGGCACCCCAAAGTTTAGGGCTGCTCTGTTGACAAGAACCTCCACTTCATGACACCTTAAATATCCCAGGAAAGAGAAAAATGGATAAAGAAGTTGTGGTCCTTATGTACAATGGAATATCACTCAGACATGAAATCAATGTCATAAGGCTAGGAGAAGCAAGATGATTGGATTTAGGTACGACGATTCTAAGTGAAATAAGTCACACAGAAAAAGACACTTATCATAAGCTATCACTTATAGAGGGAATGTAAAAACCGCTACACTTGAACTGAATTACAAAACAGAACAGAGTCACACGTTTAGAAAACACACTATGGCTGCTTAACGGGAAAGGTGAGGTGGGGTGATGCATAAAACATGGGTTTCAAATTCGCTCAGATACCGTTCCATACACCCAATATGTAATAGACAAGACCTACTCCTTGCTCAGTGAACTGGACACAACACCCCCTATACACCGCACAAGAATATACGTGACTAGTAAGAATCTTAAAACCTATGTATTGATACGTGTCTGGAAGTGAGTCAAGTGGGTGTAAAGCCGCATAAACACAGCCGTGAAAAGCAGCTAAACCCCATTATAAAAATAAATTACTTTTAAAAACCCGTAAAACAAAGACAGTGAAAGAGAGACAAATTCTTACAAAATTCGTTCAGGGTCTGTGATGCAACCTGGATTGACCATATCTAGACCCACAGCTGGATGAGACATAAGGGTGGATACTCTTGGAGCTGAGAGGTTTGGTGAGGTTGGGTGAGCAAAAGCAGACCCGTTAAAGTAATACTGCGTGGTACCCATCCCATGGGTCCCAAATCTCCAGGTTCAAGGGCATCTTCCTACATCGAAAACATGCATGAGAAACCCAGAAGATGGTACACCGTGTGATTTTGAAAGGTTTCTAAAATGCACCACATTTCTCATTTTCCTTGTGCTGGGGTTCGCCTTTCCAGCTACTTTACTAGCAATCTCCCTACTTGGAGAATCAGCACCTTTAAGCTCCTGTTCCCTACAGGTTGCAATTTGTCCTGAGGATGAACGGGAAGACGGGCAACCAATGAGAGACTGGATCTAGGTTTTGGGACAGGCACAGGTCACTCTATTTTCCCATCAGGAAGAAGAAGTAAACACAGGTTCAGCCTGCCGCCGGGAACCAGAATAGGGCCTGAGGCAATCCCGTGCTTCTGCGGCCAGCTCCCAAAAAAGCGAGTTGAAAAATGGAGCTCACGGGAACTGCAATTCACAAACCTGCAGAGTAATAAATGGTAACTCTCGTCCACAAATATATTGAGGGAAGGCAACGAAGAGGATTTGAAAGCAAGGCAGAATTGCAGGAAACAGATTTCAGGAGGTACAATCGAATCGCCTTTAAAGCTCAAGAAAAGGGGCAAAACGTCCACAATGATGCCCTTGGCCAAAAAGGGCGTATGCTTTTTTTCCTGAATATATTCAGGAAAAAACACATACGCCCTTTTTGGCCAACCAAGCAACCTGGAAAGGCAAATCAGTGCTACAAAGAAGTCTCGCTTCCCATCGGTCAAAAGGGCCATGCTGAAAAATGTGTCAAAACCACAAATTCAGGACAGGCCATGGAGAAATGGGAGCCTTGCTACGCTGATGGGCAGGATGTAAATTGCCAACAGCCACTCTGGAGAAGTGTACGGTGTGTCCTGAAACATCGAAAAAACACAGCTTAGGGAGCATAGGGCACTTCTACTCATGGGCGTATAAATTGGGAAAACTAAAAATCAGCAAGACTCAGGCACCCCAAAGTTTAGGGCTGCTCTGTTGACAAGAACCTCCACTTCATGACACCTTAAATATCCCAGGAAAGAGAAAAATGGATAAAGAAGTTGTGGTCCTTATGTACAATGGAATATCACTCAGACATGAAATCAATGTCATAAGGCTAGTAGCAGCATGATGAGTGGATTTAGGTACGACGACTCTAAGTGAAATAAGTCACACAGAAAAAGACACTTATCGTAAGCTATCACTTATAGAGGGAATGTAAAAACCGCTACACTTGAACTGAATTACAAATCAGAACAGAGTCACACGTTTAGAAAACACACTATGACTGCTTAACGGGAAAGGTGAGGTGGGGTGATGCATAAAACAAGGGTTTTAAATTAGCTCAGATAACATTCCATACACCCAATATGTAATAGACAAGACCTACTCCTTGCTCAGTGAACTGGACTCAACACCCCCTATTCACCGCACAAGAATATATCTGACTAGTGAGAATCTTAAAACCTATGTATTGATATCTGTCTGGAAGTGAGTCAAGTGGGTGTAAAGCCGCATAAACACAGCCGTGAAAAGCAGCTAAACCCCATTATACAAATAAATTACTTGTAAAAACCCGTAAAACAAAGACAGTGAAAGAGAGAGAAATTCTTACACAATTCGTTCAGGGGCTGTGATGCAACCTGGATTGAACATATCAAGACCCACAGTTGGATGAGATCTAAGGGTGGACACTCTTGGGGCTGAAAGGTTTGGTGAGTTTGGGTGAGGAAAAAGAGACCGTTTAAATTAATACTGCGTGGTACCCATCCCATGGGTCCCAAATCTCCAGTTTTAAGGGCATCTTCATGCATCGAAAACATGCATGAGAATCCCAGAAGATGGTACACCGCGTGATCGGGAAAGGTTTCTAAAACGCAGCTCATTTCTCATCTCCTTGTGCTCGGTTTCGCCATTCCAGCTACTTTACTATCAATCTCCCTTCTTGGAGAATCAGCACCTTTAACCTCCTGTTCTGTACAGGTTGCAATTTGTCCTGAGGATGAACGGGAAGAGGGGCAACCAATGAGAGACTAGATGTAGGTGTTGGGACAGGCACAGGTCACTCTATTTTCCCATCAGGAAGAAGAATTAACCACAGGCTCAGCCTGCCGCCGGGAAGCAGAATAGTGCCTGAGGCAATCCCGCGCATCTGCGGCCACCTCCCAAAAAAGCCAGTTGAAAAATGGAGCACATGGGCACTGAAATTCACAAACCTGCAGAGTTATAAATGATAACTCTCGTCCACAAATATATTGAGGGAAGGCAACGAAGAGTATTTGAAAGCAAGGCAGAATTGCAGGATACAGGTTTCAGGAGGTAGATTCGAATCGGCTTTAAAGCACATGAAAAGCGGCAAAACATCGACAATGATGCCCTTGGCCAAAGAGGGCGTATGCGTTTTTTCCTGAATATATTCAGGAAAAAACGCATACGCCCTCTTTGGCCAACCAAGCAAGCTGGAAAGGCAAATCAGCGCTACAATGAAGTCTCGCTTCCCATCGGTCAAAAGGGACATGCTGCAAAAAGTGTAAAAACCAGAAATGCAGGACAGGCCATGGAGAAATGGCAGCCTTGCTACGCTGATGGGCTGGATGTAAATTGCCAACAGCCACGCTGGAGAAGTGTAAGGTGTGTCCTGAAACATCGAAAAAACACAGCTTAGGGAGCATAGGGCACGTGCACTCATGGACGTATAAATTGGGAAAACTAAAAATCAGCAAGACACAGGCACCCCAAAGTTTAGGGCTGCTCTGTTGACAAGAACCTCCACTTCATGACACCTTAAATATCCCAGGAAGGAGAAAAATGGATAAAGAAGTTGTGGTCCTTATGTACAATGGAATATCACTCAGCCATGAAATCAATGTCATAAGGCTAGTAGCAGCATGATGAGTGGATTTATGTATGACGACTCTAAGTGAAATAAGTCACACAGAAAAAGACACTTATCGTAAGCTATCACTTATAGAGGGAATGTAAAAACCGCTACACTTGAACTGAATTACAAATCAGAACAGAGTCACACGTTTAGAAAGCACACTATGACTGCTTAACGGGAAAGGTGAGGTGGGGTGATGCATAAAACAAGGGTTTTAAATTAGCTCAGATACCATTCCATACACCCAATATGTAATAGACAAGACCTACTCCTTGCTCAGTGAACTGGACTCAACACCCCCTATTCACCGCACAAGAATATATCTGACTAGTGAGAATCTTATAACCTATGTACTGATATCTCTCTGGAAGTGAGTCAAGTGGGTGTAAGCCGCATAAACACAGCCGTGAAAAGCAGCTAAACCCCATTATAAAAATAAATTACTTGTAAAAACCCGTAAAACAAAGACAGTGAAAGAGAGAGAAATTCTTACACAATTCGTTCAGGGGCTGTGATGCAACCTGGATTGAACATATCTAGACCCACAGTTGGATGAGATCTAAGGGTGGACACTCTTGGGGCTGAAAGGTTTGGTGAGTTTGGGTGAGGAAACACAGACCCTTTAAATTAATACTGCGTGGTACCCATCCCATGGGTCCCAAATCTCCAGTTTTAAGGGCATCTTCATGCATCGAAAACATGCATGAGAATCCCAGAAGATGGTACACAGTGTGATCGGGAAAGGTTTCTAAAACGCACCTCATTTCTCATCTCCTTGTGCTCGGGTTCGCCATTCCAGCTACTTTACTAGCAATCTCCCTTCTTGGAGAATCAGCACCTTTAACCTCCTGTTCTGTACAGGTTGCAATTTGTCCTGAGGATGAACGGGAAGAGGGGCAACCAATGAGAGACTAGATGTAGGTGTTGGGATAGGCACAGGTCACTCTATTTTCCCATCAGGAAGAAGAATTAACCACAGGCTCAGCCTGCCGCCGGGAAGCAGAATAGTGCCTGAGGCAATCCCGCGCTTCTGTGGCCACCTCCCAAAAAAGCCAGTTGAAAAATGGAGCACATGGGCACTGAAATTCACAAACCTGCAGAGTTATAAATGGTAACTCTCGTCCACAAATATATTGAGGGAAGGCAACGAAGAGTATTTGAAAGCAAGGCAGAATTGCAGGAAACAGGTTTCAGGAGGTAGATTCGAATCGGCTTTAAAGCACATGAAAAGCGGCAAAACGTCGACAATGATGCCCTTGGCCAAAGAGGGCGTATGCGTTTTTTCCTGAATATATTCAGGAAAAAACGCATACGCCCTCTTTGGCCAACCAAGCAACCTGGAAAGGCAAATCAGCGCTACAAAGAAGTCTCGCTTCCCATCGGTCAAAAGGGTCATGCTGCAAAAAGTGTCAAAACCAGAAATGCAGAACAGGCCAAGGAGAAATGGCAGCCTTGCTACGCTGATGGGCGGGATGTAAATTGCCAGCAGCCACTCTGGAGAAGTGTACGGTGTGTCCTGAAACATCGAAAAAACACAGCTTAGGGAGCATAGGGCACGTCCACTCATGGGCGTATAAATTGGGAAAAAGAAAAATCAGCAAGACACAGGCACCCCAAAGTTTAGGGCTGCTCTGTTGACAAGAACCTCCACTTCATGACACCTTAAATATCCCAGGAAAGAGAAAAATGGATAAAGAAGTTGTGGTCCTTATGTACAATGGAATATCACTCAGACATGAAATCAATGTCATAAGGCTAGGAGAAGCAAGATGAGTGGATTTAGGTACGACGACTCCAAGTGAAATAAATCACACAGAAAAAGACACTTATCATAAGGTATCACTTATAGAGGGAATGTAAAAACCGCTACACTTGAACTGAATTACAAAACAGAACAGAGTCACACGTTTAGAAAACACACTATGGCTGCTTAACGGGAAAGGTGAGGTGGGTTGATGCATAAAACATGGGTTTCAAATTAGCTCAGATACCATTCCATACAACCAATATGTAATAGACAAGACCTACTCCTTGCTCAGTGAACTGGACTCAACACCCCCTATTCACCGCACAAGAATATATCTGACTAGTGAGAATCTTATAACCTATGTACTGATATCTCTCTGGAAGTGAGTCAAGTGGGTGTAAGCCGCATAAACACAGCCGTGAAAAGCAGCTAAACCCCATTATAAAAATAAATTACTTGTAAAAACCGGTAAAACAAAGACAGTGAAAGAGAGAGAAATTCTTACACAATTCGTTCAGGGGCTGTGATGCAACCTGGATTGAACATATCTAGACCCACAGTTGGATGAGATCTAAGGGTGGACACTCTTGGGGCTGAAAGGTTTGGTGAGTTTGGGTGAGGAAACACAGACCCTTTAAATTAATACTGCGTGGTACCCATCCCATGGGTCCCAAATCTCCAGTTTTAAGGGCATCTTCATGCATCGAAAACATGCATGAGAATCCCAGAAGATGGTACACAGTGTGATCGGGAAAGGTTTCTAAAACGCAGCTCATTTCTCATCTCCTTGTGCTCGGGTTCGCCATTCCAGCTACTTTACTAGCAATCTCCCTTCTTGGAGAATCAGCACCTTTAACCTCCTGTTCTGTACAGGTTGCAATTTGTCCTGAGGATGAACGGGAAGAGGGGCAACCAATGAGAGACTAGATGTAGGTGTTGGGACAGGCACAGGTCACTCTATTTTCCCATCAGGAAGAAGAATTAACCACAGGCTCAGCCTGCAGCCGGGAAGCAGAATAGTGCCTGAGGCAATCCCGCGCTTCTGCGGCCACCTCCCAAAAAAGCCAGTTGAAAAATGGAGCACATGGGCACTGAAATTCACAAACCTGCAGAGTTATAAATGGTAACTCTCGTCCACAAATATATTGAGGGAAGGCAACGAAGAGTATTTGAAAGCAAGGCAGAATTGCAGGAAACAGGTTTCAGGAGGTAGATTCGAATCGGCTTTAAAGCACATGAAAAGCAGCAAAACGTCGACAATGATGCCCTTGGCCAAAAAGGGCGTATGCGTTTTTTCCTGAATATATTCAGGAAAAAACGCATACGCCCTTTTTGGCCAACCAAGCAACCTGGAAAGGCAAATCAGCGCTACAAAGAAGTCTCGCTTCCCATCGGTCAAAAGGGTCATGCTGCAAAAAGTGTCAAAACCAGAAATGCAGAACAGGCCAAGGAGAAATGGCAGCCTTGCTACGCTGATGGGCGGGATGTAAATTGCCAGCAGCCACTCTGGAGAAGTGTACGGTGTGTCCTGAAACATCGAAAAAACACAGCTTAGGGAGCATAGGGCACGTCCACTCATGGGCGTATAAATTGGGAAAAAGAAAAATCAGCAAGACACAGGCACCCCAAAGTTTAGGGCTGCTCTGTTGACAAGAACCTCCACTTCATGACACCTTAAATATCCCAGGAAAGAGAAAAATGGATAAAGAAGTTGTGGTCCTTATGTACAATGGAATATCACTCAGACATGAAATCAATGTCATAAGGCTAGGAGAAGCAAGATGAGTGGATTTAGGTACGACGACTCCAAGTGAAATAAGTCACACAGAAAAAGACACTTATCATAAGGTATCACTTATAGAGGGAATGTAAAAACCGCTACACTTGAACTGAATTACAAAACAGAACAGAGTCACACGTTTAGAAAACACACTATGGCTGCTTAACGGGAAAGGTGAGGTGGGGTGATGCATAAAACATGGGTTTCAAATTCGCTCAGATACCATTCCATACACCCAATATGTAATAGACAAGACCTACTCCTTGCTCAGTGAACTGGACACAACACCCCCTATACACCGCACAAGAATATACGTGACTAGTAAGAATCTTAAAACCTATGTATTGATACGTGTCTGGAAGTGAGTCAAGTGGGTGTAAAGCCGCATAAACACAGCCGTGAAAAGCAGCTAAACCCCATTATAAAAATAAATTACTTTTAAAAACCCGTAAAACAAAGACAGTGGAAGAGAGACAAATTCTTACAAAATTCGTTCAGGGGCTGTGATGCAACCTGGATTGACCATATCTAGACCCACAGCTGGATGAGACATAAGGGTGGATACTCTTGGGGCTGAGAGGTTTGGTGAGGTTGGGTGAGCAAACGCAGACCCGTTAAAGTAATACTGCGTGGTACCCATCCCATGGGTCCCAAATCTCCAGGTTCAAGGGCATCTTCCTACATCGAAAACATGCATGAGAAACCCAGAAGATGGTACACCGTGTGATTTTGAAAGGTTTCTAAAATGCACCACATTTCTCATTTTCCTTGTGCTGGGGTTCGCCTTTCCAGCTACTTTACTAGCAATCTCCCTACTTGGAGAATCAGCACCTTTAAGCTCCTGTTCCCTACAGGTTGCAATTTGTCCTGAGGATGAACGGGAAGACGGGCAACCAATGAGAGACTAGATCTAGGTGTTGGGACAGGCACAGGTCACTCTATTTTCCCATCAGGAAGAAGAATTAAACACAGGTTCAGCCTGCCGCTGGGAACCAGAATAGGGCCTGAGGCAATCCCGTGATTTTGCGGCCAGCTCCCAAAAAAGACAGTTGAAAAATGGAGCTCAGGGGCACTGCAATCCACAAACCTGCTGAGTTATAAATGATAACTCTCGTCCACAAATATATTGAGGGAAGGCAACGAAGATGATTTGAAAGCAAGGCAGAATTGCAGGAAACAGGTTTCAGGAGGTAGATTCGAATCGCCTTTAAAGCACATGAAAGGTGGCAAAACGTCGACAATGATGACCTTGGCCAAAAAGGGCGTATGCATTGTTTCCTGAATATATTCAGGAAAAAACGCATATGCCCTTTTTGGCCAACCAAGCAACCTGGAAAGGCAAATCAGCGCTACCAAGAATTCTCGCTTCCCATCGGTCAAAAGGGACATGCTGCAAAAATTTTCAAAACCAGAAATGCAGGACAGGCCATGGAGAAATGGCAGCCTTGCTACGCTGATGGGCGGGATGTAAATTGCCAACAGCCACTCTGGAGAAGTGTACGGTGTGTCCTGAAACATCGAAAAAACACAGCTTAGGGAGCATACGGCACGTCCACTCATGGGCGTATAAATTGGGAAAACTAAAAATCAGCAAGACACAGGCACCCCAATGTTTAGGGCTGCTCTGTTGACAAGAACCTCCACTTCATGACACCTTAAATATTCCAGGAAAGAGAAAAATGGATAAAGAAGTTGTGGTCCTTATGTACAATGGAATATCACTCAGACATGAAATCAATGTCATAAGGCTAGGAGAAGCAAGATGAGTGGATTTAGGTACGACGATTCCAAGTGAAATAAGTCACACAGAAAAAGACACTTATCATAAGGTATCACTTATAGAGGGAATGTAAAAACCGCTACACTTGAACTGAATTACAAAACAGAACAGAGTCACACGTTTAGAAAACACACTGTGGCTGCTTAACGGGAAAGGTGAGGTGGGGTGATGCATAAAACAAGGGTTTCAAATTCGCTCAGATACCGTTCCATACACCCAATATGTAATAGACAAGACCTACTCCTTGCTCAGTGAACTGGACACAACACCCCCTATTCACCGCACAAGAATATACGTGACTAGTAAGAATCTTAAAACCTATGTATTGATACATGTCTGGAAGTGAGTCAAGTGGGTGTAAAGCCGCATAAACACAGCCGTGAAAAGCAGCTAAACCCCATTATAAAAATAAATTACTTTTAAAAACCCGTAAAACAAAGACAGTGAAAGAGAGAGAAATTCTTACAAAATTCGTTCAGGGGCTGTGATGCAACCTGGATTGACCATATCTAGACCCACAGCTGGATGAGACATAAGGGTGGATACTCTTGGGGCTGAGAGGTTTGGTGAGGTTGGGTGAGCAAACGCAGACCCTTTAAAGTAATACTGCGTGGTACCCATCCCATGGGTCCCAAATCTCCAGGTTCAAGGGCATCTTCCTACATCGAAAACATGCATGAGAAACCCAGAAGATGGTACACCGTGTGATTTTGAAAGGTTTCTAAAATGCACCACATTTCTCATCTCCTTGTGCTGGGGTTCGTCTTTCCAGCTACTTTACTAGAAATCTCCCTACTTGGAGAATCAGCACCTTTAACCTCCTGTTCCCTACAGGTTGCAATTTGTCCTGAGGATGAAAGGAAGAGGGGCAACCAATGAGAGACTAGATCTAGGTGTTGGGACAGGCACAGGTCACTCTATTTTCCCATCAGGAAGAAGAATTAACCACAGGCTCAGCCTGCCCCCCGGAACCTGAATAGGGCCTGAGGCAATCCCGTGCTTTTGCGGCCAGCTCCCAAAAAAGACAGTTGAAAAATGGAGCTCAGGGACACTGCAATTCACAAACCCGCAGAGTTATAAAAGATAACTCTCGTCCACAAATATATTGAGGGAAGGCAACGAAGAGGATTTGAAAGCAAGGCAGAATTGCAGGAAACATGTTTCAGGAGGTAGATTCGAATCGCCTTTAAAGCACATGAAAAGGGGCAAAACGTCCACAATGATGCCCTTGGCCAAATAAGGGCGTATGCGTTTTTTCCTGAATATATTCAGGATAAAACGCATACGCCCTTTTTGGCCAACCAAGCAACCTGGAAAGGCAAATCAGCGCTACAAAGAAGTCTCGCTTCCCATCGGTCAAAAGGGCCATGCTGCAAAAAGTGTCAAAACCAGAAATGCAGGACAGGCCATGGAGAAATGGCAGCCTTGCTACGCTGATGGGCGGGATGTAAATTGCCAACAGCCACTCTGGAGAAGTGTACGGTGAGTCCTGAAACATCGAAAAAACAGCTTAGGGAGCATAGGGCACGTGCACTCATGGGCGTATAAATTGGGAAAACTAAAAATCAGCAAGACACAGGCACCCCAATGTTTAGGGCTGCTATGTTGACAAGAACCTCCACTTCATGACACCTTAAATATCCCAGGAAAGAGAAAAATGGATAAAGAAGTTGTGGTCCTTATGTACAAAGGAATATCACTCAGACATGAAATCAATGTCATAAGGCTAGTAGAAGCAAGATGAGTGGATTTAGGTATGACGATTCTAAGTGAAATAAATCACACAGAAAAGACACTTATCGTAAGCTATCACTTATAGAGGGAATGTAAAAACCGCAACCCTTTAACTGAATTACAAAAGAGAACAGAGTCACACGTTTAGAAAACACACTATGGCTGCTTAACGGGAAAGGTGAGGTGGGGTGATGCATAAAACAAGGGTTTCAAATTCGCTCAGATACCGTTCCATACACCCAATATGTAATAGACAAGGCCTACTCCTTGCTCAGTGAAGTGGACTCAACACCCCCTATTGACCGCACAAGAATATATCTGACTAGTAAGAATCGTAAAACCTATGTATTGATATCTCTCTGGAAGTGAGCCAAGTGGGTGTAAAGCCGCATAAACACAGCCGTGAAAAGCAGCTAAACCCCATTATAAAAATAAATTACTTTTAAAAACCCGTAAAACAAAGACAGTGAAAGAGAGAGAAATTCTTACAAAATTCGTTCAGGGGCTGTGATGCAACCTGGATTGACCATATCTCGACCCAAACCTGGATGAGACATAAGCGTGGACACTCTTGGGGCTGAGAGGTTGGGTGAGATTGGGTGAGCAAACTCAGACCCTTTAAAGTAATACTGCGTGGTACCCATCCCATGGGTCCCAAATCTCCAGGTTCAAGGGCATCTTGCTACATCGAAAACATGCATGAGAAACCCAGACGATGGTACACCGTGTGATTTTGAAAGGTTTCTAAAACGCACCCCATTTCTCATCTCCTTGTGCTAGGGTTCGCCTTTCCAGCTACTTTACTAGCAATCTCCCTACTTGGAGAATCAGCACCTTTAAGCTCCTGTTCCCTACAGGTTGCAATTTGTCCTGAGGATGAACGGGAAGAGGGGCAACCAATGAGAGACTAGATCTAGGTGCTGGGACAGGCACAGGTCACTCTATTTTCCCATCAGGAAGAAGAATTAACCACAGGTTCAGCCTGCCGCCGGGAACCAGAATAGGGCCTGAGGCAATCCCGTGCTTTTGCGGCCAGCTCCCAAAAAAGCGAGTTGAAAAATGGAGCTCAGGGACACTGCAATTCACAAACCCGCAGAGTTATACATGATAACTCTCGTCCACAAATATATTGAGGGAAGGCAACGAAGAGGATTTGAAAGCAAGGCAGAATTGCAGGAAACAGGTTTCAGGAGGTAGATTCGAATCGCCTTTAAAGCACATGAAAGGTGGCAAAACGTCGACAAAGATGACCTTGGCCAAAAAGTTCGTATGCGTTGTTTCCTGAATATATTCAGGAAACAACGCATACGCCCTTTTTGGCCAACCAAGCAACCTGGAAAGGCAAATCAGCGCTACCAAGAATTCTCGCTTCCCATCGGTCAAAAGGGCCATGCTGCAAAAATTTTCAAAACCAGAAATGCAGGACAGGCCATGGAGAAATGGCAGCCTTGCTACGGTGACGGGAGGGATGTAAATTGCCAACAGCCACTCTGGAGAAGTGTACGGTGTGTCCTGAAACATCGAAAAAACACAGCTTAGGGAGCATAGGGCACGTCCACTCATGGGCGTATAAATTGGGAAAACTAAAAATCAGCAAGACACAGGCACCCCAAAGTTTAGGGCTGCTCTGTTGACAAGAACCTCCACTTCATGACACCTTAAATATCCCAGGAAAGAGAAAAATAGATAAAGAAGTTGTGGTCCTTATGTACAATGGAATATCACTCAGACATGAAATCAATGTCATAAGGCTAGTAGAAGCAAGATGAGTGGATTTAGGAACGACAATTCTAAGTGAAATAAGTCACACAGAAAAAGACACTTATCATAAGCTATCACTTATAGAGGGAATGTAAAAACCGCTACACTTGAACTGAATTACAAAACAGAACAGAGTCACACGTTTAGAAAACACACTATGGCTGCTTAACGGGAAAGGTGAGTTGGGGTGATGCATAAAACAAGGGTTTCAAATTCACTCAGATACCGTTCCATACACCCAATATGTAATAGATAAGACCAACTCATTGCTCAGTTAACTGGACTCAACACGCTCTATTCACCGCACAATAATATGTCTGACTAGTAAGAATCATAAAACCTATGTATTGATATCTCTCTGGAAGTGAGTCAAGTGGGTGTAAAGCCGCATAAACACAGCCGTGAAAAGCAGCTAAACCCCATTATAAAAATAAATTACTTTTAAAAACCCGTAAAACAAAGACAGTGAAAGAGAGAGAAATTCTTACAAAATTCGTTCAGGGGCTGTGATGCAACCTGGATTGACCATATCTCGACCCAAACCTGGATGAGACATAAGGGTGGACACTCTTGGGGCTGAGAGGTTGGGTGAGGTTGGGTGAGCAAACTCAGACCCTTTAAAGTAATACTGCGTGGTACCCATCCCATGGGTCCCAAATCTCCAGGTTCAAGGGCATCTTGCTACATCGAAAACATGCATGAGAAACCCAGACGATGGTACACCGTGTGATTTTGAAAGGTTTCTAAAACGCACCCCATTTCTCATCTCCATGTGCTAGGGTTCGCCTTTCCAGCTACTTTACTAGCAATCTCCCTACTTGGAGAATCAGCACCTTTAAGCTCCTGTTCCCTACAGGTTGCAATTTGTCCTGAGGATGAACGGGAAGAGGGGCAACCAATGAGAGACTAGATCTAGGTGCTGGGGCAGGCACAGGTCACTCTATTTTCCCATCAGGAAGAAGAATTAACCACAGGTTCAGCCTGCCGCCGGGAACCAGAATAAGGCCTGAGGCAATCCCGTGCTTTTGCGGCCAGCTCCCAAAAAAGCGAGTTGAAAAATGGAGCTCAGGGACACTGCAATTCACAAACCCGCAGAGTTATACATGATAACTCTCGTCCACAAATATATTGAGGGAAGGCAACGAAGAGGATTTGAAAGCAAGGCAGAATTGCAGGAAACAGGTTTCAGGAGGTAGATTCGAATCGCCTTTAAAGCACATGAAAGGTGGCAAAACGTCGACAAAGATGACCTTGGCCAAAAAGGTCGTATGCGTTGTTTCCTGAATATATTCAGGAAAGAACGCATACGCCCTTTTTGGCCAACCAAGCAACCTGGAAAGGCAAATCAGCGCTACCAAGAATTCTCGCTTCCCATCGGTCAAAAGGGCCATGCTGCAAAAATTTTCAAAACCAGAAATGCAGGACAGGCCATGGAGAAATGGCAGCCTTGCTACGCTGATGGGAGGGATGTAAATTGCCAACAGCCACTCTGGAGAAGTGTACGGTGTGTCCTGAAACATCGAAAAAACACAGCTTAGGGAGCATAGGGCACGTCCACTCATGGGCGTATAAATTGGGAAAACTAAAAATCAGCAAGACACAGGCACCCCAAAGTTTAGGGCTGCTCTGTTGACAAGAACCTCCACTTCATGACACCTTAAATATCCCAGGAAAGAGAAAAATAGATAAAGAAGTTGTGGTCCTTATGTACAATGGAATATCACTCAGACATGAAATCAATGTCATAAGGCTAGTAGAAGCAAGATGAGTGGATTTAGGAACGACAATTCTAAGTGAAATAAGTCACACAGAAAAAGACACTTATCATAAGCTATCACTTATAGAGGGAATGTAAAAACCGCTACACTTGAACTGAATTACAAAACAGAACAGAGTCACACGTTTAGAAAACACACTATGGCTGCTTAACGGGAAAGGTGAGTTGGGGTGATGCATAAAACAAGGGTTTCAAATTCACTCAGATACCGTTCCATACACCCAATATGTAATAGACAAGACCAACTCCTTGCTCAGTGAACTGGACTCAACACGCTCTATTCACCGCACAATAATATGTCTGACTAGTAAGAATCATAAAACCTATGTATTGATATCTGTCTGGAAGTGAGTCAAGTGGGTGTAAAGCCGCATAAACACAGCCGTGAAAAGCAGCTAAACCCCATTATAAAAATAAATTACTTTTAAAAACCCGTAAAACAAAGACAGTTGAAAGAGAGAGAAATTCTTACAAAATTCGTTCAGGGGCTGTGATGCAACCTGGATTGACCATATCTAGACCCACAGCTGGATGAGATATAAGGGTGGACACACTTGGGGCTGAGAGGTTGGGTGAGGTTGGGTGAGCAAACACAGACCCTTTAAAGTAATACTGCCTGGTACCCATCCCATGGGTCCCAAATCTCCAAGTTCAAGGGCATATTCCTACATCGAAAACATGCATGAGAAACCCAGAAGATGGTACACCGTGTGATTTTGAAAGGTTTCTAAAACGCACCTCATTTCTCATCTCCTTGTGTTCGGGTTCGCCATTCCAGCTACTTTACTAGAAATCTCCCTACTTGGAGAATCAGCACCTTTAACCTCCTGTTCCCTACAGGTTGCAATTTGTCCTGAGGATGAACGGGAAGAGAAGCAACCAATGAGAGACTAGATCTACGTGTTGGGACAGGCACAGGTCACTCTATTTTCCCATCAGGAAGAAGAATTAACCACAGGCTCAGCCTGCCCCCCGGAACCTGAATAGGGCCTGAGGCAATCCCGTGCTTTTGCGGCCAGCACCCAAAAAAGACAGTTGAAAAATGGAGTTCAGGGGCACTGCCATTCACAAACCCGCAGAGTTATAAATGATAACTCTCGTCCACAAATATATTGAGGGAAGGCAACGAAGAGGATTTGAAAGCAAGGCAGAATTGCAGGAAACATGTTTCAGGAGGTAGATTCGAATCGCCTTTAAAGCACATGAAAAGTGGCAAAACGTCGACAGTGATGCCCTTGGCCAAAAAGGGCGTATGCGTTTTTTCCTGAATATATTCAGGATAAAACGCATACGCCCTTTTTGGCCAACCAAGCAACCTGGAAAGGCAAATCAGCGCTACAAAGAAGTCTCGCTTCCCATCGGTCAAAAGGGCCATGCTGCAAAAAGTGTCAAAACCAGAAATGCAGGACAGGCCATGGAGAAATGGCAGCCTTGCTACGCTGATGGGCGGGATGTAAATTGCCAACAGCCACTCTGGAGAAGTGTACGGTGTGTCCTGAAACATCGAAAAAACAGCTTAGGGAGCATAGGGCACGTGCACTCATGGGCGTATAAATTGGGAAAACTAAAAATCAGCAAGACACAGGCACCCCAATATTTAGGGCTGCTATGTTGACAAGAACCTCCACTTCATGACACCTTAAATATCCCAGGAAAGAGAAAAATGGATAAAGAAGTTGTGGTCCTTATGTACAACGAATATCACTCAGACATGAAATCAATGTCATAAGGCTAGTAGAAGCAAGATGAGTGGATTTAGGTATGACGATTCTAAGTGAAATAAATCACACAGAAAAAGACACTTATCGTAAGCTATCACTTATAGAGGGAATGTAAAAACCGCAACCCTTGAACTGAATTACAAAAGAGAACAGAGTCACACGTTTAGAAAACACACTATGGCTGCTTAACGGGAAAGGTGAGGTGGGGTGATGCATAAAGCAAGGGTTTCAAATTCGCTCAGATACCGTTCCATACACCCAATATGTAATAGACAAGGCCTACTCCTTGCTCAGTGAAGTGGACTCAACACCCCCTATTCACCGCACAAGAATATATCTGACTAGTAAGAATCATAAAACCTATGTATTGATATCTCTCTGGAAGTGAGACAAGTGGGTGTAAAGCCGCATAAACACAGCCGTGAAAAGCAGCTAAACCCCATTATAAAAATAAATTACTTTTAAAAACCCGTAAAACAAAGACAGTGAAAGAGAGAGAAATTCTTACAAAATTCGTTCAGGGGCTGTGATGCAACCTGGATTGACCATATCTCGACCCAAACCTGGATGAGACATAAGGGTGGACACTCTTGGGGCTGAGAGGTTGGGTGAGGTTGGGTGAGCAAACTCAGACCCTTTAAAGTAATACTGCGTGGTACCCATCCCATGGGTCCCAAATCTCCAGGTTCAAGGGCATCTTGCTACATCGAAAACATGCATGAGAAACCCAGACGATGGTACACCATGTGATTTTGAAAGGTTTCTAAAACGCACCCCATTTCTCATCTCCTTGTGCTAGGGTTCGCCTTTCCAGCTACTTTACTAGCAATCTCCCTACTTGGAGAATCAGCACCTTTAACCTCCTGTTCCCTACAGGTTGCAATTTGTCCTGAGGATGAACGGGAAGAGGGGCAACCAATGAGAGACTAGATCTAGGTGCTGGGACAGGCACAGGTCACTCTATTTTCCCATCAGGAAGAAGAATTAACCACAGGCTCAGCCTGCCCACCGGAACCTGAATAGGGCCTGAGGCAATCCCGTGCTTTTGCGGCCAGCACCCAAAAAAGACAGTTGAAAAATGGAGTTCAGGGGCACTGCCATTCACAAACCCGCAGAGTTATAAATGATAACTCTCGTCCACAAATATATTGAGGGAAGGCAACGAAGAGTATTTGAAAGCAAGGCAGAATTGCAGGAAACATGTTTCAGGAGGTAGATTCGAATCGCCTTTAAAGCACATGAAAAGTGGCAAAACGTCGACAGTGATGCCCTTGGCCAAAAAGGGCGTATGCGTTTTTTCCTGAATATATTCAGGATAAAACGCATACGCCCTTTTTGGCCAACCAAGCAACCTGGAAAGGCAAATCAGCGCTACAAAGAAGTCTCGCTTCCCATCGGTCAAAAGGGCCATGCTGCAAAAAGTGTCAAAACCAGAAATGCAGGACAGGCCATGGAGAAATGGCAGCCTTGCTACGCTGATGGGCGGGATGTAAATTGCCAACAGCCACTCTGGAGAAGTGTACGGTGTGTCCTGAAACATCGAAAAAACAGCTTAGGGAGCATAGGGCACGTGCACTCATGGGCGTATAAATTGGGAAAACTAAAAATCAGCAAGACACAGGCACCCCAATATTTAGGGCTGCTATGTTGACAAGAACCTCCACTTCATGACACCTTAAATATCCCAGGAAAGAGAAAAATGGATAAAGAAGTTGTGGTCCTTATGTACAAAGAATATCACTCAGACATGAAATCAATGTCATAAGGCTAGTAGAAGCAAGATGAGTGGATTTAGGTATGACGATTCTAAGTGAAATAAATCACACAGAAAAAGACACTTATCGTAAGCTATCACTTATAGAGGGAATGTAAAAACCGCAACCCTTGAACTGAATTACAAAAGAGAACAGAGTCACACGTTTAGAAAACACACTATGGCTGCTTAACGGGAAAGGTGAGGTGGGGTGATGCATAAAACAAGGGTTTCAAATTCGCTCAGATACCGTTCCATACACCCAATATGTAATAGACAAGGCCTACTCCTTGCTCAGTGAAGTGGACTCAACACCCCCTATTCACCGCACAAGAATATATCTGACTAGTAAGAATCGTAAAACCTATGTATTGATATCTCTCTGGAAGTGAGCCAAGTGGGTGTAAAGCCGCATAAACACAGCCGTGAAAAGCAGCTAAACCCCATTATAAAAATAAATTACTTTTAAAAACCCGTAAAACAAAGACAGTGAAAGAGAGAGAAATTCTTACAAAATTCGTTCAGGGGCTGTGGTGCAACCTGGATTGACCATATCTCGACCCAAACCTGGATGAGACATAAGGGTGGACACTCTTGGGGCTGAGAGGTTGGGTGAGGTTGGGTGAGCAAACTCAGACCCTTTAAAGTAATACTGCGTGGTACCCATCCCATGGGTCCCAAATCTCCAGGTTCAAGGGCATCTTGCTACATCGAAAACATGCATGAGAAACCCAGACGATGGTACACCATGTGATTTTGAAAGGTTTCTAAAACGCACCCCATTTCTCATCTCCTTGTGCTAGGGTTCGCCTTTCCAGCTACTTTACTAGCAATCTCCCTACTTGGAGAATCAGCACCTTTAAGCTCCTGTTCCCTACAGGTTGCAATTTGTCCTGAGGATGAACGGGAAGAGGGGCAACCAATGAGAGACTAGATCTAGGTGCTGGGACAGGCACAGGTCACTCTATTTTCCCATCAGGAAGAAGAATTAACCACAGGTTCAGCCTGCCGCCGGGAACCAGAATAGGGCCTGAGGCAATCCCGTGCTTTTGCGGCCAGCTCCCAAAAAAGCGAGTTGAAAAATGGAGCTCAGGGACACTGCAATTCACAAACCCGCAGAGTTATACATGATAACTCTCGTCCACAAATATATTGAGGGAAGGCAACGAAGAGGATTTGAAAGCAAGGCAGAATTGCAGGATACAGGTTTCAGGAGGTAGATTCGAATCGCCTTTAAAGCACATGAAAGGTGGCAAAACGTCGACAAAGATGACCTTGGCCAAAAAGGTCATATGCGTTGTTTCCTGAATATATTCAGGAAAAAACGCATACGCCCTTTTTGGCCAACCAAGCAACCTGGAAAGGCAAATCAGCGCTACCAAGAATTCTCGCTTCCCATCGGTCAAAAGGGCCATGCTGCAAAAATTTTCAAAACCAGAAATGCAGGACAGGCCATGGAGAAATGGCAGCCTTGCTACGCTGATGGGAGGGATGTAAATTGCCAACAGCCACTCTGGAGAAGTGTACGGTGTGTCCTGAAACATCGAAAAAACACAGCTTAGGGAGCATAGGGCACGTCCACTCATGGGCGTATAAATTGGGAAAACTAAAAATCAGCAAGACACAGGCACCCCAAAGTTTAAGGCTGCTCTGTTGACAAGAACCTCCACTTCATGACACCTTAAATATCCCAGGAAAGAGAAAAATAGATAAAGAAGTTGTGGTCCTTATGTACAATGGAATATCACTCAGACATGAAATCAATGTCATAAGGCTAGTAGAAGCAAGATGAGTGGATTTAGGAACGACGATTCTAAGTGAAGTAAGTCACACAGAAAAAGACACTTATCATAAGCTATCACTTATAGAGGGAATGTAAAAACCGCTACACTTGAACTGAATTACAAAACAGAACAGAGTCACTCGTTTAGAAAACACACTATGGCTGCTTAACGGGAAAGGTGAGGTGGGGTGATGCATAAAACAAGGGTTTCAAATTCACTCAGATACCGTTCCATACACCCAATATGTAATAGACAAGACCAACTCCTTGCTCAGTGAACTGGACTCAACACCCCCTATTCACCGCACAAGAATATGTCAGACTAGTAAGAATCATAAAACCTATGTATTGATATCTGTCTGGAAGTGAGTCAAGTGGGTGTAAAGCCGCATAAACACAGCCGTGAAAAGCAGCTAAACCCCATTATAAAAATAAATTACTTTTAAAAACCCGTAAAACAAAGACAGTGAAAGAGAGAGAAATTCTTACAAAATTCGTTCAGGGGCTGTGATGCAACCTGGATTGACCATAACTAGACCCACAGCTGGATGAGTCATAAGGGTGGACACACTTGGGGCTGAGAGGTTGGGTGAGGTTGGGTGAGCAAACACAGACCCTTTAAAGTAATACTGCCTGGTACCCATCCCATGGGTCCCAAATCTCCAAGTTCAAGGGCATATTCCTACATCGAAAACATGCATGAGAAACCCAGAAGATGGTACACCGTGTGATTTTGAAAGGTTTCTAAAACGCACCTCATTTCTCATCTCCTTGTGTTCGGGTTCGCCATTCCAGCTACTTTACTAGAAATCTCCCTACTTGGAGAATCAGCACCTTTAACCTCCTGTTCCCTACAGGTTGCAATTTGTCCTGAGGATGAACGGGAAGAGGGGCAACCAATGAGAGACTAGATCTAGGTGCTGGGACAGGCACAGGTCACTCTCTTTTCCCATCAGGAAGAAGAATTAACCACAGGCTCAGCCTGCCCCCCGGAACCTGAATAGGGCCTGAGGCAATCCCGTGCTTTTGCGGCCAGCTCACAAAAAAGACAGTTGAAAAATGGAGCTCAGGGACACTGCCATTCACAAACCCGCAGAGTTATAAATGATAACTCTCGTCCACAAATATATTGAGGGAAGGCAACGAAGAGGATTTGAAAGCAAGGCAGAATTGCAGGAAACATGTTTCAGGAGGTAGATTCGAATCGCCTTTACAGCACATGAAAAGTGGCAAAACGTCGACAGTGATGCCCTTGGCCAAAAAGGGCGTATGCGTTTTTTCCTGAATATATTCAGGAAAAAACGCATACGCCCTTTTTGGCCAACCAAGCAACCTGGAAAGGCAAATCAGTGCTACAAAGAAGTCTCGCTTCCCATCGGTCAAAAGGGCCATGCTGCAAAAAGTGGCAAAACCAGAAATGCAGGACAGGCCATGGAGAAATGGCAGCCTTGCTACGCTGATGGGCGGGATGTAAATTGCCAACAGCCACTCTGGAGAAGTGTACGGTGTGTCCTGAAACATCTAAAACACACAGCTTAGGGAGCATAGGGCACGTGCACTCATGGGCGTATAAATTGGGAAAACTAAAAATCAGCAAGACACAGGCACCCCAAAGTTTAGGGCTGCTCTGTTGACAAGAACGTCCACTTCATGACACCTTAAATATCCCAGGAAAGAGAAAAATAGATAAAGAAGTTGTGGTCCTTATGTACAATGGAATATCTCTCAGACATGAAATCAATGTCATAAGGCTAGAAGAAGCAAGATGAGTGGATTTAGGTACGACGATTCTAAGTGAAATAAGTCACACAGAAAAAGACACTTATCATAAGCTATCACTTATAGAGGGAATGTAAAAACCGCTACACTTGAACTGAATTACAAAACAGAACAGAGTCACACGTTTAGAAAACACACTATGGCTGCTTAACGGGAAAGGTGAGGTGGGGTGATGCATAAAACAAGGGTTTCAAATTCGCTCAGATACCGTTCCATACACCCAATATGTAATAGACAAGACCTACTCCTTGCTCAGTGAACTGGACTCAACACCCGCTATTCACCGCACAAGACTATATCTGACTAGTAAGAATCTTAAAACCTATGTATTGATATCTGTCTGGAAGTGAGTCAAGTGGGTGTAAAGCCGCATAAACACAGCCGTGAAAAGCAGCTAAACCCCATTATAAAAATAAATTACTTTTAAAAACCCGTAAAACAAAGACAGTGAAAGAGAGAGAAATTCTTACAAAATTCGTTCAGGGGCTGTGATGCAACCTGGATTGACCATATCTAGACCCACAGCTGGATGAGACATAAGGGTGGACACACTTGGGGCTGAGAGGTTGGGTGAGGTTGGGTGAGCAAACACAGACCCTTTAAAGTAATACTGCCTGGTACCCATCCCATGGGTCCCAAATCTCCAAGTTCAAGGGCATATTCCTACATCGAAAACATGCATGAGAAACCCAGAAGATGGTACACCGTGTGATTTTGAAAGGTTTCTAAAACGCACCTCATTTCTCATCTCCTTGTGTTCGGGTTCGCCATTCCAGCTACTTTACTGGAAATCTCCCTACTTGGAGAATCAGCACCTTTAACCTCCTGTTCCCTACAGGTTGCAATTTGTCCTGAGGATGAACGGGAAGAGGGGCAACCAATGAGAGACTAGATCTAGGTGTTGGGACAAGCACAGGTCACTCTATTTTCCCATCAGGAAGAAGAATTAACCACAGGCTCAGCCTGCCCCCCGGAACCTGAATAGGGCCTGAGGCAATCCCGTGCTTCTGCGGCCAGCTCCCAAAAAACACAGTTGAAAAATGGAGTTCAGGGGCACTGCCATTCACAAACCCGCAGAGTTATAAATGATAACTCTCGTCCACAAATATATTGAGGGAAGGCAACGAAGAGGATTTGAAAGCAAGGCAGAATTGCAGGAAACATGTTTCAGGAGGTAGATTCGAATCGCCTTTAAAGCACATGAAAAGTGGCAAAACGTCGACAGTGATGCCCTTGGCCAAAAAGGGCGTATGCGTTTTTTTCTGAATATATTCAGGATAAAACGCATACGCCCTTTTTGGCCAACCAAGCAACCTGGAAAGGCAAATCAGCGCTACAAAGAAGTCTCGCTTCCCATCGGTCAAAAGGGCCTTGCTGCAAAAAGTGTCAAAACCAGAAATGCAGGACAGGCCATGGAGAAATGGCAGCCTTGCTACGCTGATGGGCGGGATGTAAATTGCCAACAGCCACTCTGGAGAAGTGTACGGTGTGTCCTGAAACATCGAAAAAACAGCTTAGGGAGCATAGGGCACGTGCACTCATGGGCGTATAAATTGGGAAAACTAAAAATCAGCAAGACACAGGCACCCCAAAGTTTAAGGCTGCTCTGTTGACAAGAACCTCCACTTCATGACACCTTAAATATCCCAGGAAAGAGAAAAATGGATAAAGAAGTTGTGGTCCTTATGTACAAAGGAATATCACTCAGACATGAAATCAATGTCATAAGGCTAGTAGAAGCAAGATGAGTGGATTTAGGTATGACGATTCTAAGTGAAATAAGTCACACAGAAAAAGACCCTTATCATAAGCTATCATTTATAGAGGGAATGTAAAAACCGCAACACTTGAACTGAATTACAAAAGAGAACAGAGTCACACGTTTAGAAAACACACTATGGCTGCTTAAGGGGAAAGGTGAGGTGGGGTGATGCATAAAACAAGGGTTTCAAATTCGCTCAGATACCGTTCCATACACCCAATATGTAATAGACAAGGCCTACTCCTTGCTCAGTGAAGTGGACTCAACACCCCCTATTCACCGCACAAGAATATATCTGACTAGTAAGAATCGTAAAACCTATGTATTGATATCTCTCTGGAAGTGAGCCAAGTGGGTGTAAAGCCGCATAAACACAGCCGTGAAAAGCAGCTAAACCCCATTATAAAAATAAATTACTTTTAAAAACCCGTAAAACAAAGACAGTGAAAGAGAGAGAAATTCTTACAAAATTCGTTCAGGGGCTGTGATGCAACCTGGATTGACCATATCTCGACCCAAACCTGGATGAGACATAAGGGTGGACACTCTTGGGGCTGAGAGGTTGGGTGAGGTTGGGTGAGCAAACTCAGACCCTTTAAAGTAATACTGCGTGGTACCCATCCCATGGGTCCCAAATCTCCAGGTTCAAGGGCATCTTGCTACATCGAAAACATGCATGAGAAACCCAGACGATGGTACACCGTGTGATTTTGAAAGGTTTCTAAAACGCACCCCATTTCTCATCTCCTTGTGCTAGGGTTCGCCTTTCCAGCTACTTTACTAGCAATCTCCCTACTTGGAGAATCAGCACCTTTAAGCTCCTGTTCCCTACAGGTTGCAATTTGTCCTGAGGATGAACGGGAAGAGGGGCAACCAATGAGAGACTAGATCTAGGTGCTGGGACAGGCACAGGTCACTCTATTTTCCCATCAGGAAGAAGAATTAACCACAGGTTCAGCCTGCCGCCGGGAACCAGAATAGGGCCTGAGGCAATCCCGTGCTTTTGCGGCCAGCTCCCAAAAAAGCGAGTTGAAAAATGGAGCTCAGGGACACTGCAATTCACAAACCCGCAGAGTTATACATGATAACTCTCGTCCACAAATATATTGAGGGAAGGCAACGAAGAGGATTTGAAAGCAAGGCAGAATTGCAGGAAACAGGTTTCAGGAGGTAGATTCGAATCGCCTTTAAAGCACATGAAAGGTGGCAAAACGTCGACAAAGATGACCTTGGCCAAAAAGGTCGTATGCGTTGTTTCCTGAATATATTCAGGAAAAAACGCATACGCCCTTTTTGGCCAACCAAGCAACCTGGAAAGGCAAATCAGCGCTACCAAGAATTCTCGCTTCCCATCGGTCAAAAGGGCCATGCTGCAAAAATTTTCAAAACCAGAAATGCAGGACAGGCCATGGAGAAATGGCAGCCTTGCTACGCTGATGGGCGGGATGTAAATTGCCAACAGCCACTCTGGAGAAGTGTACGGTGTGTCCTGAAACATCGAAAAAACAGCTTAGGGGGCATAGGGCACGTGCACTCATGGGCGTATAAATTGGGAAAACTAAAAATCAGCAAGACACAGGCACCCCAATGTTTAGGGCTGCTATGTTGACAAGAACCTCCACTTCATGACACCTTAAATATCCCAGGAAAGAGAAAAATGGATAAAGAAGTTGTGGTCCTTATGTACAAAGGAATATCACTCAGACATGAAATCAATGTCATAAGGCTAGTAGAAGCAAGATGAGTGGATTTAGGTATGACGATTCTAAGTGAAATAAATCACACAGAAAAAGACACTTATCGTAAGCTATCACTTATAGAGGGAATATAAAAACCGCAACCCTTGAACTGAATTACAAAAGAGAACAGAGTCACACGTTTAGAAAACACACTATGGCTGCTTAACGGGAAAGGTGAGGTGGGGTGATGCATAAAACAAGGGTTTCAAATTCGCTCAGATACCGTTCCATACACCCAATATGTAATAGACAAGGCCTACTCCTTGCTCAGTGAAGTGGACTCAACACCCCCTATTCACCGCACAAGAATATATCTGACTAGTAAGAATCGTAAAACCTATGTATTGATATCTCTCTGGAAGTGAGACAAGTGGGTGTAAAGCCGCATAAACACAGCCGTGAAAAGCAGCTAAACCCCATTATAAAAATAAATTACTTTTAAAAACCCGTAAAACAAAGACAGTGAAAGAGAGAGAAATTCTTACAAAATTCGTTCAGGGGCTGTGATGCAACCTGGATTGACCATATCTCGACCCAAACCTGGATGAGACATAAGGGTGGACACTCTTGGGGCTGAGAGGTTGGGTGAGGTTGGGTGAGCAAACTCAGACCCTTTAAAGTAATACTGCGTGGTACCCATCCCATGGGTCCCAAATCTCCAGGTTCAAGGGCATCTTGCTACATCGAAAACATGCATGAGAAACCCAGACGATGGTACACCGTGTGATTTTGAAAGGTTTCTAAAACGCACCCCATTTCTCATCTCCATGTGCTAGGGTTCGCCTTTCCAGCTACTTTACTAGCAATCTCCCTACTTGGAGAATCAGCACCTTTAAGCTCCTGTTCCCTACAGGTTGCAATTTGTCCTGAGGATGAACGGGAAGAGGGGCAACCAATGAGAGACTAGATCTAGGTGCTGGGGCAGGCACAGGTCACTCTATTTTCCCATCAGGAAGAAGAATTAACCACAGGTTCAGCCTGCCGCCGGGAACCAGAATAAGGCCTGAGGCAATCCCGTGCTTTTGCGGCCAGCTCCCAAAAAAGCGAGTTGAAAAATGGAGCTCAGGGACACTGCAATTCACAAACCCGCAGAGTTATACATGATAACTCTCGTCCACAAATATATTGAGGGAAGGCAACGAAGAGGATTTGAAAGCAAGGCAGAATTGCAGGAAACAGGTTTCAGGAGGTAGATTCGAATCGCCTTTAAAGCACATGAAAGGTGGCAAAACGTCGACAAAGATGACCTTGGCCAAAAAGGTCGTATGCGTTGTTTCCTGAATATATTCAGGAAAGAACGCATACGCCCTTTTTGGCCAACCAAGCAACCTGGAAAGGCAAATCAGCGCTACCAAGAATTCTCGCTTCCCATCGGTCAAAAGGGCCATACTGCAAAAATTTTCAAAACCAGAAATGCAGGACAGGCCATGGAGAAATGGCAGCCTTGCTACGCTGATGGGAGGGATGTAAATTGCCAACAGCCACTCTGGAGAAGTGTACGGTGTGTCCTGAAACATCGAAAAAACACAGCTTAGGGAGCATAGGGCACGTCCACTCATGGGCGTATAAATTGGGAAAACTAAAAATCAGCAAGACACAGGCACCCCAAAGTTTAGGGCTGCTCTGTTGACAAGAACCTCCACTTCATGACACCTTAAATATCCCAGGAAAGAGAAAAATAGATAAAGAAGTTGTGGTCCTTATGTACAATGGAATATCACTCAGACATGAAATCAATGTCATAAGGCTAGTAGAAGCAAGATGAGTGGATTTAGGAACGACAATTCTAAGTGAAATAAGTCACACAGAAAAAGACACTTATCATAAGCTATCACTTATAGAGGGAATGTAAAAACCGCTACACTTGAACTGAATTACAAAACAGAACAGAGTCACACGTTTAGAAAACACACTATGGCTGCTTAACGGGAAAGGTGAGTTGGGGTGATGCATAAAACAAGGGTTTCAAATTCACTCAGATACCGTTCCATACACCCAATATGTAATAGACAAGACCAACTCCTTGCTCAGTGAACTGGACTCAACACGCTCTATTCACCGCACAATAATATGTCTGACTAGTAAGAATCATAAAACCTATGTATTGATATCTGTCTGGAAGTGAGTCAAGTGGGTGTAAAGCCGCATAAACACAGCCGTGAAAAGCAGCTAAACCCCATTATAAAAATAAATTACTTTTAAAAACCCGTAAAACAAAGACAGTGAAAGAGAGAGAAATTCTTACAAAATTCGTTCAGGGGCTGTGATGCAACCTGGATTGACCATATCTAGACCCACAGCTGGATGAGACATAAGGGTGGACACACTTGGGGCTGAGAGGTTGGGTGAGGTTGGGTGAGCAAACACAGACCCTTTAAAGTAATACTGCCTGGTACCCATCCCATGGGTCCCAAATCTCCAAGTTCAAGGGCATATTCCTACATCGAAAACATGCATGAGAAACCCAGATGATGGTACACCGTGTGATTTTGAAAGGTTTCTAAAACGCACCTCATTTCTCATCTCCTTGTGTTCGGGTTCGCCATTCCAGCTACTTTACTAGAAATCTCCCTACTTGGAGAATCAGCACCTTTAACCTCCTGTTCCCTACAGGTTGCAATTTGTCCTGAGGATGAACGGGAAGAGGGGCAACCAATGAGAGACTAGATCTAGGTGTTGGGACAGGCACAGGTCACTCTATTTTCCCATCAGGAAGAAGAATTAACCACAGGCTCAGCCTGCCCCCCGGAACCTGAATAGGGCCTGAGGCAATCCCGTGCTTTTGCGGCCAGCTCCCAAAAAAGACAGTTGAAAAATGGAGTTCAGGGGCACTGCCATTCACAAACCCGCAGAGTTATAAATGATAACTCTCGTCCACAAATATATTGAGGGAAGGCAACGAAGAGGATTTGAAAGCAAGGCAGAATTGCAGGAAACATGTTTCAGGAGGTAGATTCGAATCGCCTTTAAAGCACATGAAAAGTGGCAAAACGTCGACAGTGATGCCCTTGGCCAAAAAGGGCGTATGCGTTTTTTCCTGAATATATTCAGGATAAAACGCATAAGCCCTTTTTGGCCAACCAAGCAACCTGGAAAGGCAAATCAGCGCTACAAAGAAGTCTCGCTTCCCATCGGTCAAAAGGGCCATGCTGCAAAAAGTGTCAAAACCAGAAATGCAGGACAGGCCATGGAGAAATGGCAGCCTTGCTACGCTGATGGGCGGGATGTAAATTGCCAACAGCCACTCTGGAGAAGTGTACGGTGTGTCCTGAAACACCGAAAAAACAGCTTAGGGAGCATAGGGCACGTGCACTCATGGGCGTATAAATTGGGAAAACTAAAAATCAGCAAGACACAGGCACCCCAATGTTTAGGGCTGCTATGTTGACAAGAACCTCCACTTCATGACACCTTAAATATCCCAGGAAAGAGAAAAATGGATAAAGAAGTTGTGGTCCTTATGTACAAAGGAATATCACTCAGACATGAAATCAATGTCATAAGGCTAGTAGAAGCAAGATGAGTGGATTTAGGTATGACGATTCTAAGTGAAATAAATCACACAGAAAAAGACACTTATCGTAAGCTATCACTTATAGAGGGAATGTAAAAACCGCAACCCTTGAACTGAATTACAAAAGAGAACAGAGTCACACGTTTAGAAAACACACTATGGCTGCTTAACGGGAAAGGTGAGGTGGGGTGATGCATAAAACAAGGGTTTCAAATTCGCTCAGATACCGTTCCATACACCCAATATGTAATAGACAAGGCCTACTCCTTGCTCAGTGAAGTGGACTCAACACCCCCTATTCACCGCACAAGAATATATCTGACTAGTAAGAATCGTAAAACCTATGTATTGATATCTCTCTGGAAGTGAGACAAGTGGGTGTAAAGCCGCATAAACACAGCCGTGAAAAGCAGCTAAACCCCATTATAAAAATAAATTACTTTTAAAAACCCGTAAAACAAAGACAGTGAAAGAGAGAGAAATTCTTACAAAATTCGTTCAGGGGCTGTGATGCAACCTGGATTGACCATATCTCGACCCAAACCTGGATGAGACATAAGGGTGGACACTCTTGGGGCTGAGAGGTTGGGTGAGGTTGGGTGAGCAAACTCAGACCCTTTAAAGTAATACTGCGTGGTACCCATCCCATGGGTCCCAAATCTCCAGGTTCAAGGGCATCTTGCTACATCGAAAACATGCATGAGAAACCCAGACGATGGTACACCGTGTGATTTTGAAAGGTTTCTAAAACGCACCCCATTTCTCATCTCCATGTGCTAGGGTTCGCCTTTCCAGCTACTTTACTAGCAATCTCCCTACTTGGAGAATCAGCACCTTTAAGCTCCTGTTCCCTACAGGTTGCAATTTGTCCTGAGGATGAACGGGAAGAGGGGCAACCAATGAGAGACTAGATCTAGGTGCTGGGGCAGGCACAGGTCACTCTATTTTCCCATCAGGAAGAAGAATTAACCACAGGTTCAGCCTGCCGCCGGGAACCAGAATAAGGCCTGAGGCAATCCCGTGCTTTTGCGGCCAGCTCCCAAAAAAGCGAGTTGAAAAATGGAGCTCAGGGACACTGCAATTCACAAACCCGCAGAGTTATACATGATAACTCTCGTCCACAAATATATTGAGGGAAGGCAACGAAGAGGATTTGAAAGCAAGGCAGAATTGCAGGAAACAGGTTTCAGGAGGTAGATTCGAATCGCCTTTAAAGCACATGAAAGGTGGCAAAACGTCGACAAAGATGACCTTGGCCAAAAAGGTCGTATGCGTTGTTTCCTGAATATATTCAGGAAAGAACGCATACGCCCTTTTTGGCCAACCAAGCAACCTGGAAAGGCAAATCAGCGCTACCAAGAATTCTCGCTTCCCATCGGTCAAAAGGGCCATACTGCAAAAATTTTCAAAACCAGAAATGCAGGACAGGCCATGGAGAAATGGCAGCCTTGCTACGCTGATGGGAGGGATGTAAATTGCCAACAGCCACTCTGGAGAAGTGTACGGTGTGTCCTGAAACATCGAAAAAACACAGCTTAGGGAGCATAGGGCACGTCCACTCATGGGCGTATAAATTGGGAAAACTAAAAATCAGCAAGACACAGGCACCCCAAAGTTTAGGGCTGCTCTGTTGACAAGAACCTCCACTTCATGACACCTTAAATATCCCAGGAAAGAGAAAAATAGATAAAGAAGTTGTGGTCCTTATGTACAATGGAATATCACTCAGACATGAAATCAATGTCATAAGGCTAGTAGAAGCAAGATGAGTGGATTTAGGAACGACAATTCTAAGTGAAATAAGTCACACAGAAAAAGACACTTATCATAAGCTATCACTTATAGAGGGAATGTAAAAACCGCTACACTTGAACTGAATTACAAAACAGAACAGAGTCACACGTTTAGAAAACACACTATGGCTGCTTAACGGGAAAGGTGAGTTGGGGTGATGCATAAAACAAGGGTTTCAAATTCACTCAGATACCGTTCCATACACCCAATATGTAATAGACAAGACCAACTCCTTGCTCAGTGAACTGGACTCAACACGCTCTATTCACCGCACAATAATATGTCTGACTAGTAAGAATCATAAAACCTATGTATTGATATCTGTCTGGAAGTGAGTCAAGTGGGTGTAAAGCCGCATAAACACAGCCGTGAAAAGCAGCTAAACCCCATTATAAAAATAAATTACTTTTAAAAACCCGTAAAACAAAGACAGTGAAAGAGAGAGAAATTCTTACAAAATTCGTTCAGGGGCTGTGATGCAACCTGGATTGACCATATCTAGACCCACAGCTGGATGAGACATAAGGGTGGACACACTTGGGGCTGAGAGGTTGGGTGAGGTTGGGTGAGCAAACACAGACCCTTTAAAGTAATGCTGCCTGGTACCCATCCCATGGGTCCCAAATCTCCAAGTTCAAGGGCATATTCCTACATCGAAAACATGCATGAGAAACCCAGATGATGGTACACCGTGTGATTTTGAAAGGTTTCTAAAACGCACCTCATTTCTCATTTCCTTGTGTTCGGGTTCGCCATTCCAGCTACTTTACTAGAAATCTCCCTACTTGGAGAATCAGCACCTTTAACCTCCTGTTCCCTACAGGTTGCAATTTGTCCTGAGGATGAACGTGAAGAGGGGCAACCAATGAGAGACTAGATCTAGGTGTTGGGACAGGCACAGGTCACTCTATTTTCCCATCAGGAAGAAGAATTAACCACAGGCTCAGCCTGCCCCCCGGAACCTGAATAGGGCCTGAGGCAATCCCGTGCTTTTGCGGCCAGCTCCCAAAAAAGACAGTTGAAAAATGGAGTTCAGGGGCACTGCCATTCACAAACCCGCAGAGTTATAAATGATAACTCTCGTCCACAAATATATTGAGGGAAGGCAACGAAGAGGATTTGAAAGCAAGGCAGAATTGCAGGAAACATGTTTCAGGAGGTAGATTCGAATCGCCTTTAAAGCACATGAAAAGTGGCAAAACGTCGACAGTGATGCCCTTGGCCAAAAAGGGCGTATGCGTTTTTTCCTGAATATATTCAGGATAAAACGCATAAGCCCTTTTTGGCCAACCAAGCAACCTGGAAAGGCAAATCAGCGCTACAAAGAAGTCTCGCTTCCCATCGGTCAAAAGGGCCATGCTGCAAAAAGTGTCAAAACCAGAAATGCAGGACAGGCCATGGAGAAATGGCAGCCTTGCTACGCTGATGGGCGGGATGTAAATTGCCAACAGCCACTCTGGAGAAGTGTACGGTGTGTCCTGAAACACCGAAAAAACAGCTTAGGGAGCATAGGGCACGTGCACTCATGGGCGTATAAATTGGGAAAACTAAAAATCAGCAAGACACAGGCACCCCAATGTTTAGGGCTGCTATGTTGACAAGAACCTCCACTTCATGACACCTTAAATATCCCAGGAAAGAGAAAAATGGATAAAGAAGTTGTGGTCCTTATGTACAAAGGAATATCACTCAGACATGAAATCAATGTCATAAGGCTAGTAGAAGCAAGATGAGTGGATTTAGGTATGACGATTCTAAGTGAAATAAATCACACAGAAAAAGACACTTATCGTAAGCTATCACTTATAGAGGGAATGTAAAAACCGCAACCCTTGAACTGAATTACAAAAGAGAACAGAGTCACACGTTTAGAAAACACACTATGGCTGCTTAACGGGAAAGGTGAGGTGGGGTGATGCATAAAACAAGGGTTTCAAATTCGCTCAGATACCGTTCCATACACCCAATATGTAATAGACAAGGCCTACTCCTTGCTCAGTGAAGTGGACTCAACACCCCCTATTCACCGCACAAGAATATATCTGACTAGTAAGAATCGTAAAACCTATGTATTGATATCTCTCTGGAAGTGAGACAAGTGGGTGTAAAGCCGCATAAACACAGCCGTGAAAAGCAGCTAAACCCCATTATAAAAATAAATTACTTTTAAAAACCCGTAAAACAAAGACAGTGAAAGAGAGAGAAATTCTTACAAAATTCGTTCAGGGGCTGTGATGCAACCTGGATTGACCATATCTCGACCCAAACCTGGATGAGACATAAGGGTGGACACTCTTGGGGCTGAGAGGTTGGGTGAGGTTGGGTGAGCAAACTCAGACCCTTTAAAGTAATACTGCGTGGTACCCATCCCATGGGTCCCAAATCTCCAGGTTCAAGGGCATCTTGCTACATCGAAAACATGCATGAGAAACCCAGACGATGGTACACCGTGTGATTTTGAAAGGTTTCTAAAACGCACCCCATTTCTCATCTCCTTGTGCTAGGGTTCGCCTTTCCAGCTACTTTACTAGCAATCTCCCTACTTGGAGAATCAGCACCTTTAAGCTCCTGTTCCCTACAGGTTGCAATTTGTCCTGAGGATGAACGGGAAGAGGGGCAACCAATGAGAGACTAGATCTAGGTGCTGGGACAGGCACAGGTCACTCTATTTTCCCATCAGGAAGAAGAATTAACCACAGGTTCAGCCTGCCGCCGGGAACCAGAATAGGGCCTGAGGCAATCCCGTGCTTTTGCGGCCAGCTCCCAAAAAAGCGAGTTGAAAAATGGAGCTCAGGGACACTGCAATTCACAAACCCGCAGAGTTATACATGATAACTCTCGTCCACAAATATATTGAGGGAAGGCAACGAAGAGGATTTGAAAGCAAGGCAGAATTGCAGGAAACAGGTTTCAGGAGGTAGATTCGAATCGCCTTTAAAGCACATGAAAGGTGGCAAAACGTCGACAAAGATGACCTTGGCCAAAAAGGTCGTATGCGTTGTTTCCTGAATATATTCAGGAAAAAACGCATACGCCCTTTTTGGCCAACCAAGCAACCTGGAAAGGCAAATCAGCGCTACCAAGAATTCTCGCTTCCCATCGGTCAAAAGGGCCATGCTGCAAAAATTTTCAAAACCAGAAATGCAGGACAGGCCATGGAGAAATGGCAGCCTTGCTACGCTGATGGGCGGGATGTAAATTGCCAACAGCCACTCTGGAGAAGTGTACGGTGTGTCCTGAAACATCGAAAAAACAGCTTAGGGGGCATAGGGCACGTGCACTCATGGGCGTATAAATTGGGAAAACTAAAAATCAGCAAGACACAGGCACCCCAATGTTTAGGGCTGCTATGTTGACAAGAACCTCCACTTCATGACACCTTAAATATCCCAGGAAAGAGAAAAATGGATAAAGAAGTTGTGGTCCTTATGTACAAAGGAATATCACTCAGACATGAAATCAATGTCATAAGGCTAGTAGAAGCAAGATGAGTGGATTTAGGTATGACGATTCTAAGTGAAATAAATCACACAGAAAAAGACACTTATCGTAAGCTATCACTTATAGAGGGAATATAAAAACCGCAACCCTTGAACTGAATTACAAAAGAGAACAGAGTCACACGTTTAGAAAACACACTATGGCTGCTTAACGGGAAAGGTGAGGTGGGGTGATGCATAAAACAAGGGTTTCAAATTCGCTCAGATACCGTTCCATACACCCAATATGTAATAGACAAGGCCTACTCCTTGCTCAGTGAAGTGGACTCAACACCCCCTATTCACCGCACAAGAATATATCTGACTAGTAAGAATCGTAAAACCTATGTATTGATATCTCTCTGGAAGTGAGACAAGTGGGTGTAAAGCCGCATAAACACAGCCGTGAAAAGCAGCTAAACCCCATTATAAAAATAAATTACTTTTAAAAACCCGTAAAACAAAGACAGTGAAAGAGAGAGAAATTCTTACAAAATTCGTTCAGGGGCTGTGATGCAACCTGGATTGACCATATCTCGACCCAAACCTGGATGAGACATAAGGGTGGACACTCTTGGGGCTGAGAGGTTGGGTGAGGTTGGGTGAGCAAACTCAGACCCTTTAAAGTAATACTGCGTGGTACCCATCCCATGGGTCCCAAATCTCCAGGTTCAAGGGCATCTTGCTACATCGAAAACATGCATGAGAAACCCAGACGATGGTACACCGTGTGATTTTGAAAGGTTTCTAAAACGCACCCCATTTCTCATCTCCATGTGCTAGGGTTCGCCTTTCCAGCTACTTTACTAGCAATCTCCCTACTTGGAGAATCAGCACCTTTAAGCTCCTGTTCCCTACAGGTTGCAATTTGTCCTGAGGATGAACGGGAAGAGGGGCAACCAATGAGAGACTAGATCTAGGTGCTGGGGCAGGCACAGGTCACTCTATTTTCCCATCAGGAAGAAGAATTAACCACAGGTTCAGCCTGCCGCCGGGAACCAGAATAAGGCCTGAGGCAATCCCGTGCTTTTGCGGCCAGCTCCCAAAAAAGCGAGTTGAAAAATGGAGCTCAGGGACACTGCAATTCACAAACCCGCAGAGTTATACATGATAACTCTCGTCCACAAATATATTGAGGGAAGGCAACGAAGAGGATTTGAAAGCAAGGCAGAATTGCAGGAAACAGGTTTCAGGAGGTAGATTCGAATCGCCTTTAAAGCACATGAAAGGTGGCAAAACGTCGACAAAGATGACCTTGGCCAAAAAGGTCGTATGCGTTGTTTCCTGAATATATTCAGGAAAGAACGCATACGCCCTTTTTGGCCAACCAAGCAACCTGGAAAGGCAAATCAGCGCTACCAAGAATTCTCGCTTCCCATCGGTCAAAAGGGCCATACTGCAAAAATTTTCAAAACCAGAAATGCAGGACAGGCCATGGAGAAATGGCAGCCTTGCTACGCTGATGGGAGGGATGTAAATTGCCAACAGCCACTCTGGAGAAGTGTACGGTGTGTCCTGAAACATCGAAAAAACACAGCTTAGGGAGCATAGGGCACGTCCACTCATGGGCGTATAAATTGGGAAAACTAAAAATCAGCAAGACACAGGCACCCCAAAGTTTAGGGCTGCTCTGTTGACAAGAACCTCCACTTCATGACACCTTAAATATCCCAGGAAAGAGAAAAATAGATAAAGAAGTTGTGGTCCTTATGTACAATGGAATATCACTCAGACATGAAATCAATGTCATAAGGCTAGTAGAAGCAAGATGAGTGGATTTAGGAACGACAATTCTAAGTGAAATAAGTCACACAGAAAAAGACACTTATCATAAGCTATCACTTATAGAGGGAATGTAAAAACCGCTACACTTGAACTGAATTACAAAACAGAACAGAGTCACACGTTTAGAAAACACACTATGGCTGCTTAACGGGAAAGGTGAGTTGGGGTGATGCATAAAACAAGGGTTTCAAATTCACTCAGATACCGTTCCATACACCCAATATGTAATAGACAAGACCAACTCCTTGCTCAGTGAACTGGACTCAACACGCTCTATTCACCGCACAATAATATGTCTGACTAGTAAGAATCATAAAACCTATGTATTGATATCTGTCTGGAAGTGAGTCAAGTGGGTGTAAAGCCGCATAAACACAGCCGTGAAAAGCAGCTAAACCCCATTATAAAAATAAATTACTTTTAAAAACCCGTAAAACAAAGACAGTGAAAGAGAGAGAAATTCTTACAAAATTCGTTCAGGGGCTGTGATGCAACCTGGATTGACCATATCTAGACCCACAGCTGGATGAGACATAAGGGTGGACACACTTGGGGCTGAGAGGTTGGGTGAGGTTGGGTGAGCAAACACAGACCCTTTAAAGTAATACTGCCTGGTACCCATCCCATGGGTCCCAAATCTCCAAGTTCAAGGGCATATTCCTACATCGAAAACATGCATGAGAAACCCAGATGATGGTACACCGTGTGATTTTGAAAGGTTTCTAAAACGCACCTCATTTCTCATTTCCTTGTGTTCGGGTTCGCCATTCCAGCTACTTTACTAGAAATCTCCCTACTTGGAGAATCAGCACCTTTAACCTCCTGTTCCCTACAGGTTGCAATTTGTCCTGAGGATGAACGTGAAGAGGGGCAACCAATGAGAGACTAGATCTAGGTGTTGGGACAGGCACAGGTCACTCTATTTTCCCATCAGGAAGAAGAATTAACCACAGGCTCAGCCTGCCCCCCGGAACCTGAATAGGGCCTGAGGCAATCCCGTGCTTTTGCGGCCAGCTCCCAAAAAAGACAGTTGAAAAATGGAGTTCAGGGGCACTGCCATTCACAAACCCGCAGAGTTATAAATGATAACTCTCGTCCACAAATATATTGAGGGAAGGCAACGAAGAGGATTTGAAAGCAAGGCAGAATTGCAGGAAACATGTTTCAGGAGGTAGATTCGAATCGCCTTTAAAGCACATGAAAAGTGGCAAAACGTCGACAGTGATGCCCTTGGCCAAAAAGGGCGTATGCGTTTTTTCCTGAATATATTCAGGATAAAACGCATAAGCCCTTTTTGGCCAACCAAGCAACCTGGAAAGGCAAATCAGCGCTACAAAGAAGTCTCGCTTCCCATCGGTCAAAAGGGCCATGCTGCAAAAAGTGTCAAAACCAGAAATGCAGGACAGGCCATGGAGAAATGGCAGCCTTGCTACGCTGATGGGCGGGATGTAAATTGCCAACAGCCACTCTGGAGAAGTGTACGGTGTGTCCTGAAACACCGAAAAAACAGCTTAGGGAGCATAGGGCACGTCCACTCATGGGCGTATAAATTGGGAAAACTAAAAATCAGCAAGACACAGGCACCCCAATGTTTAGGGCTGCTATGTTGACAAGAACCTCCACTTCATGACACCTTAAATATCCCAGGAAAGAGAAAAATGGATAAAGAAGTTGTGGTCCTTATGTACAAAGGAATATCACTCAGACATGAAATCAATGTCATAAGGCTAGTAGAAGCAAGATGAGTGGATTTAGGTATGACGATTCTAAGTGAAATAAATCACACAGAAAAAGACACTTATCGTAAGCTATCACTTATAGAGGGAATGTAAAAACCGCAACCCTTGAACTGAATTACAAAAGAGAACAGAGTCACACGTTTAGAAAACACACTATGGCTGCTTAACGGGAAAGGTGAGGTGGGGTGATGCATAAAACAAGGGTTTCAAATTCGCTCAGATACCGTTCCATACACCCAATATGTAATAGACAAGGCCTACTCCTTGCTCAGTGAAGTGGACTCAACACCCCCTATTCACCGCACAAGAATATATCTGACTAGTAAGAATCGTAAAACCTATGTATTGATATCTCTCTGGAAGTGAGACAAGTGGGTGTAAAGCCGCATAAACACAGCCGTGAAAAGCAGCTAAACCCCATTATAAAAATAAATTACTTTTAAAAACCCGTAAAACAAAGACAGTGAAAGAGAGAGAAATTCTTACAAAATTCGTTCAGGGGCTGTGATGCAACCTGGATTGACCATATCTCGACCCAAACCTGGATGAGACATAAGGGTGGACACTCTTGGGGCTGAGAGGTTGGGTGAGGTTGGGTGAGCAAACTCAGACCCTTTAAAGTAATACTGCGTGGTACCCATCCCATGGGTCCCAAATCTCCAGGTTCAAGGGCATCTTGCTACATCGAAAACATGCATGAGAAACCCAGACGATGGTACACCGTGTGATTTTGAAAGGTTTCTAAAACGCACCCCATTTCTCATCTCCTTGTGCTAGGGTTCGCCTTTCCAGCTACTTTACTAGCAATCTCCCTACTTGGAGAATCAGCACCTTTAAGCTCCTGTTCCCTACAGGTTGCAATTTGTCCTGAGGATGAACGGGAAGAGGGGCAACCAATGAGAGACTAGATCTAGGTGCTGGGACAGGCACAGGTCACTCTATTTTCCCATCAGGAAGAAGAATTAACCACAGGTTCAGCCTGCCGCCGGGAACCAGAATAGGGCCTGAGGCAATCCCGTGCTTTTGCGGCCAGCTCCCAAAAAAGCGAGTTGAAAAATGGAGCTCAGGGACACTGCAATTCACAAACCCGCAGAGTTATACATGATAACTCTCGTCCACAAATATATTGAGGGAAGGCAACGAAGAGGATTTGAAAGCAAGGCAGAATTGCAGGAAACAGGTTTCAGGAGGTAGATTCGAATCGCCTTTAAAGCACATGAAAGGTGGCAAAACGTCGACAAAGATGACCTTGGTCAAAAAGGTCGTATGCATTGTTTCCTGAATATATTCAGGAAAAAACGCATACGCCCTGTTTTGCCAACCAAGCAACCTGGAAAGGCAAATCAGCGCTACCAAGAATTCTCGCTTCCCATCTGTCAAAAGGGCCATGCTGCAAAAATTTTCAAAACCAGAAATGCAGGACAGGCCATGGAGAAATGGCAGCCTTGCTACGCTGATGGGCGGGATGTAAATTGCCAACAGCCACTCTGGAGAAGTGTACGGTGTGTCCTGATACATCGAAAAAACACAGCTTAGGGAGCATAGGGCACGTCCACTCATGGGCGTATAAATTGGGAAAACTAAAAATCAGCAAGACACAGGCACCCCAAAGTTTAGGGCTGCTCTGTTGACAAGAACCTCCACTTCATGACACCTTAAATATTTCAGGAAAGAGAAAAATAGATAAAGAAGTTGTGGTCCTTATGTACAATGGAATATCACTCAGACATGAAATCAATGTCATAAGGCTAGTAGAAGCAAGATGAGTGGATTTAGGAACGACGATTCTAAGTGAAATAAGTCACACAGAAAAAGACACTTATCATAAGCTATCACTTATAGAGGGAATGTAAAAACCGCTACACTTGAACTGAATTACAAAACAGAACAGAGTCACACGTTTAGAAAACACACTATGGCTGCTTAACGGGAAAGGTGAGTTGGGGTGATGCATAAAACAATGGTTTCAAATTCACTCAGATACCGTTCCATACAACCAATATGTAATAGACAAGACCAACTCCTTGCTCAGTGAACTGGACTCAACACGCTCTATTCACCGCACAATAATATGTCTGAATAGTAAGAATCATAAAACCTATGTATTGATATCTCTCTGGAAGTGAGTCAAGTGGGTGTAAAGCCGCATAAACACAGCCGTGAAAAGCAGCTAAACCCCATTATAAAAATAAATTACTTTTAAAAACCCGTAAAACAAAGACAGTGAAAGAGAGAGAAATTCTTACAAAATTCGTTCATGGGCTGTGATGCAACCTGGATTGACCATATCTAGACCCACAGCTGGATGAGACATAAGGGTGGACACACTTGGGGCTGAGAGGTTGGGTGAGGTTGGGTGAGCAAACACAGACCCTTTAAAGTAATACTGCCTGGTACCCATCCCATGGGTCCCAAATCTCCAAGTTCAAGGGCATATTCCTACATCGAAAACATGCATGAGAAACCCAGAAGATGGTACACCGTGTGATTTTGAAAGGTTTCTAAAACGCACCTCATTTCTCATCTCCTTGTGTTCGGGTTCGCCATTCCAGCTACTTTACTAGAAATCTCCCTACTTGGAGAATCAGCACCTTTAACCTCCTGTTCCCTACAGGTTGCAATTTGTCCTGAGGATGAACGGGAAGAGAAGCAACCAGTGAGAGACTAGATCTAGGTGTTGGGACAGGCACAGGTCACTCTATTTTCCCATCAGGAAGAAGAATTAACCACAGGCTCAGCCTGCCCCCCGGAACCTGAATAGGGCCTGAGGCAATCCCGTGCTTTTGCGGCCAGCTCCCAAAAAAGACAGTTGAAAAATGGAGTTCAGGGGCACTGCCATTCACAAACCCGCAGAGTTATAAATGATAACTCTCGTCCACAAATATATTGAGGGAAGGCAACGAAGAGGATTTGAAAGCAAGGCAGAATTGCAGGAAACATGTTTCAGGAGGTAGATTCGAATCGCCTTTAAAGCACATGAAAAGTGGCAAAACGTCGACAGTGATGCCCTTGGCCAAAAAGGGCGTATGCGTTTTTTCCTGAATATATTCAGGATAAAACGCATACGCCCTTTTTGGCCAACCAAGCAACCTGGAAAGGCAAATCAGCGCTACAAAGAAGTCTCGCTTCCCATCGGTCAAAAGGGCCATGCTGCAAAAAGTGTCAAAACCAGAAATGCAGGACAGGCCATGGAGAAATGGCAGCCTTGCTACGCTGATGGGCGGGATGTAAATTGCCAACAGCCACTCTGGAGAAGTGTACGGTGTGTCCTGAAACATCGAAAAAACAGCTTAGGGAGCATAGGGCACGTGCACTCATGGGCGTATAAATTGGGAAAAGTAAAAATCAGCAAGACACAGGCACCCCAATATTTAGGGCTGCTATGTTGACAAGAACCTCCACTTCATGACACCTTAAATATCCCAGGAAAGAGAAAAATGGATAAAGAAGTTGTGGTCCTTATGTACAAAGAATATCACTCAGACATGAAATCAATGTCATAAGGCTAGTAGAAGCAAGATGAGTGGATTTAGGTATGACGATTCTAAGTGAAATAAATCACACAGAAAAAGACACTTATCGTAAGCTATCACTTATAGAGGGAATGTAAAAACCGCAACCCTTGAACTGAATTACAAAAGAGAACAGAGTCACACGTTTAGAAAACACACTATGGCTGCTTAACGGGAAAGGTGAGGTGGGGTGATGCATAAAACAAGGGTTTCAAATTCGCTCAGATACCGTTCCATACACCCAATATGTAATAGACAAGGCCTACTCCTTGCTCAGTGAAGTGGACTCAACACCCCCTATTCACCGCACAAGAATATATCTTACTAGTAAGAATCGTAAAACCTATGTATTGATATCTCTCTGGAAGTGAGCCAAGTGGGTGTAAAGCCGCATAAACACAGCCGTGAAAAGCAGCTAAACCCCATTATAAAAATAAATTACTTTTAAAAACCCGTAAAACAAAGACAGTGAAAGAGAGAGAAATTCTTACAAAATTCGTTCAGGGGCTGTGATGCAACCTGGATTGACCATATCTCGACCCAAACCTGGATGAGACATAAGGGTGGACACTCTTGGGGCTGAGAGGTTGGGTGAGGTTGGGTGAGCAAACTCAGACCCTTTAAAGTAATACTGCGTGGTACCCATCCCATGGGTCCCAAATCTCCAGGTTCAAGGGCATCTTGCTACATCGAAAACATGCATGAGAAACCCAGACGATGGTACACCGTGTGATTTTGAAAGGTTTCTAAAACGCACCCCATTTCTCATCTCCTTGTGCTAGGGTTCGCCTTTCCAGCTACTTTACTAGCAATCTCCCTACTTGGAGAATCAGCACCTTTAAGCTCCTGTTCCCTACAGGTTGCAATTTGTCCTGAGGATGAACGGGAAGAGGGGCAACCAATGAGAGACTAGATCTAGGTGCTGGGACAGGCACAGGTCACTCTATTTTCCCATCAGGAAGAAGAATTAACCACAGGTTCAGCCTGCCGCCGGGAACCAGAATAGGGCCTGAGGCAATCCCGTGCTTTTGCGGCCAGCTCCCAAAAAAGCGAGTTGAAAAATGGAGCTCAGGGACACTGCAATTCACAAACCCGCAGAGTTATACATGATAACTCTCGTCCACAAATATATTGAGGGAAGGCAACGAAGAGGATTTGAAAGCAAGGCAGAATTGCAGGAAACAGGTTTCAGGAGGTAGATTCGAATCGCCTTTAAAGCACATGAAAGGTGGCAAAACGTCGACAAAGATGACCTTGGTCAAAAAGTTCGTATGCATTGTTTCCTGAATATATTCAGGAAAAAACGCATACGCCCTGTTTTGCCAACCAAGCAACCTGGAAAGGCAAATCAGCGCTACCAAGAATTCTCGCTTCCCATCTGTCAAAAGGGCCATGCTGCAAAAATTTTCAAAACCAGAAATGCAGGACAGGCCATGGAGAAATGGCAGCCTTGCTACGCTGATGGGCGGGATGTAAATTGCCAACAGCCACTCTGGAGAAGTGTACGGTGTGTCCTGATACATCGAAAAAACACAGCTTAGGGAGCATAGGGCACGTCCACTCATGGGCGTATAAATTGGGAAAACTAAAAATCAGCAAGACACAGGCACCCCAAAGTTTAGGGCTGCTCTGTTGACAAGAACCTCCACTTCATGACACCTTAAATATTTCAGGAAAGAGAAAAATAGATAAAGAAGTTGTGGTCCTTATGTACAATGGAATATCACTCAGACATGAAATCAATGTCATAAGGCTAGTAGAAGCAAGATGAGTGGATTTAGGAACGACGATTCTAAGTGAAATAAGTCACACAGAAAAAGACACTTATCATAAGCTATCACTTATAGAGGGAATGTAAAAACCGCTACACTTGAACTGAATTACAAAACAGAACAGAGTCACACGTTTAGAAAACACACTATGGCTGCTTAACGGGAAAGGTGAGTTGGGGTGATGCATAAAACAATGGTTTCAAATTCACTCAGATACCGTTCCATACAACCAATATGTAATAGACAAGACCAACTCCTTGCTCAGTGAACTGGACTCAACACGCTCTATTCACCGCACAATAATATGTCTGAATAGTAAGAATCATAAAACCTATGTATTGATATCTCTCTGGAAGTGAGTCAAGTGGGTGTAAAGCCGCATAAACACAGCCGTGAAAAGCAGCTAAACCCCATTATAAAAATAAATTACTTTTAAAAACCCGTAAAACAAAGACAGTGAAAGAGAGAGAAATTCTTACAAAATTCGTTCATGGGCTGTGATGCAACCTGGATTGACCATATCTAGACCCACAGCTGGATGAGACATAAGGGTGGACACACTTGGGGCTGAGAGGTTGGGTGAGGTTGGGTGAGCAAACACAGACCCTTTAAAGTAATACTGCCTGGTACCCATCCCATGGGTCCCAAATCTCCAAGTTCAAGGGCATATTCCTACATCGAAAACATGCATGAGAAACCCAGAAGACGGTACACCGTGTGATTTTGAAAGGTTTCTAAAACGCACCTCATTTCTCATCTCCTTGTGTTCGGGTTCGCCATTCCAGCTACTTTACTAGAAATCTCCCTACTTGGAGAATCAGCACCTTTAACCTCCTGTTCCCTACAGGTTGCAATTTGTCCTGAGGATGAACGGGAAGAGAAGCAACCAATGAGAGACTAGATCTAGGTGTTGGGACAGGCACAGGTCACTCTATTTTCCCATCAGGAAGAAGAATTAACCACAGGCTCAGCCTGCCCCCCGGAACCTGAATAGGGCCTGAGGCAATCCCGTGCTTTTGCGGCCAGCACCCAAAAAAGACAGTTGAAAAATGGAGTTCAGGGGCACTGCCATTCACAAACCCGCAGAGTTATAAATGATAACTCTCGTCCACAAATATATTGAGGGAAGGCAACGAAGAGGATTTGAAAGCAAGGCAGAATTGCAGGAAACATGTTTCAGGAGGTAGATTCGAATCGCCTTTAAAGCACATGAAAAGTGGCAAAACGTCGACAGTGATGCCCTTGGCCAAAAAGGGCGTATGCGTTTTTTCCTGAATATATTCAGGATAAAACGCATACGCCCTTTTTGGCCAACCAAGCAACCTGGAAAGGCAAATCAGCGCTACAAAGAAGTCTCGCTTCCCATCGGTCAAAAGGGCCATGCTGCAAAAAGTGTCAAAACCAGAAATGCAGGACAGGCCATGGAGAAATGGCAGCCTTGCTACGCTGATGGGCGGGATGTAAATTGCCAACAGCCACTCTGGAGAAGTGTACGGTGTGTCCTGAAACATCGAAAAAACAGCTTAGGGAGCATAGGGCACGTGCACTCATGGGCGTATAAATTGGGAAAAGTAAAAATCAGCAAGACACAGGCACCCCAATATTTAGGGCTGCTATGTTGACAAGAACCTCCACTTCATGACACCTTAAATATCCCAGGAAAGAGAAAAATGGATAAAGAAGTTGTGGTCCTTATGTACAAAGAATATCACTCAGACATGAAATCAATGTCATAAGGCTAGTAGAAGCAAGATGAGTGGATTTAGGTATGACGATTCTAAGTGAAATAAATCACACAGAAAAAGACACTTATCGTAAGCTATCACTTATAGAGGGAATGTAAAAACCGCAACCCTTGAACTGAATTACAAAAGAGAACAGAGTCACACGTTTAGAAAACACACTATGGCTGCTTAACGGGAAAGGTGAGGTGGGGTGATGCATAAAACAAGGGTTTCAAATTCGCTCAGATACCGTTCCATACACCCAATATGTAATAGACAAGGCCTACTCCTTGCTCAGTGAAGTGGACTCAACACCCCCTATTCACCGCACAAGAATATATCTGACTAGTAAGAATCGTAAAACCTATGTATTGATATCTCTCTGGAAGTGAGCCAAGTGGGTGTAAAGCCGCATAAACACAGCCGTGAAAAGCAGCTAAACCCCATTATAAAAATAAATTACTTTTAAAAACCCGTAAAACAAAGACAGTGAAAGAGAGAGAAATTCTTACAAAATTCGTTCAGGGGCTGTGGTGCAATCTGGATTGACCATATCTCGACCCAAACCTGGATGAGACATAAGGGTGGACACTCTTGGGGCTGAGAGGTTGGGTGAGGTTGGGTGAGCAAACTCAGACCCTTTAAAGTAATACTGCGTGGTACCCATCCCATGGGTCCCAAATCTCCAGGTTCAAGGGCATCTTGCTACATCGAAAACATGCATGAGAAACCCAGACGATGGTACACCATGTGATTTTGAAAGGTTTCTAAAACGCACCCCATTTCTCATCTCCTTGTGCTAGGGTTCGCCTTTCCAGCTACTTTACTAGCAATCTCCCTACTTGGAGAATCAGCACCTTTAAGCTCCTGTTCCCTACAGGTTGCAATTTGTCCTGAGGATGAACGGGAAGAGGGGCAACCAATGAGAGACTAGATCTAGGTGCTGGGACAGGCACAGGTCACTCTATTTTCCCATCAGGAAGAAGAATTAACCACAGGTTCAGCCTGCCGCCGGGAACCAGAATAGGGCCTGAGGCAATCCCGTGCTTTTGCGGCCAGCTCCCAAAAAAGCGAGTTGAAAAATGGAGCTCAGGGACACTGCAATTCACAAACCCGCAGAGTTATACATGATAACTCTCGTCCACAAATATATTGAGGGAAGGCAACGAAGAGGATTTGAAAGCAAGGCAGAATTGCAGGATACAGGTTTCAGGAGGTAGATTCGAATCGCCTTTCAAGCACATGAAAGGTGGCAAAACGTCGACAAAGATGACCTTGGCCAAAAAGGTCATATGCGTTGTTTCCTGAATATATTCAGGAAAAAACGCATACGCCCTTTTTGGCCAACCAAGCAACCTGGAAAGGCAAATCAGCGCTACCAAGAATTCTCGCTTCCCATCGGTCAAAAGGGCCATGCTGCAAAAATTTTCAAAACCAGAAATGCAGGACAGGCCATGGAGAAATGGCAGCCTTGCTACGCTGATGGGCGGGATGTAAATTGCCAACAGCCACTCTGGAGAAGTGTACGGTGTGTCCTGAAACATCGAAAAAACACAGCTTAGGGAGCATAGGGCACGTCCACTCATGGGCGTATAAATTGGGAAAACTAAAAATCAGCAAGACACAGGCACCCCAAAGTTTAGGGCTGCTCTGTTGACAAGAACCTCCACTTCATGACACCTTAAATATCCCAGGAAAGAGAAAAATAGATAAAGAAGTTGTGGTCCTTATGTACAATGGAATATCACTCAGACATGAAATCAATGTCATAAGGCTAGTAGAAGCAAGATGAGTGGATTTAGGAACGACGATTCTAAGTGAAATAAGTCACACAGAAAAAGACACTTATCATAAGCTATCACTTATAGAGGGAATGTAAAAACCGCTACACTTGAACTGAATTACAAAACAGAACAGAGTCACACGTTTAGAAAACACACTATGGCTGCTTAACGGGAAAGGTGAGGTGGGGTGATGCATAAAACAAGGGTTTCAAATTCACTCAGATACCGTTCCATACACCCAATATGTAATAGACAAGACCAACTCCTTGCTCAGTGAACTGGACTCAACACCCCCTATTCACCGCACAAGAATATGTCAGACTAGTAAGAATCATAAAACCTATGTATTGATATCTGTCTGGAAGTGAGTCAAGTGGGTGTAAAGCCGCATAAACACAGCCGTGAAAAGCAGCTAAACCCCATTATAAAAATAAATTACTTTTAAAAACCCGTAAAACAAAGACAGTGAAAGAGAGAGAAATTCTTACAAAATTCGTTCAGGGGCTGTGATGCAACCTGGATTGACCATAACTAGACCCACAGCTGGATGAGACATAAGGGTGGACACACTTGGGGCTGAGAGGCTGGGTGAGGTTGGGTGAGCAAACACAGACCCTTTAAAGTAATACTGCCTGGTACCCATCCCATGGGTCCCAAATCTCCAAGTTCAAGGGCATATTCCTACATCGAAAACATGCATGAGAAACCCAGAAGATGGTACACCGTGTGATTTTGAAAGGTTTCTAAAACGCACCTCATTTCTCATCTCCTTGTGTTCGGGTTCGCCATTCCAGCTACTTTACTAGAAATCTCCCTACTTGGAGAATCAGCACCTTTAACCTCCTGTTCCCTACAGGTTGCAATTTGTCCTGAGGATGAACGGGAAGAGGGGCAACCAATGAGAGACTAGATCTAGGTGCTGGGACAGGCACAGGTCACTCTCTTTTCCCATCAGGAAGAAGAATTAACCACAGGCTCAGCCTGCCCCCCGGAACCTGAATAGGGCCTGAGGCAATCCCGTGCTTTTGCGGCCAGCTCACAAAAAAGACAGTTGAAAAATGGAGCTCAGGGACACTGCCATTCACAAACCCGCAGAGTTATAAATGATAACTCTCGTCCACAAATATATTGAGGGAAGGCAACGAAGAGGATTTGAAAGCAAGGCAGAATTGCAGGAAACATGTTTCAGGAGGTAGATTCGAATCGCCTTTACAGCACATGAAAAGTGGCAAAACGTCGACAGTGATGCCCTTGGCCAAAAAGGGCGTATGCGTTTTTTCCTGAATATATTCAGGAAAAAACGCATACGCCCTTTTTGGCCAACCAAGCAACCTGGAAAGGCAAATCAGTGCTACAAAGAAGTCTCGCTTCCCATCGGTCAAAAGGGCCATGCTGCAAAAAGTGGCAAAACCAGAAATGCAGGACAGGCCATGGAGAAATGGCAGCCTTGCTACGCTGATGGGCGGGATGTAAATTGCCAACAGCCACTCTGGAGAAGTGTACGGTGTGTCCTGAAACATCTAAAACACACAGCTTAGGGAGCATAGGGCACGTGCACTCATGGGCGTATAAATTGGGAAAACTAAAAATCAGCAAGACACAGGCACCCCAAAGTTTAGGGCTGCTCTGTTGACAAGAAGGTCCACTTCATGACACCTTAAATATCCCAGGAAAGAGAAAAATAGATAAAGAAGTTGTGGTCCTTATGTACAATGGAATATCTCTCAGACATGAAATCAATGTCATAAGGCTAGAAGAAGCAAGATGAGTGGATTTAGGTACGACGATTCTAAGTGAAATAAGTCACACAGAAAAAGACACTTATCATAAGCTATCACTTATAGAGGGAATGTAAAAACCGCTACACTTGAACTGAATTACAAAACAGAACAGAGTCACACGTTTAGAAAACACACTATGGCTGCTTAACGGGAAAGGTGAGGTGGGGTGATGCATAAAACAAGGGTTTCAAATTCGCTCAGATACCGTTCCATACACCCAATATGTAATAGACAAGACCTACTCCTTGCTCAGTGAACTGGACTCAACACCCGCTATTCACCGCACAAGACTATATCTGACTAGTAAGAATCTTAAAACCTATGTATTGATATCTGTCTGGAAGTGAGTCAAGTGGGTGTAAAGCCGCATAAACACAGCCGTGAAAAGCAGCTAAACCCCATTATAAAAATAAATTACTTTTAAAAACCCGTAAAACAAAGACAGTGAAAGAGAGAGAAATTCTTACAAAATTCGTTCAGGGGCTGTGATGCAACCTGGATTGACCATATCTAGACCCACAGCTGGATGAGACATAAGGGTGGACACACTTGGGGCTGAGAGGTTGGGTGAGGTTGGGTGAGCAAACACAGACCCTTTAAAGTAATACTGCCTGGTACCCATCCCATGGGTCCCAAATCTCCAAGTTCAAGGGCATATTCCTACATCGAAAACATGCATGAGAAACCCAGAAGATGGTACACCGTGTGATTTTGAAAGGTTTCTAAAACGCACCTCATTTCTCATCTCCTTGTGTTCGGGTTCGCCATTCCAGCTACTTTACTAGAAATCTCCCTACTTGGAGAATCAGCACCTTTAACCTCCTGTTCCCTACAGGTTGCAATTTGTCCTGAGGATGAACGGGAAGAGGGGCAACCAATGAGAGACGAGATCTAGGTGTTGGGACAAGCACAGGTCACTCTATTTTCCCATCAGGAAGAAGAATTAACCACAGGCTCAGCCTGCCCCCCGGAACCTGAATAGGGCCTGAGGCAATCCCGTGCTTCTGCGGCCAGCTCCCAAAAAACACAGTTGAAAAATGGAGTTCAGGGGCACTGCCATTCACAAACCCGCAGAGTTATAAATGATAACTCTCGTCCACAAATATATTGAGGGAAGGCAACGAAGAGGATTTGAAAGCAAGGCAGAATTGCAGGAAACATGTTTCAGGAGGTAGATTCGAATCGCCTTTAAAGCACATGAAAAGTGGCAAAACGTCGACAGTGATGCCCTTGGCCAAAAAGGGCGTATGCGTTTTTTTCTGAATATATTCAGGATAAAACGCATACGCCCTTTTTGGCCAACCAAGCAACCTGGAAAGGCAAATCAGCGCTACAAAGAAGTCTCGCTTCCCATCGGTCAAAAGGGCCTTGCTGCAAAAAGTGTCAAAACCAGAAATGCAGGACAGGCCATGGAGAAATGGCAGCCTTGCTACGCTGATGGGCGGGATGTAAATTGCCAACAGCCACTCTGGAGAAGTGTACGGTGTGTCCTGAAACATCGAAAAAACAGCTTAGGGAGCATAGGGCACGTGCACTCATGGGCGTATAAATTGGGAAAACTAAAAATCAGCAAGACACAGGCACCCCAAAGTTTAAGGCTGCTCTGTTGACAAGAACCTCCACTTCATGACACCTTAAATATCCCAGGAAAGAGAAAAATGGATAAAGAAGTTGTGGTCCTTATGTACAAAGGAATATCACTCAGACATGAAATCAATGTCATAAGGCTAGTAGAAGCAAGATGAGTGGATTTAGGTATGACGATTCTAAGTGAAATAAGTCACACAGAAAAAGACCCTTATCATAAGCTATCATTTATAGAGGGAATGTAAAAACCGCAACACTTGAACTGAATTACAAAAGAGAACAGAGTCACACGTTTAGAAAACACACTATGGCTGCTTAAGGGGAAAGGTGAGGTGGGGTGATGCATAAAACAAGGGTTTCAAATTCGCTCAGATACCGTTCCATACACCCAATATGTAATAGACAAGGCCTACTCCTTGCTCAGTGAAGTGGACTCAACACCCCCTATTCACCGCACAAGAATATATCTGACTAGTAAGAATCGTAAAACCTATGTATTGATATCTCTCTGGAAGTGAGCCAAGTGGGTGTAAAGCCGCATAAACACAGCCGTGAAAAGCAGCTAAACCCCATTATAAAAATAAATTACTTTTAAAAACCCGTAAAACAAAGACAGTGAAAGAGAGAGAAATTCTTACAAAATTCGTTCAGGGGCTGTGATGCAACCTGGATTGACCATATCTCGACCCAAACCTGGATGAGACATAAGGGTGGACACTCTTGGGGCTGAGAGGTTGGGTGAGGTTGGGTGAGCAAACTCAGACCCTTTAAAGTAATACTGCGTGGTACCCATCCCATGGGTCCCAAATCTCCAGGTTCAAGGGCATCTTGCTACATCGAAAACATGCATGAGAAACCCAGACGATGGTACACCGTGTGATTTTGAAAGGTTTCTAAAACGCACCCCATTTCTCATCTCCTTGTGCTAGGGTTCGCCTTTCCAGCTACTTTACTAGCAATCTCCCTACTTGGAGAATCAGCACCTTTAAGCTCCTGTTCCCTACAGGTTGCAATTTGTCCTGAGGATGAACGGGAAGAGGGGCAACCAATGAGAGACTAGATCTAGGTGCTGGGACAGGCACAGGTCACTCTATTTTCCCATCAGGAAGAAGAATTAACCACAGGTTCAGCCTGCCGCCGGGAACCAGAATAGGGCCTGAGGCAATCCCGTGCTTTTGCGGCCAGCTCCCAAAAAAGCGAGTTGAAAAATGGAGCTCAGGGACAATGCAATTCACAAACCCGCAGAGTTATACATGATAACTCTCGTCCACAAATATATTGAGGGAAGGCAACGAAGAGGATTTGAAAGCAAGGCAGAATTGCAGGAAACAGGTTTCAGGAGGTAGATTCGAATCGCCTTTAAAGCACATGAAAGGTGGCAAAACGTCGACAAAGATGACCTTGGCCAAAAAGGTCGTATGCGTTGTTTCCTGAATATATTCAGGAAAAAACGCATACGCCCTTTTTGGCCAACCAAGCAACCTGGAAAGGCAAATCAGCGCTACCAAGAATTCTCGCTTCCCATCGGTCAAAAGGGCCATGCTGCAAAAATTTTCAAAACCAGAAATGCAGGACAGGCCATGGAGAAATGGCAGCCTTGCTACGCTGATGGGCGGGATGTAAATTGCCAACAGCCACTCTGGAGAAGTGTACGGTGTGTCCTGAAACATCTAAAACACACAGCTTTGGGAGCATAGGGCACGTCCACTCATGGGCGTATAAATTGGGAAAACTAAAAATCAGCAAGACACAGGCACCCCAAAGTTTAGGGCTGCTCTGTTGACAAGAACCTCCACTTCATGACACCTTAAATATCCCAGGAAAGAGAAAAATAGATAAAGAAGTTGTGGTCCTTATGTACAATGGAATATCACTCAGACATGAAATCAATGTCATAAGGCTAGAAGAAGCAAGATGAGTGGATTTAGGTACAACGATTCTAAGTGAAATAAGTCACACAGAAAAAGACACTTATCATAAGCTATCACTTATAGAGGGAATGTAAAAACCGCTACACTTGAACTGAATTACAAAACAGAACAGAGTCACACGTTTAGAAAACACACTATGGCTGCTTAACGGGAAAGGTGAGGTGGGGTGATGCATAAAACAAGGGTTTCAAATTCGTTCAGATACCGTTCCATACACCCAATATGTAATAGACAAGACCTACTCCTTGCTCAGTGAACTGGACTCAACACCCGCTATTCACCGCACAAGACTATATCTGACTAGTAAGAATCTTAAAACCTATGTATTGATATCTGTCTGGAAGTGAGTCAAGTGGGTGTAAAGCCGCATAAACACAGCCGTGAAAAGCAGCTAAACCCCATTATAAAAATAAATTACTTTTAAAAACCCGTAAAACAAAGACAGTGAAAGAGAGAGAAATTCTTACAAAATTCGTTCAGGGGCTGTGATGCAACCTGGATTGACCATATCTAGACCCACAGCTGGATGAGACATAAGGGTGGACACACTTGGGGCTGAGAGGTTGGGTGAGGTTGGGTGAGCAAAAACAGACCCTTTAAAGTAATACTGCATGGTACCCATCCCATGGGTCCCAAATCTCCAAGTTCAAGGGCATATTCCTACATCGAAAACATGCATGAGAAACCCAGAAGATGGTACACCGTGTGATTTTGAAAGGTTTCTAAAACGCACCTCATTTCTCATCTCCTTGTGTTCGGGTTCGCCATTCCAGCTACTTTACTAGAAATCTCCCTACTTGGAGAATCAGCACCTTTAACCTCCTGTTCCCTACAGGTTGCAATTTGTCCTGAGGATGAACGGGAAGAGGGGCAACCAATGAGAGACTAGATCTAGGTGTTGGGACAAGCACAGGTCACTCTATTTTCCCATCAGGAAGAAGAATTAACCACAGGTTCAGCCTGCCGCCGGGAACCAGAATAGGGCCTGAGGCAATCCCGTGCTTTTGCGGCCAGCTCCCAAAAAAGCGAGTTGAAAAATGGAGCTCAGGGACACTGCAATTCACAAACCCGCAGAGTTATACATGATAACTCTCGTCCACAAATATATTGAGGGAAGGCAACGAAGAGGATTTGAAAGCAAGGCAGAATTGCAGGAAACAGGTTTCAGGAGGTAGATTCGAATCGCCTTTAAAGCACATGAAAGGTGGCAAAACGTCGACAAAGATGACCTTGGCCAAAAAGGTCGTATGCGTTGTTTCCTGAATATATTCAGGAAAAAACGCATACGCCCTTTTTGGCCAACCAAGCAACCTGGAAAGGCAAATCAGCGCTACCAAGAATTCTCGCTTCCCATCGGTCAAAAGGGCCATGCTGCAAAAATTTTCAAAACCAGAAATGCAGGACAGGCCATGGAGAAATGGCAGCCTTGCTACGCTGATGGGAGGGATGTAAATTGCCAACAGCCACTCTGGAGAAGTGTACGGTGTGTCCTGAAACATCGAAAAAACACAGCTTAGGGAGCATAGGGCACGTCCACTCATGGGCGTATAAATTGGGAAAACTAAAAATCAGCAAGACACAGGCACCCCAAAGTTTAGGGCTGCTCTGTTGACAAGAACCTCCACTTCATGACACCTTAAATATCCCAGGAAAGAGAAAAACAGATAAAGAAGTTGTGGTCCTTATGTACAATGGAATATCACTCAGACATGAAATCAATGTCATAAGGCTAGTAGAAGCAAGATGAGTGGAGTTAGGTACGACGATTCTAAGTGAAATAAGTCACACAGAAAAAGACACTTATCATAAGCTATCACTTATAGAGGGAATGTAAAAACCGCTACACTTGAACTGAATTACAAAACAGAACAGAGTCACACGTTTAGAAAACACACTATGGCTGCTTAACGGGAAAGGTGAGTTGGGGTGATGCATAAAACAAGGGTTTCAAATTCACTCAGATACCGTTCCATACACCCAATATGTAATAGACAAGACCAACTCCTTGCTCAGTGAACTGGACTCAACACGCTCTATTCACCGCACAATAATATGTCTGACTAGTAAGAATCATAAAACCTATGTATTGATATCTCTCTGGAAGTGAGTCAAGTGGGTGTAAAGCCGCATAAACACAGCCGTGAAAAGCAGCTAAACCCCATTATAAAAATAAATTACTTTTAAAAACCCGTAAAACAAAGACAGTGAAAGAGAGAGAAATTCTTACAAAATTCGTTCAGGGGCTGTGATGCAACCTGGATTGACCATAACTAGACCCACAGCTGGATGAGACATAAGGGTGGACACACTTGGGGCTGAGAGGTTGGGTGAGGTTGGGTGAGCAAACACAGACCCTTTAAAGTAATACTGCCTGGTACCCATCCCATGGGTCCCAAATCTCCAAATTCAAGGGCATATTCCTACATCGAAAACATGCATGAGAAAACCAGAAGATGGTACACCGTGTGATTTTGAAAGGTTTCTAAAACGCACCTCATTTCTCATCTCCTTGTGTTCGGGTTCGCCATTCCAGCTACTTTACTAGAAATCTCCCTACTTGGAGAATCAGCACCTTTAACCTCCTGTTCCCTACAGGTTGCAATTTGTTCTGAGGATGAACGGGAAGAGGGGCAACCAATGAGAGACTAGATCTAGGTGTTGGGACAGGCACAGGTCACTCTATTTTCCCATCAGGAAGAAGAATTAACCACAGGCTCAGCCTGCCGCCAGGAACCAGAATAGCGCCTGAGGCAATCCCGCGCTTTTGCGGCCAGCTCCCAAAAAAGCGAGTTGAAAAATGGAGTTCAGGGGCACTGCCATTCACAAACCCGCAGAGTTATAAATGATAACTCTCGTCCACAAATATATTGAGGGAAGGCAACGAGGAGGATTTGAAAGCAAGGCAGAATTGCAGGAAACATGTTTCAGGAGGTAGATTCGAATCGCCTTTAAAGCACATGAAAAGTGGCAAAACGTCGACAGTGATGCCCTTGGCCAAAAAGGGCGTATGCGTTTTTTTCTGAATATATTCAGGATAAAACGCATACGCCCTTTTTGGCCAACCAAGCAACCTGGAAAGGCAAATCAGCGCTACAAAGAAGTCTCGCTTCCCATCGGTCAAAAGGGCCTTGCTGCAAAAAGTGTCAAAACCAGAAATGCAGGACAGGCCATGGAGAAATGGCAGCCTTGCTACGCTGATGGGCGGGATGTAAATTGCCAACAGCCACTCTGGAGAAGTGTACGGTGTGTCCTGAAACATCGAAAAAACAGCTTAGGGAGCATAGGGCACGTGCACTCATGGGCGTATAAATTGGGAAAACTAAAAATCAGCAAGACACAGGCACCCCAAAGTTTAAGGCTGCTCTGTTGACAAGAACCTCCACTTCATGACACCTTAAATATCCCAGGAAAGAGAAAAATGGATAAAGAAGTTGTGGTCCTTATGTACAAAGGAATATCACTCAGACATGAAATCAATGTCATAAGGCTAGTAGAAGCAAGATGAGTGGATTTAGGTATGACGATTCTAAGTGAAATAAGTCACACAGAAAAAGACCCTTATCATAAGCTATCACTTATAGAGGGAATGTAAAAACCGCAACACTTGAACTGAATTACAAAAGAGAACAGAGTCACACGTTTAGAAAACACACTATGGCTGCTTAACGGGAAAGGTGAGGTGGGGTGATGCATAAAACAAGGGTTTCAAATTCGCTCAGATACCGTTCCATACACCCAATATGTAATAGACAAGGCCTACTCCTTGCTCAGTGAAGTGGACTCAACACCCCCTATTCACCGCACAAGAATATATCTGACTAGTAAGAATCGTAAAACCTATGTATTGATATCTCTCTGGAAGTGAGCCAAGTGGGTGTAAAGCCGCATAAACACAGCCGTGAAAAGCAGCTAAACCCCATTATAAAAATAAATTACTTTTAAAAACCCGTAAAACAAAGACAGTGAAAGAGAGAGAAATTCTTACAAAATTCGTTCAGGGGCTGTGATGCAACCTGGATTGACCATATCTCGACCCAAACCTGGATGAGACATAAGGCTGGACACTCTTGGGGCTGAGAGGTTGGGTGAGGTTGGGTGAGCAAACTCAGACCCTTTAAAGTAATACTGCGTGGTACCCATCCCATGGGTCCCAAATCTCCAGGTTCAAGGGCATCTTGCTACATCGAAAACATGCATGAGAAACCCAGACGATGGTACACCGTGTGATTTTGAAAGGTTTCTAAAACGCACCCCATTTCTCATCTCCTTGTGCTAGGGTTCGCCTTTCCAGCTACTTTACTAGCAATCTCCCTACTTGGAGAATCAGCACCTTTAAGCTCCTGTTCCCTACAGGTTGCAATTTGTCCTGAGGATGAACGGGAAGACGGGCAACCAATGAGAGACTAGATCTAGGTGCTGGGACAGGCACAGGTCACTCTATTTTCCCATCAGGAAGAAGAATTAACCACAGGTTCAGCCTGCCGCCGGGAACCAGAATAGGGCCTGAGGCAATCCCGTGCTTTTGCGGCCAGCTCCCAAAAAAGCGAGTTGAAAAATGGAGCTCAGGGACACTGCAATTCACAAACCCACAGAGTTATACATGATAACTCTCGTCCACAAATATATTGAGGGAAGGCAACGAAGAGGATTTGAAAGCAAGGCAGAATTGCAGGAAACAGGTTTCAGGAGGTAGATTCGAATCGCCTTTAAAGCACATGAAAGGTGGCAAAACGTGGACAAAGATGACCTTGGCCAAAAAGGTCTTATGCGTTGTTTCCTGAATATATTCAGGAAAAAACGCATACGCCCTTTTTGGCCAACCAAGCAACCTGGAAAGGCAAATCAGCGCTACCAAGAATTCTCGCTTCCCATCGGTCAAAAGGGCCATGCTGCAAAAATTTTCAAAACCAGAAATGCAGGACAGGCCATGGAGAAATGGCAGCCTTGCTACGCTGATGGGAGGGATGTAAATTGCCAACAGCCACTCTGGAGAAGTGTACGGTGTGTCCTGAAACATCGAAAAAACACAGCTTAGGGAGCATAGGGCACGTCCACTCATGGGCGTATAAATTGGGAAAACTAAAAATCAGCAAGACACAGGCACCCCAAAGTTTAGGGCTGCTCTGTTGACAAGAACCTCCACTTCATGACACCTTAAATATCCCAGGAAAGAGAAAAATAGATAAAGAAGTTGTGGTCCTTATGTACAATGGAATATCACTCAGACATGAAATCAATGTCATAAGGCTAGTAGAAGCAAGATGAGTGGATATAGGAACGAAGATTCTAAGTGAAATAAGTCACACAGAAAAAGACACTTATCATAAGCTATCACTTATAGAGGGAATGTAAAAACCGCTACACTTGAACTGAATTACAAAACAGAACAGAGTCACACGTTTAGAAAACACACTATGGCTGCTTAACGGGAAAGGTGAGTTGGGGTGATGCATAAAACAAGGGTTTCAAATTCACTCAGATACCGTTCCATACACCCAATATGTAATAGACAAGACCAACTCCTTGCTCAATGAACTGGACTCAACACGCTCTATTCACCGCACAATAATATGTCTGACTAGTAAGAATCATAAAACCTATGTATTGATATCTCTCTGGAAGTGAGTCAAGTGGGTGTAAAGCCGCATAAACACAGCCGTGAAAAGCAGCTAAACCCCATTATAAAAATAAATTACTTTTAAAAACCCGTAAAACAAAGACAGTGAAAGAGAGAGAAATTCTTACAAAATTCGTTCAGGGGCTGTGATGCAACCTGGATTGACCATAACTAGACCCACAGCTGGATGAGACATAAGGGTGGACACACTTGGGGCTGAGAGGTTGGGTGAGGTTGGGTGAGCAAACACAGACCCTTTAAAGTAATACTGCCTGGTACCCATCCCATGGGTCCCAAATCTCCAAATTCAAGGGCATATTCCTACATCGAAAACATGCATGAGAAACCCAGAAGATGGTACACCGTGTGATTTTGAAAGGTTTCTAAAACGCACCTCATTTCTCATCTCCTTGTGTTCGGGTTCGCCATTCCAGCTACTTTACTAGAAATCTCCCTACTTGGAGAATCAGCACCTTTAACCTCCTGTTCCCTACAGGTTGCAATTTGTCCTGAGGATGAACGGGAAGAGGGGCAACCAATGAGAGACTAGATCTAGGTGTTGGGACAGGCACAGGTCACTCTATTTTCCCATCAGGAAGAAGAATTAACCACAGGCTCAGCCTGCCACCCGGAACCTGAATAGGGCCTGAGGCAATCCCGTGCTTTTGCGGCCAGCGCCCAAAAAAGACAGTTGAAAAATGGAGTTCAGGGGCACTGCCATTCACAAACCCGCAGAGTTATAAATGATAACTCTCGTCCACAAATATATTGAGGGAAGGCAACGAGGAGGATTTGAAAGCAAGGCAGAATTGCAGGAAACATGTTTCAGGAGGTAGATTCGAATCGCCTTTAAAGCACATGAAAAGTGGCAAAACGTCGACAGTGATGCCCTTGGCCAAAAAGGGCGTATGCGTTTTTTTCTGAATATATTCAGGATAAAACGCATACGCCCTTTTTGGCCAACCAAGCAACCTGGAAAGGCAAATCAGCGCTACAAAGAAGTCTCGCTTCCCATCGGTCAAAAGGGCCTTGCTGCAAAAAGTGTCAAAACCAGAAATGCAGGACAGGCCATGGAGAAATGGCAGCCTTGCTACGCTGATGGGCGGGATGTAAATTGCCAACAGCCACTCTGGAGAAGTGTACGGTGTGTCCTGAAACATCGAAAAAACAGCTTAGGGAGCATAGGGCACGTGCACTCATGGGCGTATAAATTGGGAAAACTAAAAATCAGCAAGACACAGGCACCCCAAAGTTTAAGGCTGCTCTGTTGACAAGAACCTCCACTTCATGACACCTTAAATATCCCAGGAAAGAGAAAAATGGATAAAGAAGTTGTGGTCCTTATGTACAAAGGAATATCACTCAGACATGAAATCAATGTCATAAGGCTAGTAGAAGCAAGATGAGTGGATTTAGGTATGACGATTCTAAGTGAAATAAGTCACACAGAAAAAGACCCTTATCATAAGCTATCACTTATAGAGGGAATGTAAAAACCGCAACACTTGAACTGAATTACAAAAGAGAACAGAGTCACACGTTTAGAAAACACACTATGGCTGCTTAACGGGAAAGGTGAGGTGGGGTGATGCATAAAACAAGGGTTTCAAATTCGCTCAGATACCGTTCCATACACCCAATATGTAATAGACAAGGCCTACTCCTTGCTCAGTGAAGTGGACTCAACACCCCCTATTCACCGCACAAGAATATATCTGACTAGTAAGAATCGTAAAACCTATGTATTGATATCTCTCTGGAAGTGAGCCAAGTGGGTGTAAAGCCGCATAAACACAGCCGTGAAAAGCAGCTAAACCCCATTATAAAAATAAATTACTTTTAAAAACCCGTAAAACAAAGACAGTGAAAGAGAGAGAAATTCTTACAAAATTCGTTCAGGGGCTGTGATGCAACCTGGATTGACCATATCTCGACCCAAACCTGGATGAGACATAAGGGTGGACACTCTTGGGGCTGAGAGGTTGGGTGAGGTTGGGTGAGCAAACTCAGACCCTTTAAAGTAATACTGCGTGGTACCCATCCCATGGGTTCCAAATCTCCAGGATCAAGGGCATCTTCCTACATCGAAAACATGCATGAGAAACCCAGAAGATGGTACACCGTGTGATTTTGAAAGGTTTCTAAAACGCACCCCATTTCTCATCTCCTTGTGCTAGGGTTCGCCTTTCCAGCTACTTTACTAGCAATCTCCCTACTTGGAGAATCAGCACCTTTAAGCTCCTGTTCCCTACAGGTTGCAATTTGTCCTGAGGATGAACGGGAAGAGGGGCAACCAATGAGAGACTAGATCTAGGTGCTGGGACAGGCACAGGTCACTCTATTTTCCCATCAGGAAGAAGAATTAACCACAGGTTCAGCCTGCCGCCGGGAACCAGAATAGGGCCTGAGGCAATCCCGTGCTTTTGCGGCCAGCTCCCAAAAAAGCGAGTTGAAAAATGGAGCTCAGGGACACTGCAATTCACAAACCCGCAGAGTTATACATGATAACTCTCGTCCACAAATATATTGAGGGAAGGCAACGAAGAGGATTTGAAAGCAAGGCAGAATTGCAGGAAACAGGTTTCAGGAGGTAGATTCGAATCGCCTTTAAAGCACATGAAAGGTGGCAAAACGTCGACAAAGATGACCTTGGCCAAAAAGGTCGTATGCGTTGTTTCCTGAATATATTCAGGAAAAAACGCATACGCCCTTTTTGGCCAACCAAGCAACCTGGAAAGGCAAATCAGCGCTACCAAGAATTCTCGCTTCCCATCGGTCAAAAGGGCCATGCTGCAAAAATTTTCAAAACCAGAAATGCAGGACAGGCCATGGAGAAATGGCAGCCTTGCTACGCTGATGGGAGGGATGTAAATTGCCAACAGCCACTCTGGAGAAGTGTACGGTGTGTCCTGAAACATCGAAAAAACACAGCTTAGGGAGCATAGGGCACGTCCACTCATGGGCGTATAAATTGGGAAAACTAAAAATCAGCAAGACACAGGCACCCCAAAGTTTAGGGCTGCTCTGTTGACAAGAACCTCCACTTCATGACACCTTAAATATCCCAGGAAAGAGAAAAACAGATAAAGAAGTTGTGGTCCTTATGTACAATGGAATATCACTCAGACATGAAATCAATGTCATAAGGCTAGTAGAAGCAAGATGAGTGGAGTTAGGTACGACGATTCTAAGTGAAATAAGTCACACAGAAAAAGACACTTATCATAAGCTATCACTTATAGAGGGAATGTAATAACCGCTACACTTGAACTGAATTACAAAACAGAACAGAGTCACACGTTTAGAAAACACACTATGCCTGCTTAACGGGAAAGGTGAGTTGGGGTGATGCATAAAACAAGGGTTTCAAATTCACTCAGATACCGTTCCATACACCCAATATGTAATAGACAAGACCAACTCCTTGCTCAGTGAACTGGACACAACACGCTCTATTCACCGCACAATAATATGTCTGACTAGTAAGAATCATAAAACCTATGTATTGATATCTCTCTGGAAGTGAGTCAAGTGTGTGTAAAGCCGCATAAACACAGCCGTGAAAAGCAGCTAAACCCCATTATAAAAATAAATTACTTTTAAAAACCCGTAAAACAAAGACAGTGAAAGAGAGAGAAATTCTTACAAAATTCGTTCAGGGGCTGTGATGCAACCTGGATTGACCATAACTAGACCCACAGCTGGATGAGACATAAGGGTGGACACACTTGGGGCTGAGAGGTTGGGTGAGGTTGGGTGAGCAAACACAGACCCTGTAAAGTAATACTGCCTGGTACCCATCCCATGGGTCCCAAATCTCCAAGTTCAAGGGCATATTCCTACATTGAAAACATGCATGAGAAACCCAGAAGATGGTACACCGTGTGATTTTGAAAGGTTTCTAAAACGCACCTCATTTCTCATCTCCTTGTGTTCGGGTTCGCCATTCCAGCTACTTTACTAGAAATCTCCCTACTTGGAAAATCAGCACCTTTAACCTCCTGTTCTCTACAGGTTGCAATTTGTCCTGAGGATGAACGGGAAGAGGGGCAACCAATGAGAGACTAGATCTAGGTGTTGGGACAGGCACAGGTCACTCTCTTTTCCCATCAGGAAGAAGAATTAACCACAGGCTCAGCCCCCCCCGGAACCTGAATAGGGCCTGAGGCAATCCCGTGCTTTTGCGGCCAGCTCACAAAAAAGACAGTTGAAAAATGGAGCTCAGGGACACTGCCATTCACAAACCCGCAGAGTTATAAATGATAACTCTCGTCCACAAATATATTGAGGGAAGGCAACGAAGAGGATTTGAAAGCAAGGCAGAATTGCAGGAAACATGTTTCAGGAGGTAGATTCGAATCGCCTTTACAGCACATGAAAAGTGGCAAAACGTCGACAGTGATGCCCTTGGCCAAAAAGGGCGTATGCGTTTTTTCCTGAATATATTCAGGAAAAAACGCATACGCCCTTTTTGGCCAACCAAGCAACCTGGAAAGGCAAATCAGTGCTACAAAGAAGTCTCGCTTCCCATCGGTCAAAAGGGCCATGCTGCAAAAAGTGGCAAAACCAGAAATGCAGGACAGGCCATGGAGAAATGGCAGCCTTGCTACGCTGATGGGCGGGATGTAAATTGCCAACAGCCACTCTGGAGAAGTGTACGGTGTGTCCTGAAACATCTAAAACACACAGCTTTGGGAGCATAGGGCACGTCCACTCATGGGCGTATAAATTGGGAAAACTAAAAATCAGCAAGACACAGGCACCCCAAAGTTTAGGGCTGCTCTGTTGACAAGAACCTCCACTTCATGACACCTTAAATATCCGAGGAAAGAGAAAAATGGATAAACAAGTTGTGGTCCTTATGTACAATGGAATATCACTCAGACATGAAATCAATGTCATAAGGCTAGAAGAAGCAAGATGAGTGGATTTAGGTACGACGATTCTAAGTGAAATAAGTCACACAGAAAAAGACACTTATCATAAGCTATCACTTAGAGAGGGAATGTAAAAACCGCTACACTTGAACTGAATTACAAAACAGAACAGAGTCACACGTTTAGAAAACACACTATGGCTGCTTAACGGGAAAGGTGAGGTGGGGTGATGCATAAAACAAGGGTTTCAAATTCGCTCAGATACCGTTCCATACACCCAATATGTAATAGACAAGACCTACTCCTTGCTCAGTGAACTGGACTCAACACCCGCTATTCACCGCACAAGACTATATCTGACTAGTAAGAATCTTAAAACCTATGTATTGATATCTGTCTGGAAGTGAGTCAAGTGGGTGTAAAGCCGCATAAACACAGCCGTGAAAAGCAGCTAAACCCCATTATAAAAATAAATTACTTTTAAAAACCCGTAAAACAAAGACAGTGAAAGAGAGAGAAATTCTTACAAAATTCGTTCAGGGGCTGTGATGCAACCTGGATTGACCATATCTAGACCCACAGCTGGATGAGACATAAGGGTGGACACACTTGGGGCTGAGAGCTTGGGTGAGGTTGGGTGAGCAAACACAGACCCTTTAAAGTAATACTGCCTGGTACCCATCCCATGGGTCCCAAATCTCCAAGTTCAAGGGCATATTCCTACATCGAAAACATGCATGAGAAACCCAGAAGATGGTACACCGTGTGATTTTGAAAGGTTTCTAAAACGCACCTCATTTCTCATCTCCTTGTGTTCGGGTTCGCCATTCCAGCTACTTTACTAGAAATCTCCCTACTTGGAGAATCAGCACCTTTAAGCTCCTGTTCCCTACAGGTTGCAATTTGTCCTGAGGATGAACGGGAAGAGGGGTAACCAATGAGAGACTAGATCTAGGTGTTGGGACAGGCACAGGTCACTCTATTTTCCCATCAGGAAGAAGAATTAACCACAGGCTCAGCCTGCCCCCCGGAACCTGAATAGGGCCTGAGGCAATCCCGTGCTTTTGCGGCCAGCTCCCAAAAAAGACAGTTGAAAAATGGAGTTCAGGGGCACTGCCATTCACAAACCCGCAGAGTTATAAATGATAACTCTCGTCCACAAATATATTGAGGGAAGGCAACGAAGAGGATTTGAAAGCAAGGCAGAATTGCAGGAAACATGTTTCAGGAGGTAGATTCGAATCGCCTTTAAAGCACATGAAAAGTGGAAAAACGTCGACAGTGATGCCCTTGGCCAAAAAGGGCGTATGCGTTTTTTTCTGAATATATTCAGGATAAAACGCATACGCCCTTTTTGGCCAACCAAGCAACCTGGAAAGGCAAATCAGCGCTACAAAGAAGTCTCGCTTCCCATCGGTCAAAAGGGCTTTGCTGCAAAAAGTGTCAAAACCAGAAATGCAGGACAGGCCATGGAGAAATGGCAGCCTTGCTACGCTGGTGGGCGGGATGTAAATTGCCAACAGCCACTCTGGAGAAGTGTACGGTGTGTCCTGAAACATCGAAAAAACAGCTTAGGGAGCATAGGGCACGTGCACTCATGGGCGTATAAATTGGGAAAACTAAAAATCAGCAAGACACAGGCACCCCAAAGTTTAAGGCTGCTCTGTTGACAAGAACCTCCACTTCATGACACCTTAAATATCCCAGGAAAGAGAAAAATGGATAAAGAAGTTGTGGTCCTTATGTACAAAGGAATATCACTCAGACATGAAATCAATGTCATAAGGCTAGTAGAAGCAAGATGAGTGGATTTAGGTATGACGATTCTAAGTGAAATAAGTCACACAGAAAAAGACCCTTATCATAAGCTATCACTTATAGAGGGAATGTAAAAACCGCAACACTTGAACTGAATTACAAAAGAGAACAGAGTCACACGTTTAGAAAACACACTATGGCTGCTTAACGGGAAAGGTGAGGTGGGGTGATGCATAAAACAAGGGTTTCAAATTCGCTCAGATACCGTTCCATACACCCAATATGTAATAGACAAGGCCTACTCCTTGCTCAGTGAAGTGGACTCAACACCCCCTATTCACCGCACAAGAATATATCTGACTAGTAAGAATCGTAAAACCTATGTATTGATATCTCTCTGGAAGTGAGCCAAGTGGGTGTAAAGCCGCATAAACACAGCCGTGAAAAGCAGCTAAACCCCATTATAAAAATAATTTACTTTTAAAAACCCGTAAAACAAAGACAGTGAAAGAGAGAGAAATTCTTACAAAATTCGTTCAGGGGCTGTGATGCAACCTGGATTGACCATATCTCGACCCAAACCTGGATGAGACATAAGGGTGGACACTCTTGGGGCTGAGAGGTTGGGTGAGGTTGGGTGAGCAAACTCAGACCCTTTAAAGTAATACTGCGTGGTACCCATCCCATGGGTTCCAAATCTCCAGGTTCAAGGGCATCTTCCTACATCGAAAACATGCATGAGAAACCCAGAAGATGGTACACCGTGTGATTTTGAAAGGTTTCTAATACGCACCCCATTTCTCATCTCCTTGTGCTAGGGTTCGCCTTTCCAGCTACTTTACTAGCAATCTCCCTACTTGGAGAATCAGCACCTTTAAGCTCCTGTTCCCTACAGGTTGCAATTTGTCCTGAGGATGAACGGGAAGAGGGGCAACCAATGAGAGACTAGATCTAGGTGTTGGGACAGGCACAGGTCACTCTATTTTCCCATCAGGAAGAAGAATTAAACACAGGTTCAGCCTGCCGACGGGAACCAGAATAGGGCCTGAGGCAATCCCGTGCTTTTGCGGCCAGCTCCCAAAAAAGACAGTTGAAAAATGGAGCTCAGGGACACTGCAATTCACAAACCTGCTGAGTTATAAATGATAACTCTCGTCCACAAATATATTGAGGGAAGGCAACGAAGAGGATTTGAAAGCAAGGCAGTATTGAAGGAAACAGGTTTCAGGAGGTAGATTCAAATCGCCTTTAAAGCACATGAAAAGTGGCAAAACGTCGACAGTGATGCCCTTGGCCAAAAAGGGCGTATGCGTTTTTTCCTGAATATATTCAGGAAAAAACGCATACGCCCTTTTTGGCCAACCAAGCAACCTGGAAAGGCAAATCAGCACTACAAAGAAGTCTCGCTTCCCATCGGTCAAAAGGGCCATGCTGCAAAAAGTGTCAAAACCAGAAATGCAGGACAGGCCATGGAGAAATGGCAGCCTTGCTACGCTGATGGGCGGGATGTAAATTGCCAACAGCCACTCTGGAGAAGTGTACGGTGTGTCCTGAAACATCGAAAAAACAGCTTAGGGAACATAGGGCACGTCCACTCATGGGCGTATAAATTGGGAAAATTAAAAATCAGCAAGACACAGGCACCCCAATGTTTAGGGCTGCTATGTTGACAAGAACCTCCACTTCATGACACCTTAAATATCCCAGGAAAGAGAAAAATGGATAAAGAAGTTGTGGTCATTAGGTACAAAGGAATATCACTCAGACATGAAATCAATGTCATAAGGCTAGTAGAAGCAAGATGAGTGGATTTAGGTATGACGATTCTAAGTGAAATAAGTCACACAGAAAAAGACCCTTATCATAAGCTATCACTTATAGAGGGAATGTAAAAACCGCAACACTTGAACTGAATTACAAAAGAGAACAGAGTCACACGTTTAGAAAACACACTATGGCTGCTTAACGGGAAAGGTGAGGTGGGGTGATGCATAAAACAAGGGTTTCAAATTCGCTCAGATACCGTTCCATACACCCAATATGTAATAGACAAGGCCTACTCCTTGCTCAGTGAAGTGGACTCAACACCCCCTATTCACCGCACAAGAATATATCTGACTAGTAAGAATCGTAAAACCTATGTATTGATATCTCTCTGGAAGTGAGCCAAGTGGGTGTAAAGCCGCATAAACACAGCCGTGAAAAGCAGCTAAACCCCATTATAAAAATAAATTACTTTTAAAAACCCGTAAAACAAAGACAGTGAAAGAGAGAGAAATTCTTACAAAATTCGTTCAGGGGCTGTGATGAAACCTGGATTGACTATATCTCGACCCAAACCTGGATGAGACATAAGGGTGGACACTCTTGGGGCTGAGAGGTTGGGTGAGGTTGGGTGAGCAAACTCAGACCCTTTAAAGTAATACTGCGTGGTACCCATCCCATGGGTCCCAAATCTCCAGGTTCAAGGGCATCTTGCTACATCGAAAACATGCATGAGAAACCGAGAAGATGGTACACCGTGTGATTTTGAAAGGTTTCTAAAACGCACCCCATTTCTCATCTCCTTGTGCTAGGGTTCGCCTTTCCAGCTACTTTACTAGCAATCTCCCTACTTGGAGAATCAGCACCTTTAAGCTCCTGTTCCCTACAGGTTGCAATTTGTCCTGAGGATGAACGGGAAGAGGAGCAACCAATGAGAGACTAGATCTAGTTGTTGGGACAGGCACAGGTCACTCTATTTTCCCATCAGGAAGAAGAATTAACCACAGGCTCAGCCTGCTGCCAGGAACCAGAATAGGGCCTGAGGCAATCCTTCGCTTTTGCGGCCAGCTCCCAAAAAAGCGAGTTGAAAAATGGAGCTCAGGGACACTGCAATTCACAAACCCGCAGAGTTATAAATGATAACTGTCAACCACAGATATATTGACGGAAGGCAACGAAGAGGATTTGAAAGCAAGGCAGAATTGCAGGAAACAGATTTCAGGAGGTAGATTCGAGTCGCCTTTAAAGCACATGAAAAGCGGCAAAACGTCGAAAGTGATGCCCTTGGCCAAAAAGGGCGTATGCGTTTTTTCCTGAATATATTCAGGAAAAAACGCATACGCCCTTTTTGGCCAACCAAGCAACCTGGAAAGGCAAATCAGCGCTACAAAGAAGTTTCGCTTCCCATCGGTCAAAAGGGTCATGCTGCAAAAAGTGTCAAAACCAGAAATGCAGGACAGGCCATGGAGAAATGGCAGCCTTGCTACGCTGATGGGCGGGATGTTAATTGCCAGCAGCCACTCTGGAGAAGTGTACGGTGTGTCCTGAAACATCTAAAAAACACAGCTTAGGGAGCATAGGGCACGTCCACTCATGGGCGTATAAATTGGGAAAAAGAAAAATCAGCAAGACACAGGCACCCCAAAGTTTAGGGCTGCTCTGTTGACAAGAACCTCCACTTCATGACACCTTAAATATCCCAGGAAAGAGAAAAATGGATAAAGAAGTTGTGGTCCTTATGTACAATGGAATATCACTCAGACATGAAATCAATGTCATAAGGCTAGAAGAAGCAAGATGAGTGGATTTAGGTACGACGATTCTAAGTGAAATAAGTCACACAGAAAAAGACACTTATCATAAGCTATCACTTATAGAGGGAATGTAAAAACCACTACACTTGAACTGAATTACAAAACAGAACAGAGTCACACGTTTAGAAAACACACTATGGCTGCTTAACCGGAAAGGTGAGGTGGGGTGATGCATAAAACAAGGGTTTCAAATTCGCTCAGATACCGTTCCATACACCCAATATGTAATAGACAAGACCTACTTCTTGCTCAGTGAACTGGACTCAACACCCCCTATTCACCGCACAAGAATATATGAAACTAGTAAGAATCTTAAAAACTATGTATTGATATCTGTCTGGAAGTGAGCCAAGTGGGTGTAAAGCCGCATAAACACATCCGTGAAAAGCAGCTAAACCCCATTATAAAAATAAATTACTTTTAAAAACCCGTAAAACAAAGACAGTGAAACAGAGAGAAATTCTTACAAAATTCGTTCAGAGGCTGTGATGCAACCTGGATTGACCATATCTAGACCCACAGCTGGATGAGACATAAGGGTGGACACTCTTGGGGCTTAGAGGTTGGGTGAGGTTGGGTGAGCAAACGCAGACCCTTTAAAATAATACTCTGTGGTACCCATCCAATGGGTCCCAAATCTCCAGGTTCAAGGGCATCTTCCTACATCGAAAACATGCATGAGAAACCCAGAAGATGGTACACCGTGTGATTTTGAAAGGTTTCTAAAACGCACCCCATTTCTCATCTCCTTGTGCTAGGGTTCGCCTTTCCAGCTACTTTACTAGCAATCTCCCTACTTGGAGAATCCGCACCTTTAAGCTCCTGTTCCCTACAGGTTGCAATTTGTCCTGAGGATGAACGGGAAGAGGGGCAACCAATGAGAGACTACATCTAGGTGTTGGGACAGGCACAGGTCACTCTATTTTCCCATCTGGAAGAAGAATTAAACACAGGCTCAGCCTGCCGCCGGGAACCAGAATAGGGCCTGAGGCAATCCCGTGCTTTTGTGGCCAGCTCCCAAAAAAGACAGTTGAAAAATGGAGCTCAGGGGCACTGAAATTCACAAACCTGCTGAGTTATAAATGATAACTCTCGTCCACAAATATATTGAGGGAAGGCAACGAAGAGGATTTGAAAGCAAGGCAGAATTGCAGGAAACAGGTTTCAGGAGGTAGATTCGAATCGCCTTTAAAGCACATGAAAAGTGGCAAAACGTCGACAGTGATGCCCTTGGCCAAAAAGGGCGTATGCGTTTTTTTCTGAATATATTCAGGATAAAACGCATACGCCCTTTTTGGCCAACCAAGCAACCTGGAAAGGCAAATCAGCGCTACAAAGAAGTCTTGCTTCCCATCGGTCAAAAGGGCCTTGCTGCAAAAAGTGTCAAAACCAGAAATGCAGGACAGGCCATGGAGAAATGGCAGCCTTGCTACGCTGATGGGCGGGATGTAAATTGCCAACAGCCAATCAGGAGAAGTGTACGGTGTGTCCTGAAACATCGAAAAAACACAGCTTAGGGAGCATAGGGCACGTCCACTCATGGGCGTATAAATTGGGAAAACTAAAAATCAGCAAGACACAGGCACCCCAAAGTTTAGGGCTGCTCTGTTGACAAGAACCTCCACTTCATGACACCTTAAATATCCCAGGAAAGAGAAAAATGGATAAAGAAGTTGTGGTCCTTATGTACAATGGAATATCACTCAGACATGAAATCAATGTCATAAGGCTAGAAGAAACAAGATGAGTGGATTTAGGTACGACGATTCTAAGTGAAATAAGTCACACAGAAAAAGAAACTTATCATAAGCTATCACTTATAGAGGGAATGTAAAAACCGCTACACTTGAACTGAATTACAAAACAGAACAGAGTCACACGTTTAGAAAACACACTATGGCTGCTTAACGGGAAAGGTGAGGTGGGGTGAGGCATAAAACAAGGGTTTCAAATTCGCTCAGATACCGTTCCATACACCCAATATGTAATAGACAAGGCCTACTCCTTGCTCAGTGAACTGGACTCAACACCCCCTATTCACCGCACAAGAATATATCTGACTAGTAAGAATCGTAAAACCTATGTATTGATATCTGTCTGGAAGTGAGCCAAGTGGGTGTAAAGCCGCATAAACACAGCCGTGAAAAGCAGCTAAACCCCATTATAAAAATAAATTACTTTTAAAAACCCGTAAAACAAAGACAGTGAAAGAGAGAGAAATTCTTACAAAATTCGTTCAGGGGCTGTGATGCAACCTGGATTGACCATATCTCGACCCAAACCTGGATGAGACATAAGGGTGGACACTCTTGGTGCTGAGAGGTTGGGTGAGGTTGGGTGAGCAAACTCAGACCCTTTAAAGTAATACTGCGTGGTACCCATCCCATGGGTCCCAAATCTCCAGGTTCAAGGGCATCTTGCTACATCGAAAACATGCATGAGAAACCCAGAAGATGGTACACAGTGTGATTTTGAAAGGTTTCTAAAACGCACCCCATTTCTCATCTCCTTGTGCTCGGGTTCGCCTTTCCAGCTACTTTACTAGCAATCTCCCTACTTGGAGAATCAGCACCTTTAAACTCCTGTTCCCTACAGGTTGCAATTTGTCCTGAGGATGAACGGGAAGAGGGGCAACCAATGAGAGACTAGATCTAGGTGTTGGGACAGGCACAGGTCACTCTATTTTCCCATCAGGAAGAAGAATTAACCACAGGCTCAGCCTGCTGCCAGGAACCAAAATAGGGCCTGAGGCAATCCCTCGCTTTTGCGGCCAGCTCCCAAAAAAGCCAGTTGAAAAATGGAGCTCAGGGACACTGCAATTCACAAACCCGCAGAGTTATAAATGATAACTGTCATCCACAGATATATTGAGGGAAGGCAACGAAGAGGATTTGAAAGCAAGGCAGAATTGCAGGAAACAGATTTCAGGAGGTAGATTCGAATCGCCTTTAAAGCACATGAAAAGCGGCAAAACGGCGACAATGATGCCCTTGGCCAAAAAGGGCGTATGCGTTTTTTCCTGAATATATTCAGGAAAAAACGCATACGCCCTTTTTGGCTAACCAAGCAACCTGAAAGGCAAATCAGCGCTACAAAGAAGTTTCGCTTCCCATCGGTCAAAAGGGTCATGCTGCAAAAAGTGTCAAAACCAGAAATGCAGGACAGGCCATGGAGAAATGGCAGCCTTGCTACGCTGATGGGCGGGATGTAAATTGCCAACAGCCACTCTGGAGAAGTGTACGGTGTGTCCTGAAACATCGAAAAAACAGCTTAGGGAGCATAGGGCACGTGCACTCATGGGCGTATAAATTGGGAAAACTAAAAATCAGCAAGACACAGGCACCCCAATGTTTAGGGCTGCTATGTTGACAAGAACCTCCACTTCATGACACCTTAAATATCCCAGGAAAGAGAAAAATGGATAAAGAAGTTGTGGTCCTTATGTACAATGGAATATCACTCAGACATGAAATCAATGTCATAAGGCTAGAAGAAGCAAGATGAGTGGATTTAGGTACGACGATTCTAAGTGAAATAAGTCACACAGAAAAAGACACTTATCATAAGCTATCACTTATAGAGGGAATGTAAAAACCGCTACACTTGAACTGAATTACAAAACAGAACAGAGTCACACGTTTAGAAAACACACTATGGCTACTTAACGGGAAAGGTGAGGTGGGGTGAGGCATAAAACAAGGGTTTCAAATTCGCTCAGATACCGTTCCATACACCCAATATGTAATAGACAAGGCCTACTCCTTGCTCAGTGAACTGGACTCAACACCCCCTATTCACCGCACAAGAATATATGTGACTAGTAAGAATCTTAAAACCTATGTATTGATATCTGTCTGGAAGTGAGCCAAGTGGGTGTAAAGCCGCATAAACACAGCCGTGAAAAGCAGCTAAACCCCATTATAAAAATAAATTACTTTTAAAAACCCGTAAAACAAAGACAGTGAAAGAGAGAGAAATTCTTACAAAATTCGTTCAGGGGCTGTGATGCAACCTGGATTGACCATATCTCGACCCAAACCTGGATGAGACATAAGGGTGGACACTCTTGGGGCTGAGAGGTTGGGTGAGGTTGGGTGAGCAAATGCAGACCCTTTAAAGTAATACTGCGTGGTACCCATCCCATGGGTCCCAAATCTCCAGGTTCAAGGGCATCTTGCTACATCGAAAACATGCATGAGAAACCCAGAAGATGGTACACAGTGTGATTTTGAAAGGTTTCTAAAACGCACCCCATTTCTCATCTCCTTGTGCTCGGGTTCGCCTTGCCAGCTACTTTACTAGCAATCTCCCTACTTGGAGAATCAGCACCTTTAAGCTCCTGTTCCCTACAGGTTGCAAATTGTCCTGAGGATGAACGGGAAGAGGGGAAACCAATGAGAGACTAGATCTAGGTGTTGGGACAGGCACAGGTCACTCTATTTTCCCATCAGGAAGAAGAATTAACCACAGGCTCAGCCTGCGGCCCAGAAGCAGAATAGGGCCTGAGGCAATCCCACGCTCTTACGGCCAGCTCCCAAAAAAGCCAGTTGAAAAATGGAGCTCAGGGACACTGCAATTCACAAACCCACAGAGCTATAAATGATAACTCTCATCCACAGATATATTGAGGGAAGGCAACGAAGAGGATTTGAAAGCAAGGCAGAATTGCAGGAAACAGGTTTCAGGAGGTAGATTCGAATCGCCTTTAAAGCACATGAAAAGTCGCAAAACGTCGACAATGATGCCCTTGGCCAAACAGGGCGTATGCGTTTTTACCTGAATATATTCAGGAAAAAACGCATACGCCCTGTTTGGCCAACCAAGCAACCTGGAAAGGCTAATCAGCGCTACAAAGAAGTCTCGCTTCCCATCGGTCAAAAGGGCCATGCTGCAAAAAGTGTCAAAACCAGAAATGCAGGACAGGCCATGGAGAAATGGCAGCCTTGCTACGCTGATGGGCGGGATGTAAATTGCCAACAGCCACTCTGGAGAAGTGTACGGTGTGTCCTGAAACATCGAAAAAACACAGCTCTAGGAGCATAGGGCACGTCCTCTCATGGGCGTATAAATTGGGAAAAATAAAAATCAGCAAGACACAGGCACCCCAAAGTTTAGGGCTGCTCTGTTGACAAGAACCTCCACTTCATGACACCTTAAATATCCCAGGAAAGAGAAAAATGGATAAAGAAGTTGTGGTCCTTATGTACAATGGAATATCACTCAGACATGAAATCAATGTCATAAGGCTAGTAGAAGCAAGATGAGTGGATTTAGGTACGACGATTCTAAGTGAAATAAGTCACACAGAAAAAGACACTTATCATAAGCTATCACTTATAGAGGGAATGTAAAAACCGCTACACTTGAACTGAATTACAAAACAGAACAGAGTCACACGTTTAGAAAACACACTATGGCTGCTTAACGGGAAAGGTGAGGTGGGGTGAGGCATAAAACAAGGGTTTCAAATTCGCTCAGATACCGTTCCATACACCCAATATGTAATAGACAAGACCTACTCCTTGCTCATTGAACAGGACTCAACACCCCGTATTCACCGCACAAGAATATATGTGACTAGTAAGAATCTTAAAACCTATGTATTGATATCTGTCTGGAAGTGAGTCAAGTGGGTGTAAAGCCGCATAAACACAGCCGTGAAAAGCAGCTAAACCCCATTATAAAAATAAATTACTTTTAAAAACCCGTAAACAAAGACAGTGAAAGAGAGAGAAATTCTTACAAAATTCGTTCAGAGGCTGTGATGCAACCTGGATTGACCATATCTAGACCCACACCTGGATGAGACATAAGGGTGGACACTCTTGGGGCTGAGAGGTTGGGTGAGGTTGGGTGAGCAAACTCAGACAATTTAAAGTAATACTGCGTGGTACCCGTCCCATGGGTCCCAAATCTCCAGGTTCAAGGGCATCTTCCTACATCGAAAACATGCATGAGAAACCCAGAAGATGGTACACCATGTGATTTGGAAAGGTTTCTAAAACGCACCCCATTTCTCATCTCCTTGTGCTGGGGTTCGCCATTCCAGCTACTTTACTAGCAATCTCCCTACTTGGAGAATCAGCACCTTTAAGCTCCTGTTCCCTACAGGTTGCAATTTGTCCTGAGGATGAACGGGAAGAGGGGCAACCAATGAGAGACTAGATCTAGGTGTTGGGACAGGCACAGGTCACTCTATTTTCCCATCAGGAAGAAGAATTAAACACAGGCTCAGCCTGCCGCAGGGAACCAGAATAGGGCCTGAGGCAATCCCGTGCTTTTGCGGCCAGCTCCCAAAAAAGACAGTTGAAAAATGGAGCTCAGGGGCACTGCAATTTACAAACCTGCTGAGTTATAAATGATAACTCTCGTCCACAAATATATTGAGGGAAGGCAACGAAGAGGATTTGAAAGCAAGGCAGAATTGCAGGAAACAGGTTTCAGGAGGTAGATTCGAATCGCATTTAAAGCACATGAAAAGTGGCAAACCATCGACAGTGATGCCCTTGGCCAAAAAGGGCGTATGCGTTTTTTCCTGAATATATTCAGGAAAAAACGCATACGCCCTTTTTGGCCAAGCAAGCAACCTGGAAAGGCAAATCAGCGCTACAAAGAAGTCTCGCTTCCCATCGGTCAAAAGGGCCATGCTGCAAAAAGTGTCAAAACCAGTAATGCAGGACAGGCCATGGACAAATGGCAGCCTTGCTACGCTGATGGGCGGGATGTAAATTGCAAACAGCCACTCTGGAGAAGTGTACGGTGTGTCCTGAAACATTGAAAAAACACAGCTTAGGGAGCATAGGGCACGTCCACTCATGGGCGTATAAATTGGGAAAAATAAAAATCAGCAAGACACAGGCACCCCAATGTTTAGGGCAGCTTTGTTGACAAGAACCTCCCCTTCATGACACCTTAAATATCCCAGGAAAGAGAAAAATAGATAAAGAAGTTGTGGTCCTTATGTACAAAGGAATATCACTCAGACATGAAATCAATGTCATAAGGCTAGTAGAAGCAAGATGAGTGGATTTAGGTATGACGATTCTAAGTGAAATAAGTCACACAGAAAAAGACACTTATCATAAGCTATCACTTATAGAGGGAATGTAAAAACCGCTACACTTGAACTGAATTACAAAACAGAACAGAGTCACACGTTTAGAAAACACACTATGGCTGCTTAACGGGAAAGGTGAGGTGGGGTGATGCATAAAAAAAGGGTTCCAATTCGCTCAGATACCGTTCCATACACCCAATATGTAGTAGACAAGACCTACTCCTTGCTCAGTGAACTGGACTCAACACCCCCTATTCACCGCACAAGAATATATCTGACTAGTAAGAATCGTAAAACCTATGTATTGATATCTGTCGGGAAGTGAGCCAAGTGGGTGTAAAGCCGCATAAATACAGCCGTGAAAAGCAGCTAAACCCCATTATAAAAATAAATTACTTTTAAAAACCCGTAAAACAAAGACAGTGAAAGAGAGAGAAATTCTTACAAAATTCGTTCAGGGGCTGTGATGCAACCTGGATTGACCATATTTAGACCCACACCTGGATGAGACATAAGGGTGGACACTCTTGGGGCTGAGAGGTTGGGTGAGGTTGGGTGAGCAAACTCAGACCCTTTAAAGTAATACTGCGTGGTACCCATCCCATGGGTCCCAAATCTCCAGGTTCAAGGGCATCTTGCTACATCGAAAACATGCATGAGAAACCCAGATGATGGTACACCGTGTGATTTTGAAAGGATTCTAAAACGCACCCCATTTCTCATCTCCTTGTGCTAGGGTTCGCCTTTCCAGCTACTTTACTAGCAATCTGCCTACTTGGAGAATCAGCACCTTTAAGCTCCTGTTGCCTACAGGTTGCAATTTGTCCTGAGGATGAACGGGAAGAGGGGCAACCAATGAGAGACTAGATCTAGGTGTTGGGACAGGCACAGGTTACTCTATTTTCCCATCAGGAAGAAGAATTAAACACAGGCTCAGCCTGCTGCAGGGAACCAGAATAGGGCCTGAGGCAATCCCGTTCTTTTGCGGCCAGCTCCCAAAAAAGACAGTTGAAAAATGGAGCTCAGGGGCACTGCAATTTACAAACCTGCTGAGTTATAAATGATAACTCTCGTCCACAAATATATTGAGGGAAGGCAACGAAGAGGATTTGAAAGCAAGGCAGAATTGCAGGAAACAGGTTTCAGGAGGTAGATTCGAATCGCATTTAAAGCACATGAAAAGTGGCAAAACGTCGACAGTGATGCCCTTGGCCAAAAAGGGCGTATGCGTTTTTTCCTGAATATATTCAGGAAAAAACGCATACGCCCTTTTTGGCCAACCAAGCAACCTGGAAAGGCAAATCAGCGCTACAAAGAAGTCTCGCTTCCCATCGGTCAAAAGGGCCATGCTGCAAAAAGTGTCAAAACCAGAAATGCAGGACAGGCCATGGACAAATGGCAGCCTTGCTACGCTGATGGGCGGGATGTAAATTGCCAACAGCCACTCTGGAGAAGTGTACGGTGTGTCCTGAAACATCGAAAAAACACAGCTTAGGGAGCATAGGGCACGTCCATTCATGGGCGTATAAATTGGGAAAACTAAAAATCAGCAAGACACAGGCACCCCAAAGTTTAGGGCTGCTCTGTTGACAAGAACCTCCACTTCATGACACCTTAAATATCCCAGGAAAGAGAAAAATGGATAAAGAAGTTGTGGTCCTTATGTACAATGGAATATCACTCAGACATGAAATCAATGTCATAAGGCTAGTAGAAGCAAGATGAGTGGATTTAGGTACGATGATCCTAAGTGAAATAAGTCACACAGAAAAAGACACTTATCATAAGCTATCACTTATAGATGGAATGTAAAAACCGCTACACTTGACCTGAATTACAAATCAGAACACAGTCACACGTTTAGAAAACACAGTATGGCTGCTGAGCGGGAAAGGTGAGGTGGGGTGATGCATAAAACAAGGGTTTCAAATTCGCTCAGATACCGTTCCATACACCCAATATGTAATAGACAAGACCTACTCCTTGCTCAGTGAACTGGACTCAACACCCCCTATTCACCGCACAAGAATATATGTGACTAGTAAGAATCTTAAAACCTATGTATTGATATCTGTCTGGAAGTGAGTCAAGTGGGTGTAAAGCCGCATAAACACAGCCGTGAAAAGCAGCTAAACCCCATTATAAAAATAAATTACTTTTAAAAACCCGTAAAACAAAGACAGTGAAAGAGAGAGAAATTCTTACACAATTCGTTCAGAGGCTGTGATGCAACCTGGATTGACCATATCTAGACCCACACCTGGATGAGACATAAGGGTGGACACTCTTGGGGCTGAGAGTTTGGGTGAGGTTGGGTGAGCAAATGCAGACCCTTTAAAGTAATACTGCGTGGTACCCATCCCATGGGTCCCAAATCTCCAGGTTCAAGGGCATCTTCCTACATCTAAAACATGCATGAGAAACCCAGAAGATGGTACACCGTGTGATTTTGAAAGGTTTCTAATACGCACCTCATTTCTCATCTCCTTGTGCTCGGGTTCGCCTTTCCAGCTACTTTACTAGCAATCTCCCTACTTGGAGAATCAGCACCTTTAAGCTCCTGTTCCCTACAGGTGGCAATTTGTCCTGAGGATGAACGAGAAGAGGGGAAACCAATGAGAGACTAGATCTAGGTGTTGGGAGAGGCACAGGTCACTCTATTTTCCCATCGGGAAGAAGAATTAACCACAGGCTCAGCCTGCCGGCCAGAAGAAGAATAGGGCCTGAGGCAATCCCGCGCTTTTGCGGCCAGCTCCCAAAAAAGCCAGTTGAAAAATGGAGCTCAGGGACACTGCAATTCACAAACCCGCAGAGCTATAAATGATAACTCTCATCCACAGATATATTGAGGGAAGGCAAGGAAGAGGATTTGAAAGCAAGGCAGAATTGCAGGAAACAGGTTTCAGGAGGTAGATTCGAATCGCCTTTAAAGCACATGAAAAGTCGCAAAACGTCGACAATGATGCCCTTGGCCAAACAGGGCGTATGCGTTTTTACCTGAATATATTCAGGAAAAAACGCATACGCCCTGTTTGGCCAACCAAGCAACCTGGAAAGGCTAATCAGCGCTACAAAGTAGTCTCGCTTCCCATCGGTCAAAAGGGCCATGCTGCAAAAAGTGTCAAAACCAGAAATGCAGGACAGGCCATGGAGAAATGGCAGCCTTGCTACGCTGATGGGCGGGATGTAAATTGCCAACAGCCACTCTGGAGAAGTGTACGGTGTGTCCTGAAACATCGAAAAAACACAGCTCTAGGAGCATAGGGCACGTCCTCTCATGGGCGTATAAATTGGGAAAACTAAAAATCAGCAAGACACAGGCACCCCAAAGTTTAGGGCTGCTCTGTTGACAAGAACCTCCACTTCATGACACCTTAAATATCCCAGGAAAGAGAAAAATGGATAAAGAAGTTGTGGTCCTTATGTACAATGGAATATCACTCAGACATGAAATCAATGTCATAAGGCTAGTAGAAGCAAGATGAGTGGATTTAGGTACGACGATTCTAAGTGAAATAAGTCACACAGAAAAAGACACTTATCATAAGCTATCACTTATAGAGGGAATGTAAAAACCGCTACACTTGAACTGAATTACAAAACAGAACAGAGTCACACGTTTAGAAAACACACTATGGCTGCTTAACGGGAAAGGTGAGGTGGGGTGAGGCATAAAACAAGGGTTTCAAATTCGCTCAGATACCGTTCCATACACCCAATATGTAATAGACAAGACCTACTCCTTGCTCAGTGAACAGGACTCAACACCCCGTATTCACCGCACAAGAATATATGTGACTAGTAAGAATCTTAAAACCTATGTATTGATATCTGTCTGGAAGTGAGTCAAGTGGGTGTAAAGCCGCATAAACACAGCCGTGAAAAGCAGCTAAACCCCATTATAAAAATAAATTACTTTTAAAAACCCGTAAAACAAAGACAGTGAAAGAGAGAGAAATTCTTACACAATTCGTTCAGAGGCTGTGACGCAACCTGGATTGACCATATCTAGACCCACACCTGGATGAGACATAAGGGTGGACACTCTTGGGGCTGAGAGGTTGGGTGAGGTTGGGTGAGCAAACTCAGACCCTTTAAAGTAATACTGCGTGGTACCCGTCCCATGGGTCCCAAATCTCCAGGTTCAAGGGCATCTTCCTACATCGAAAACATGCATGAGAAACCCAGAAGATGGTACACCGTGTGATTTTGAAAGGTTTCTAAAACGCACCCCATTTCTCATCTCCTTGTGCTAGGGTTCACCTTTCCAGCTACTTTACTAGCAATCTCCCTACTTGGAGAATCAGCACCTTTAAGCTCCTGTTCCCTACAGGTTGCAATTTGTCCTGAGGATGAACGGGAAGAGGGGCAACCAATGAGAGACTAGATCTAGGTGTTGGGACAGGCACAGGTCACTCTATTTTCCCATCAGGAAGAAGAATTAAACACAGGCTCAGCCTGCCGCTGGGAACCAGAATAGGGCCTGAGGCAATCCCGTGCTTTTGCGGCCAGCTCCCAAAAAAGACAGTTGAAAAATGGAGCTCAGGGGCACTGCAATTTACAAACCTGCTGAGTTATAAATGATAACTCTCGTCCACAAATATATTGAGGGAAGGCAACGAAGAGGATTTGAAAGCAAGGCAGAATTGCAGGAAACAGATTTCAGGAGGTAGATTCGAATCGCCATTAAAGCACACGAAAAGTGGCAAAACGTCGACAGTGATGCCCTTGGCCAAAAAGGGCGTATGCGTTTTTTCCTGAATATATTCAGGAAAAAACGCATACGCCCTTTTTGGCCAACCAAGCAACATGGAAAGGCAAATAAGCGCTACAAAGAAGTTTCGCTTCCCATCGGTCAAAAGTGCCATGCTGCAAAAAGTGTCAAAACCAGAAATGCAGGACAGGCCATGGAGAAATGGCAGCCTTGCTACGCTGATGGGCGGGATGTAAATTGCCAACAGCCACTCTGGAAAAGTGTACGGTGTGTCCTGAAACATCGAAAAAACACAGCTTAGGGAGCATAGGGCACGTCCACTCATGGGCGTATAAATTGGGAAAACTAAAAATCAGCAAGACACAGGCACCCCAAAGTTTAGGGCTGCTCTGTTGACAAGAACCTCCACTTCATGACACCTTAAATATCCCAGGAAAGAGAAAAATGGATAAAGAAGTTGTGGTCCTTATGTACAATGGAATATCACTCAGACATGAAATCAATGTCATAAGGCTAGTAGAAGCAAGATGAGTGGATTTAGGTACGATGATCCTAAGTGAAATAAGTCACACAGAAAAAGACACTTATCATAAGCTATCACTTATAGAGGGAATGTAAAAACCGCTACACTTGAACTGAATTACAAAACAGAACAGAGTCACACGTTTAGAAAACACACGATGGCTGCTGAGCGGGAAAGGTGAGGTGGGGTGATGCATAAAACAAGGGTTTCAAATTCGCTCAGATACCGTTCCATACACCCAATATGTAATAGACAAGACCTACTCCTTGCTCAGTGAACTGGACTCAACACCCCCTATTCACCGCACAAGAATATATGTGACTAGTAAGAATCTTAAAACCTATGTATTGATATCTGTCTGGAAGTGAGTCAAGTGGGTGTAAAGCCGCATAAACACAGCCGTGAAAAGCAGCTAAACCCCATTATAAAAATAAATTACTTTTAAAAACCCGTAAAACAAAGACAGTGAAAGAGAGAGAAATTCTTACACAATTCGTTCAGAGGCTGTGATGCAACCTGGATTGACATATCTAGACCCACAGCTGGATGAGACATAAGGGTGGACACTCTTGGGGCTGAAAGGTTGGGTGAGGTTGGGTGAGCAAATGCAGACCCTTTAAAGTAATACTGCCTGGTACCCATCCCATGGGTCCCAAATCTCCAGGTTCAAGGGCATCTGCCTACATCGAAAACATGCATGAGAAACCCAGAAGATGGTACACCGTGTGATTTTGAAAGGTTTCTAATACGCACCTCATTTCTCATCTCCTTGTGCTCGGGTTCGCCTTTCCAGCTACTTTACTAGCAATCTCCCTACTTGGAGAATCAGCACCTTTAAGCTCCTGTTCCCTACAGGTTGCAATTTGTCCTGAGGATGAACGGGAAGAGGGGCAACCAATGAGAGACTAGATCTAGGTGTTGGGACAGGCACAGGTCACTCTATTTCCCATCAGGAAGAAGAATTAACCACAGGCTAAGCCTGCCGCCCAGAAGCAGAATAGGGCCTGAGGCAATCCAGCGCTTTTTCGGCCAGCTCCCAAAAAAGCCAGTTGAAAAATGGAGCTCAGGGACACTGCAATTCAGAAACCCGCAGAGTTATGAATGATAACTCTCATCCACAGATATATTGAGGGAAGGCAACGAAGAGGATTTGAAAGCAAGGCAGAATTGCACGAAACAGGTTTCAGGAGGTAGATTCGAATCGCCTTTAAAGCACATGAAAAGTGGCAAAACGTCGACAATGATGCCCTTGTCCAAACAGGGCGTATGCGTTTTTTCCTGAATATATTCAGGAAAAAACGCATACGCCCTGTTTGGCCAACCAAGCAACCTGGAAAGGCTAATCAGCGCTACAAAGAAATCTCGCTTCCCATCGGTCAAAAGGGCCATGCTGCAAAAAGTGTCAAAACCAGAAATGCAGGACAGGCCATGGAGAAATGGCAGCCTTGCTACGCTGATGGGCGGGATGTAAATTGCCAACAGCCACTCTGGAGAAGTGTACGGTGTGTCCTGAAACATCGAAAAAACACAGCTTAGGGAGCATAGGGCACGTCCTCTCATGGGCGTATATATTGGGAAAATTAAAAATCAGCAAGACACAGGCACCCCAAAGTTTAGGGCTGCTCTGTTGACAAGAACCTCCACTTCATGACACCTTAAATATCCCAGGAAAGACAAAAATGGATAAAGAAGTTGTGGTCCTTATGTACAATGGAATATCACTCAGACATGAAATCAATGTCATAAGGCTAGTAGAAGCAAGATGAGAGGATTTAGGTACGATGATCCTAAGTGAAATAAGTCACACAGAAAAAGACACTTATCATAAGCTATCACTTATAGAGGGAATGTAAAAACCGCTACACTTGAACTGAATTACAAAACAGAACAGAGTCACACGTTTAGAAAACACACTATGGCTGCTTAACGGGAAATGTGAGGTGGGGTGATGCATAAAACAAGGGTTTCAAATTCGCTCACATACCGTTCCATACACCCAATATGTAATAGACAAGACCTACTCCTTGCTCAGTGAACTGGACTCAACACCCCCTATTCACCGCACAAGAATATATGTGACTAGTAAGAATCTTAAAACCTATGTATTGATATCTGTCTGGAAGTGAGTCAAGTGGGTGTAAAGCCGCATAAACACAGCCGTGAAAAGCAGCTAAACCCCATTATAAAAATAAATTACTTTTAAAAACCCGTAAAACAAAGACAGTGAAAGAGAGAGAAATTCTTACACAATTCGTTCAGAGGCTGTGATGCAACCTGGATTGACCATATCTAGACCCACAGCTGGATGAGACATAAGGGTGGACACTCTTGGGGCTGAAAGGTTGGGTGAGGTTGGGTGAGCAAACGCAGACCCTTTAAAGTAATACTGCCTGGTACCCATCCCATGGGTCCCAAACCTCCAGGTTGAAGGGCATCTTCCTACATCGAAAACATGCATGAGAAACCCAGAAGATGGTACACCGTGTGATTTTGAAAGGTTTCTAATACGCACCTCATTTCTCATCTCCTTGTGCTCGGGTTCGCCTTTCCAGCTACTTTACTAGCAATCTCCCTACTTGGAGAATCAGCACCTTTAAGCTCCTGTCCCCTACAGGATGCAATTTGTCCTGAGGATGAACGGGAAGAGGGGCAACCAATGAGAGACTAGATCTATGTGTTGGGACAGGCACAGGTCACTCTATTTTCCCATCAGGAAGAAGAATTAACCACAGGCTCAGCCTGCCGCCCAGAAGCAGAATAGGGCCTGAGGCAATCCCGCGCTTTTGCGGCCAGCTCCCAAAAAAGCCAGTTGAAAAATGGAGATCAGGGACACTGCAATTCACAAACCCGCAGAGCTATAAATGATAACTCTCATCCACAGATATATTGAGGGAAGGCAACGAAGAGGATTTGAAAGCAAGGCAGAATTTCAGGAAACAGGTTTCAGGAGGTAGATTCGAATCGCCTTTAAAGCATATGAAAAGTGGCAAAACGTCGACAATGATGCCCTTGGCCAAACAGGGCGTATGCGTTTTTTCCTGAATATATTCAGGAAAAAACGCATACGCCCTGTTTGGCCAACCAAGCAACCTGGAAAGGCTAATCAGCGCTACAAAGAAGTCTCGCCTCCCATCGGTCAAAAGTGCCATGCTGCAAAAAGTGTCCAAACCAGAAATGCAGGACAGGCCATGGAGAAATGGCAGCCTTGCTACGCTGATGGGCGGGATGTAAATTGCCAACAGCCACTCTGGAAAAGTGTACGGTGTGTCCTGAAACATCGAAAAAACACAGCGTAGGGAGCATAGGGCACGTCCACTCATGGGCGTATAAATTGGGAAAACTAAAAATCAGCAAGACACAGGCACCCCAAAGTTTAGGGCTGCTCTGTTGACAAGAACCTCCACTTCATGACACCTTAAATATCCCAGGAAAGAGAAAAATGGATAAAGAAGTTGTGGTCCTTATGTACAATGGAATATCACTCAGACATGAAATCAATGTCATAAGGCTAGTAGAAGCAAGATGAGTGGATTTAGGTACGATGATCCTAAGTGAAATAAGTCACACAGAAAAAGACACTTATCATAAGCTATCACTTATAGAGGGAATGTAAAAACCGCTACACTTGAACTGAATTACAAAACAGAACAGAGTCACACGTTTAGAAAACACACTATGGCTGCTTAACGGGAAAGGTGAGGTGGGGTGATGCATAAAACAAGGGTTTCAAATTCGCTCAGATACCGTTCCATACACCCAATATGTAATAGACAAGACCTACTCCTTGCTCAGTGAACTGGACTCAACACCCCCTATTCACCGCACAAGAATATATGTGACTAGTAAGAATCTTAAAACCTATGTATTGATATCTGTCTGGAAGTGAGTCAAGTGGGTGTAAAGCCGCATAAACACAGCCGTGAAAAGCAGCTAAACCCCATTATAAAAATAAATTACTTTTAAAAACCCGTAAAACAAAGACAGTGAAAGAGAGAGAAATTCTTACAAAATTCGTTCAGAGGCTGTGATGCAACCTGGATTGACCATATCTAGACCCACAGCTGGATGAGACATAAGGGTGGACACTCTTGGGGCTGAAAGGTTGGGTGAGGTTGGGTGAGCAAACGCAGACCCTTTAAAGTAATACTGCCTTGTACCCATCCCATGGGTCCCAAATCTCCAGGTTCAAGGGCATCTTCCTACATCGAAAACATGCATGGTGAAACCCAGAAGATGGTACACCGTGTGATTTTGAAAGGTTTCTAATACGCACCTCATTTCTCATCACCTTGTGCTCGGGTTCGCCTTTCCAGCTACTTTACTAGCAACCTCCCTACTTGGAGAATCAGCACCTTTAAGCTCCTGTTCCCTACAGGTTGCAATTTGTCCTGAGGATGAACGGGAAGAGGGGCAACCAATGAGAGACTAGATCTAGGTGTTGGGACAGGCACATGTCACTCTATTTCCCATCAGGAAGAAGAATTAACCACAGGCTAAGCCTGCCGCCCAGAAGCAGAATAGGGCCTGAGGCAATCTCGCGCTTTTGCGGCCAGCTCCCAAAAAAGCCAGTTGAAAAATGGAGCTCAGGGACACTGCAATTCAGAAACCCGCAGAGTTATGAATGATAACTCTCATCCACAGATATATTGAGGGAAGGCAACGAAGAGGATTTAAAAGCAAGGCAGAATTGCAGGAAACAGATTTCAGGAGGTAGATTCGAATCGCCTTTAAAGCACATGAAAAGCGGCAAAACGTCGACAATGATGCCCTTGGCCAAAAAGGGCGTATGCGTTTTTTCCTGAATATATTCAGGAAAAAACGCATACGCCCTTTTTGGCCAACCAAGCAACCTGGAAAGGCAAATCAGTGCTACAAAGAAGTCTCGCTTCCCATCGGTCAAAAGTGCCATGCTGCAAAAAGTGTCCAAACCAGAAATGCAGGACAGGCCATGGAGAAATGGCAGCCTTGCTACGCTGATGGGCGGGATGTAAATTGCCAACAGCCACTCTGGAAAAGTGTACGGTGTGTCCTGAAACATCGAAAAAACACAGCTTAGGGAGCATAGGGCACGTCCACTCATGGGCGTATAAATTGGGAAAACTAAAAATCAGCAAGACACAGGCACCCCAAAGTTTAGGGCTGCTCTGTTGACAAGAACCTCCACTTCATGACACCTTAAATATCCCAGGAAAGAGAAAAATGGATAAAGAAGTTGTGGTCCTTATGTACAATGGAATATCACTCAGACATGAAATCAATGTCATAAGGCTAGTAGAAGCAAGATGAGTGGATTTAGGTACGATGATCCTAAGTGAAATAAGTCACACAGAAAAAGACACTTATCATAAGCTATCACTTATAGAGGGAATGTAAAAACCGCTACACTTGAACTGAATTACAAAACAGAACAGAGTCACACGTTTAGAAAACACACGATGGCTGCTGAGCGGGAAAGGTGAGGTGGGGTAATGCATAAAACAAGGGTTTCAAATTCGCTCAGATACCGTTCCATACACCCAATATGTAATAGACAAGACCTACTCCTTGCTCAGTGAACTGGACTCAACACCCCCTATTCACCGCACAAGAATATATGTGACTAGTAAGAATCTTAAAACCTATGTATTGATATCTGTCTGGAAGTGAGTCAAGTGGGTGTAAAGCCGCATAAACACAGCCGTGAAAAGCAGCTAAACCCCATTATAAAAATAAATTACTTTTAAAAACCCGTAAAACAAAGACAGTGAAAGAGAGAGAAATTCTTACACAATTCGTTCAGAGGCTGTGATGCAACCTGGATTGACATATCTAGACCCACAGCTGGATGAGACATAAGGGTGGACACTCTTGGGGCTGAAAGGTTGGGTGAGGTTGGGTGAGCAAACGCAGAACCTTTAAAGTAATACTGCCTGGTACCCATCCCTTGGGTCCCAAATCTCCAGGTTCAAGGGCATCTTCCTACATCGAAAACATGCATGAGAAACCCAGAAGATGGTACACCGTGTGTTTTTGAAAGGTTTCTAATACGCACCTCATTTCTCATCTCCTTGTGCTCGGGTTCGCCTTTCCAGCTACTTTACTAGCAATCTCCCTACTTGGAGAATCAGCACCTTTAAGCTCCTGTTCCCTACAGGTTGCAATTTGTCCTGAGGATGAACGGGAAGAGGGGCAACCAATGAGAGACTAGATCTAGGTGTTGGGACAGGCACAGGTCACTCTATTTCCCATCAGGAAGAAGAATTAACCACAGGCTAAGCCTGCCGCCCAGAAGCAGAATAGGGCCTGAGGCAATCCCGCGCTTTTGCGGCCAGCTCCCAAAAAAGCCAGTTGAAAAATGGAGCTCAGGGACACTGCAATTCAGAAACCCGCAGAGTTATGAATGATAACTCTCATCCACAGATATATTGAGGGAAGGCAACGAAGAGGATTTGAAAGCAAGGCAGAATTGCAGGAAACAGATTTCAGGAGGTAGATTCGAATCTCCTTTAAAGCACATGAAAAGCGGCAAAACGTCGACAATGATGCCCTTGGCCAAAAAGGGCGTATGCGTTTTTTCCTGAATATATTCAGGAAAAAACGCATACGCCCTTTTTGGCCAACCAAGCAACCTGGAAAGGCAAATCAGTGCTACAAAGAAGTCTCGCTTCCCATCGGTCAAAAGTGCCATGCTGCAAAAAGTTTCAAAACCAGAAATACAGGACAGGCCATGGAGAAATGGCAGCCTTGCTACGCTGATGGGCGGGATGTAAATTGCCAACAGCCACTCTGGAAAAGTGTACGGTGTGTCCTGAAACATCGAAAAAACACAGCTTAGGGAGCATAGGGCACGTCCACTCATGGGCGTATAAATTGGGAAAACTAAAAATCAGCAAGACACAGGCACCCCAAAGTTTAGGGCTGCTCTGTTGACAAGAACCTCCACTTCATGACACCTTAAATATCCCAGGAAAGAGAAAAATGGATAAAGAAGTTGTGGTCCTTATGTACAATGGAATATCACTCAGACATGAAATCAATGTCATAAGGCTAGTAGAGGCAAGATGAGTGGATTTAGGTACGATGATCCTAAGTGAAATAAGTCACACAGAAAAAGACACTTATCATAAGCTATCACTTATAGAGGGAATGTAAAAACCGCTACACTTGAACTGAATTACAAAACAGAACAGAGTCACACGTTTAGAAAACACACTTGGGCTGCTTAACGGGAAAGGTGAGGTGGGGTGATGCATAAAACAAGGGTTTCAAATTCGCTCAGATACCGTTCCATACACCCAATATGTAATAGACAAGACCTACTCCTTGCTCAGTGAACTGGACTCAACACCCCCTATTCACCGCACAAGAATATATGTGACTAGTAAGAATCTTAAAACCTATGTATTGATATCTGTCTGGAAGTGAGTCAATTGGGTGTAAAGCCGCATAAACACAGCCGTGAAAAGCAGCTAAACCCCATTATAAAAATAAATTACTTTTAAAAACCCGTAAAACAAAGACAGTGAAAGAGAGAGAAATTCTTACAAAATTCGTTCAGAGGCTGTGATGCAACCTGGATTAACCATATCTAGACCCACAGCTGGATGAGACATAAGGGTGGACACTCTTGGGGCTGAAAGGTTGGGTGAGGTTGGGTGAGCAAACGCAGACCCTTTAAAGAAATACTGCCTGGTACCCATCCCATGGGTCCCAAATCTCCAGGTTCAAGGGCATCTTCCTATATGGAAAACATGCATGAGAAACCCAGAAGATGGTACACCGTGTGATTTTGAAAGGTTTCTAATACGCACCTCATTTCTCATCTCCTTGTCCTCGGGTTCGCCTTTCCAGCTACTTTACTAGCAATCTCCCTACTTGGAGAATCAGCACCTTTAAGCTCCTGTCCCCTACAGGATGCAATTTGTCCTGAGGATGAACGGGAAGAGGGGCAACCAATGAGAGACTAGATCTATGTGTTGGGACAGGCACAGGTCACTCTATTTTCCCATCAGGAAGAAGAATTAGCCACAGGCTCAGCCTGCCGCCCAGAAGCAGAATAGGGCCTGAGGCAATCCCGCGCTTTTACGGCCAGCTCCCAAAAAAGCCAGTTGAAAAATGGAGCTCAGGGACACTGCAATTCACAAACCCGCAGAGCTATAAATGATAACTCTCATCCACAGATATATTGAGGGAAGGCAACGAAGAGGATTTGAAAGCAAGGCAGAATTTCAGGAAACAGGTTTCAGGAGGTAGATTCGAATCGCCTTTAAAGCATATGAAAAGTGGCAAAACGTCGACAATGATGCCCTTGGCCAAACAGGGCGTATGCGTTTTTTCCTGAATATATTCAGGAAAAAACGCATACTCCCTGTTTGGCCAACCAAGCAACCTGGAAAGGCTAATCAGCGCTACAAAGAAGTCTAGCTTCCCATCGGTCAAAAGTGCCATGCTGCAAAAAGTGTCCAAACCAGAAATGCAGGACAGGCCATGGAGAAATGGCAGCCTTGCTACGCTGATGGGCGGGATGTAAATTGCCAACAGCCACTCTGGAAAAGTGTACGGTGTGTCCTGAAACATCGAAAAAACACAGCTTAGGGAGCATAGGGCACGTCCACTCATGGGCGTATAAATTGGGAAAACTAAAAATCAGCAAGGCACAGGCACCCCAAAGTTTAGGGCTGCTCTGTTGACAAGAACCTCCACTTCATGACACCTTAAATATCCCAGGAAAGAGAAAAATGGAAAAAGAAGTTGTGGTCCTTATGTACAATGGAATATCACTCAGACATGAAATCAATGTCATAAGGCTAGTAGAAGCAAGATGAGTGGATTTAGGTACGATGATCCTAAGTGAAATAAGTCACACAGAAAAAGACACTTATCATAAGCTATCACTTATAGAGGGAATGTAAAAACCGCTACACTTGAACTGAATTACAAAACAGAACAGAGTCACACGTTTAGAAAACACACGATGGCTGCTGAGCGGGAAAGGTGAGGTGGGGTGATGCATAAAACAAGGGTTTCAAATTCGCTCAGATACCGTTCCATACACCCAATATGTAATAGACAAGACCTACTCCTTGCTCAGTGAACTGGACTCAACACCCCCTATTCACCGCACAAGAATATATGTGACTAGTAAGAATCTTAAAACCTATGTATTGATATCTGTCTGGAAGTGAGTCAAGTGGGTGTAAAGCCGCATAAACACAGCCGTGAAAAGCAGCTAAACCCCATTATAAAAATAAATTACTTTTAAAAACCCGTAAAACAAAGACAGTGAAAGAGAGAGAAATTCTTACACAATTCGTTCAGAGGCTGTGATGCAACCTGGATTGACCATATCTAGACCCACAGCTGGATGAGACATAAGGGTGGACACTCTTGGGGCTGAAAGGTTGGGTGAGGTTGGGTGAGCAAACGCAGACCCTTTAAAGTAATACTGCCTGGTACCCATCCCATGGGTCCCAAACCTCCAGGTTGAAGGGCATCTTCCTACATCGAAAACATGCATGAGAAACCCAGAAGATGGTACACCGTGTGATTTTGAAAGGTTTCTAATACACACCTCATTTCTCATCTCCTTGTGCTCGGGTTCGCCTTTCCAGCTACTTTACTAGCAATCTCCCTACTTGGAGAATCAGCACCTTTAAGCTCCTGTCCCCTACAGGATGCAATTTGTCCTGAGGATGAACGGGAAGAGGGGCAACCAATGAGAGACTAGATCTATGTGTTGGGACAGGCACAGGTCACTCTATTTTCCCATCAGGAAGAAGAATTAACCACAGGCTCAGCCTGCCGCCCAGAAGCAGAATAGGGCCTGAGGCAATCCCGCGCTTTTGCGGCCAGCTCCCAAAAAAGCCAGTTGAAAAATGGAGCTCAGGGACACTGCAATTCACAAACCCGCAGAGCTATAACTGATAACTCTCATCCACAGATATATTGAGGGAAGGCAACGAAGAGGATTTGAAAGCAAGGCAGAATTTCAGGAAACAGGTTTCAGGAGGTAGATTCGAATCGCCTTTAAAGCATATGAAAAGTGGCAAAACGTCGACAATGATGCCCTTGGCCAAACAGGGCGTATGCGTTTTTTCCTGAATATATTCAGGAAAAAACGCATACGCCCTGTTTGGCCAACCAAGCAACCTGGAAAGGCAAATCAGTGCTACAAAGAAGTCTCGCTTCCCATCGGTCAAAAGTGCCATGCTGCAAAAAGTGTCAAAACCAGAAATGCAGGACAGGCCATGGAGAAATGGCAGCCTTGCTACGTTGATGGGCGGGATGTAAATTGCCAACAGCCACTCTGGAAAAGTGTATGGTGTGTCCTGAAACATCGAAAAAACACAGCTTAGGGAGCATAGGGCACATCCTCTCATGGGCGTATAAATTGGGAAAACTAAAAATCAGCAAGACACAGGCACCCCAAAGTTTAGGGCTGCTCTGTTGACAAGAACCTCCACTTCATGACACCTTAAATATCCCAGGAAAGAGAAAAATGGATAAAGAAGTTGTGGTCCTTATGTACAATGGAATATCACTCAGACATGAAATCAATGTCATAAGGCTAGTAGAAGCAAGATGAGTGGATTTAGGTACGATGATCCTAAGTGAAATAAGTCACACAGAAAAAGACACTTATCATAAGCTATCACTTATAGAGGGAATGTAAAAACCGCTACACTTGAACTGAATTACAAAACAGAACAGAGTCACACGTTTAGAAAACACACGATGGCTGCTGAGCGGGAAAGGTGAGGTGGGGTGATGCATAAAACAAGGGTTTCAAATTCGCTCAGATACCGTTCCATACACCCAATATGTAATAGACAAGACCTACTCCTTGCTCAGTGAACTGGACTCAACACCCCCTATTCACCGCACAAGAATATATGTGACTAGTAAGAATCTTAAAACCTATGTATTGATATCTGTCTGGAAGTGAGTCAATTGGGTGTAAAGCCGCATAAACACAGCCGTGAAAAGCAGCTAAACCCCATTATAAAAATAAATTACTTTTAAAAACCCGTAAAACAAAGACAGTGAAAGAGAGAGAAATTTTTACAAAATTCGTTCAGAGGCTGTGATGCAACCTGGATTAACCATATCTAGACCCACAGCTGGATGAGACATAAGGGTGGACACTCTTGGGGCTGAAAGGTTGGGTGAGGTTGGGTGAGCAAACGCAGACCCTTTAAAGTAATACTGCCTGGTACCCATCCCATGGGTCCCAAATCTCCAGGTTCAAGGGCATCTTCCTATATGGAAAACATGCATGAGAAACCCAGAAGATGGTACACCGTGTGATTTTGAAAGGTTTCTAATACGCACCTCATTTCTCATCTCCTTGTCCTCGGGTTCGCCTTTCCAGCTACTTTACTAGCAATCTCCCTACTTGGAGAATCAGCACCTTTAAGCTCCTGTCCCCTACAGGATGCAATTTGTCCTGAGGATGAACGGGAAGAGGGGCAACCAATGAGAGACTAGATCTATGTGTTGGGACAGGCACAGGTCACTCTATTTTCCCATCAGGAAGAAGAATTAGCCACAGGCTCAGCCTGCCGCCCAGAAGCAGAATAGGGCCTGAGGCAATCCCGCGCTTTTACGGCCAGCTCCCAAAAAAGCCAGTTGAAAAATGGAGCTCAGGGACACTGCAATTCACAAACCCGCAGAGCTATAAATGATAACTCTCATCCACAGATATATTGAGGGAAGGCAACGAAGAGGATTTGAAAGCAAGGCAGAATTTCAGGAAACAGGTTTCAGGAGGTAGATTCGAATCGCCTTTAAAGCATATGAAAAGTGGCAAAACGTCGACAATGATGCCCTTGGCCAAACAGGGCGTATGCGTTTTTACCTGAATATATTCAGGAAAAAACGCATACTCCCTGTTTGGCCAACCAAGCAACCTGGAAAGGCTAATCAGCGCTACAAAGAAGTCTCGCTTCCCATCGGTCAAAAGTGCCATGCTGCAAAAAGTGTCCAAACCAGAAATGCAGGACAGGCCATGGAGAAATGGCAGCCTTGCTACGCTGATGGGCGGGATGTAAATTGCCAACAGCCACTCTGGAAAAGTGTACGGTGTGTCCTGAAACATCGAAAAAACACAGCTTAGGGAGCATAGGGCACGTCCACTCATGGGCGTATAAATTGGGAAAACTAAAAATCAGCAAGGCACAGGCACCCCAAAGTTTAGGGCTGCTCTGTTGACAAGAACCTCCACTTCATGACACCTTAAATATCCCAGGAAAGAGAAAAATGGAAAAAGAAGTTGTGGTCCTTATGTACAATGGAATATCACTCAGACATGAAATCAATGTCATAAGGCTAGTAGAAGCAAGATGAGTGGATTTAGGTACGATGATCCTAAGTGAAATAAGTCACACAGAAAAAGACACTTATCATAAGCTATCACTTATAGAGGGAATGTAAAAACCGCTACACTTGAACTGAATTACAAAACAGAACAGAGTCACACGTTTAGAAAACACACGATGGCTGCTGAGCGGGAAAGGTGAGGTGGGGTGATGCATAAAACAAGGGTTTCAAATTCGCTCAGATACCGTTCCATACACCCAATATGTAATAGACAAGACCTACTCCTTGCTCAGTGAACTGGACTCAACACCCCCTATTCACCGCACAAGAATATATGTGACTAGTAAGAATCTTAAAACCTATGTATTGATATCTGTCTGGAAGTGAGTCAAGTGGGTGTAAAGCCGCATAAACACAGCCGTGAAAAGCAGCTAAACCCCATTATAAAAATAAATTACTTTTAAAAACCCGTAAAACAAAGACAGTGAAAGAGAGAGAAATTCTTACACAATTCGTTCAGAGGCTGTGATGCAACCTGGATTGACCATATCTAGACCCACAGCTGGATGAGACATAAGGGTGGACACTCTTGGGGCTGAAAGGTTGGGTGAGGTTGGGTGAGCAAACGCAGACCCTTTAAAGTAATACTGCCTGGTACCCATCCCATGGGTCCCAAACCTCCAGGTTGAAGGGCATCTTCCTACATCGAAAACATGCATGAGAAACCCAGAAGATGGTACACCGTGTGATTTTGAAAGGTTTCTAATACACACCTCATTTCTCATCTCCTTGTGCTCGGGTTCGCCTTTCCAGCTACTTTACTAGCAATCTCCCTACTTGGAGAATCAGCACCTTTAAGCTCCTGTCCCCTACAGGATGCAATTTGTCCTGAGGATGAACGGGAAGAGGGGCAACCAATGAGAGACTAGATCTATGTGTTGGGACAGGCACAGGTCACTCTATTTTCCCATCAGGAAGAAGAATTAACCACAGGCTCAGCCTGCCGCCCAGAAGCAGAATAGGGCCTGAGGCAATCCCGCGCTTTTGCGGCCAGCTCCCAAAAAAGCCAGTTGAAAAATGGAGCTCAGGGACACTGCAATTCACAAACCCGCAGAGCTATAACTGATAACTCTCATCCACAGATATATTGAGGGAAGGCAACGAAGAGGATTTGAAAGCAAGGCAGAATTTCAGGAAACAGGTTTCAGGAGGTAGATTCGAATCGCCTTTAAAGCATATGAAAAGTGGCAAAACGTCGACAATGATGCCCTTGGCCAAACAGGGCGTATGCGTTTTTTCCTGAATATATTCAGGAAAAAACGCATACGCCCTGTTTGGCTAACCAAGCAACCTGGAAAGGCAAATCAGTGCTACAAAGAAGTCTCGCTTCCCATCGGTCAAAAGTGCCATGCTGCAAAAAGTGTCAAAACCAGAAATGCAGGACAGGCCATGGAGAAATGGCAGCCTTGCTACGTTGATGGGCGGGATGTAAATTGCCAACAGCCACTCTGGAAAAGTGTATGGTGTGTCCTGAAACATCGAAAAAACACAGCTTAGGGAGCATAGGGCACATCCTCTCATGGGCGTATAAATTGGGAAAACTAAAAATCAGCAAGACACAGGCACCCCAAAGTTTAGGGCTGCTCTGTTGACAAGAACCTCCACTTCATGACACCTTAAATATCCCAGGAAAGAGAAAAATGGATAAAGAAGTTGTGGTCCTTATGTACAATGGAATATCACTCAGACATGAAATCAATGTCATAAGGCTAGTAGAAGCAAGATGAGTGGATTTAGGTACGATGATCCTAAGTGAAATAAGTCACACAGAAAAAGACACTTATCATAAGCTATCACTTATAGAGGGAATGTAAAAACCGCTACACTTGAACTGAATTACAAAACAGAACAGAGTCACACGTTTAGAAAACACACGATGGCTGCTGAGCGGGAAAGGTGAGGTGGGGTGATGCATAAAACAAGGGTTTCAAATTCGCTCAGATACCGTTCCATACACCCAATATGTAATAGACAAGACCTACTCCTTGCTCAGTGAACTGGACTCAACACCCCCTATTCACCGCACAAGAATATATGTGACTAGTAAGAATCTTAAAACCTATTTATTGATATCTGTCTGGAAGTGAGTCAAGTGGGTGTAAAGCCGCATAAACACAGCCGTGAAAAGCAGCTAAACCCCATTATAAAAATAAATTACTTTTAAAAACCCGTAAAACAAAGACAGTGAAAGAGAGAGAAATTCTTACACAATTCGTTCAGAGGCTGTGATGCAACCTGGATTGACATATCTAGACCCATAGCTGGATGAGACATAAGGGTGGACACTCTTGGGGCTGAAAGGTTGGGTGAGGTTGGGTGAGCAAACGCAGACCCTTTAAAGTAATACTGCCTGGTACCCATCCCATGGGTCCCAAATCTCCAGGTTCAAGGGCATCTGCCTACATCGAAAACATGCATGAGAAACCCAGAAGATGGTACACCGTGTGATTTTGAAAGGTTTCTAATACGCACCTCATTTCTCATCTCCTTGTGCTCGGGTTCGCCTTTCCAGCTACTTTACTAGCAATCTCCCTACTTGGAGAATCAGCACCTTTAAGCTCCTGTTCCCTACAGGTTGCAATTTGTCCTGAGGATGAACGGGAAGAGGGGCAACCAATGAGAGACTAGATCTAGGTGTTGGGACAGGCACAGGTCACTCTATTTCCCATCAGGAAGAAGAATTAACCACAGGCTAAGCCTGCCGCCCAGAAGCAGAATAGGGCCTGAGGCAATCCCGCGCTTTTGCGGCCAGCTCCCAAAAAAGCCAGTTGAAAAATGGAGCTCAGGGACACTGCAATTCACAAACCCGCAGAGCTATAACTGATAACTCTCATCCACAGATATATTGAGGGAAGGCAACGAAGAGGATTTGAAAGCAAGGCAGAATTTCAGGAAACAGGTTTCAGGAGGTAGATTCGAATCGCCTTTAAAGCATATGAAAAGTGGCAAAACGTCGACAATGATGCCCTTGGCCAAACAGGGCGTATGCGTTTTTTCCTGAATATATTCAGGAAAAAACGCATACGCCCTGTTTGGCCAACCAAGCAACCTGGAAAGGCTAATCAGCGCTACAAAGAAGTCTCGCTTCCCATCGGTCAAAAGTGCCATGCTGCAAAAAGTGTCCAAACCAGAAATGCAGGACAGGCCATGGAGAAATGGCAGCCTTGCTACGCTGATGGGCGGGATGTAAATTGCCAACAGCCACTCTGGAAAAGTGTACGGTGTGTCCTGAAACATCGAAAACACACAGCTTAGGGAGCATAGGGCACGTCCACTCATGGGCGTATAAATTGGGAAAACTAAAAATCAGCAAGACACAGGCACCCCAAAGTTTAGGGCTGCTCTGTTGACAAGAACCTCCACTTCATGACACCTTAAATATCCCAGGAAAGAGAAAAATGGATAAAGAAGTTGTGGTCCTTATGTACAATGGAATATCACTCAGACATGAAATCAATGTCATAAGGCTAGTAGAGGCAAGATGAGTGGATTTAGGTACGATGATCCTAAGTGAAATAAGTCACACAGAAAAAGACACTTATCATAAGCTATCACTTATAGAGGGAATGTAAAAACCGCTACACTTGAACTGAATTACAAAACAGAACAGAGTCACACGTTTAGAAAACACACTATGGCTGCTTAACGGGAAAGGTGAGGTGGGGTGATGCATAAAACAAGGGTTTCAAATTCGCTCAGATACCGTTCCATACACCCAATATGTAATAGACAAGACCTACTCCTTGCTCAGTGAACTGGACTCAACACCCCCTATTCACCGCACAAGAATATATGTGACTAGTAAGAATCTTAAAACCTATGTATTGATATCTGTCTGGAAGTGAGTCAAGTGGGTGTAAAGCCGCATAAACACAGCCGTGAAAAGCAGCTAAACCCCATTATAAAAATAAATTACTTTTAAAAACCCGTAAAACAAAGACAGTGAAAGAGAGAGAAATTCTTACAAAATTCGTTCAGAGGCTGTGATGCAACCTGGATTGACCATATCTAGACCCACAGCTGGATGAGACATAAGGGTGGACACTCTTGGGGCTGAAAGGTTGGGTGAGGTTGGGTGAGCAAACGCAGACCCTTTAAAGTAATACTGCCTTGTACCCATCCCATGGGTCCCAAATCTCCAGGTTCAAGGGCATCTTCCTACATCGAAAACATGCATGAGAAACCCAGAAGATGGTACACCGTGTGATTTTGAAAGGTTTCTAATACGCACCTCATTTCTCATCTCCTTGTGCTCGGGTTCGCCTTTCCAGCTACTTTACTAGCAACCTCCCTACTTGGAGAATCAGCACCTTTAAGCTCCTGTTCCCTACAGGTTGCAATTTGTCCTGAGGATGAACGGGAAGAGGGGCAACCAATGAGAGACTAGATCTAGGTGTTGGGACAGGCACAGGTCACTCTATTTCCCATCAGGAAGAAGAATTAACCACAGGCTAAGCCTGCCGCCCAGAAGCAGAATAGGGCCTGAGGCAATCCCGCGCTTTTGCGGCCAGCTCCCAAAAAAGCCAGTTGAAAAATGGAGCTCAGGGTCACTGCAATTCAGAAACCCGCAGAGTTATGAATGATAACTCTCATCCACAGATATATTGAGGGAAGGCAACGAAGAGGATTTGAAAGCAAGGCAGAATTGCAGGAAACAGATTTCAGGAGGTAGATTCGAATCGCCTTTAAAGCACATGAAAAGCGGCAAAACGTCGACAATGATGCCCTTGGCCAAAAAGGGCGTATGCGTTTTTTCCTGAATATATTCAGGAAAAAACGCATACGCCCTTTTTGGCCAACCAAGCAACCTGGAAAGGCAAATCAGTGCTACAAAGAAGTCTCGCTTCCCATCGGTCAAAAGTGCCATGCTGCAAAAAGTGTCAAAACCAGAAATACAGGACAGGCCATGGAGAAATGGCAGCCTTGCTACGCTGATGGGCGGGATGTAAATTGCCAACAGCCACTCTGGAAAAGTGTACGGTGTGTCCTGAAACATCGAAAAAACACAGCTTAGGGAGCATAGGGCACGTCCACTCATGGGCGTATTAATTGGGAAAACTAAAAATCAGCAAGACACAGGCACCCCAAAGTTTAGGGCTGCTCTGTTGACAAGAACCTCCACTTCATGACACCTTAAATATCCCAGGAAAGAGAAAAATGGATAAAGAAGTTGTGGTCCTTATGTACAATGGAATATCACTCAGACATGAAATCAATGTCATAAGGCTAGTAGAGGCAAGATGAGTGGATTTAGGTACGATGATCCTAAGTGAAATAAGTCACACAGAAAAAGACACTTATCATAAGCTATCACTTATAGAGGGAATGTAAAAACCGCTACACTTGAACTGAATTACAAAACAGAACAGAGTCACACGTTTAGAAAACACACGATGGCTGCTGAGCGGGAAAGGTGAGGTGGGGTGATGCATAAAACAAGGGTTTCAAATTCGCTCAGATACCGTTCCATACACCCAATATGTAATAGACAAGACCTACTCCTTGCTCAGTGAACTGGACTCAACACCCCCTATTCACCGCACAAGAATATATGTGACTAGTAAGAATCTTAAAACCTATTTATTGATATATGTCTGGAAGTGAGTCAAGTGGGTGTAAAGCCGCATAAACACAGCCGTGAAAAGCAGCTAAACCCCATTATAAAAATAAATTACTTTTAAAAACCCGTAAAACAAAGACAGTGAAAGAGAGAGAAATTCTTACACAATTCGTTCAGAGGCTGTGATGCAACCTGGATTGACATATCTAGACCCACAGCTGGATGAGACATAAGGGTGGACACTCTTGGGGCTGAAAGGTTGGGTGAGGTTGGGTGAGCAAACGCAGACCCTTTAAAGTAATACTGCCTGGTACCCATCCCATGGGTCCCAAATCTCCAGGTTCAAGGGCATCTGCCTACATCGAAAACATGCATGAGAAACCCAGAAGATGGTACACCGTGTGATTTTGAAAGGTTTCTAATACGCACCTCATTTCTCATCTCCTTGTGCTCGGGTTCGCCTTTCCAGCTACTTTACTAGCAATCTCCCTACTTGGAGAATCAGCACCTTTAAGCTCCTGTTCCCTACAGGTTGCAATTTGTCCTGAGGATGAACGGGAAGAGGGGCAACCAATGAGAGACTAGATCTAGGTGTTGGGACAGGCACAGGTCACTCTATTTCCCATCAGGAAGAAGAATTAACCACAGGCTAAGCCTGCCGCCCAGAAGCAGAATAGGGCCTGAGGCAATCCCGCGCTTTTGCGGCCAGCTCCCAAAAAAGCCAGTTGAAAAATGGAGCTCAGGGACACTGCAATTCAGAAACCCGCAGAGTTATGAATGATAACTCTCATCCACAGTTATATTGAGGGAAGGCAACGAAGAGGATTTGAAAGCAAGGCAGAATTGCAGGAAACAGATTTCAGGAGGTAGATTCGAATCGCCTTTAAAGCACATGAAAAGCGGCAAAACGTCGACAATGATGCCCTTGGCCAAAAAGGGCGTATGCGTTTTTTCCTGAATATATTCAGGAAATAACGCATACGCCCTTTTTGGCCAACCAAGCAACCTGGAAAGGCAAATCAGTGCTACAAAGAAGTCTCGCTTCCCATCGGTCAAAAGTGCCATGCTGCAAAAAGTGTCAAAACCAGAAATGCAGGACAGGCCATGGAGAAATGGCAGCCTTGCTACGTTGATGGGCGGGATGTAAATTGCCAACAGCCACTCTGGAAAAGTGTATGGTGTGTCCTGAAACATCGAAAAAACACAGCTTAGGGAGCATAGGGCACGTCCTCTCATGGGCGTATAAATTGGGAAAACTAAAAATCAGCAAGACACAGGCACCCCAAAGTTTAGGGCTGCTCTGTTGACAAGAACCTCCACTTCATGACACCTTAAATATCCCAGGAAAGAGAAAAATGGATAAAGAAGTTGTGGTCCTTATGTACAATGGAATATCACTCAGACATGAAATCAATGTCATAAGGCTAGTAGAAGCAAGATGAGTGGATTTAGGTACGATGATCCTAAGTGAAATAAGTCACACAGAAAAAGACACTTATCATAAGCTATCACTTATAGAAGGAATGTAAAAACCGCTACACTTGAACTGAATTACAAAACAGAACAGAGTCACACATTTAGAAAACACACTGTGGCTGCTTAACGGGAAAGGTGAGGTGGGGTGATGCATAAAACAAGGGTTTCAAATTCGCTCAGATACCGTTCCATACACCCAATATGTAATAGACAATACCTACTCCTTGCTCAGTGAACTGGACTCAACACCCCCTATTCACCGCACAAGAATATATGTGACTAGTAAGAATCTTAAAACCTATGTATTGATATCTGTCTGGAAGTGAGTCAAGTGGGTGTAAAGCCGCATAAACACAGCCGTGAAAAGCAGCTAAACCCCATTATAAAAATAAATTACTTTTAAAAACCCGTAAAACAAAGACAGTGAATGAGAGAGAAATTCTTACAAAATTCGTTCAGAGGCTGTGATGCAACCTGGATTGACATATCTAGACCCACAGCTGGATGAGACATAAGGGTGGACACTCTTGGGGCTGAAAGGTTGGGTGAGGTTGGGTGAGCAAACGCAGACCCTTTAAAGTAATACTGCCTGGTACCCATCCCATGGGTCCCAAACCTCCAGGTTGAAGGGCATCTTCCTACATCGAAAACATGCATGAGAAACCCAGAAGATGGTACACCGTGTGATTTTGAAAGGTTTCTAATACGCACCTCATTTCTCATCTCCTTGTGCTCGGGTTCGCCTTTCCAGCTACTTTACTAGCAATCTCCCTACTTGGAGAATCAGCACCTTTAAGCTCCTGTCCCCTACAGGATGCAATTTGTCCTGAGGATGAACGGGAAGAGGGGCAACCAATGAGAGACTAGATCTATGTGTTGGGACAGGCACAGGTCACTCTATTTTCCCATCAGGAAGAAGAATTAACCACAGGCTCAGCCTGCCGCCCAGAAGCAGAATAGGGCCTGAGGCAATCCCGCGCTTTTGCGGCCAGCTCCCAAAAAAGCCAGTTGAAAAATGGAGCTCAGGGACACTTCAATTCACAAACCCGCAGAGCTATAACTGATAACTCTCATCCACAGATATATTGAGGGAAGGCAACGAAGAGGATTTGAAAGCAAGGCAGAATTTCAGGAAACAGGTTTCAGGAGGTAGATTCGAATCGCCTTTAAAGCATATGAAAAGTGGCAAAACGTCGACAATGATGCCCTTGGCCAAACAGGGCGTATGCGTTTTTTCCTGAATATATTCAGGAAAAAACGCATACGCCCTGTTTGGCCAACCAAGCAACCTGGAAAGGCTAATCAGCGCTACAAAGAAGTCTCGCTTCCCATCGGTCAAAAGTGCCATGCTGCAAAAAGTGTCCAAACCAGAAATGCAGGACAGGCCATGGAGAAATGGCAGCCTTGCTACGCTGATGGGCGGGATGTAAATTGCCAACAGCCACTCTGGAAAAGTGTACGGTGTGTCCTGAAACATCGAAAAAACACAGCTTAGGGAGCATAGGGCACGTCCACTCATGGGCGTATAAATTGGGAAAACTAAAAATCAGCAAGACACAGGCACCCCAAAGTTTAGGGCTGCTCTGTTGACAAGAACCTCCACTTCATGACACCTTAAATATCCCAGGAAAGAGAAAAATGGATAAAGAAGTTGTGGTCCTTATGTACAATGGAATATCACTCAGACATGAAATCAATGTCATAAGGCTAGTAGAGGCAAGATGAGTGGATTTAGGTACGATGATCCTAAGTGAAATAAGTCACACAGAAAAAGACACTTATCATAAGCTATCACTTATAGAGGGAATGTAAAAACCGCTACACTTGAACTGAATTACAAAACAGAACAGAGTCACACGTTTAGAAAACACACTATGGCTGCTTAACGGGAAAGGTGAGGTGGGGTGATGCATAAAACAAGGGTTTCAAATTCGCTCAGATACCGTTCCATACACCCAATATGTAATAGACAAGACCTACTCCTTGCTCAGTGAACTGGACTCAACACCCCCTATTCACCGCACAAGAATATATGTGACTAGTAAGAATCTTAAAACCTATTTATTGATATCTGTCTGGAAGTGAGTCAAGTGGGTGTAAAGCCGCATAAACACAGCCGTGAAAAGCAGCTAAACCCCATTATAAAAATAAATTACTTTTAAAAACCCGTAAAACAAAGACAGTGAAAGAGAGAGAAATTCTTACAAAATTCGTTCAGAGGCTGTGATGCAACCTGGATTGACCATATCTAGACCCACAGCTGGATGAGACATAAGGGTGGACACTCTTGGGGCTGAAAGGTTGGGTGAGGTTGGGTGAGCAAACGCAGACCCTTTAAAGTAATACTGCCTTGTACCCATCCCATGGGTCCCAAATCTCCAGGTTCAAGGGCATCTTCCTACATCGAAAACATGCATGAGAAACCCAGAAGATGGTACACCGTGTGATTTTGAAAGGTTTCTAATACGCACCTCATTTCTCATCTCCTTGTGCTCGGGTTCGCCTTTCCAGCTACTTTACTAGCAACCTCCCTACTTGGAGAATCAGCACCTTTAAGCTCCTGTTCCCTACAGGTTGCAATTTGTCCTGAGGATGAACGGGAAGAGGGGCAACCAATGAGAGACTAGATCTAGGTGTTGGGACAGGCACAGGTCACTCTATTTCCCATCAGAAAGAAGAATTAACCACAGGCTAAGCCTGCCGCCCAGAAGCAGAATAGGGCCTGAGGCAATCCCGCGCTTTTGCGGCCAGCTCCCAAAAAAGCCAGTTGAAAAATGGAGCTCAGGGACACTGCAATTCAGAAACCCGCAGAGTTATGAATGATAACTCTCATCCACAGATATATTGAGGGAAGGCAACGAAGAGGATTTGAAAGCAAGGCAGAATTGCAGGAAACAGATTTCAGGAGGTAGATTCGAATCGCCTTTAAAGCACATGAAAAGCGGCAAAACGTCGACAATGATGCCCTTGGCCAAAAAGGGCGTATGCGTTTTTTCCTGAATATATTCAGGAAAAAACGCATACGCCCTTTTTGGCCAACCAAGCAACCTGGAAAGGCAAATCAGTGCTACAAAGAAGTCTCGCTTCCCATCGGTCAAAAGTGCCATGCTGCAAAAAGTGTCAAAACCAGAAATGCAGGACAGGCCATGGAGAAATGGCAGCCTTGCTACGCTGATGGGCGGGATGTAAATTGCCAACAGCCACTCTGGAAAAGTGTACGGTGTGTCCTGAAACATCGAAAAAACACAGCTTAGGGAGCATAGGGCACGTCCACTCATGGGCGTATAAATTGGGAAAACTAAAAATCAGCAAGACACAGGCACCCCAAAGTTTAGGGCTGCTCTGTTGACAAGAACCTCCACTTCATGACACCTTAAATATCCCAGGAAAGAGAAAAATGGATAAAGAAGTTGTGGTCCTTATGTACAATGGAATATCACTCAGACATGAAATCAATGTCATAAGGCTAGTAGAGGCAAGATGAGTGGATTTAGGTACGATGATCCTAAGTGAAATAAGTCACACAGAAAAAGACACTTATCATAAGCTATCACTTATAGAGGGAATGTAAAAACCGCTACAATTGAACTGAATTACAAAACAGAACAGAGTCACACGTTTAGAAAACACACTATGGCTGCTTAACGGGAAAGGTGAGGTGGGGTGATGCATAAAACAAGGGTTTCAAATTCGCTCAGATACCGTTCCATACACCCAATATGTAATAGACAAGACCTACTCCTTGCTCAGTGAACTGGACTCAACACCCCCTATTCACCGCACAAGAATATATGTGACTAGTAAGAATCTTAAAACCTATGTATTGATATCTGACTGGAAGTGAGTCAAGTGGGTGTAAAGCCGCATAAACACAGCCGTGAAAAGCAGCTAAACCCCATTATAAAAATAAATTACTTTTAAAAACCCGTAAAACAAAGACAGTGAAAGAGAGAGAAATTCTTACAAAATTCGTTCAGAGGCTGTGATGCAACCTGGATTGACCATATCTAGACCCACAGCTGGATGAGACATAAGGGTGGACACGCTTGGGGCTGAAAGGTTGGGTGAGGTTGGGTGAGCAAACGCAGACCCTTTAAAGTAATACTGCCTGGTACCCATCCCATGGGTCCCAAATCTCCAGGTTCAAGGGCATCTGCCTACATCGAAAACATGCATGAGAAACCCAGAAGATGGTACACCGTGTGATTTTGAAAGGTTTCTAATACGCACCTCATTTCTCATCTCCTTGTGCTCGGGTTCGCCTTTCCAGCTACTTTACTAGCAATCTCCCTACTTGGAGAATCAGCACCTTTAAGCTCCTGTTCCCTACAGGTTGCAATTTGTCCTGAGGATGAACGGGAAGAGGGGCAACCAATGAGAGACTAGATCTAGGTGTTGGGACAGGCACAGGTCACTCTATTTCCCATCAGGAAGAAGAATTAACCACAGGCTAAGCCTGCCGCCCAGAAGCAGAATAGGGCCTGAGGCAATCCAGCGCTTTTGCGGCCAGCTCCCAAAAAAGCCAGTTGAAAAATGGAGCTCAGGGACACTGCAATTCAGAAACCCGCAGAGTTATGAATGATAACTCTCATCCACAGATATATTGAGGGAAGGCAACGAAGAGGATTTGAAAGCAAGGCAGAATTGCAGGAAACAGATTTCAGGAGGTAGATTCGAATCGCCTTTAAAGCACATGAAAAGAGGCAAAACGTCGACAATGATGCCCTTGGCCAAAAAGGGCGTATGCGTTTTTTCCTGAATATATTCAGGAAAAAAAGCATACGCCCTTTTTGGCCAACCAAGCAACCTGGAAAGGCAAATCAGTGCTACAAAGAAGTCTCGCTTCCCATCGGTCAAAAGTGCCATGCTGCAAAAAGTGTCAAAACCAGAAATGCAGGACAGGCCATGGAGAAATGGCAGCCTTGCTACGCTGATGGGCGGGATGTAAATTGCCAACAGCCACTCTGGAAAAGTGTATGGTGTGTCCTGAAACATCGAAAAAACACAGCTTAGGGAGCATAGGGCACGTCCTCTCATGGGCGTATAAATTGGGAAAACTAAAAATCAGCAAGACACAGGCACCCCAAAGTTTAGGGCTGCTCTGTTGACAAGAACCTCCACTTCATGACACCTTAAATATCCCAGGAAAGAGAAAAATGGATAAAGAAGTTGTGGTCCTTATGTACAATGGAATATCACTCAGACATGAAATCAATGTCATAAGGCTAGTAGAAGCAAGATGAGTGGATTTAGGTACGATGATCCTAAGTGAAATAAGTCACACAGAAAAAGACACTTATCATAAGCTATCACTTATAGAGGGAATGTAAAAACCGCTACACTTGAACTGAATTACAAAACAGAACAGAGTCACACGTTTAGAAAACACACGATGGCTGCTGAGCGGGAAAGGTGAGGTGGGGTGATGCATAAAACAAGGGTTTCAAATTCGCTCAGATACCGTTCCATACACCCAATATGTAATAGACAAGACCTACTCCTTGCTCAGTGAACTGGACTCAACACCCCCTATTCACCGCACAAGAATATATGTGACTAGTAAGAATCTTAAAACCTATGTATTGATATCTGTCTGGAAGTGAGTCAAGTGGGTGTAAAGCCGCATAAACACAGCCGTGAAAAGCAGCTAAACCCCATTATAAAAATAAATTACTTTTAAAAACCCGTAAAACAAAGACAGTGAAAGAGAGAGAAATTCTTACAAAATTCGTTCAGAGGCTGTGATGCAACCTGGATTGACCATATCTAGACCCACAGCTGGATGAGACATAAGGGTGGACACTCTTGGGGCTGAAAGGTTGGGTGAGGTTGGGTGAGCAAACGCAGACCCTTTAAAGTAATACTGCCTTGTACCCATCCCATGGGTCCCAAATCTCCAGGTTCAAGGGCGTCTTCCTACATCGAAAACATGCATGAGAAACCCAGAAGATGGTACACCGTGTGATTTTGAAAGGTTTCTAATACGCACCTCATTTCTCATCTCCTTGTGCTCGGGTTCGCCTTTCCAGCTACTTTACTAGCAACCTCCCTACTTGGAGAATCAGCACCTTTAAGCTCCTATTCCCTACAGGTTGCAATTTGTCCTGAGGATGAACGGGAAGAGGGGCAACCAATGAGAGACTAGATCTAGGTGTTGGGACAGGCACAGGTCACTCTATTTCCCATCAGGAAGAAGAATTAACCACAGGCTAAGCCTGCCGCCCAGAAGCAGAATAGGGCCTGAGGCAATCCCGCGCTTTTGCGGCCAGCTCCCAAAAAAGCCAGTTGAAAAATGGAGCTCAGGGACACTGCAATTCAGAAATCCGCAGAGTTATGAATGATAACTCTCATCCACAGATATATTGAGGGAAGGCAACGAAGAGGATTTGAAAGCAAGGCAGAATTGCAGGAAACAGATTTCAGGAGGTAGATTCGAATCGCCTTTAAAGCACATGAAAAGCGGCAAAACGTCGACAATGATGCCCTTGGCCAAAAAGGGCGTATGCGTTTTTTCCTGAATATATTCAGGAAAAAACGCATACGCCCTTTTTGGCCAACCAAGCAACCTGGAAAGGCAAATCAGTGCTACAAAGAAGTCTCGCTTCCCATCGGTCAAAAGTGCCATGCTGCAAAAAGTGTCAAAACCAGAAATGCAGGACAGGCCATGGAGAAATGGCAGCCTTGCTACGCTGATGGGCGGGATGTAAATTGCCAACAGCCACTCTGGAAAAGTGTACGGTGTGTCCTGAAACATCGAAAAAACACAGCTTAGGGAGCATAGGGCACGTCCACTCATGGGCGTATAAATTGGGAAAACTAAAAATCAGCAAGACACAGGCACCCCAAAGTTTAGGGCTGCTCTGTTGACAAGAACCTCCACTTCATGACACCTTAAATATCCCAGGAAAGAGAAAAATGGATAAAGAAGTTGTGGTCCTTATGTACAATGGAATATCACTCAGACATGAAATCAATGTCATAAGGCTAGTAGAAGCAAGATGAGTGGATTTAGGTACGATGATCCTAAGTGAAATAAGTCACACAGAAAAAGACACTTATCATAAGCTATCACTTATAGAGGGAATGTAAAAACCGCTACACTTGAACTGAATTACAAAACAGAACAGAGTCACACGTTTAGAAAACACACGATGGCTGCTGAGCGGGAAAGGTGAGGTGGGGTGATGCATAAAACAAGGGTTTCAAATTCGCTCAGATACCGTTCCATACACCCAATATGTAATAGACAAGACCTACTCCTTGCTCAGTGAACTGGACTCAACACCCCCTATTCACCGCACAAGAATATATGTGACTAGTAAGAATCTTAAAACCTATGTATTGATATCTGTCTGGAAGTGAGTCAAGTGGGTGTAAAGCCGCATAAACACAGCCATGAAAAGCAGCTAAACCCCATTATAAAAATAAATTACTTTTAAAAACCCGTAAAACAAAGACAGTGAAAGAGAGAGAAATTCTTACAAAATTCGTTCAGAGGCTGTGATGCAACCTGGATTGACCATATCTAGACCCACAGCTGGATGAGACATAAGGGTGGACACTCTTGGGGCTGAAAGGTTGGGTGAGGTTGGGTGAGCAAACGCAGACCCTTTAAAGTAATACTGCCTTGTACCCATCCCATGGGTCCCAAATCTCCAGGTTCAAGGGCATCTTCCTACATCGAAAACATGCATGAGAAACCCAGAAGATGGTACACCGTGTGATTTTGAAAGGTTTCTAATACGCACCTCATTTCTCATCTCCTTGTGCTCGGGTTCGCCTTTCCAGCTACTTTACTAGCAACCTCCCTACTTGGAGAATCAGCACCTTTAAGCTCCTGTTCCCTACAGGTTGCAATTTGTCCTGAGGATGAACGGGAAGAGGGGCAACCAATGAGAGACTAGATCTAGGTGTTGGGACAGGCACAGGTCACTCTATTTCCCATCAGGAAGAAGAATTAACCACAGGCTAAGCCTGCCGCCCAGAAGCAGAATAGGGCCTGAGGCAATCCCGCGCTTTTGCGGCCAGCTCCCAAAAAAGCCAGTTGAAAAATGGAGCTCAGGGACACTGCAATTCAGAAACCCGCAGAGTTATGAATGATAACTCTCATCCACAGATATATTGAGGGAAGGCAACGAAGAGGATTTGAAAGCAAGGCAGAATTGCAGGAAACAGATTTCAGGAGGTAGATTCGAATCGCCTTTAAAGCACATGAAAAGCGGCAAAACGTCGACAATGATGCCCTTGGCCAAAAAGGGCGTATGCGTTTTTTCCTGAATATATTCAGGAAAAAACGCATACGCCCTTTTTGGCCAACCAAGCAACCTGGAAAGGCAAATCAGTGCTACAAAGAAGTCTCGCTTCCCTTCGGTCAAAAGTGCCATGCTGCAAAAAGTGTCAAAACCAGAAATGCAGGACAGGCCATGGAGAAATGGCAGCCTTGCTACGCTGATGGGCGGGATGTAAATTGCCAACAGCCACTCTGGAAAAGTGTACGGTGTGTCCTGAAACATCGAAAAAACACAGCTTAGGGAGCATAGGGCACGTCCACTCATGGGCGTATAAATTGGGAAAACTAAAAATCAGCAAGACACAGGCACCCCAAAGTTTAGGGCTGCTCTGTTGACAAGAACCTCCACTTCATGACACCTTAAATATCCCAGGAAAGAGAAAAATGGATAAAGAAGTTGTGGTCCTTATGTACAATGGAATATCACTCAGACATGAAATCAATGTCATAAGGCTAGTAGAAGCAAGATGAGTGGATTTAGGTACGATGATCCTAAGTGAAATAAGTCACACAGAAAAAGACACTTATCATAAGCTATCACTTATAGAGGGAATGTAAAAACCGCTACACTTGAACTGAATTACAAAACAGAACAGAGTCACACGTTTAGAAAACACACGATGGCTGCTGAGCGGGAAAGGTGAGGTGGGGTGATGCATAAAACAAGGGTTTCAAATTCGCTCAGATACCGTTCCATACACCCAATATGTAATAGACAAGACCTACTCCTTGCTCAGTGAACTGGACTCAACACCCCCTATTCACCGCACAAGAATATATGTGACTAGTAAGAATCTTAAAACCTATGTATTGATATCTGTCTGGAAGTGAGTCAAGTGGGTGTAAAGCCGCATAAACACAGCCGTGAAAAGCAGCTAAACCCCATTATAAAAATAAATTACTTTTAAAAACCCGTAAAACAAAGACAGTGAAAGAGAGAGAAATTCTTACACAATTCGTTCAGAGGCTGTGATGCAACCTGGATTGACATATCTAGACCCACAGCTGGATGAGACATAAGGGTGGACACTCTTGGGGCTGAAAGGTTGGGTGAGGTTGGGTGAGCAAACGCAGACCCTTTAAAGTAATACTGCCTGGTACCCATCCCATGGGTCCCAAATCTCCAGGTTCAAGGGCATCTGCCTACATCGAAAACATGCATGAGAAACCCAGAAGATGGTACACCGTGTGATTTTGAAAGGTTTCTAATACGCACCTCATTTCTCATCTCCTTGTGCTCGGGTTCGCCTTTCCAGCTACTTTACTAGCAATCTCCCTACTTGGAGAATCAGCACCTTTAAGCTCCTGTTCCCTACAGGTTGCAATTTGTCCTGGGGATGAACGGGAAGAGGGGCAACCAATGAGAGACTAGATCTAGGTGTTGGGACAGGCACAGGTCACTCTATTTCCCATCAGGAAGAAGAATTAACCACAGGCTAAGCCTGCCGCCCAGAAGCAGAATAGGGCCTGAGGCAATCCCGCGCTTTTGCGGCCAGCTCCCAAAAAAGCCAGTTGAAAAATGGAGCTCAGGGACACTGCAATTCAGAAACCCGCAGAGTTATGAATGATAACTCTCATCCACAGATATATTGAGGGAAGGCAACGAAGAGGATTTGAAAGCAAGGCAGAATTGCAGGAAACAGATTTCAGGAGGTAGATTCGAATCGCCTTTAAAGCACATGAAAAGCGGCAAAACGTCGACAATGATGCCCTTGGCCAAAAAGGGCGTATGCGTTTTTTCCTGAATATATTCAGGAAAAAACGCATACGCCCTTTTTGGCCAACCAAGCAACCTGGAAAGGCAAATCAGTGCTACAAAGAAGTCTCGCTTCCCATCGGTCAAAAGTGCCATGCTGCAAAAAGTGTCAAAACCAGAAATGCAGGACAGGCCATGGAGAAATGGCAGCCTTGCTACGTTGATGGGCGGGATGTAAATTGCCAACAGCCACTCTGGAAAAGTGTATGGTGTGTCCTGAAACATCGAAAAAACACAGCTTAGGGAGCATAGGGCACATCCTCTCATGGGCGTATAAATTGGGAAAACTAAAAATCAGCAAGACACAGGCACCCCAAAGTTTAGGGCTGCTCTGTTGACAAGAACCTCCACTTCATGACACCTTAAATATCCCAGGAAAGAGAAAAATGGATAAAGAAGTTGTGGTCCTTATGTACAATGGAATATCACTCAGACATGAAATCAATGTCATAAGGCTAGTAGAAGCAAGATGAGTGGATTTAGGTACGATGATCCTAAGTGAAATAAGTCACACAGAAAAAGACACTTATCATAAGCTATCACTTATAGAGGGAATGTAAAAACCGCTACACTTGAACTGAATTACAAAACAGAACAGAGTCACACGTTTAGAAAACACACGATGGCTGCTGAGCGGATAAGGTGAGGTGGGGTGATGCATAAAACAAGGGTTTCAAATTCGCTCAGATACCGTTCCATACACCCAATATGTAATAGACAAGACCTACTCCTTGCTCAGTGAACTGGACTCAACACCCCCTATTCACCGCACAAGAATATATGTGACTAGTAAGAATCTTAAAACCTATGTATTGATATCTGTCTGGAAGTGAGTCAAGTGGGTGTAAAGCCGCATAAACACAGCCGTGAAAAGCAGCTAAACCCCATTATAAAAATAAATTACTTTTAAAAACCCGTAAAACAAAGACAGTGAAAGAGAGAGAAATTCTTACAAAATTCGTTCAGAGGCTGTGATGCAACCTGGATTGACCATATATAGACCCACAGCTGGATGAGACATAAGGGTGGACACTCTTGGGGCTGAAAGGTTGGGTGAGGTTGGGTGAGCAAACGCAGACCCTTTAAAGTAATACTGCCTTGTACCCATCCCATGGGTCCCAAATCTCCAGGTTCAAGGGCATCTTCCTACATCGAAAACATGCATGAGAAACCCAGAAGATGGTACACCGTGTGATTTTGAAAGGTTTCTAATACGCACCTCATTTCTCATCTCCTTGTGCTCGGGTTCGCCTTTCCAGCTACTTTACTAGCAATCTCCCTACTTGGAGAATCAGCACCTTTAAGCTCCTGTTCCCTACAGGTTGCAATTTGTCCTGAGGATGAACGGGAAGAGGGGCAACCAATGAGAGACTAGATCTAGGTGTTGGGACAGGCACAGGTCACTCTATTTCCCATCAGGAAGAAGAATTAACCACAGGCTAAGCCTGCCGCCCAGAAGCAGAATAGGGCCTGAGGCAATCCCGCGCTTTTGCGGCCAGCTCCCAAAAAAGCCAGTTGAAAAATGGAGCTCAGGGACACTGCAATTCAGAAACCCGCAGAGTTATGAATGATAACTCTCATCCACAGATATATTGAGGGAAGGCAACGAAGAGGATTTGAAAGCAAGGCAGAATTGCAGGAAACAGATTTCAGGAGGTAGATTCGAATCGCCTTTAAAGCACATGAAAAGCGGCAAAACGTCGACAATGATGCCCTTGGCCAAAAAGGGCGTATGCGTTTTTTCCTGAATATATTCAGGAAAAAACGCATACGCCCTTTTTGGCCAACCAAGCAACCTGGAAAGGCAAATCAGTGCTACAAAGAAGTCTCGCTTCCCATCGGTCAAAAGTGCCATGCTGCAAAAAGTGTCAAAACCAGAAATGCAGGACAGGCCATGGAGAAATGGCAGCCTTGCTACGCTGATGGGCGGGATGTAAATTGCCAACAGCCACTCTGGAAAAGTGTACGGTGTGTCCTGAAACATCGAAAAAACACAGCTTAGGGAGCATAGGGCACGTCCTCTCATGGGCGTATAAATTGGGAAAACTAAAAATCAGCAAGACACAGGCACCCCAAAGTTTAGGGCTGCTCTGTTGACAAGAACCTCCACTTCATGACACCTTAAATATCCCAGGAAAGAGAAAAATGGATAAAGAAGTTGTGGTCCTTATGTACAATGGAATATCACTCAGACATGAAATCAATGTCATAAGGCTAGTAGAGGCAAGATGAGTGGATTTAGGTACGATGATCCTAAGTGAAATAAGTCACACAGAAAAAGACACTTATCATAAGCTATCACTTATAGAGGGAATGTAAAAACCGCTACACTTGAACTGAATTACAAAACAGAACAGAGTCACACGTTTAGAAAACACACGATGGCTGCTGAGCGGGAAAGGTGAGGTGGGGTGATGCATAAAACAAGGGTTTCAAATTCGCTCAGATACCGTTCCATACACCCAATATGTAATAGACAAGACCTACTCCTTGCTCAGTGAACTGGACTCAACACCCCCTATTCACCGCACAAGAATATATGTGACTAGTAAGAATCTTAAAACCTATTTATTGATATCTGTCTGGAAGTGAGTCAAGTGGGTGTAAAGCCGCATAAACACAGCCGTGAAAAGCAGCTAAACCCCATTATAAAAATAAATTACTTTTAAAAACCCGTAAAACAAAGACAGTGAAAGAGAGAGAAATTCTTACACAATTCGTTCAGAGGCTGTGATGCAACCTGGATTGACATATCTAGACCCACAGCTGGATGAGACATAAGGGTGGACACTCTTGGGGCTGAAAGGTTGGGTGAGGTTGGGTGAGCAAACGCAGACCCTTTAAAGTAATACTGCCTGGTACCCATCCCATGGGTCCCAAATCTCCAGGTTCAAGGGCATCTGCCTACATCGAAAACATGCATGAGAAACCCAGAAGATGGTACACCGTGTGATTTTGAAAGGTTTCTAATACGCACCTCATTTCTCATCTCCTTGTGCTCGGGTTCGCCTTTCCAGCTACTTTACTAGCAATCTCCCTACTTGGAGAATCAGCACCTTTAAGCTCCTGTTCCCTACAGGTTGCAATTTGTCCTGAGGATGAACGGGAAGAGGGGCAACCAATGAGAGACTAGATCTAGGTGTTGGGACAGGCACAGGTCACTCTATTTCCCATCAGGAAGAAGAATTAACCACAGGCTAAGCCTGCCGCCCAGAAGCAGAATAGGGCCTGAGGCAATCCCGCGCTTTTGCGGCCAGCTCCCAAAAAAGCCAGTTGAAAAATGGAGCTCAGGGACACTGCAATTCAGAAACCCGCAGAGTTATGAATGATAACTCTCATCCACAGATATATTGAGGGAAGGCAACGAAGAGGATTTGAAAGCAAGGCAGAATTGCAGGAAACAGATTTCAGGAGGTAGATTCGAATCGCCTTTAAAGCACATGAAAAGAGGCAAAACGTCGACAATGATGCCCTTGGCCAAAAAGGGCGTATGCGTTTTTTCCTGAATATATTCAGGAAAAAACGCATACGCCCTTTTTGGCCAACCAAGCAACCTGGAAAGGCAAATCAGTGCTACAAAGAAGTCTCGCTTCCCATCGGTCAAAAGTGCCATGCTGCAAAAAGTGTCAAAACCAGAAATGCAGGACAGGCCATGGAGAAATGGCAGCCTTGCTACGTTGATGGGCGGGATGTAAATTGCCAACAGCCACTCTGGAAAAGTGTATGGTGTGTCCTGAAACATCGAAAAAACACAGCTTAGGGAGCATAGGGCACGTCCTCTCATGGGCGTATAAATTGGGAAAACTAAAAATCAGCAAGACACAGGCACCCCAAAGTTTAGGGCTGCTCTGTTGACAAGAACCTCCACTTCATGACACCTTAAATATCCCAGGAAAGAGAAAAATGGATAAAGAAGTTGTGGTCCTTATGTACAATGGAATATCACTCAGACATGAAATCAATGTCATAAGGCTAGTAGAAGCAAGATGAGTGGATTTAGGTACGATGATCCTAAGTGAAATAAGTCACACAGAAAAAGACACTTATCATAAGCTATCACTTATAGAAGGAATGTAAAAACCGCTACACTTGAACTGAATTACAAATCAGAACAGAGTCACACATTTAGAAAACACACTGTGGCTGCTTAACAGGAAAGGTGAGGTGGGGTGATGCATAAAACAAGGGTTTCAAATTCGCTCAGATACCGTTCCATACACCCAATATGTAATAGACAATACCTACTCCTTGCTCAGTGAACTGGACTCAACACCCCCTATTCACCGCACAAGAATATATGTGACTAGTAAGAATCTTAAAACCTATGCATTGATATCTGTCTGGAAGTGAGTCAAGTGGGTGTAAAGCCGCATAAACACAGCCGTGAAAAGCAGCTAAACCCCATTATAAAAATAAATTACTTTTAAAAACCCGTAAAACAAAGACAGTGAAAGAGAGAGAAATTCTTACAAAATTCGTTCAGAGGCTGTGATGCAACCTGGATTGACATATCTAGACCCACAGCTGGATGAGACATAAGGGTGGACACTCTTGGGGCTGAAAGGTTGGGTGAGGTTGGGTGAGCAAACGCAGACCCTTTAAAGTAATACTGCCTGGTACCCATCCCATGGGTCCCAAACCTCCAGGTTGAAGGGCATCTTCCTACATCGAAAACATGCATGAGAAACCCAGAAGATGGTACACCGTGTGATTTTGAAAGGTTTCTAATACGCACCTCATTTCTCATCTCCTTGTGCTCGGGTTCGCCTTTCCAGCTACTTTACTAGCAATCTCCCTACTTGGAGAATCAGCACCTTTAAGCTCCTGTCCCCTACAGGATGCAATTTGTCCTGAGGATGAACGGGAAGAGGGGCAACCAATGAGAGACTAGATCTATGTGTTGGGACAGGCACAGGTCACTCTATTTTCCCATCAGGAAGAAGAATTAACCACAGGCTCAGCCTGCCGCCCGCCGCCCAGAAGCAGAATAGGGCCTGAGGCAATCCCGCGCTTTTGCGGCCAGCTCCCAAAAAAGCCAGTTGAAAAATGGAGCTCAGGGACACTGCAATTCACAAACCCGCAGAGCTATAACTGATAACTCTCATCCACAGATATATTGAGGGAAGGCAACGAAGAGGATTTGAAAGCAAGGCAGAATTTCAGGAAACAGGTTTCAGGAGGTAGATTCGAATCGCCTTTAAAGCATATGAAAAGTGGCAAAACGTCGACAATGATGCCCTTGGCCAAACAGGGCGTATGCGTTTTTTCCTGAATATATTCAGGAAAAAACGCATACGCCCTGTTTGGCCAACCAAGCAACCTGGAAAGGCTAATCAGCGCTACAAAGAAGTCTCGCTTCCCATCGGTCAAAAGTGCCATGCTGCAAAAAGTGTCCAAACCAGAAATGCAGGACAGGCCATGGAGAAATGGCAGCCTTGCTACGCTGATGGGCGGGATGTAAATTGCCAACAGCCACTCTGGAAAAGTGTACGGTGTGTCCTGAAACATCGAAAAAACACAGCTTAGGGAGCATAGGGCACGTCCACTCATGGGCGTATAAATTGGGAAAACTAAAAATCAGCAAGACACAGGCACCCCAAAGTTTAGGGCTGCTCTGTTGACAAGAACCTCCACTTCATGACACCTTAAATATCCCAGGAAAGAGAAAAATGGATAAAGAAGTTGTGGTCCTTATGTACAATGGAATATCACTCAGACATGAAATCAATGTCATAAGGCTAGTAGAGGCAAGATGAGTGGATTTAGGTACGATGATCCTAAGTGAAATAAGTCACACAGAAAAAGACACTTATCATAAGCTATCACTTATAGAGGGAATGTAAAAACCGCTACACTTGAACTGAATTACAAAACAGAACAGAGTCACACGTTTAGAAAACACACTATGGCTGCTTAACGGGAAAGGTGAGGTGGGGTGATGCATAAAACAAGGGTTTCAAATTCGCTCAGATACCGTTCCATACACCCAATATGTAATAGACAAGACCTACTCCTTGCTCAGTGAACTGGACTCAACACCCCCTATTCACCGCACAAGAATATATGTGACTAGTAAGAATCTTAAAACCTATGTATTGATATCTGTCTGGAAGTGAGTCAAGTGGGTGTAAAGCCGCATAAACACAGCCGTGAAAAGCAGCTAAACCCCATTATAAAAATAAATTACTTTTAAAAACCCGTAAAACAAAGACAGTGAAAGAGAGAGAAATTCTTACAAAATTCGTTCAGAGGCTGTGATGCAACCTGGATTGACCATATCTAGACCCACAGCTGGATGAGACATAAGGGTGGACACTCTTGGGGCTGAAAGGTTGGGTGAGGTTGGGTGAGCAAACGCAGACCCTTTAAAGTAATACTGCCTGGTACCCATCCCATGGGTCCCAAATCTCCAGGTTCAAGGGCATCTGCCTACATCGAAAACATGCATGAGAAACCCAGAAGATGGTACACCGTGTGATTTTGAAAGGTTTCTAATACGCACCTCATTTCTCATCTCCTTGTGCTCGGGTTCGCCTTTCCAGCTACTTTACTAGCAATCTCCCTACTTGGAGAATCAGCACCTTTAAGCTCCTGTTCCCTACAGGTTGCAATTTGTCCTGAGGATGAACGGGAAGAGGGGCAACCAATGAGAGACTAGATCTAGGTGTTGGGACAGGCACAGGTCACTCTATTTCCCATCAGGAAGAAGAATTAACCACAGGCTAAGCCTGCCGCCCAGAAGCAGATTAGGGCCTGAGGCAATCCCGCGCTTTTGCGGCCAGCTCCCAAAAAAGCCAGTTGAAAAATGGAGCTCAGGGACACTGCAATTCAGAAACCCGCAGAGTTATGAATGATAACTCTCATCCACAGATATATTGAGGGAAGGCAACGAAGAGGATTTGAAAGCAAGGCAGAATTGCAGGAAACAGATTTCAGGAGGTAGATTCGAATCACCTTTAAAGCACATGAAAAGCGGCAAAACGTCGACAATGATGCCCTTGGCCAAAAAGGGCGTATGCGTTTTTTCCTGAATATATTCAGGAAAAAACGCATACGCCCTTTTTGGCCAACCAAGCAACCTGGAAAGGCAAATCAGTGCTACAAAGAAGTCTCGCTTCCCATCGGTCAAAAGTGCCATGCTGCAAAAAGTGTCAAAACCAGAAATGCAGGACAGGCCATGGAGAAATGGCAGCCTTGCTACGCTGATGGGCGGGATGTAAATTGCCAACAGCCACTCTGGAAAAGTGTACGGTGTGTCCTGAAACATCGAAAAAACACAGCTTAGGGAGCATAGGGCACGTCCTCTCATGGGCGTATAAATTGGGAAAACTAAAAATCAGCAAGACACAGGCACCCCAAAGTTTAGGGCTGCTCTGTTGACAAGAACCTCCACTTCATGACACCTTAAATATCCCAGGAAAGAGAAAAATGGATAAAGAAGTTGTGGTCCTTATGTACAATGGAATATCACTCAGACATGAAATCAATGTCATAAGGCTAGTAGAAGCAAGATGAGTGGATTTAGGTACGATGATCCTAAGTGAAATAAGTCACACAGAAAAAGACACTTATCATAAGCTATCACTTATAGAGGGAATGTAAAAACCGCTACACTTGAACTGAATTACAAAACAGAACAGAGTCACACGTTTAGAAAACACACGATGGCTGCTGAGCGGGAAAGGTGAGGTGGGGTGATGCATAAAACAAGGGTTTCAAATTCGCTCAGATACCGTTCCATACACCCAATATGTAATAGACAAGACCTACTCCTTGCTCAGTGAACTGGACTCAACACCCCCTATTCACCGCACAAGAATATATGTGACTAGTAAGAATCTTAAAACCTATGTATTGATATCTGTCTGGAAGTGAGTCAAGTGGGTGTAAAGCCGCATAAACACAGCCGTGAAAAGCAGCTAAACCCCATTATAAAAATAAATTACTTTTAAAAACCCGTAAAACAAAGACAGTGAAAGAGAGAGAAATTCTTACAAAATTCGTTCAGAGGCTGTGATGCAACCTGGATTGACCATATCTAGACCCACAGCTGGATGAGACATAAGGGTGGACACTCTTGGGGCTGAAAGGTTGGGTGAGGTTGGGTGAGCAAACGCAGACCCTTTAAAGTAATACTGCCTTGTACCCATCCCATGGGTCCCAAATCTCCAGGTTCAAGGGCATCTTCCTACATCGAAAACATGCATGAGAAACCCAGAAGATGGTACACCGTGTGATTTTGAAAGGTTTCTAATACGCACCTCATTTCTCATCTCCTTGTGCTCGGGTTCGCCTTTCCAGCTACTTTACTAGCAACCTCCCTACTTGGAGAATCAGCACCTTTAAGCTCCTATTCCCTACAGGTTGCAATTTGTCCTGAGGATGAACGGGAAGAGGGGCAACCAATGAGAGACTAGATCTAGGTGTTGGGACAGGCACAGGTCAATCTATTTCCCATCAGGAAGAAGAATTAACCACAAGCTAAGCCTGCCGCCCAGAAGCAGAATAGGGCCTGAGGCAATCCCGCGCTTTTGCGGCCAGCTCCCAAAAAAGCCAGTTGAAAAATGGAGCTCAGGGACACTGCAATTCAGAAATCCGCAGAGTTATGAATGATAACTCTCATCCACAGATATATTGAGGGAAGGCAACGAAGAGGATTTGAAAGCAAGGCAGAATTGCAGGAAACAGATTTCAGGAGGTAGATTCGAATCGCCTTTAAAGCACATGAAAAGCGGCAAAACGTCGACAATGATGCCCTTGGCCAAAAAGGGCGTATGCGTTTTTTCCTGAATATATTCAGGAAAAAACGCATACGCCCTTTTTGGCCAACCAAGCAACCTGGAAAGGCAAATCAGTGCTACAAAGAAGTCTCGCTTCCCATCGGTCAAAAGTGCCATGCTGCAAAAAGTGTCCAAACCAGAAATGCAGGACAGGCCATGGAGAAATGGCAGCCTTGCTACGCTGATGGGCGGGATGTAAATTGCCAACAGCCACTCTGGAAAAGTGTACGGTGTGTCCTGAAACATCGAAAAAACACAGCTTAGGGAGCATAGGGCACGTCCACTCATGGGCGTATAAATTGGGAAAACTAAAAATCAGCAAGACACAGGCACCCCAAAGTTTAGGGCTGCTCTGTTGACAAGAACCTCCACTTCATGACACCTTAAATATCCCAGGAAAGAGAAAAATGGATAAAGAAGTTGTGGTCCTTATGTACAATGGAATATCACTCAGACATGAAATCAATGTCATAAGGCTAGTAGAAGCAAGATGAGTGGATTTAGGTACGATGATCCTAAGTGAAATAAGTCACACAGAAAAAGACACTTATCATAAGCTATCACTTATAGAGGGAATGTAAAAACCGCTACACTTGAACTGAATTACAAAACAGAACAGAGTCACACGTTTAGAAAACACACGATGGCTGCTGAGCGGGAAAGGTGAGGTGGGGTGATGCATAAAACAAGGGTTTCAAATTCGCTCAGATACCGTTCCATACACCCAATATGTAATAGACAAGACCTACTCCTTGCTCAGTGAACTGGACTCAACACCCCCTATTCACCGCACAAGAATATATGTGACTAGTAAGAATCTTAAAACCTATGTATTGATATCTGTCTGGAAGTGAGTCAAGTGGGTGTAAAGCCGCATAAACACAGCCGTGAAAAGCAGCTAAACCCCATTATAAAAATAAATTACTTTTAAAAACCCGTAAAACAAAGACAGTGAAAGAGAGAGAAATTCTTACAAAATTCGTTCAGAGGCTGTGATGCAACCTGGATTGACCATATCTAGACCCACAGCTGGATGAGACATAAGGGTGGACACTCTTGGGGCTGAAAGGTTGGGTGAGGTTGGGTGAGCAAACGCAGACCCTTTAAAGTAATACTGCCTGGTACCCATCCCATGGGTCCCAAATCTCCAGGTTCAAGGGCATCTTCCTACATCTAAAACATGCATGAGAAACCCAGAAGATGGTACACCGTGTGATTTTGAAAGGTTTCTAATACGCACCTCATTTCTCATCTCCTTGTGCTCGGGTTCGCCTTTCCAGCTACTTTACTAGCAATCTCCCTACTTGGAGAATCAGCACCTTTAAGCTCCTGTTCCCTACAGGTTGCAATTTGTCCTGAGGATGAACGGGAAGAGGGGCAACCAATGAGAGACTAGATCTAGGTGTTGGGACAGGCACAGGTCACTCTATTTCCCATCAGGAAGAAGAATTAACCACAGGCTAAGCCTGCCGCCCAGAAGCAGAATAGGGCCTGAGGCAATCCCGCGCTTTTGCGGCCAGCTCCCAAAAAAGCCAGTTGAAAAATGGAGCTCAGGGACACTGCAATTCAGAAACCCGCAGAGTTATGAATGATAACTCTCATCCACAGATATATTGAGGGAAGGCAACGAAGAGGATTTGAAAGCAAGGCAGAATTGCAGGAAACAGATTTCAGGAGGTAGATTCGAATCGCCTTTAAAGCACATGAAAAGAGGCAAAACGTCGACAATGATGCCCTTGGCCAAAAAGGGCGTATGCGTTTTTTCCTGAATATATTCAGGAAAAAAAGCATACGCCCTTTTTGGCCAACCAAGCAACCTGGAAAGGCAAATCAGTGCTACAAAGAAGTCTCGCTTCCCATCGGTCAAAAGTGCCATGCTGCAAAAAGTGTCAAAACCAGAAATGCAGGACAGGCCATGGAGAAATGGCAGCCTTGCTACGCTGATGGGCGGGATGTAAATTGCCAACAGCCACTCTGGAAAAGTGTACGGTGTGTCCTGAAACATCGAAAAAACACAGCTTAGGGAGCATAGGGCACGTCCTCTCATGGGCGTATAAATTGGGAAAACTAAAAATCAGCAAGACACAGGCACCCCAAAGTTTAGGGCTGCTCTGTTGACAAGAACCTCCACTTCATGACACCTTAAATATCCCAGGAAAGAGAAAAATGGATAAAGAAGTTGTGGTCCTTATGTACAATGGAATATCACTCAGACATGAAATCAATGTCATAAGGCTAGTAGAAGCAAGATGAGTGGATTTAGGTACGATGATCCTAAGTGAAATAAGTCACACAGAAAAAGACACTTATCATAAGCTATCACTTATAGAAGGAATGTAAAAACCGCTACACTTGAACTGAATTACAAAACAGAACAGAGTCACACATTTAGAAAACACACTGTGGCTGCTTAACGGGAAAGGTGAGGTGGGGTGATGCATAAAACAAGGGTTTCAAATTCGCTCAGATACCGTTCCATACACCCAATATGTAATAGACAATACCTACTCCTTGCTCAGTGAACTGGACTCAACACCCCCTATTCACCGCACAAGAATATATGTGACTAGTAAGAATCTTAAAACCTATGTATTGATATCTGTCTGGAAGTGAGTCAAGTGGGTGTAAAGCCGCATAAACACAGCCGTGAAAAGCAGCTAAACCCCATTATAAAAATAAATTACTTTTAAAAACCCGTAAAACAAAGACAGTGAAAGAGAGAGAAATTCTTACAAAATTCGTTCAGAGGCTGTGATGCACCCTGGATTGACATATCTAGACCCACAGCTGGATGAGACATAAGGGTGGACACTCTTGGGGCTGAAAGGTTGGGTGAGGTTGGGTGAGCAAACGCAGACCCTTTAAAGTAATACTGCCTGGTACCCATCCCATGGGTCCCAAATCTCCAGGTTGAAGGGCATCTTCCTACATCGAAAACATGCATGAGAAACCCAGAAGATGGTACACCGTGTGATTTTGAAAGGTTTCTAATACGCACCTCATTTCTCATCTCCTTGTGCTCTGGTTCGCCTTTCCAGCTACTTTACTAGCAATCTCCCTACTTGGAGAATCAGCACCTTTAAGCTCCTGTTCCCTACAGGTTGCAATTTGTCCTGAGGATGAACGGGAAGAGGGGCAACCAATGAGAGACTAGATCTGGGTGTTGGGACAGGCACAGGTCACTCTATTTCCCATCAGGAAGAAGAATTAACCACAGGCTAAGCCTGCCGCCCAGAAGCAGAATAGGGCCTGAGGCAATCCCGCGCTTTTGCGGCCAGCTCCCAAAAAAGCCAGTTGAAAAATGGAGCTCAGGGACACTGCAATTCAGAAACCCGCAGAGTTATGAATGATAACTCTCATCCACAGATATATTGAGGGAAGGCAACGAAGAGGATTTGAAAGCAAGGCAGAATTGCAGGAAACAGATTTCAGGAGGTAGATTCGAATCTCCTTTAAAGCACATGAAAAGCGGCAAAACGTCGACAATGATGCCCTTGGCCAAAAAGGGCGTATGCGTTTTTTCCTGTATATATTCAGGAAAAAACGCATACGCCCTTTTTGGCCAACCAAGCAACCTGGAAAGGCAAATCAGTGCTACAAAGAAGTCTCGCTTCCCATCGGTCAAAAGGGCCATGCTGCAAAAAGTGTCAAAACCAGAAATACAGGACAGGCCATGGAGAAATGGCAGCCTTGCTACGCTGATGGGCGGGATGTAAATTGCCAACAGCCACTCTGGAAAAGTGTACGGTGTGTCCTGAAACATCGAAAAAACACAGCTTAGGGAGCATAGGGCACGTCCACTCATGGGCGTATAAATTGGGAAAACTAAAAATCAGCAAGACACAGGCACCCCAATGTTTAGGGCTGCTCTGTTGACAAGAACCTCCACTTCATGACACCTTAAATATCCCAGGAAAGAGAAAAATGGATAAAGAAGTTGTGGTCCTTATGTACAATGGAATATCACTCAGACATGAAATCAATGTCATAAGGCTAGTAGAGGCAAGATGAGTGGATTTAGGTACGATGATCCTAAGTGAAATAAGTCACACAGAAAAAGACACTTATCATAAGCTATCACTTATAGAGGGAATGTAAAAACCGCTACACTTGAACTGAATTACAAAACAGAACAGAGTCACACGTTTAGAAAACACACGATGGCTGCTGAGCGGGAAAGGTGAGGTGGGGTGATGCATAAAACAAGGGTTTCAAATTCGCTCAGATACCGTTCCATACACCCAATATGTAATAGACAAGACCTACTCCTTGCTCAGTGAACTGGACTCAACACCCCCTATTCACCGCACAAGAATATATGTGACTAGTAAGAATCTTAAAACCTATGTATTGATATCTGTCTGGAAGTGAGTCAAGTGGGTGTAAAGCCGCATAAACACAGCCGTGAAAAGCAGCTAAACCCCATTATAAAAATAAATTACTTTTAAAAACCCGTAAAACAAAGACAGTGAAAGAGAGAGAAATTCTTACAAAATTCGTTCAGAGGCGGTGATGCAACCTGGATTGACATATCTAGACCCACAGCTGGATGAGACATAAGGGTGGACACTCTTGGGGCTGAAAGGTTGGGTGAGGTTGGGTGAGCAAACGCAGACCCTTTAAAGTAATACTGCCTGGTACCCATCCCATGGGTCCCAAATCTCCAGGTTCAAGGGCATCTGCCTACATCGAAAACATGCATGAGAAACCCAGAAGATGGTACACCGTGTGATTTTGAAAGGTTTCTAATACGCACCTCATTTCTCATCTCCTTGTGCTCGGGTTCGCATTTCCAGCTACTTTACTAGCAATCTCCCTACTTGGAGAATCAGCACCTTTAAGCTCCTGTTCCCTACAGGTTGCAATTTGTCCTGAGGATGAACGGGAAGAGGGGCAACCAATGAGAGACTAGATCTAGGTGTTGGGACAGGCACAGGTTACTCTATTTCCCATCAGGAAGAAGAATTAACCACAGGCTAAGCCTGCCGCCCAGAAGCAGAATAGGGCCTGAGGCAATCCCGCGCTTTTGCGGCCAGCTCCCAAAAAAGCCAGTTGAAAAATGGAGCTCAGGGACACTGCAATTCAGAAACCCGCAGAGTTATGAATGATAACTCTCATCCACAGATATATTGAGGGAAGGCAACGAAGAGGATTTGAAAGCAAGGCAGAATTGCAGGAAACAGATTTCAGGAGGTAGATTCGAATCGCCTTTAAAGCACATGAAAAGAGGCAAAACGTCGACAATGATGCCCTTGGCCAAAAAGGGCGTATGCGTTTTTTCCTGAATATATTCAGGAAAAAACGCATACGCCCTTTTTGGCCAACCAAGCAACCTGGAAAGGCAAATCAGCGCTACAAAGAAGTCTCGCTTCCCATCGGTCAAAAGGGCCTTGCTGCAAAAAGTGTCAAAACCAGAAATGCAGGACAGGCCATGGAGAAATGGCAGCCTTGCTACGCTGATGGGCGGGATGTAAATTGCCAACAGCCACTCTGGAAAAGTGTATGGTGTGTGCTGAAACATCGAAAAAACACAGCTTAGGGAGCATAGGGCACGTCCTCTCATGGGTGTATAAATTGGGAAAACTAAAAATCAGCAAGACACAGGCACCCCAATGTTTAGGGCTGCTCTGTTGACAAGAACCTCCACTTCATGACACCTTAAATATCCCAGGAAAGAGAAAAATGGATAAAGAAGTTGTGGTCCTTATGTACAATGGAATATCACTCAGACATGAAATCAATGTCATAAGGCTAGTAGAAGCAAGATGAGTGGATTTAGGTACGATGATCCTAAGTGAAATAAGTCACACAGAAAAAGACACTTATCATAAGCTATCACTTATAGAAGGAATGTAAAAACCGCTACACTTGAACTGAATTACAAAACAGAACAGAGTCACACATTTAGAAAACACACTGTGGCTGCTTAACGGGAAAGGTGAGGTGGGGTGATGCATAAAACAAGGGTTTCAAATTCGCTCAGATACCGTTCCATACACCCAATATGTAATAGACAATACCTACTCCTTGCTCAGTGAACTGGACTCAACACCCCCTATTCACCGCACAAGAATATATGTGACTAGTAAGAATCTTAAAACCTATGTATTGATATCTGTCTGGAAGTGAGTCAAGTGGGTGTAAAGCCGCATAAACACAGCCGTGAAAAGCAGCTAAACCCCATTATAAAAATAAATTACTTTTAAAAACCCGTAAAACAAAGACAGTGAAAGAGAGAGAAATTCTTACAAAATTCGTTCAGAGGCTGTGATGCAACCTGGATTGACATATCTAGACCCACAGCTGGATGAGACATAAGGGTGGACACTCTTGGGGCTGAAAGGTTGGGTGAGGTTGGGTGAGCAAACGCAGACCCTTTAAAGTAATACTGCCTGGTACCCATCCCATGGGTCCCAAATCTCCAGGTTGAAGGGCATCTTCCTACATCGAAAACATGCATGAGAAACCCAGAAGATGGTACACCGTGTGATTTTGAAAGGTTTCTAATACGCACCTCATTTCTCATCTCCTTGTGCTCGGGTTCGCCTTTCCAGCTACTTTACTAGCAATCTCCCTACTTGGAGAATCAGCACCTTTAAGCTCCTGTTCCCTACAGGTTGCAATTTGTCCTGAGGATGAACGGGAAGAGGGGCAACCAATGAGAGACTAGATCTAGGTGTTGGGACAGGCACAGGTCACTCTATTTCCCATCAGGAAGAAGAATTAACCACAGGCTAAGCCTGCCGCCCAGAAGCAGAATAGGGCCTGAGGCAATCCCGCGCTTTTGCGGCCAGCTCCCAAAAAAGCCAGTTGAAAAATGGAGCTCAGGGACACTGCAATTCAGAAACCCGCAGAGTTATGAATGATAACTCTCATCCACAGATATATTGAGGGAAGGCAACGAAGAGGATTTGAAAGCAAGGCAGAATTGCAGGAAACAGATTTCAGGAGGTAGATTCGAATCGCCTTTAAAGCACATGAAAAGCGGCAAAACGTCGACAATGATGCCCTTGGCCAAAAAGGGCGTATGCGTTTTTTCCTGAATATATTCAGGAAAAAACGCATACGCCCTTTTTGGCCAACCAAGCAACCTGGAAAGGCAAATCAGTGCTACAAAGAAGTCTCGCTTCCCATCGGTCAAAAGTGCCATGCTGCAAAAAGTGTCAAAACCAGAAATGCAGGACAGGCCATGGAGAAATGGCAGCCTTGCTACGCTGATGGGCGGGATGTAAATTGCCAACAGCCACTCTGGAAAAGTGTACGGTGTGTCCTGAAACATCGAAAAAACACAGCTTAGGGAGCATAGGGCACGTCCACTCATGGGCGTATAAATTGGGAAAACTAAAAATCAGCAAGACACAGGCACCCCAAAGTTTAGGGCTGCTCTGTTGACAAGAACCTCCACTTCATGACACCTTAAATATCCCAGGAAAGAGAAAAATGGATAAAGAAGTTGTGGTCCTTATGTACAATGGAATATCACTCAGACATGAAATCAATGTCATAAGGCTAGTAGAGGCAAGATGAGTGGATTTAGGTACGATGATCCTAAGTGAAATAAGTCACACAGAAAAAGACACTTATCATAAGCTATCACTTATAGAGGGAATGTAAAAACCGCTACACTTGAACTGAATTACAAAACAGAACAGAGTCACACGTTTAGAAAACACACGATGGCTGCTGAGCGGGAAAGGTGAGGTGGGGTGATGCATAAAACAAGGGTTTCAAATTCGCTCAGATACCGTTCCATACACCCAATATGTAATAGACAAGACCTACTCCTTGCTCAGTGAACTGGACTCAACACCCCCTATTCACCGCACAAGAATATATGTGACTAGTAAGAATCTTAAAACCTATGTATTGATATCTGTCTGGAAGTGAGTCAAGTGGGTGTAAAGCCGCATAAACACAGCCGTGAAAAGCAGCTAAACCCCATTATAAAAATAAATTACTTTTAAAAACCCGTAAAACAAAGACAGTGAAAGAGAGAGAAATTCTTACAAAATTCGTTCAGAGGCTGTGATGCAACCTGGATTGACCATATCTAGACCCACAGCTGGATGAGACATAAGGGTGGACACTCTTGGGGCTGAAAGGTTGGGTGAGGTTGGGTGAGCAAACGCAGACCCTTTAAAGTAATACTGCCTGGTACCCATCCCATGGGTCCCAAATCTCCAGGTTCAAGGGCATCTGCCTACATCGAAAACATGCATGAGAAACCCAGAAGATGGTACACCGTGTGATTTTGAAAGGTTTCTAATACGCACCTCATTTCTCATCTCCTTGTGCTCGGGTTCGCCTTTCCAGCTACTTTACTAGCAATCTCCCTACTTGGAGAATCAGCACCTTTAAGCTCCTGTTCCCTACAGGTTGCAATTTGTCCTGAGGATGAACGGGAAGAGGGGCAACCAATGAGAGACTAGATCTAGGTGTTGGGACAGGCACAGGTCACTCTATTTCCCATCAGGAAGAAGAATTAACCACAGGCTAAGCCTGCCGCCCAGAAGCAGAATAGGGCCTGAGGCAATCCCGCGCTTTTGCGGCCAGCTCCCAAAAAAGCCAGTTGAAAAATGGAGCTCAGGGACACTGCAATTCAGAAACCCTCAGAGTTATGAATGATAACTCTCATCCACAGATATATTGAGGGAAGGCAACGAAGAGGATTTGAAAGCAAGGCAGAATTGCAGGAAACAGATTTCAGGAGGTAGATTCGAATCTCATTTAAAGCACATGAAAAGCGGCAAAACGTCGACAATGATGCCCTTGGCCAAAAAGGGCGTATGCGTTTTTTCCTGAATATATTCAGGAAAAAACGCATACGCCCTTTTTGGCCAACCAAGCAACCTGGAAAGGCAAATCAGTGCTACAAAGAAGTCTCGCTTCCCATCGGTCAAAAGGGCCATGCTGCAAAAAGTGTCAAAACCAGAAATACAGGACAGGCCATGGAGAAATGGCAGCCTTGCTACGCTGATGGGCGGGATGTAAATTGCCAACAGCCACTCTGGAAAAGTGTACGGTGTGTCCTGAAACATCGAAAAAACACAGCTTAGGGAGCATAGGGCACGTCCACTCATGGGCGTATAAATTGGGAAAACTAAAAATCAGCAAGACACAGGCACCCCAATGTTTAGGGCTGCTCTGTTGACAAGAACCTCCACTTCATGACACCTTAAATATCCCAGGAAAGAGAAAAATGGATAAAGAAGTTGTGGTCCTTATGTACAATGGAATATCACTCAGACATGAAATCAATGTCATAAGGCTAGTAGAGGCAAGATGAGTGGATTTAGGTACGATGATCCTAAGTGAAATAAGTCACACAGAAAAAGACACTTATCATAAGCTATCACTTATAGAGGGAATGTAAAAACCGCTACACTTGAACTGAATTACAAAACAGAACAGAGTCACACGTTTAGAAAACACACGATGGCTGCTGAGCGGGAAAGGTGAGGTGGGGTGATGCATAAAACAAGGGTTTCAAATTCGCTCAGATACCGTTCCATACACCCAATATGTAATAGACAAGACCTACTCCTTGCTCAGTGAACTGGACTCAACACCCCCTATTCACCGCACAAGAATATATGTGACTAGTAAGAATCTTAAAACCTATGTATTGATATCTGTCTGGAAGTGAGTCAATTGGGTGTAAAGCCGCATAAACACAGCCGTGAAAAGCAGCTAAACCCCATTATAAAAATAAATTACTTTTAAAAACCCGTAAAACAAAGACAGTGAAAGAGAGAGAAATTCTTACAAAATTCGTTCAGAGGCTGTGATGCAACCTGGATTGACATATCTAGACCCACAGCTGGATGAGACATAAGGGTGGACACTCTTGGGGCTGAAAGGTTGGGTGAGGTTGGGTGAGCAAACGCAGACCCTTTAAAGTAATACTGCCTGGTACCCATCCCATGGGTCCCAAATCTCCAGGTTCAAGGGCATCTGCCTACATCGAAAACATGCATGAGAAACCCAGAAGATGGTACACCGTGTGATTTTGAAAGGTTTCTAATACGCACCTCATTTCTCATCTCCTTGTGCTCGGGTTCGCCTTTCCAGCTACTTTACTAGCAATCTCCCTACTTGGAGAATCAGCACCTTTAAGCTCCTGTTCCCTACAGGTTGCAATTTGTCCTGAGGATGAACGGGAAGAGGGGCAACCAATGAGAGACTAGATCTAGGTGTTGGGACAGGCACAGGTCACTCTATTTCCCATCAGGAAGAAGAATTAACCACAGGCTAAGCCTGCCGCCCAGAAGCAGAATAGGGCCTGAGGCAATCCCGCGCTTTTGCGGCCAGCTCCCAAAAAAGCCAGTTGAAAAATGGAGCTCAGGGACACTGCAATTCAGAAACCCGCAGAGTTATGAATGATAACTCTCATCCACAGATATATTGAGGGAAGGCAACGAAGAGGATTTGAAAGCAAGGCAGAATTGCAGGAAACAGATTTCAGGAGGTAGATTCGAATCGCCTTTAAAGCACATGAAAAGCGGCAAAACGTCGACAATGATGCCCTTGGCCAAAAAGGGCGTATGCGTTTTTTCCTGATTATATTCAGGAAAAAACGCATACGCCCTTTTTGGCCAACCAAGCAACCTGGAAAGGCAAATCAGTGCTACAAAGAAGTCTCGCTTCCCATCGGTCAAAAGTGCCATGCTGCAAAAAGTGTCAAAACCAGAAATGCAGGACAGGCCATGGAGAAATGGCAGCCTTGCTACGCTGATGGGCGGGATGTAAATTGCCAACAGCCACTCTGGAAAAGTGTACGGTGTGTCCTGAAACATCGAAAAAACACAGCTTAGGGAGCATAGGGCACGTCCACTCATGGGCGTATAAATTGGGAAAACTAAAAATCAGCAAGACACAGGCACCCCAAAGTTTAGGGCTGCTCTGTTGACAAGAACCTCCACTTCATGACACCTTAAATATCCCAGGAAAGAGAAAAATGGATAAAGAAGTTGTGGTCCTTATGTACAATGGAATATCACTCAGACATGAAATCAATGTCATAAGGCTAGTAGAGGCAAGATGAGTGGATTTAGGTACGATGATCCTAAGTGAAATAAGTCACACAGAAAAAGACACTTATCATAAGCTATCACTTATAGAGGGAATGTAAAAACCGCTACACTTGAACTGAATTACAAAACAGAACAGAGTCACACGTTTAGAAAACACACTATGGCTGCTTAACGGGAAAGGTGAGGTGGGGTGATGCATAAAACAAGGGTTTCAAATTCGCTCAGATACCGTTCCATACACCCAATATGTAATAGACAAGACCTACTCCTTGCTCAGTGAACTGGACTCAACACCCCCTATTCACCCCACAAAAGTATATGTGACTAGTAAGAATCTTAAAACCTATGTATTGATATCTGTCTGGAAGTGAGTCAATTGGGTGTAAAGCCGCATAAACACAGCTGTGAAAAGCAGCTAAACCCCATTATAAAAATAAATTACTTTTAAAAACCCGTAAAACAAAGACAGTGAAAGAGAGAGAAATTCTTACAAAATTCGTTGAGAGGCTGTGATGCAACCTGGATTAACCATATCTAGACCCACAGCTGGATGAGACATAAGGGTGGACACTCTTGGGGCTGAAAGGTTGGGTGAGGTTGGGTGAGCAAACGCAGACCCTTTAAAGTAATACTGCCTGGTACCCATCCCATGGGTCCCAAATCTCCAGGTTCAAGGGCATCTTCCTATATGGAAAACATGCATGAGAAACCCAGAAGATGGTACACCGTGTGATTTTGAAAGGTTTCTAATACGCACCTCATTTCTCATCTCCTTGTGCTCGGGTTCGCCTTTCCAGCTACTTTACTAGCAATCTCCCTACTTGGAGAATCAGCACCTTTAAGCTCCTGTCCCCTACAGGATGCAATTTGTCCTGAGGATGAACGGGAAGAGGGGCAACCAATGAGAGACTAGATCTATGTGTTGGGACAGGCACAGGTCACTCTATTTTCCCATCAGGAAGAAGAATTAACCACAGGCTCAGCCTGCTGCCCAGAAGCAGAATAGGGCCTGAGGCAATCCCGCGCTTTTGCGGCCAGCTCCCAAAAAAGCCAGTTGAAAAATGGAGCTCAGGGACACTGCAATTCACAAACCCGCAGAGCTATAAATGATAACTCTCATCCACAGATATATTGAGGGAAGGCAACGAAGAGGATTTGAAAGCAAGGCAGAATTTCAGGAAACAGGTTTCAGGAGGTAGATTCGAATCGCCTTTAAAGCATATGAAAAGTGGCAAAACGACGACAATGATGCCCTTGGCCAAACAGGGCGTATGCGTTTTTTCCTGAATATATTCAGGAAAAAACGCATACGCCCTGTTTGGCCAACCAAGCAACCTGGAAAGGCTAATCCGCGCTACAAAGAAGTCTCGCTTCCCATCGGTCAAAAGTGCCATGCTGCAAAAAGTGTCCAAACCAGAAATGCAGGACAGGCCATGGAGAAATGGCAGCCTTGCTACACTGATGGGCGGGATGTAAATTGCCAACAGCCACTCTGGAAAAGTGTACGGTGTTTCCTGAAACATCGAAAAAACACAGCTTAGGGAGCATAGGGCACGTCCACTCATGGGCGTATAAATTGGGAAAACTAAAAATCAGCAAGACACAGGCACCCCAAAGTTTAGGGCTGCTCTGTTGACAAGAACCTCCACTTCATGACACCTTAAATATCCCAGGAAAGAGAAAAATGGATAAAGAAGTTGTGGTCCTTATGTACAATGGAATATCACTCAGACATGAAATCAATGTCATAAGGCTAGTAGAGGCAAGATGAGTGGATTTAGGTACGATGATCCTAAGTGAAATAAGTCACACAGAAAAAGACACTTATCATAAGCTATCACTTATAGAGGGAATGTAAAAACCGCTACACTTGAACTGAATTACAAAACAGAACAGAGTCACACGTTTAGAAAACACACGATGGCTGCTGAGCGGGAAAGGTGAGGTGGGGTGATGCATAAAACAAGGGTTTCAAATTCGCTCAGATACCGTTCCATACACCCAATATGTAATAGACAAGACCTACTCCTTGCTCAGTGAACTGGACTCAACACCCCCTATTCACCCCACAAAAGTATATGTGACTAGTAAGAATCTTAAAACCTATGTATTGATATCTGTCTGGAAGTGAGTCAATTGGGTGTAAAGCCGCATAAACACAGCTGTGAAAAGCAGCTAAACCCCATTATAAAAATAAATTACTTTTAAAAACCCGTAAAACAAAGACAGTGAAAGAGAGAGAAATTCTTACAAAATTCGTTGAGAGGCTGTGATGCAACCTGGATTAACCATATCTAGACCCACAGCTGGATGAGACATAAGGGTGGACACTCTTGGGGCTGAAAGGTTGGGTGAGGTTGGGTGAGCAAACGCAGACCCTTTAAAGTAATACTGCCTGGTACCCATCCCATGGGTCCCAAATCTCCAGGTTCAAGGGCATCTTCCTATATGGAAAACATGCATGAGAAACCCAGAAGATGGTACACCGTGTGATTTTGAAAGGTTTCTAATACGCACCTCATTTCTCATCTCCTTGTGCTCGGGTTCGCCTTTCCAGCTACTTTACTAGCAATCTCCCTACTTGGAGAATCAGCACCTTTAAGCTCCTGTCCCCTACAGGATGCAATTTGTCCTGAGGATGAACGGGAAGAGGGGCAACCAATGAGAGACTAGATCTATGTGTTGGGACAGGCACAGGTCACTCTATTTTCCCATCAGGAAGAAGAATTAACCACAGGCTCAGCCTGCTGCCCAGAAGCAGAATAGGGCCTGAGGCAATCCCGCGCTTTTGCGGCCAGCTCCCAAAAAAGCCAGTTGAAAAATGGAGCTCAGGGACACTGCAATTCACAAACCCGCAGAGCTATAAATGATAACTCTCATCCACAGATATATTGAGGGAAGGCAACGAAGAGGATTTGAAAGCAAGGCAGAATTTCAGGAAACAGGTTTCAGGAGGTAGATTCGAATCGCCTTTAAAGCATATGAAAAGTGGCAAAACGACGACAATGATGCCCTTGGCCAAACAGGGCGTATGCGTTTTTTCCTGAATATATTCAGGAAAAAACGCATACGCCCTGTTTGGCCAACCAAGCAACCTGGAAAGGCTAATCCGCGCTACAAAGAAGTCTCGCTTCCCATCGGTCAAAAGTGCCATGCTGCAAAAAGTGTCCAAACCAGAAATGCACGACAGGCCATGGAGAAATGGCAGCCTTGCTACACTGATGGGCGGGATGTAAATTGCCAACAGCCACTCTGGAAAAGTGTACGGTGTTTCCTGAAACATCGAAAAAACACAGCTTAGGGAGCATAGGGCACGTCCACTCATGGGCGTATAAATTGGGAAAACTAAAAATCAGCAAGACACAGGCACCCCAAAGTTTAGGGCTGCTCTGTTGACAAGAACCTCCACTTCATGACACCTTAAATATCCCAGGAAAGAGAAAAATGGATAAAGAAGTTGTGGTCCTTATGTACAATGGAATATCACTCAGACATGAAATCAATGTCATAAGGCTAGTAGAGGCAAGATGAGTGGATTTAGGTACGATGATCCTAAGTGAAATAAGTCACACAGAAAAAGACACTTATCATAAGCTATCACTTATAGAGGGAATGTAAAAACCGCTACACTTGAACTGAATTACAAAACAGAACAGAGTCACACGTTTAGAAAACACACGATGGCTGCTGAGCGGGAAAGGTGAGGTGGGGTGATGCATAAAACAAGGGTTTCAAATTCGCTCAGATACCGTTCCATACACCCAATATGTAATAGACAAGACCTACTCCTTGCTCAGTGAACTGGACTCAACACCCCCTATTCACCGCACAAGAATATATGTGACTAGTAAGAATCTTAAAACCTATGTATTGATATCTGTCTGGAAGTGAGTCAAGTGGGTGTAAAGCCGCATAAACACAGCCGTGAAAAGCAGCTAAACCCCATTATAAAAATAAATTACTTTTAAAAACCCGTAAAACAAAGACAGTGAAAGAGAGAGAAATTCTTACAAAATTCGTTCAGAGGCTGTGATGCAACCTGGATTGACATATCTAGACCCACAGCTGGATGAGACATAAGGGTGGACACTCTTGGGGCTGAAAGGTTGGGTGAGGTTGGGTGAGCAAACGCAGACCCTTTAAAGTAATACTGCCTGGTACCCATCCCATGGGTCCCAAATCTCCAGGTTGAAGGGCATCTTCCTACATCGAAAACATGCATGAGAAACCCAGAAGATGGTACACCGTGTGATTTTGAAAGGTTTCTAATACGCACCTCATTTCTCATCTCCTTGTGCTCGGGTTCGCCTTTCCAGCTACTTTACTAGCAATCTCCCTACTTGGAGAATCAGCACCTTTAAGCTCCTGTTCCCTACAGGTTGCAATTTGTCCTGAGGATGAACGGGAAGAGGGGCAACCAATGAGAGACTAGATCTAGGTGTTGGGACAGGCACAGGTCACTCTATTTCCCATCAGGAAGAAGAATTAACCACAGGCTAAGCCTGCCGCCCAGAAGCAGAATAGGGCCTGAGGCAATCCCGCGCTTTTGCGGCCAGCTCCCAAAAAAGCCAGTTGAAAAATGGAGCTCAGGGACACTGCAATTCAGAAACCCGCAGAGTTATGAATGATAACTCTCATCCACAGATATATTGAGGGAAGGCAACGAAGAGGATTTGAAAGCAAGGCAGAATTGCAGGAAACAGATTTCAGGAGGTAGATTCGAATCGCCTTTAAAGCACATGAAAAGCGGCAAAACGTCGACAATGATGCCCTTGGCCAAAAAGGGCGTATGCGTTTTTTCCTGAATATATTCAGGAAAAAACGCATACGCCCTTTTTGGCCAACCAAGCAACCTGGAAAGGCAAATCAGTGCTACAAAGAAGTCTCGCTTCCCATCGGTCAAAAGGGCCATGCTGCAAAAAGTGTCAAAACCAGAAATGCAGGACAGGCCATGGAGAAATGGCAGCCTTGCTACGCTGATGGGCGGGATGTAAATTGCCAACAGCCACTCTGGAAAAGTGTACGGTGTGTCCTGAAACATCGAAAAAACACAGCTTAGGGAGCATAGGGCACGTCCACTCATGGGCGTATAAATTGGGAAAACTAAAAATCAGCAAGACACAGGCACCCCAAAGTTTAGGGCTGCTCTGTTGACAAGAACCTCCACTTCATGACACCTTAAATATCCCAGGAAAGAGAAAAATGGATAAAGAAGTTGTGGTCCTTATGTACAATGGAATATCACTCAGACATGAAATCAATGTCATAAGGCTAGTAGAGGCAAGATGAGTGGATTTAGGTACGATGATCCTAAGTGAAATAAGTCACACAGAAAAAGACACTTATCATAAGCTATCACTTATAGAGGGAATGTAAAAACCGCTACACTTGAACTGAATTACAAAACAGAACAGAGTCACACGTTTAGAAAACACACGATGGCTGCTGAGCGGGAAAGGTGAGGTGGGGTGATGCATAAAACAAGGGTTTCAAATTCGCTCAGATACCGTTCCATACACCCAATATGTAATAGACAAGACCTACTCCTTGCTCAGTGAACTGGACTCAACACCCCCTATTCACCGCACAAGAATATATGTGACTAGTAAGAATCTTAAAACCTATGTATTGATATCTGTCTGGAAGTGAGTCAAGTGGGTGTAAAGCCGCATAAACACAGCCGTGAAAAGCAGCTAAACCCCATTATAAAAATAAATTACTTTTAAAAACCCGTAAAACAAAGACAGTGAAAGAGAGAGAAATTCTTACAAAATTCGTTCAGAGGCTGTGATGCAACCTGGATTGACATATCTAGACCCACAGCTGGATGAGACATAAGGGTGGACACTCTTGGGGCTGAAAGGTTGGGTGAGGTTGGGTGAGCAAACGCAGACCCTTTAAAGTAATACTGCCTGGTACCCATCCCATGGGTCCCAAATCTCCAGGTTCAAGGGCATCTGCCTACATCGAAAACATGCATGAGAAACCCAGAAGATGGTACACCGTGTGATTTTGAAAGGTTTCTAATACGCACCTCATTTCTCATCTCCTTGTGCTCGGGTTCGCCTTTCCAGCTACTTTACTAGCAATCTCCCTACTTGGAGAATCAGCACCTTTAAGCTCCTGTTCCCTACAGGATGCAATTTGTCCTGAGGATGAACGGGAAGAGGGGCAACCAATGAGAGACTAGATCTATGTGTTGGGACAGGCACAGGTCACTCTATTTTCCCATCAGGAAGAAGAATTAACCACAGGCTCAGCCTGCTGCCCAGAAGCAGAATAGGGACTGAGGCAATCCCGCGCTTTTGCGGCCAGCTCCCAAAAAAGCCAGTTGAAAAATGGAGCTCAGGGACACTGCAATTCACAAACCCGCAGAGCTATAAATGATAACTCTCATCCACAGATATATTGAGGGAAGGCAACGAAGAGGATTTGAAAGCAAGGCAGAATTTCAGGAAACAGGTTTCAGGAGGTAGATTCGAATCGCCTTTAAAGCATATGAAAAGTGGCAAAACGACGACAATGATGCCCTTGGCCAAACAGGGCGTATGCGTTTTTTCCTGAATATATTCAGGAAAAAACGCATACGCCCTGTTTGGCCAACCAAGCAACCTGGAAAGGCTAATCCGCGCTACAAAGAAGTCTCGCTTCCCATCGGTCAAAAGTGCCATGCTGCAAAAAGTGTCCAAACCAGAAATGCAGGACAGGCCATGGAGAAATGGCAGCCTTGCTACACTGATGGGCGGGATGTAAATTGCCAACAGCCACTCTGGAAAAGTGTACGGTGTTTCCTGAAACATCGAAAAAACACAGCTTAGGGAGCATAGGGCACGTCCACTCATGGGCGTATAAATTGGGAAAACTAAAAATCAGCAAGACACAGGCACCCCAAAGTTTAGGGCTGCTCTGTTGACAAGAACCTCCACTTCATGACACCTTAAATATCCCAGGAAAGAGAAAAATGGATAAAGAAGTTGTGGTCCTTATGTACAATGGAATATCACTCAGACATGAAATCAATGTCATAAGGCTAGTAGAGGCAAGATGAGTGGATTTAGGTACGATGATCCTAAGTGAAATAAGTCACACAGAAAAAGACACTTATCATAAGCTATCACTTATAGAGGGAATGTAAAAACCGCTACACTTGAACTGAATTACAAAACAGAACAGAGTCACACGTTTAGAAAACACACGATGGCTGCTGAGCGGGAAAGGTGAGGTGGGGTGATGCATAAAACAAGGGTTTCAAATTCGCTCAGATACCGTTCCATACACCCAATATGTAATAGACAAGACCTACTCCTTGCTCAGTGAACTGGACTCAACACCCCCTATTCACCCCACAAAAGTATATGTGACTAGTAAGAATCTTAAAACCTATGTATTGATATCTGTCTGGAAGTGAGTCAATTGGGTGTAAAGCCGCATAAACACAGCTGTGAAAAGCAGCTAAACCCCATTATAAAAATAAATTACTTTTAAAAACCCGTAAAACAAAGACAGTGAAAGAGAGAGAAATTCTTACAAAATTCGTTGAGAGGCTGTGATGCAACCTGGATTAACCATATCTAGACCCACAGCTGGATGAGACATAAGGGTGGACACTCTTGGGGCTGAAAGGTTGGGTGAGGTTGGGTGAGCAAACGCAGACCCTTTAAAGTAATACTGCCTGGTACCCATCCCATGGGTCCCAAATCTCCAGGTTCAAGGGCATCTTCCTATATGGAAAACATGCATGAGAAACCCAGAAGATGGTACACCGTGTGATTTTGAAAGGTTTCTAATACGCACCTCATTTCTCATCTCCTTGTGCTCGGGTTCGCCTTTCCAGCTACTTTACTAGCAATCTCCCTACTTGGAGAATCAGCACCTTTAAGCTCCTGTCCCCTACAGGATGCAATTTGTCCTGAGGATGAACGGGAAGAGGGGCAACCAATGAGAGACTAGATCTATGTGTTGGGACAGGCACAGGTCACTCTATTTTCCCATCAGGAAGAAGAATTAACCACAGGCTCAGCCTGCTGCCCAGAAGCAGAATAGGGCCTGAGGCAATCCCGCGCTTTTGCGGCCAGCTCCCAAAAAAGCCAGTTGAAAAATGCAGCTCAGGGACACTGCAATTCACAAACCCGCAGAGCTATAAATGATAACTCTCATCCACAGATATATTGAGGGAAGGCAACGAAGAGGATTTGAAAGCAAGGCAGAATTTCAGGAAACAGGTTTCAGGAGGTAGATTCGAATCGCCTTTAAAGCATATGAAAAGTGGCAAAACGACGACAATGATGCCCTTGGCCAAACAGGGCGTATGCGTTTTTTCCTGAATATATTCAGGAAAAAACGCATACGCCCTGTTTGGCCAACCAAGCAACCTGGAAAGGCTAATCCGCGCTACAAAGAAGTCTCGCTTCCCATCGGTCAAAAGTGCCATGCTGCAAAAAGTGTCCAAACCAGAAATGCAGGACAGGCCATGGAGAAATGGCAGCCTTGCTACACTGATGGGCGGGATGTAAATTGCCAACAGCCACTCTGGAAAAGTGTACGGTGTTTCCTGAAACATCGAAAAAACACAGCTTAGGGAGCATAGGGCACGTCCACTCATGGGCGTATAAATTGGGAAAACTAAAAATCAGCAAGACACAGGCACCCCAAAGTTTAGGGCTGCTCTGTTGACAAGAACCTCCACTTCATGACACCTTAAATATCCCAGGAAAGAGAAAAATGGATAAAGAAGTTGTGGTCCTTATGTACAATGGAATATCACTCAGACATGAAATCAATGTCATAAGGCTAGTAGAGGCAAGATGAGTGGATTTAGGTACGATGATCCTAAGTGAAATAAGTCACACAGAAAAAGACACTTATCATAAGCTATCACTTATAGAGGGAATGTAAAAACCGCTACACTTGAACTGAATTACAAAACAGAACAGAGTCACACGTTTAGAAAACACACGATGGCTGCTGAGCGGGAAAGGTGAGGTGGGGTGATGCATAAAACAAGGGTTTCAAATTCGCTCAGATACCGTTCCATACACCCAATATGTAATAGACAAGACCTACTCCTTGCTCAGTGAACTGGACTCAACACCCCCTATTCACCGCACAAGAATATATGTGACTAGTAAGAATCTTAAAACCTATGTATTGATATCTGTCTGGAAGTGAGTCAAGTGGGTGTAAAGCCGCATAAACACAGCCGTGAAAAGCAGCTAAACCCCATTATAAAAATAAATTACTTTTAAAAACCCGTAAAACAAAGACAGTGAAAGAGAGAGAAATTCTTACAAAATTCGTTCAGAGGCTGTGATGCAACCTGGATTGACATATCTAGACCCACAGCTGGATGAGACATAAGGGTGGACACTCTTGGGGCTGAAAGGTTGGGTGAGGTTGGGTGAGCAAACGCAGACCCTTTAAAGTAATACTGCCTGGTACCCATCCCATGGGTCCCAAATCTCCAGGTTGAAGGGCATCTTCCTACATCGAAAACATGCATGAGAAACCCAGAAGATGGTACACCGTGTGATTTTGAAAGGTTTCTAATACGCACCTCATTTCTCATCTCCTTGTGCTCGGGTTCGCCTTTCCAGCTACTTTACTAGCAATCTCCCTACTTGGAGAATCAGCACCTTTAAGCTCCTGTTCCCTACAGGTTGCAATTTGTCCTGAGGATGAACGGGAAGAGGGGCAACCAATGAGAGACTAGATCTAGGTGTTGGGACAGGCACAGGTCACTCTATTTCCCATCAGGAAGAAGAATTAACCACAGGCTAAGCCTGCCGCCCAGAAGCAGAATAGGGCCTGAGGCAATCCCGCGCTTTTGCGGCCAGCTCCCAAAAAAGCCAGTTGAAAAATGGAGCTCAGGGACACTGCAATTCAGAAACCCGCAGAGTTATGAATGATAACTCTCATCCACAGATATATTGAGGGAAGGCAACGAAGAGGATTTGAAAGCAAGGCAGAATTGCAGGAAACAGATTTCAGGAGGTAGATTCGAATCGCCTTTAAAGCACATGAAAAGCGGCAAAACGTCGACAATGATGCCCTTGGCCAAAAAGGGCGTATGCGTTTTTTCCTGAATATATTCAGGAAAAAACGCATACGCCCTTTTTGGCCAACCAAGCAACCTGGAAAGGCAAATCAGTGCTACAAAGAAGTCTCGCTTCCCATCGGTCAAAAGGGCCATGCTGCAAAAAGTGTCAAAACCAGAAATGCAGGACAGGCCATGGAGAAATGGCAGCCTTGCTACGCTGATGGGCGGGATGTAAATTGCCAACAGCCACTCTGGAAAAGTGTACGGTGTGTCCTGAAACATCGAAAAAACACAGCTTAGGGAGCATAGGGCACGTCCACTCATGGGCGTATAAATTGGGAAAACTAAAAATCAGCAAGACACAGGCACCCCAAAGTTTAGGGCTGCTCTGTTGACAAGAACCTCCACTTCATGACACCTTAAATATCCCAGGAAAGAGAAAAATGGATAAAGAAGTTGTGGTCCTTATGTACAATGGAATATCACTCAGACATGAAATCAATGTCATAAGGCTAGTAGAGGCAAGATGAGTGGATTTAGGTACGATGATCCTAAGTGAAATAAGTCACACAGAAAAAGACACTTATCATAAGCTATCACTTATAGAGGGAATGTAAAACCCGCTACACTTGAACTGAATTACAAAACAGAACAGAGTCACACGTTTAGAAAACACACGATGGCTGCTGAGCGGGAAAGGTGAGGTGGGGTGATGCATAAAACAAGGGTTTCAAATTCGCTCAGATACCGTTCCATACACCCAATATGTAATAGACAAGACCTACTCCTTGCTCAGTGAACTGGACTCAACACCCCCTATTCACCGCACAAGAATATATGTGACTAGTAAGAATCTTAAAACCTATGTATTGATATCTGTCTGGAAGTGAGTCAAGTGGGTGTAAAGCCGCATAAACACAGCCGTGAAAAGCAGCTAAACCCCATTATAAAAATAAATTACTTTTAAAAACCCGTAAAACAAAGACAGTGAAAGAGAGAGAAATTCTTACAAAATTCGTTCAGAGGCTGTGATGCAACCTGGATTGACATATCTAGACCCACAGCTGGATGAGACATAAGGGTGGACACTCTTGGGGCTGAAAGGTTGGGTGAGGTTGGGTGAGCAAACGCAGACCCTTTAAAGTAATACTGCCTGGTACCCATCCCATGGGTCCCAAATCTCCAGGTTCAAGGGCATCTGCCTACATCGAAAACATGCATGAGAAACCCAGAAGATGGTACACCGTGTGATTTTGAAAGGTTTCTAATACGCACCTCATTTCTCATCTCCTTGTGCTCGGGTTCGCCTTTCCAGCTACTTTACTAGCAATCTCCCTACTTGGAGAATCAGCACCTTTAAGCTCCTGTTCCCTACAGGTTGCAATTTGTCCTGAGGATGAACGGGAAGAGGGGCAACCAATGAGAGACTAGATCTAGGTGTTGGGACAGGCACAGGTCACTCTATTTCCCATCAGGAAGAAGAATTAACCACAGGCTAAGCCTGCCGCCCAGAAGCAGAATAGGGCCTGAGGCAATCCCGCGCTTTTGCGGCCAGCTCCCAAAAAAGCCAGTTGAAAAATGGAGCTCAGGGACACTGCAATTCAGAAACCCGCAGAGTTATGAATGATAACTCTCATCCACAGATATATTGAGGGAAGGCAACGAAGAGGATTTGAAAGCAAGGCAGAATTGCAGGAAACAGATTTCAGGAGGTAGATTCGAATCGCCTTTAAAGCACATGAAAAGCGGCAAAACGTCGACAATGATGCCCTTGGCCAAAAAGGGCGTATGCGTTTTTTCCTGAATATATTCAGGAAAAAACGCATACGCCCTTTTTGGCCAACCAAGCAACCTGGAAAGGCAAATCAGTGCTACAAAGAAGTCTCGCTTCCCATCGGTCAAAAGTGCCATGCTGCAAAAAGTGTCAAAACCAGAAATGCAGGACAGGCCATGGAGAAATGGCAGCCTTGCTACGCTGATGGGCGGGATGTAAATTGCCAACAGCCACTCTGGAAAAGTGTACGGTGTGTCCTGAAACATCGAAAAAACACAGCTTAGGGAGCATAGGGCACGTCCACTCATGGGCGTATAAATTGGGAAAACTAAAAATCAGCAAGACACAGGCACCCCAAAGTTTAGGGCTGCTCTGTTGACAAGAACCTCCACTTCATGACACCTTAAATATCCCAGGAAAGAGAAAAATGGATAAAGAAGTTGTGGTCCTTATGTACAATGGAATATCACTCAGACATGAAATCAATGTCATAAGGCTAGTAGAGGCAAGATGAGTGGATTTAGGTACGATGATCCTAAGTGAAATAAGTCACACAGAAAAAGACACTTATCATAAGCTATCACTTATAGAGGGAATGTAAAAACCGCTACACTTGAACTGAATTACAAAACAGAACAGAGTCACACGTTTAGAAAACACACTATGGCTGCTTAACGGGAAAGGTGAGGTGGGGTGATGCATAAAACAAGGGTTTCAAATTCGCTCAGATACCGTTCCATACACCCAATATGTAATAGACAAGACCTACTCCTTGCTCAGTGAACTGGACTCAACACCCCCTATTCACCCCACAAAAGTATATGTGACTAGTAAGAATCTTAAAACCTATGTATTGATATCTGTCTGGAAGTGAGTCAATTGGGTGTAAAGCCGCATAAACACAGCTGTGAAAAGCAGCTAAACCCCATTATAAAAATAAATTACTTTTAAAAACCCGTAAAACAAAGACAGTGAAAGAGAGAGAAATTCTTACAAAATTCGTTCAGAGGCTTTGATGCAACCTGGATTAACCATATCTAGACCCACAGCTGGATGAGACATAAGGGTGGACACTCTTGGGGCTGAAAGGTTGGGTGAGGTTGGGTGAGCAAACGCAGACCCTTTAAAGTAATACTGCCTGGTACCCATCCCATGGGTCCCAAATCTCCAGGTTCAAGGGCATCTTCCTATATGGAAAACATGCATGAGAAACCCAGAAGATGGTACACCGTGTGATTTTGAAAGGTTTCTAATACGCACCTCATTTCTCATCTCTTTGTGCTCGGGTTCGCCTTTCCAGCTACTTTACTAGCAATCTCCCTACTTGGAGAATCAGCACCTTTAAGCTCCTGTCCCCTACAGGATGCAATTTGTCCTGAGGATGAACGGGAAGAGGGGCAACCAATGAGAGACTAGATCTATGTGTTGGGACAGGCACAGGTCACTCTATTTTCCCATCAGGAAGAAGAATTAACCACAGGCTCAGCCTGCTGCCCAGAAGCAGAATAGGGCCTGAGGCAATCCCGCGCTTTTGCGGCCAGCTCCCAAAAAAGCCAGTTGAAAAATGGAGCTCAGGGACACTGCAATTCACAAACCCGCAGAGCTATAAATGATAACTCTCATCCACAGATATATTGAGGGAAGGCAACGAAGAGGATTTGAAAGCAAGGCAGAATTTCAGGAAACAGGTTTCAGGAGGTAGATTCGAATCGCCTTTAAAGCATATGAAAAGTGGCAAAACGACGACAATGATGCCCTTGGCCAAACAGGGCGTATGCGTTTTTTCCTGAATATATTCAGGAAAAAACGCATACGCCCTGTTTGGCCAACCAAGCAACCTGGAAAGGCTAATCCGCGCTACAAAGAAGTCTCGCTTCCCATCGGTCAAAAGTGCCATGCTGCAAAAAGTGTCCAAACCAGAAATGCAGGACAGGCCATGGAGAAATGGCAGCCTTGCTACACTGATGGGCGGGATGTAAATTGCCAACAGCCACTCTGGAAAAGTGTACGGTGTTTCCTGAAACATCGAAAAAACACAGCTTAGGGAGCATAGGGCACGTCCACTCATGGGCGTATAAATTGGGAAAACTAAAAATCAGCAAGACACAGGCACCCCAAAGTTTAGGGCTGCTCTGTTGACAAGAACCTCCACTTCATGACACCTTAAATATCCCAGGAAAGAGAAAAATGGATAAAGAAGTTGTGGTCCTTATGTACAATGGAATATCACTCAGACATGAAATCAATGTCATAAGGCTAGTAGAAGCAAGATGAGTGGATTTAGGTACGATGATCCTAAGTGAAATAAGTCACACAGAAAAAGACACTTATCATAAGCTATCACTTATAGAGGGAATGTAAAAACCGCTACACTTGAACTGAATTACAAAACAGAACAGAGTCACACGTTTAGAAAACACACTATGGCTGCTTAACGGGAAAGGTGAGGTGGGGTGATGCATAAAACAAGGGTTTCAAATTCGCTCAGATACCGTTCCATACACCCAATATGTAATAGACAAGACCTACTCCTTGCTCAGTGAACTGGACTCAACACCCCCTATTCACCGCACAAGAATATATGTGACTAGTAAGAATCTTAAAACCTATGTATTGATATCTGTCTGGAAGTGAGTCAATTGGGTGTAAAGCCGCATAAACACAGCCGTGAAAAGCAGCTAAACCCCATTATAAAAATAAATTACTTTTAAAAACCCATAAAACAAAGACAGTGAAAGAGAGAGAAATTCTTACAAAATTCGTTCAGAGGCTGTGATGCAACCTGGATTGACCATATCTAGACCCACAGCTGGATGAGACATAAGGGTGGACACTCTAGGGGCTGAAAGGTTGGGTGAGGTTGGGTGAGCAAACGCAGACCCTTTAAAGTAATACTGCCTTGTACCCATCCCATGGGTCCCAAATCTCCAGGTTCAAGGGCATCTTCCTACATCGAAAACATGCATGAGAAACCCAGAAGATGGTACACCGTGTGATTTTGAAAGGTTTCTAATACGCACCTCATTTCTCATCTCCTTGTGCTCGGGTTCGCCTTTCCAGCTACTTTACTAGCAACCTCCCTACTTGGAGAATCAGCACCTTTAAGCTCCTGTTCCCTACAGGTTGCAATTTGTCCTGAGGATGAACGGGAAGAGGGGCAACCAATGAGAGACTAGATCTAGGTGTTGGGACAGGCACAGGTCACTCTATTTCCCATCAGGAAGAAGAATTAACCACAGGCTAAGCCTGCCGCCCAGAAGCAGAATAGGGCCTGAGGCAATCCCGCGATTTTGCGGCCAGCTCCCAAAAAAGCCAGTTGAAAAATGGAGCTCAGGGACACTGCAATTCAGAAACCCGCAGAGTTATGAATGATAACTCTCATCCACAGATATATTGAGGGAAGGCAACGAAGAGGATTTGAAAGCAAGGCAGAATTGCAGGAAACAGATTTCAGGAGGTAGATTCGAATCGCCTTTAAAGCACATGAAAAGCGGCAAAACGTCGACAATGATGCCCTTGGCCAAAAAGGGCGTATGCGTTTTTTCCTGAATATATTCAGGAAAAAACGCATACGCCCTTTTTGGCCAACCAAGCAACCTGGAAAGGCAAATCAGTGCTACAAAGAAGTCTCGCTTCCCATCGGTCAAAAGTGCCATGCTGCAAAAAGTGTCAAAACCAGAAATGCAGGACAGGCCATGGAGAAATGGCAGCCTTGCTACGCTGATGGGCGGGATGTAAATTGCCAACAGCCACTCTGGAAAAGTTTACGCTGTGTCCTGAAACATCGAAAAAACACAGCTTAGGGAGCATAGGGCACGTCCACTCATGGGCGTATAAATTGGGAAAACTAAAAATCAGCAAGACACAGGCACCCCAAAGTTTAAGGCTGCTCTGTTGACAAGAACCTCCACTTCATGACACCTTAAATATCCCAGGAAAGAGAAAAATGGATAAAGAAGTTGTGGTCCTTATGTACAATGGAATATCACTCAGACATGAAATCAATGTCATAAGGCTAGTAGAAGCAAGATGAGTGGATTTAGGTACGATGATCCTAAGTGAAATAAGTCACACAGAAAAAGACACTTATCATAAGCTATCACTTATAGAAGGAATGTAAAAACCGCTACACTTGAACTGAATTACAAAACAGAACAGAGTCACACATTTAGAAAACACACTGTGGCTGCTTAACGGGAAAGGTGAGGTGGGGTGATGCATAAAACAAGGGTTTCAAATTCGCTCAGATACCGTTCCATACACCCAATATGTAATAGACAATACCTACTCCTTGCTCAGTGAACTGTACTCAACACCCCCTATTCACCGCACAAGAATATATGTGACTAGTTATAATCTTAAAACCTATGTATTGATATCTGTCTGGAAGTGAGTCAAGTGGGTGTAAAGCCGCTTAAACACAGCCGTGAAAAGCAGCTAAACCCCATTATAAAAATAAATTACTTTTAAAAACCCGTAAAACAAAGACAGTGAAAGAGAGAGAAATTCTTACAAAATTCGTTCAGAGGCTGTGATGCAACCTGGATTGACATATCTAGACCCACAGCTGGATGAGACATAAGGGTGGACACTCTTGGGGCTGAAAGGTTGGGTGAGGTTGGGTGAGCAAACGCAGACCCTTTAAAGTAATACTGCCTGGTACCCATCCCATGGGTCCCAAATCTCCAGGTTGAAGGGCATCTTCCTACATCGAAAACATGCATGAGAAACCCAGAAGATGGTACACCGTGTGATTTTGAAAGGTTTCTAATACGCACCTCATTTCTCATCTCCTTGTGCTCGGGTTCGCCTTTCCAGCTACTTTACTAGCAATCTCCCTACTTGGAGAATCAGCACCTTTAAGCTCCTGTTCCCTACAGGTTGCAATTTGTCCTGAGGATGAACGGGAAGAGGGGCAACCAATGAGAGACTAGATCTAGGTGTTGGGACAGGCACAGGTCACTCTATTTCCCATCAGGAAGAAGAATTAACCACAGGCTAAGCCTGCCGCCCAGAAGCAGAATAGGGCCTGAGGCAATCCCGCGCTTTTGCGGCCAGCTCCCAAAAAAGCCAGTTGAAAAATGGAGCTCAGGGACACTGCAATTCACAAACCCGCAGAGCTATAAATGATAACTCTCATCCACAGATATATTGAGGGAAGGCAACGAAGAGGATTTGAAAGCAAGGCAGAATTTCAGGAAACAGGTTTCAGGAGGTAGATTCGAATCGCCTTTAAAGCATATGAAAAGTGGCAAAACGACGACAATGATGCCCTTGGCCAAAAAGGGCGTATGCGTTTTTTCCTGAATATATTCAGGAAAAAACGCATACGCCCTTTTTGGCCAACCAAGCAACCTGGAAAGGCAAATCAGTGCTACAAAGAAGTCTCGCTTCCCATCGGTCAAAAGGGCCATGCTGCAAAAAGTGTCAAAACCAGAAATACAGGACAGGCCATGGAGAAATGGCAGCCTTGCTACGCTGATGGGCGGGATGTAAATTGCCAACAGCCACTCTGGAAAAGTGTACGGTGTGTCCTGAAACATCGAAAAAACACAGCTTAGGGAGCATAGGGCACGTCCACTCATGGGCGTATAAATTGGGAAAACTAAAAATCAGCAAGACACAGGCACCCCAAAGTTTAGGGCTGCTCTGTTGACAAGAACCTCCACTTCATGACACCTTAAATATCCCAGGAAAGAGAAAAATGGATAAAGAAGTTGTGGTCCTTATGTACAATGGAATATCACTCAGACATGAAATCAATGTCATAAGGCTAGTAGAAGCAAGATGAGTGGATTTAGGTACGATGATCCTAAGTGAAATAAGTCACACAGAAAAAGACACTTATCATAAGCTATCACTTATAGAGGGAATGTAAAAACCGCTACACTTGAACTGAATTACAAAACAGAACAGAGTCACACGTTTAGAAAACACACTATGGCTGCTTAACGGGAAAGGTGAGGTGGGGTGATGCATAAAACAAGGGTTTCAAATTCGCTCAGATACCGTTCCATACACCCAATATGTAATAGACAAGACCTACTCCTTGCTCAGTGAACTGGACTCAACACCCCCTATTCACCGCACAAGAATATATGTGACTAGTAAGAATCTTAAAACCTATGTATTGATATCTGTCTGGAAGTGAGTCAATTGGGTGTAAAGCCGCATAAACACAGCCGTGAAAAGCAGCTAAACCCCATTATAAAAATAAATTACTTTTAAAAACCCATAAAACAAAGACAGTGAAAGAGAGAGAAATTCTTACAAAATTCGTTCAGAGGCTGTGATGCAACCTGGATTGACCATATCTAGACCCACAGCTGGATGAGACATAAGGGTGGACACTCTAGGGGCTGAAAGGTTGGGTGAGGTTGGGTGAGCAAACGCAGACCCTTTAAAGTAATACTGCCTTGTACCCATCCCATGGGTCCCAAATCTCCAGGTTCAAGGGCATCTTCCTACATCGAAAACATGCATGAGAAACCCAGAAGATGGTACACCGTGTGATTTTGAAAGGTTTCTAATACGCACCTCATTTCTCATCTCCTTGTGCTCGGGTTCGCCTTTCCAGCTACTTTACTAGCAACCTCCCTACTTGGAGAATCAGCACCTTTAAGCTCCTGTTCCCTACAGGTTGCAATTTGTCCTGAGGATGAACGGGAAGAGGGGCAACCAATGAGAGACTAGATCTAGGTGTTGGGACAGGCACAGGTCACTCTATTTCCCATCAGGAAGAAGAATTAACCACAGGCTAAGCCTGCCGCCCAGAAGCAGAATAGGGCCTGAGGCAATCCCGCGATTTTGCGGCCAGCTCCCAAAAAAGCCAGTTGAAAAATGGAGCTCAGGGACACTGCAATTCAGAAACCCGCAGAGTTATGAATGATAACTCTCATCCACAGATATATTGAGGGAAGGCAACGAAGAGGATTTGAAAGCAAGGCAGAATTGCAGGAAACAGATTTCAGGAGGTAGATTCGAATCGCCTTTAAAGCACATGAAAAGCGGCAAAACGTCGACAATGATGCCCTTGGCCAAAAAGGGCGTATGCGTTTTTTCCTGAATATATTCAGGAAAAAACGCATACGCCCTTTTTGGCCAACCAAGCAACCTGGAAAGGCAAATCAGTGCTACAAAGAAGTCTCGCTTCCCATCGGTCAAAAGTGCCATGCTGCAAAAAGTGTCAAAACCAGAAATGCAGGACAGGCCATGGAGAAATGGCAGCCTTGCTACGCTGATGGGCGGGATGTAAATTGCCAACAGCCACTCTGGAAAAGTTTACGCTGTGTCCTGAAACATCGAAAAAACACAGCTTAGGGAGCATAGGGCACGTCCACTCATGGGCGTATAAATTGGGAAAACTAAAAATCAGCAAGACACAGGCACCCCAAAGTTTAAGGCTGCTCTGTTGACAAGAACCTCCACTTCATGACACCTTAAATATCCCAGGAAAGAGAAAAATGGATAAAGAAGTTGTGGTCCTTATGTACAATGGAATATCACTCAGACATGAAATCAATGTCATAAGGCTAGTAGAAGCAAGATGAGTGGATTTAGGTACGATGATCCTAAGTGAAATAAGTCACACAGAAAAAGACACTTATCATAAGCTATCACTTATAGAAGGAATGTAAAAACCGCTACACTTGAACTGAATTACAAAACAGAACAGAGTCACACATTTAGAAAACACACTGTGGCTGCTTAACGGGAAAGGTGAGGTGGGGTGATGCATAAAACAAGGGTTTCAAATTCGCTCAGATACCGTTCCATACACCCAATATGTAATAGACAATACCTACTCCTTGCTCAGTGAACTGTACTCAACACCCCCTATTCACCGCACAAGAATATATGTGACTAGTTATAATCTTAAAACCTATGTATTGATATCTGTCTGGAAGTGAGTCAAGTGGGTGTAAAGCCGCTTAAACACAGCCGTGAAAAGCAGCTAAACCCCATTATAAAAATAAATTACTTTTAAAAACCCGTAAAACAAAGACAGTGAAAGAGAGAGAAATTCTTACAAAATTCGTTCAGAGGCTGTGATGCAACCTGGATTGACATATCTAGACCCACAGCTGGATGAGACATAAGGGTGGACACTCTTGGGGCTGAAAGGTTGGGTGAGGTTGGGTGAGCAAACGCAGACCCTTTAAAGTAATACTGCCTGGTACCCATCCCATGGGTCCCAAATCTCCAGGTTGAAGGGCATCTTCCTACATCGAAAACATGCATGAGAAACCCAGAAGATGGTACACCGTGTGATTTTGAAAGGTTTCTAATACGCACCTCATTTCTCATCTCCTTGTGCTCGGGTTCGCCTTTCCAGCTACTTTACTAGCAATCTCCCTACTTGGAGAATCAGCACCTTTAAGCTCCTGTTCCCTACAGGTTGCAATTTGTCCTGAGGATGAACGGGAAGAGGGGCAACCAATGAGAGACTAGATCTAGGTGTTGGGACAGGCACAGGTCACTCTATTTCCCATCAGGAAGAAGAATTAACCACAGGCTAAGCCTGCCGCCCAGAAGCAGAATAGGGCCTGAGGCAATCCCGCGCTTTTGCGGCCAGCTCCCAAAAAAGCCAGTTGAAAAATGGAGCTCAGGGACACTGCAATTCAGAAACCCGCAGAGTTATGAATGATAACTCTCATCCACAGATATATTGAGGGAAGGCAACGAAGAGGATTTGAAAGCAAGGCAGAATTGCAGGAAACAGATTTCAGGAGGTAGATTCGAATCGCCTTTAAAGCACATGAAAAGCGGCAAAACGTCGACAATGATGCCCTTGGCCAAAAAGGGCGTATGCGTTTTTTCCTGAATATATTCAGGAAAAAACGCATACGCCCTTTTTGGCCAACCAAGCAACCTGGAAAGGCAAATCAGTGCTACAAAGAAGTCTCGCTTCCCATCGGTCAAAAGGGCCATGCTGCAAAAAGTGTCAAAACCAGAAATGCAGGACAGGCCATGGAGAAATGGCAGCCTTGCTACGCTGATGGGCGGGATGTAAATTGCCAACAGCCACTCTGGAAAAGTGTACGGTGTGTCCTGAAACATCGAAAAAACACAGCTTAGGGAGCATAGGGCACGTCCACTCATGGGCGTATAAATTGGGAAAACTAAAAATCAGCAAGACACAGGCACCCCAAAGTTTAGGGCTGCTCTGTTGACAAGAACCTCCACTTCATGACACCTTAAATATCCCAGGAAAGAGAAAAATGGATAAAGAAGTTGTGGTCCTTATGTACAATGGAATATCACTCAGACATGAAATCAATGTCATAAGGCTAGTAGAGGCAAGATGAGTGGATTTAGGTACGATGATCCTAAGTGAAATAAGTCACACAGAAAAAGACACTTATCATAAGCTATCACTTATAGAGGGAATGTAAAAACCGCTACACTTGAACTGAATTACAAAACAGAACAGAGTCACACGTTTAGAAAACACACTATGGCTGCTTAACGAAAAGGTGAGGTGGGGTGATGCATAAAACAAGGGTTTCAAATTCGCTCAGATACCGTTCCATACACCCAATATGTAATAGACAAGACCTACTCCTTGCTCAGTGAACTGAACTCAACACCCCCTATTCACCGCACAAGAATATATGTGACTAGTAAGAATCTTAAAACCTATGTATTGATATCTGTCTGGAAGTGAGTCAAGTGGGTGTAAAGCCGCATAAACACAGCCGTGAAAAGCAGCTAAACCCCATTATAAAAATAAATTACTTTTAAAAACCCGTAAAACAAAGACAGTGAAAGAGAGAGAAATTCTTACAAAATTCGTTCAGAGGCTGTGATGCAACCTGGATTGACATATCTGGACCCACAGCTGGATGAGACATAAGGGTGGACACTCTTGGGGCTGAAAGGTTGGGTGAGGTTGGGTGAGCAAACGCAGACCCTTTAAAGTAATACTGCCTGGTACCCATCCCATGGGTCCCAAATCTCCAGGTTGAAGGGCATCTTCCTACATCGAAAACATGCATGAGAAACCCAGAAGATGGTACACCGTGTGATTTTGAAAGGTTTCTAATACGCACCTCATTTCTCATCTCCTTGTGCTCGGGTTCGCCTTTCCAGCTACTTTACTAGCAATCTCCATACTTGGAGAATCAGCACCTTTAAGCTCCTGTTCCCTACAGGTTGCAATTTGTCCTGAGGATGAACGGGAAGAGGGGCAACCAATGAGAGACTAGATCTAGGTGTTGGGACAGGCACAGGTCACTCTATTTCCCATCAGGAAGAAGAATTAACCACGGGCTAAGCCTGCCGCCCAGAAGCAGAATAGGGCCTGAGGCAATCCCGCGATTTTGCGGCCAGCTCCCAAAAAAGCCAGTTGAAAAATGGAGCTCAGGGACACTGCAATTCAGAAACCCGCAGAGTTATGAATGATAACTCTCATCCACAGATATATTGAGGGAAGGCAACGAAGAGGATTTGAAAGCAAGGCAGAATTGCAGGAAACAGATTTCAGGAGGTAGATTCGAATCGCCTTTAAAGCACATGAAAAGCGGCAAAACGTCGACAATGATGCCCTTGGCCAAAAAGGGCGTATGCGTTTTTTCCTGAATATATTCAGGAAAAAACGCATACGCCCTTTTTGGCCAACCAAGCAACCTGGAAAGGCAAATCAGTGCTACAAAGAAGTCTCGCTTCCCATCGGTCAAAAGTGCCATGCTGCAAAAAGTGTCAAAACCAGAAATGCAGGACAGGCCATGGAGAAATGGCAGCCTTGCTACGCTGATGGGCGGGATGTAAATTGCCAACAGCCACTCTGGAAAAGTGTACGGTGTGTCCTGAAACATCGAAAAAACACAGCTTAGGGAGCATAGGGCACGTCCACTCATGGGCGTATAAATTGGGAAAACTAAAAATCAGCAAGACACAGGCACCCCAAAGTTTAGGGCTGCTCTGTTGACAAGAACCTCCACTTCATGACACCTTAAATATCCCAGGAAAGAGAAAAATGGATAAAGAAGTTGTGGTCCTTATGTACAATGGAATATCACTCAGACATGAAATCAATGTCATAAGGCTAGTAGAGGCAAGATGAGTGGATTTAGGTACGATGATCCTAAGTGAAATAAGTCACACAGAAAAAGACACTTATCATAAGCTATCACTTATAGAGGGAATGTAAAAACCGCTACACTTGAACTGAATTACAAAACAGAACAGAGTCACACGTTTAGAAAACACACTATGGCTGCTTAACGGGAAAGGTGAGGTGGGGTGATGCATAAAACAAGGGTTTCAAATTCGCTCAGATACCGTTCCATACACCCAATATGTAATAGACAAGACCTACTCCTTGCTCAGTGAACTGGACTCAACACCCCCTATTCACCGCACAAAAGTATATGTGACTAGTAAGAATCTTAAAACCTATGTATTGATATCTGTCTGGAAGTGAGTCAATTGGGTGTAAAGCCGCATAAACACAGCTGTGAAAAGCAGCTAAACCCCATTATAAAAATAAATTACTTTTAAAAACCCGTAAAACAAAGACAGTGAAAGAGAGAGAAATTCTTACAAAATTCGTTCAGAGGCTGTGATGCAACCTGGATTAACCATATCTAGACCCACAGCTGGATGAGACATAAGGGTGGACACTCTTGGGGCTGAAAGGTTGGGTGAGATTGGGTGAGCAAACGCAGACCCTTTAAAGTAATACTGCCTGGTACCCATCCCATGGGTCCCAAATCTCCAGGTTCAAGGGCATCTTCCTATATGGAAAACATGCATGAGAAACCCAGAAGATGGTACACCGTGTGATTTTGAAAGGTTTCTAATACGCACCTCATTTCTCATCTCCTTGTGCTCGGGTTCGCCTTTCCAGCTACTTTACTAGCAATCTCCCTACTTGGAGAATCAGCACCTTTAAGCTCCTGTTCCCTACAGGTTGCAATTTGTCCTGAGGATGAACGGGAAGAGGGGCAACCAATGAGAGACTAGATCTAGGTGTTGGGACAGGCACAGGTCACTCTATTTCCCATCAGGAAGAAGAATTAACCACAGGCTAAGCCTGCCGCCCAGAAGCAGAATAGGGCCTGAGGCAATCCCGCGCTTTTGCGGCCAGCTCCCAAAAAAGCCAGTTGAAAAATGGAGCTCAGGGACACTGCAATTCACAAACCCGCAGAGCTATAAATGATAACTCTCATCCACAGATATATTGAGGGAAGGCAACGAAGAGGATTTGAAAGCAAGGCAGAATTTCAGGAAACAGGTTTCAGGAGGTAGATTCGAATCGCCTTTAAAGCATATGAAAAGTGGCAAAACGACGACAATGATGCCCTTGGCCAAAAAGGGCGTATGCGTTTTTTCCTGAATATATTCAGGAAAAAACGCATACGCCATTTTTGGCCAACCAAGCAACCTGGAAAGGCAAATCAGTGCTACAAAGAAGTCTCGCTTCCCATCGGTCAAAAGGGCCATGCTGCAAAAAGTGTCAAAACCAGAAATACAGGACAGGCCATGGAGAAATGGCAGCCTTGCTACGCTGATGGGCGGGATGTAAATTGCCAACAGCCACTCTGGAAAAGTGTACGGTGTGTCCTGAAACATCGAAAAAACACAGCTTAGGGAGCATAGGGCACGTCCACTCATGGGCGTATAAATTGGGAAAACTAAAAATCAGCAAGACACAGGCACCCCAAAGTTTAGGGCTGCTCTGTTGACAAGAACCTCCACTTCATGACACCTTAAATATCCCAGGAAAGAGAAAAATGGATAAAGAAGTTGTGGTCCTTATGTACAATGGAATATCACTCAGACATGAAATCAATGTCATAAGGCTAGTAGAGGCAAGATGAGTGGATTTAGGTACGATGATCCTAAGTGAAATAAGTCACACAGAAAAAGACACTTATCATAAGCTATCACTTATAGAGGGAATGTAAAAACCGCTACACTTGAACTGAATTACAAAACAGAACAGAGTCACACGTTTAGAAAACACACTATGGCTGCTTAACGAAAAGGTGAGGTGGGGTGATGCATAAAACAAGGGTTTCAAATTCGCTCAGATACCGTTCCATACACCCAATATGTAATAGACAAGACCTACTCCTTGCTCAGTGAACTGAACTCAACACCCCCTATTCACCGCACAAGAATATATGTGACTAGTAAGAATCTTAAAACCTATGTATTGATATCTGTCTGGAAGTGAGTCAAGTGGGTGTAAAGCCACATAAACACAGCCGTGAAAAGCAGCTAAACCCCATTATAAAAATAAATTACTTTTAAAAACCCGTAAAACAAAGACAGTGAAAGAGAGAGAAATTCTTACAAAATTCGTTCAGAGGCTGTGATGCAACCTGGATTGACATATCTGGACCCACAGCTGGATGAGACATAAGGGTGGACACTCTTGGGGCTGAAAGGTTGGGTGAGGTTGGGTGAGCAAACGCAGACCCTTTAAAGTAATACTGCCTGGTACCCATCCCATGGGTCCCAAATCTCCAGGTTGAAGGGCATCTTCCTACATCGAAAACATGCATGAGAAACCCAGAAGATGGTACACCGTGTGATTTTGAAAGGTTTCTAATACGCACCTCATTTCTCATCTCCTTGTGCTCGGGTTCGCCTTTCCAGCTACTTTACTAGCAATCTCCATACTTGGAGAATCAGCACCTTTAAGCTCCTGTTCCCTACAGGTTGCAATTTGTCCTGAGGATGAACGGGAAGAGGGGCAACCAATGAGAGACTAGATCTAGGTGTTGGGACAGGCACAGGTCACTCTATTTCCCATCAGGAAGAAGAATTAACCACGGGCTAAGCCTGCCGCCCAGAAGCAGAATAGGGCCTGAGGCAATCCCGCGATTTTGCGGCCAGCTCCCAAAAAAGCCAGTTGAAAAATGGAGCTCAGGGACACTGCAATTCAGAAACCCGCAGAGTTATGAATGATAACTCTCATCCACAGATATATTGAGGGAAGGCAACGAAGAGGATTTGAAAGCAAGGCAGAATTGCAGGAAACAGATTTCAGGAGGTAGATTCGAATCGCCTTTAAAGCACATGAAAAGCGGCAAAACGTCGACAATGATGCCCTTGGCCAAAAAGGGCGTATGCGTTTTTTCCTGAATATATTCAGGAAAAAACGCATACGCCCTTTTTGGCCAACCAAGCAACCTGGAAAGGCAAATCAGTGCTACAAAGAAGTCTCGCTTCCCATCGGTCAAAAGTGCCATGCTGCAAAAAGTGTCAAAACCAGAAATGCAGGACAGGCCATGGAGAAATGGCAGCCTTGCTACGCTGATGGGCGGGATGTAAATTGCCAACAGCCACTCTGGAAAAGTGTACGGTGTGTCCTGAAACATCGAAAAAACACAGCTTAGGGAGCATAGGGCACGTCCACTCATGGGCGTATAAATTGGGAAAACTAAAAATCAGCAAGACACAGGCACCCCAAAGTTTAGGGCTGCTCTGTTGACAAGAACCTCCACTTCATGACACCTTAAATATCCCAGGAAAGAGAAAAATGGATAAAGAAGTTGTGGTCCTTATGTACAATGGAATATCACTCAGACATGAAATCAATGTCATAAGGCTAGTAGAGGCAAGATGAGTGGATTTAGGTACGATGATCCTAAGTGAAATAAGTCACACAGAAAAAGACACTTATCATAAGCTATCACTTATAGAGGGAATGTAAAAACCGCTACACTTGAACTGAATTACAAAACAGAACAGAGTCACACGTTTAGAAAACACACTATGGCTGCTTAACGGGAAAGGTGAGGTGGGGTGATGCATAAAACAAGGGTTTCAAATTCGCTCAGATACCGTTCCATACACCCAATATGTAATAGACAAGACCTACTCCTTGCTCAGTGAACTGGACTCAACACCCCCTATTCACCGCACAAAAGTATATGTGACTAGTAAGAATCTTAAAACCTATGTATTGATATCTGTCTGGAAGTGAGTCAATTGGGTGTAAAGCCGCATAAACACAGCTGTGAAAAGCAGCTAAACCCCATTATAAAAATAAATTACTTTTAAAAACCCGTAAAACAAAGACAGTGAAAGAGAGAGAAATTCTTACAAAATTCGTTCAGAGGCTGTGATGCAACCTGGATTAACCATATCTAGACCCACAGCTGGATGAGACATAAGGGTGGACACTCTTGGGGCTGAAAGGTTGGGTGAGATTGGGTGAGCAAACGCAGACCCTTTAAAGTAATACTGCCTGGTACCCAACCCATGGGTCCCAAATCTCCAGGTTCAAGGGCATCTTCCTATATGGAAAACATGCATGAGAAACCCAGAAGATGGTACACCGTGTGATTTTGAAAGGTTTCTAATACGCACCTCATTTCTCATCTCCTTGTGCTCGGGTTCGCCTTTCCAGCTACTTTACTAGCAATCTCCCTACTTGGAGAATCAGCACCTTTAAGCTCCTGTCCCCTACAGGATGCAATTTGTCCTGAGGATGAACGGGAAGAGGGGCAACCAATGAGAGACTAGATCTATGTGTTGGGACAGGCACAGGTCACTCTATTTTCCCATCAGGAAGAAGAATTAACCACAGGCTCAGCCTGCTGCCCAGAAGCAGAATAGGGCCTGAGGCAATCCCGCGCTTTTGCGGCCAGCTCCCAAAAAAGCCAGTTGAAAAATGGAGCTCAGGGACACTGCAATTCACAAACCCGCAGAGCTATAAATGATAACTCTCATCCACAGATATATTGAGGGAAGGCAACGAAGAGGATTTGAAAGCAAGGCAGAATTTCAGGAAACAGGTTTCAGGAGGTAGATTTGAATCGCCTTTAAAGCATATGAAAAGTGGCAAAACGACGACAATGATGCCCTTGGCCAAACAGGGCGTATGCGTTTTTTCCTGAATATATTCAGGAAAAAACGCATACGCCCTGTTTGGCCAACCAAGCAACCTGGAAAGGCTAATCCGCGCTACAAAGAAGTCTCGCTTCCCATCGGTCAAAAGTGCCATGCTGCAAAAAGTGTCCAAACCAGAAATGCAGGACAGGCCATGGAGAAATGGCAGCCTTGCTACACTGATGGGCGGGATGTAAATTGCCAACAGCCACTCTGGAAAAGTGTACGGTGTTTCCTGAAACATCGAAAAAACACAGCTTAGGGAGCATAGGGCACGTCCACTCATGGGCGTATAAATTGGGAAAACTAAAAATCAGCAAGACACAGGCACCCCAAAGTTTAGGGCTGCTCTGTTGACAAGAACCTCCACTTCATTACACCTTAAATATCCCAGGAAAGAGAAAAATGGATAAAGAAGTTGTGGTCCTTATGTACAATGGAATATCACTCAGACATGAAATCAATGTCATAAGGCTAGTAGAAGCAAGATGAGTGGATTTAGGTACGATGATCCTAAGTGAAATAAGTCACACAGAAAAAGACACTTATCATAAGCTATCACTTATAGAGGGAATGTAAAAACCGCTACACTTGAACTGAATTACAAAACAGAACAGAGTCACACGTTTAGAAAACACACGATGGCTGCTTAACGGGAAAGGTGAGGAGGGGTGATGCATAAAACAAGGGTTTCAAATTCGCTCAGATACCGTTCCATACACCCAATATGTAATAGACAAGACCTACTCCTTGCTCAGTGAACTGGACTCAACACCCCCTATTCACCGCACAAGAATATATGTGACTAGTAAGAATCTTAAAACCTATGTATTGATATCTGTCTGGAAGTGAGTCAATTGGGTGTAAAGCCGCATAAACACAGCCGTGAAAAGCAGCTAAACCCCATTATAAAAATAAATTACTTTTAAAAACCCATAAAACAAAGACAGTGAAAGAGAGAGAAATTCTTAAAAAATTCGTTCAGAGGCTGTGATGCAACCTGGATTGACCATATCTAGACCCACAGCTGGATGAGACATAAGGGTGGACACTCTAGGGGCTGAAAGGTTGGGTGAGGTTGGGTGAGCAAACGCAGACCCTTTAAAGTAATACTGCCTTGTACCCATCCCATGGGTCCCAAATCTCCAGGTTCAAGGGCATCTTCCTACATCGAAAACATGCATGAGAAACCCAGAAGATGGTACACCGTGTGATTTTGAAAGGTTTCTAATACGCACCTCATTTCTCATCTCCTTGTGCTCGGGTTCGCCTTTCCAGCTACTTTACTAGCAACCTCCCTACTTGGAGAATCAGCACCTTTAAGCTCCTGTTCCCTACAGGTTGCAATTTGTCCTGAGGATGAACGGGAAGAGGGGCAACCAATGAGAGACTAGATCTAGGTGTTGGGACAGGCACAGGTCACTCTATTTCCCATCAGGAAGAAGAATTAACCACAGGCTAAGCCTGCCGCCCAGAAGCAGAATAGGGCCTGAGGCAATCCCGTGCTTTTGCGGCCAGCTCCCAAAAAAGCCAGTTGAAAAATGGAGCTCAGGGACACTGCAATTCAGAAACCCGCAGAGTTATGAATGATAACTCTCATCCACAGATATATTGAGGGAAGGCAACGAAGAGAATTTGAAAGCAAGGCAGAATTGCAGGAAACAGATTTCAGGAGGTAGATTCGAATCGCCTTTAAAGCACATGAAAAGCGGCAAAACGTCGACAATGATGCCCTTGGCCAAAAAGGGCGTATGCGTTTTTTCCTGAATATATTCAGGAAAAAACGCATACGCCCTTTTTGGCCAACCAAGCAACCTGGAAAGGCAAATCAGTGCTACAAAGAAGTCTCGCTTCCCATCGGTCAAAAGTGCCATGCTGCAAAAAGTGTCAAAACCAGAAATGCAGGACAGGCCATGGAGAAATGGCAGCCTTGCTACGCTGATGGGCGGGATGTAAATTGCCAACAGCCACTCTGGAAAAGTGTACGCTGTGTCCTGAAACATCGAAAAAACACAGCTTAGGGAGCATAGGGCACGTCCACTCATGGGCGTATAAATTGGGAAAACTAAAAATCAGCAAGACACAGGCACCCCAAAGTTTAGGGCTGCTCTGTTGACAAGAACCTCCACTTCATGACACCTTAAATATCCCAGGAAAGAGAAAAATGGATAAAGAAGTTGTGGTCCTTATGTACAATGGAATATCACTCAGACATGAAATCAATGTCATAAGGCTAGTAGAGGCAAGATGAGTGGATTTAGGTACGATGATCCTAAGTGAAATAAGTCACACAGAAAAAGACACTTATCATAAGCTATCACTTATAGAGGGAATGTAAAAACCACTACACTTGAACTGAATTACAAAACAGAACAGAGTCACACGTTTAGAAAACACACTATGGCTGCTTAACGGGAAAGGTGAGGTGGGGTGATGCATAAAACAAGGGTTTCAAATTCGCTCAGATACCGTTCCATACACCCAATATGTAATAGACAAGACCTACTCCTTGCTCAGTGAACTGGACTCAACACCCCCTATTCACCGCACAAGAATATATGTGACTAGTAAGAATCTTAAAACCTATGTATTGATATCTGTCTGGAAGTGAGTCAATTGGGTGTAAAGCCGCATAAACACAGCTGTGAAAAGCAGCTAAACCCCATTATAAAAATAAATTACTTTTAAAAACCCGTAAAACAAAGACAGTGAAAGAGAGAGAAATTCTTACAAAATTCGTTCAGAGGCTGTGATGCAACCTGGATTGAACATATCTAGACCCACAGCTGGATGAGACATAAGGGTGGACACTCTTGGGGCTGAAAGGTTGGGTGAGGTTGGGTGAGCAAACGCAGACCCTTTAAAGTAATACTGCCTGGTACCCATCCCATGGGTCCCAAATCTCCAGGTTCAAGGGCATCTTCCTATATGGAAAACATGCATGAGAAACCCAGAAGATGGTACACCGTGTGATTTTGAAAGGTTTCTAATACGCACCTCATTTCTCATCTCCTTGTGCTCGGGTTCGCCTTTCCAGCTACTTTACTAGCAATCTCCCTACTTGGAGAATCAGCACCTTTAAGCTCCTGTCCCCTACAGGATGCAATTTGTCCTGAGGATGAACGGGAAGAGGGGCAACCAATGAGAGACTAGATCTATGTGTTGGGACAGGCACAGGTCACTCTATTTTCCCATCAGGAAGAAGAATTAACCACAGGCTCAGCCTGCCGCCCAGAAGCAGAATAGGGCCTGAGGCAATCCCGCGCTTTTGCGGCCAGCTCCCAAAAAAGCCAGTTGAAAAATGGAGCTCAGGGACACTGCAATTCACAAACCCGCAGAGCTATAAATGATAACTCTCATCCACAGATATATTGAGGGAAGGCAACGAAGAGGATTTGAAAGCAAGGCAGAATTTCAGGAAACAGGTTTCAGGAGGTAGATTCGAATCGCCTTTAAAGCATATGAAAAGTGGCAAAACGACGACAATGATGCCCTTGGCCAAACAGGGCGTATGCGTTTTTTCCTGAATATATTCAGGAAAAAACGCATACGCCCTGTTTGGCCAACCAAGCAACCTGGAAAGGCTAATCAGCGCTACAAAGAAGTCTCGCTTCCCGTCGGTCAAAAGGGCCATGCTGCAAAAAGTGTCCAAACCAGAAATGCAGGACAGGCCATGGAGAAATGGCAGCCTTGCTACGCTGATGGGCGGGATGTAAATTGCCAACAGCCACTCTGGAAAAGTGTACGGTGTGTCCTGAAACATCGAAAAAACACAGCTTAGGGAGCATAGGGCACGTCCACTCATGGGCGTATAAATTGGGAAAACTAAAAATCAGCAAGACACAGGCACCCCAAAGTTTAGGGCTGCTCTGTTGACAAGAACCTCCACTTCATGACACCTTAAATATCCCAGGAAAGAGAAAAATGGATAAAGAAGTTGTGGTCCTTATGTACAATGGAATATCACTCAGACATGAAATCAATGTCATAAGGCTAGTAGAAGCAAGATGAGTGGATTTAGGTACGATGATCCTAAGTGAAATAAGTCACACAGAAAAAGACACTTATCATAAGCTATCACTTATAGAGGGAATGTAAAAACCGCTACACTTGAACTGAATTACAAAACAGAACAGAGTCACACGTTTAGAAAACACACGATGGCTGCTTAACGGGAAAGGTGAGGAGGGGTGATGCATAAAACAAGGGTTTCAAATTCGCTCAGATACCGTTCCATACACCCAATATGTAATAGACAAGACCTACTCCTTGCTCAGTGAACTGGACTCAACACCCCCTATTCACCGCACAAGAATATATGTGACTAGTAAGAATCTTAAAACCTATGTATTGATATCTGTCTGGAAGTGAGTCAATTGGGTGTAAAGCCGCATAAACACAGCCGTGAAAAGCAGCTAAACCCCATTATAAAAATAAATTACTTTTAAAAACCCATAAAACAAAGACAGTGAAAGAGAGAGAAATTCTTAAAAAATTCGTTCAGAGGATGTGATGCAACCTGGATTGACCATATCTAGACCCACAGCTGGATGAGACATAAGGGTGGACACTCTAGGGGCTGAAAGGTTGGGTGAGGTTGGGTGAGCAAACGCAGACCCTTTAAAGTAATACTGCCTTGTACCCATCCCATGGGTCCCAAATCTCCAGGTTCAAGGGCATCTTCCTACATCGAAATCATGCATGAGAAACCCAGAAGATGGTACACCGTGTGATTTTGAAAGGTTTCTAATACGCACCTCATTTCTCATCTCCTTGTGCTCGGGTTCGCCTTTCCAGCTACTTTACTAGCAACCTCCCTACTTGGAGAATCAGCACCTTTAAGCTCCTGTTCCCTACAGGTTGCAATTTGTCCTGAGGATGAACGGGAAGAGGGGCAACCAATGAGAGACTAGATCTAGGTGTTGGGACAGGCACAGGTCACTCTATTTCCCATCAGGAAGAAGAATTAACCACAGGCTAAGCCTGCCGCCCAGAAGCAGAATAGGGCCTGAGGCAATCCCGTGCTTTTGCGGCCAGCTCCCAAAAAAGCCAGTTGAAAAATGGAGCTCAGGGACACTGCAATTCAGAAACCCGCAGAGTTATGAATGATAACTCTCATCCACAGATATATTGAGGGAAGGCAATGAAGAGAATTTGAAAGCAAGGCAGAATTGCAGGAAACAGATTTCAGGAGGTAGATTCGAATCGCCTTTAAAGCACATGAAAAGCGGCAAAACGTCGACAATGATGCCCTTGGCCAAAAAGGGCGTATGCGTTTTTTCCTGAATATATTCAGGAAAAAACGCATACGCCCTTTTTGGCCAACCAAGCAACCTGGAAAGGCAAATCAGTGCTACAAAGAAGTCTCGCTTCCCATCGGTCAAAAGTGCCATGCTGCAAAAAGTGTCAAAACCAGAAATGCAGGACAGGCCATGGAGAAATGGCAGCCTTGCTACGCTGATGGGCGGGATGTAAATTGCCAACAGCCACTCTGGAAAAGTGTACGCTGTGTCCTGAAACATCGAAAAAACACAGCTTAGGGAGCATAGGGCACGTCCACTCATGGGCGTATAAATTGGGAAAACTAAAAATCAGCAAGACACAGGCACCCCAAAGTTTAGGGCTGCTCTGTTGACAAGAACCTCCACTTCATGACACCTTAAATATCCCAGGAAAGAGAAAAATGGATAAAGAAGTTGTGGTCCTTATGTACAATGGAATATCACTCAGACATGAAATCAATGTCATAAGGCTAGTAGAGGCAAGATGAGTGGATTTAGGTACGATGATCCTAAGTGAAATAAGTCACACAGAAAAAGACACTTATCATAAGCTATCACTTATAGAGGGAATGTAAAAACCACTACACTTGAACTGAATTACAAAACAGAACAGAGTCACACGTTTAGAAAACACACTATGGCTGCTTAACGGGAAAGGTGAGGTGGGGTGATGCATAAAACAAGGGTTTCAAATTCGCTCAGATACCGTTCCATACACCCAATATGTAATAGACAAGACCTACTCCTTGCTCAGTGAACTGGACTCAACACCCCCTATTCACCGCACAAGAATATATGTGACTAGTAAGAATCTTAAAACCTATGTATTGATATCTGTCTGGAAGTGAGTCAATTGGGTGTAAAGCCGCATAAACACAGCTGTGAAAAGCAGCTAAACCCCATTATAAAAATAAATTACTTTTAAAAACCCGTAAAACAAAGACAGTGAAAGAGAGAGAAATTCTTACAAAATTCGTTCAGAGGCTGTGATGCAACCTGGATTGAACATATCTAGACCCACAGCTGGATGAGACATAAGGGTGGACACTCTTGGGGCTGAAAGGTTGGGTGAGGTTGGGTGAGCAAACGCAGACCCTTTAAAGTAATACTGCCTGGTACCCATCCCATGGGTCCCAAATCTCCAGGTTCAAGGGCATCTTCCTATATGGAAAACATGCATGAGAAACCCAGAAGATGGTACACCGTGTGATTTTGAAAGGTTTCTAATACGCACCTCATTTCTCATCTCCTTGTGCTCGGGTTCGCCTTTCCAGCTACTTTACTAGCAATCTCCCTACTTGGAGAATCAGCACCTTTAAGCTCCTGTCCCCTACAGGATGCAATTTGTCCTGAGGATGAACGGGAAGAGGGGCAACCAATGAGAGACTAGATCTATGTGTTGGGACAGGCACAGGTCACTCTATTTTCCCATCAGGAAGAAGAATTAACCACAGGCTCAGCCTGCCGCCCAGAAGCAGAATAGGGCCTGAGGCAATCCCACGCTTTTGCGGCCAGCTCCCAAAAAAGCCAGTTGAAAAATGGAGCTCAGGGACACTGCAATTCACAAACCCGCAGAGCTATAAATGATAACTCTCATCCACAGATATATTGAGGGAAGGCAACGAAGAGGATTTGAAAGCAAGGCAGAATTTCAGGAAACAGGTTTCAGGAGGTAGATTCGAATCGCCTTTAAAGCATATGAAAAGTGGCAAAACGACGACAATGATGCCCTTGGCCAAACAGGGCGTATGCGTTTTTTCCTGAATATATTCAGGAAAAAACGCATACGCCCTGTTTGGCCAACCAAGCAACCTGGAAAGGCTAATCCGCGCTACAAAGAAGTCTCGCTTCCCATCGGTCAAAAGTGCCATGCTGCAAAAAGTGTCCAAACCAGAAATGCAGGACAGGCCATGGAGAAATGGCAGCCTTGCTACACTGATGGGCGGGATGTAAATTGCCAACAGCCACTCTGGAAAAGTGTACGGTGTTTCCTGAAACATCGAAAAAACACAGCTTAGGGAGCATAGGGCACGTCCACTCATGGGCGTATAAATTGGGAAAACTAAAAATCAGCAAGACACAGGCACCCCAAAGTTTAGGGCTGCTCTGTTGACAAGAACCTCCACTTCATGACACCTTAAATATCCCAGGAAAGAGAAAAATGGATAAAGAAGTTGTGGTCCTTATGTACAATGGAATATCACTCAGACATGAAATCAATGTCATAAGGCTAGTAGAAGCAAGATGAGTGGATTTAGGTACGATGATCCTAAGTGAAATAAGTCACACAGAAAAAGACACTTATCATAAGCTATCACTTATAGAGGGAATGTAAAAACCGCTACACTTGAACTGAATTACAAAACAGAACAGAGTCACACGTTTAGAAAACACACTATGGCTGCTTAACGGGAAAGGTGAGGTGGGGTGATGCATAAAACAAGGGTTTCAAATTCGCTCAGATACCGTTCCATACACCCAATATGTAATAGACAAGACCTACTCCTTGCTCAGTGAACTGGACTCAACACCCCCTATTCACCGCACAAGAATATATGTGACTAGTAAGAATCTTAAAACCTATGTATTGATATCTGTCTGGAAGTGAGTCAAGTGGGTGTAAAGCCGCATAAACACAGCCGTGAAAAGCAGCTAAACCCCATTATAAAAATAAATTACTTTTAAAAACCCGTAAAAAAAAGACAGTGAAAGAGAGAGAAATTCTTACAAAATTCTTTCAGAGGCTGTGATGCAACCTGGATTGACCATATCTAGACCCACAGCTGGATGAGACATAAGGGTGGACAATCTTGGGGCTGAAAGTTTGGGTGAGGTTGGGTGAGCAAACGCACACCCTTTAAAGTAATACTGCCTGGTACCCATCCCATGGGTCCCAAATCTCCAGGTTCAAGGGCATCTTCCTACATCGAAAACATGCATGAGAAACCCAGAAGATGTTACACCGTGTGATTTTGAAAGGTTTCTAATACGCACCTCATTTCTCATCTCCTTGTGCTCGGGTTCGCCTTTCCAGCTACTTTACTAGCAATCTCCCTACTTGGAGAATCAGCACCTTTAAGCTCCTGTTCCCTACAGGTTGCAATTTGTCCTGAGGATGAACGGGAAGAGGGGCAACCAATGAGAGACTAGATCTAGGTGTTGGGACAGGCACAGCTCACTCTATTTTCCCATCGGGAAAAGAATTAACCACAGGCTCAGCCTACCGCCCAGAAGCAGAATAGGGCCTGAGGCAATCCCGCGCTTTTGCGGCCAGCTCCCAAAAAAGCCAGTTGAAAAATGGAGCTCAGGGACACTGCAATTCACAAACCCGCAGAGTTATGAATGATAACTCTCATCCACAGATATATTGAGGGAAGGCAACAAAGAGGATTTGAAAGCAAGGCAGAATTGCAGGAAACAGGTTTCAGGAGGTAGATTCGAATCGCCTTTAAAGCATATGAAAAGTGGCAAAACGTCGACAATGATGCCCTTGGCCAAACAGGGCGTATGCGTTTTTTCCTGAATATATTCAGGAAAAAAAGCATACGCCCTGTTTGGCCAACCAAGCAACCTGGAAAGGCAAATCAGTGCTACAAAGAAGTCTCGCTTCCCATCGGTCTAAAGTGCCATGCTGCAAAATGTGTCAAAACCAGAAATGCAGGACAGGCCATGGAGAAATGGCAGCCTTGCTACGCTGATGGGCGGGATGTAAATTGCCAACAGCCACTCTGGAAAAGTGTATGGTGTGTCCTGAAACATCGAAAAAACACAGCTTAGGGAGCATAGGGCACGTCCACTCATGGGCGTATAAATTGGGAAAACTAAAAATCAGCAAGACACAGGCACCCCAAAGTTTAGGGCTGCTCTTTTGACAAGAACCTCCACTTCATGACACCTTAAATATCCCAGGAAAGAGAAAAATGGATAAAGAAGTTGTGGTCCTTATGTACAATGGAATATCACTCAGACATGAAATCAATGTCATAAGGCTAGTAGAAGCAAGATGAGTGGATTTAGGTACGATGATCCTAAGTGAAATAAGTCACACAGAAAAAGACACTTATCATAAGCTATCACTTATAGAGGGAATGTAAAAACCGCTACACTTGAACTGAATTACAAAACAGAACAGAGTCACACGTTTAGAAAACACACGATGGCTGCTTAACGGGAAAGGTGAGGTGGGGTGATGCATAAAACAAGGGTTTCAAATTCGCTCAGATACCGTTCCATACACCCAATATGTAATAGACAAGACCTACTCCTTGCTCAGTGAACTGGACTCAACACCCCCTATTCACCGCACAAAAATATATGTGACTAGTAAGAATCTTAAAACCTATGTATTGATATCTGTCTGGAAGTGAGTCAAGTGGGTGTAAAGCCGCATAAACACAGCCGTGAAAAGCAGCTAAACCCCATTATAAAAATAAATTACTTTTAAAAACCCGTAAAACAAAGACAGTGAAAGAGAGAGAAATTCTTACAAAATTCGTTCAGAGGCTGTGATGCAACCTGGATTGACCATATCTAGACCCACAGCTGGATGAGACATAAGGTTGGACACTCTTGGGGCTGAAAGGTTTTGTGAGGTTGGGTGAGCAAACGCAGACCCTTTAAAGTAATACTGCCTGGTACCCATCCCATGGGTCCCAAATCTCCAGGTTCAAGGGCATCTTCCTACATCGAAAACATGCATGAGGAACCCAGAAGATGGTACACCGTGTGATTTTAAAAGGTTTCTAATACGCACCTCATTTCTCATCTCCTTGTGCTCGGGTTCGCCTTTCCAGCTACTTTACTAGAAATCTCCCTACTTGGAGAATCAGCACTTTAAGCTCCTGTTCCCTACAGGTTGCAATTTGTCCTGAGGATGAACGGGAAGAGGGGCAACCAATGAGAGACTAGATCTAGGTGTTGGGACAGGCACAGGTCACTCTATTTTCCCATCAGGAAGAAGAATTAACCACAGGCTCAGCCTGCCGCCCAGAAGCAGAATAGGGCCTGAGGCAATCCCGCGCTTTTGCGGACAGCTCCCAAAAAAGCCAGTTGAAAAATGGAGCTCAGGGACACTGCAATTCACAAACCCGCAGAGCTATAAATGATAACTCTCATCCACAGATATATTGAGGGAAGGCAACGAAGAGGATTTGAAAGCAAGGCAGAATTGCAGGAAACAGGTTTCAGGAGGTACATTCGAATCGCCTTTAAAGCACATGAAAAGTGGCAAAACGTCGACAATGATGCCCTTGGCCAAACAGGGCGTATGCGTTTTTTCCTGAATATATTCAGGAAAAAACGCATACGCCCTGTTTGGCCAACCAAGCAACCTGGAAAGGCTAATCAGCGCTACAAAGAAGTCTCGCTTCCCATCGGTCAAAAGGGCCATGCTGCAAAAAGTGTCAAAACCAGAAATGCAGGACAGGCCATGGAGAAATGGCAGCCTTGCTACGCTGATGGGCGGGATGTAAATTGCCAACAGCCACTCTGGAGAAGTGTACGGTGTGTCCTGAAACATCGAAAAAACACAGCTTAGGGAGCATAGGGCACGTCCTCTCATGGGCGTATAAATTGGGAAAACTAAAAATCAGCAAGACACAGGCACCCTAAAGTTTAGGGCTGCTCTGTTGACAAGAACCTCCACTTCATGACACCTTAAATATCCCAGGAAAGAGAAAAATGGATAAAGAAGTTGTGGTCCTTATGTACAATGGAATATCACTCAGACATGAAATCAATGTCATAAGGCTAGTAGAAACAAGATGAGTGGATTTAGGTACGACGATTCTAAGTGAAATAAGTCACACAGAAAAAGACACTTATCATAAGCTATCACTTATAGAGGGAATGTAAAAACCGCTACACATGAACTGAATTACAAAACAGAACAGAGTCACACGTTTAGAAAACACACTATGGCTGCTTAACGGGAAAGGTGAGGTGGGGTGATGCATAAAACAAGGGTTTCAAATTCGCTCAGATACCGTTCCATACACCCAATATGTAATAGACAAGACCTACTCCTTGCTCAGTGAACTGGACTCAACACCCCCTATTCACCGCACAAGAATATATGTGACTAGTAAGAATCTTAAAACCTATGTATTGATATCTGTCTGGAAGTGAGTCAAGTGGGTGTAAAGCCGCATAAACAGAGCCGTGAAAAGCAGCTAAACCCCATTATAAAAATAAATTACTTTTAAAAACCCGTAAAACAAAGACAGTGAAAGAGAGAGAAATTCTTACAAAATTCTTTCAGAGGCTGTGATGCAACCTGGATTGACCATATCTAGACCCACAGCTGGATGAGACATAAGGGTGGACAATCTTGGGGCTGAAAGTTTGGGGGAGGTTGGGTGAGCAAACGCACACCCTTTAAAGTAATACTGCCTGGTACCCATCCCATGGGTCCCAAATCTCCAGGTTCAAGGGCATCTTCCTACATCGAAAACATGCATGAGAAACCCAGAAGATGTTACACCGTGTGATTTTGAAAGGTTTCTAATACGCACCTCATTTCTCATCTCCTTGTGCTCGGGTTCGCCTTTCCAGCTACTTTACTAGCAATCTCCCTACTTGGAGAATCAGCACCTTTAAGCTCCTGTTCCCTACAGGTTGCAATTTGTCCTGAGGATGAACGGGAAGAGGGGCAACCAATGAGAGACTAGATCTAGGTGTTGGGACAGGCACAGCTCACTCTATTTTCCCATCGGGAAGAAGAATTAACCACAGGCTCAGCCTACCGCCCAGAAGCAGAATAGGGCCTGAGGCAATCCCGCGCTTTTGCGGCCAGCTCCCAAAAAAGCCAGTTGAAAAATGGAGCTCAGGGACACTGCAATTCACAAACCCGCAGAGTTATGAATGATAACTCTCATCCACAGATATATTGAGGGAAGGCAACAAAGAGGATTTGAAAGCAAGGCAGAATTGCAGGAAACAGGTTTCAGGAGGTAGATTCGAATCGCCTTTAAAGCATATGAAAAGTGGCAAAACGTCGACAATGATGCCCTTGGCCAAACAGGGCGTATGCGTTTTTTCCTGAATATATTCAGGAAAAAAAAGCATACGCCCTGTTTGGCCAACCAAGCAACCTGGAAAGGCAAATCAGTGCTACAAAGAAGTCTCGCTTCCCATCGGTCTAAACTGCCATGCTGCAAAATGTGTCAAAACCAGAAATGCAGGACAGGCCATGGAGAAATGGCAGCCTTGCTACGCTGATGGGCGGGATGTAAATTGCCAACAGCCACTCTGGAAAAGTGTATGGTGTGTCCTGAAACATCGAAAAAACACAGCTTAGGGAGCATAGGGCACGTCCACTCATGGGCGTATAAATTGGGAAAACTAAAAATCAGCAAGACACAGGCACCCCAAAGTTTAGGGCTGCTCTTTTGACAAGAACCTCCACTTCATGACACCTTAAATATCCCAGGAAAGAGAAAAATGGATAAAGAAGTTGTGGTCCTTATGTACAATGGAATATCACTCAGACATGAAATCAATGTCATAAGGCTAGTAGAAGCAAGATGAGTGGATTTAGGTACGATGATCCTAAGTGAAATAAGTCACACAGAAAAAGACACTTATCATAAGCTATCACTTATAGAGGGAATGTAAAAACCGCTACACTTGAACTGAATTACAAAACAGAACAGAGTCACACGTTTAGAAAACACACGATGGCTGCTTAACGGGAAAGGTGAGGTGGGGTGATGCATAAAACAAGGGTTTCAAATTCGCTCAGATACCGTTCCATACACCCAATATGTAATAGACAAGACCTACTCCTTGCTCAGTGAACTGGACTCAACACCCCCTATTCACCGCACAAAAATATATGTGACTAGTAAGAATCTTAAAACCTATGTATTGATATCTGTCTGGAAGTGAGTCAAGTGGGTGTAAAGCCGCATAAACACAGCCGTGAAAAGCAGCTAAACCCCATTATAAAAATAAATTACTTTTAAAAACCCGTAAAACAAAGACAGTGAAAGAGAGAGAAATTCTTACAAAATTCGTTCAGAGGCTGTGATGCAACCTGGATTGACCATATCTAGACCCACAGCTGGATGAGACATAAGGTTGGACACTCTTGGGGCTGAAAGGTTTTGTGAGGTTTGGTGAGCAAACGCAGACCCTTTAAAGTAATACTGCCTGGTACCCATCCCATGGGTCCCAAATCTCCAGGTTCAAGGGCATCTTCCTACATCGAAAACATGCATGAGAAACCCAGAAGATGGTACACCGTGTGATTTTAAAAGGTTTCTAATACGCACCTCATTTCTCATCTCCTTGCGCTCGGGTTCGCCTTTCCAGCTACTTTACTAGCAATCTCCCTACTTGGAGAATCAGCACTTTAAGCTCCTGTTCCCTACAGGTTGCAATTTGTCCTGAGGATGAACGGGAAGAGGGGCAACCAATGAGAGACTAGATCTAGGTGTTGGGACAGGCACAGGTCACTCTATTTTCCCATCAGGAAGAAGAATTAACCACAGGCTCAGCCTGCCGCCCAGAATCAGAATAGGGCCTGAGGCAATCCCGCGCTTTTGCGGCCAGCTCCCAAAAAAGCCAGTTGAAAAATGGAGCTCAGGGACACTGCAATTCACAAACCCGCAGAGCTATAAATGATAACTCTCATCCACAGATATATTGAGGGAAGGCAACGAAGAGGATTTGAAAGCAAGGCAGAATTGCAGGAAACAGGTTTCAGGAGGTACATTCGAATCGCCTTTAAAGCACATGAAAAGTGGCAAAACGTCGACAATGATGCCCTTGGCCAAACAGGGCGTATGCGTTTTTTCCTGAATATATTCAGGAAAAAACGCATACGCCCTGTTTGGCCAACCAAGCAACCTGGAAAGGCTAATCAGCGCTACAAAGAAGTCTCGCTTCCCATCGGTCAAAAGGGCCATGCTGCAAAAAGTGTCAAAACCAGAAATGCAGGACAGGCCATGGAGAAATGGCAGCCTTGCTACGCTGATGGGCGGGATGTAAATTGCCAACAGCCACTCTGGAGAAGTGTACGGTGTGTCCTGAAACATCGAAAAAACACAGCTTAGGGAGCATAGGGCACGTCCTCTCATGGGCGTATAAATTGGGAAAACTAAAAATCAGCAATACACAGGCACCCTAAAGTTTAGGGCTGCTCTGTTGACAAGAACCTCCACTTCATGACACCTTAAATATCCCAGGAAAGAGAAAAATGGATAAAGAAGTTGTGGTCCTTATGTACAATGGAATATCACTCAGACATGAAATCAATGTCATAAGGCTAGTAGAAGCAAGATGAGTGGATTTAGGTACGACGATTCTAAGTGAAATAAGTCACACAGAAAAAGACACTTATCATAAGCTATCACTTATAGAGGGAATGTAAAAACCGCTACACATGAACTGAATTACAAAACAGAACAGAGTCACACGTTTAGAAAACACACTATGGCTGCTTAACGGGAAAGGTGAGGTGGGGTGATGCATAAAACAAGGGTTTCAAATTCGCTCAGATACCGTTCCATACACCCAATATGTAATAGACAAGACCTACTCCTTGCTCAGTGAACTGGACTCAACACCCCCTATTCACCGCACAAGAATATATGTGACTAGTAAGAATCTTAAAACCTATGTATTGATATCTGTCTGGAAGTGAGTCAAGTGGGTGTAAAGCCGCATAAACACAGCCGTGAAAAGCAGCTAAACCCCATTATAAAAATAAATTACTTTTAAAAACCCGTAAAACAAAGACAGTGAAAGAGAGAGAAATTCTTACAAAATTCTTTCAGAGGCTGTGATGCAACCTGGATTGACCATATCTAGACCCACAGCTGGATGAGACATAAGGGTGGACAATCTTGGGGCTGAAAGTTTGGGTGAGGTTGGGTGAGCAAACGCACAACCTTTAAAGTAATACTGCCTGGTACCCATCCCATGGGTCCCAAATCTCCAGGTTCAAGGGCATCTTCCTACATCGAAAACATGCATGAGAAACCCAGAAGATGGTACACCGTGTGATTTTGAAAGGTTTCTAATACGCACCTCATTTCTCATCTCCTTGTGCTCGGGTTCGCCTTTCCAGCTACTTTACTAGCAATCTCCCTACTTGGAGAATCAGCACCTTTAAGCTCCTGTTCCCTACAGGTTGCAATTTGTCCTGAGGATGAACGGGAAGAGGGGCAACCAATGAGAGACTAGATCTAGGTGTTGGGACAGGCACAGCTCACTCTATTTTCCCATCGGGAAGAAGAATTAACCACAGGCTCAGCCTGCCGCCCAGAAGCAGAATAGGGCCTGAGACAATCCTGCGCTTTTGCGGCCAGCTCCCAAAAAAGCCAGTTGAAAAATGGAGCTCAGGGACACTGCAATTCAGAAACCCGCAGATCTATAAATGATAACTCTCATCCACAGATATATTGAGGGAAGGCAACGAAGAGGATTTGAAAGCAAGGCAGAATTGCAGGAAACAGGTTTCAGGAGGTAGATTCGAATCGCCTTTAAAGCACATGAAAAGTGGCAAAACGTCGACAATGATGCCCTTGGCCAAAAAGGGCATATGCGTTTTTTCCTGAATATATTCAGGAAAAAACGCATACGCCCTTTTAGGCCAACCAAGCAACCTGGAAAGGCAAATCAGTGCTACAAAGAAGTCTCGCTTCCCATCGGTCAAAAGGGCCATGCTGCAAAAAGTGTCAAAACCAGAACTGCAGGACAGGCCATGGAGAAATGGCAGCCTTGCTACGCTGATGGGCGGGATGTAAATTGCCAACAGCCACTCTGGAGAAGTGTACGGTTTGTCCTGAAACATCGAAAAAACACAGCTTAGGGAGCATAGGGCACGTCCACTCATGGGCGTATAAATTGGGAAAACTAAAAATCAGCAAGACACAGGCACCCCAAAGTTTAGGGCTGCTCTGTTGACAAGAACCTCCACTTCATGACACCTTAAATATCCCACGAAAGAGAAAAATGGATAAAGAAGTTGTGGTCCTTATGTACAATGGAATATCACTCAGACATGAAATCAATGTCATAAGGCTAGTAGAAGCAAGATGAGTGGATTTAGGTACGATGATTCTAAGTGAAATAAGTCACACAGAAAAAGGCACTTATCATAAGCTATCACTTATAGAGGGAATGTAATAACCGCTACACTTGAACTGAATTACAAAACAGAACAGAGTCACACGTTTAGAAAACACACTATGGCTGCTTAACGGGAAAGGTGAGGTGGGGTGAGGCATAAAACAAGGGTTTCAAATTCGCTCAGATACCGTTCCATACACCCAATATGTAATAGACAAGACCTACTCCTTGCTCAGTGAACTGGACTCAACACCCCCTATTCACCGCACAAGAATATATGTGACTATTAAGAATCTTAAAACCTATGCATTGATATCTGTCTGGAAGTGAGTCAAGTGGGTGTAAAGCCGCATAAACACAGCCGTGAAAAGCAGCTAAACCCCATTATAAAAATAAATTACTTTTAAAAACCCGTAAAACAAAGACAGTAAAAGAGAGAGAAATTCTTACAAAATTCGTTCAGAGGCTGTGATGCAACCTGGATTGACCATATCTAGACCCACAGTTGGATGAGACATAAGGGTGGACACTCTTGGGGCTGAAAGGTTGGGTGAGGTTGGGTGAGCAAACGCAGAACTTTAAAGTAATACTGCCTGGTACCCATCCCATGGGTCCCAAATCTCCAGGTTCAAGGGCATCTTCCTACATCGAAAACATGCATGAGAAACCCAGAAGATGGTACACCGTGTGATTTTGAAAGGTTTCTAATACGCACCTCATTTCTCATCTCCTTGTGCTCGGGTTCGCCTTTCCAGCTACTTTACTAGCAATCTCCCTACTTGGAGAATCAGCACCTTTAAGCTCCTGTTCCCTACAGGTTGCAATTTGTCCTGAGGATGAACGGGAAGAGGGGCAACCAATGAGAGACTAGATCTAGGTGTTGGGACAGGCACAGGTCACTCTATTTCCCATCAGGAAGAAGAATTAACCACAGGCTAAGCCTGCCGCCCAGAAGCAGAATAGGGCCTGAGGCAATCCCGCACTTTTGCGGCCAGCTCCCAAAAAAGCCAGTTGAAAAATGGAGCTCAGGGACACTGCAATTCAGAAACTCGCAGAGTTATGAATGATAACTCTCATCCACAGATATATTGAGGGAAGGCAACGAAGAGGATTTGAAAGCAAGGCAGAATTGCAGGAAACAGATTTCAGGAGGTAGATTCGAATCGCCTTTAAAGCACATGAAAAGCGGCAAAACGTCGACAATGATGCCCTTGGCCAAAAAGGGCGTATGCGTTTTTTCCTGAATATATTCAGGAAAAAACGCATACGCCCTTTTTGGCCAACCAAGCAACCTGGAAAGGCAAATCAGTGCTACAAAGAAGTCTCGCTCCCCATTGGTCAAAAGTGCCATGCTGCAAAAAGTGTCAAAACCAGAAATGCAGGACAGGCCATGGAGAAATGGCAGCCTTGCTACGCTGATGGGCGGAATGTAAATTGCCAACAGCCACTCTGGAGAAGTGTACGGTGTGTCCTGAAACATCGAAAAAACACAGCTAAGGGAGCATAGGGCATGTCCACTCATGGGCGTATAAATTGGGAAAACTAAAAATCAGCAAGACACAGGCACCCCAAAGTTTAGGGCTGCTCTGTTGTCAAGAACCTCCACTTCATGACACCTTAAATATACCAGGAAAGAGAAAAATGGATAAAGAAGTTGTGGTCCTTATGTACAATGGAATATCACTCAGACATGAAATCAATGTCATAAGGCTAGTAGAAGCAAGATGAGTGGATTTAGGTACGATGATTCTAAGTGAAATAAGTCACACAGAAAAAGACACTTATCATAAGCTCTCACTTATAGAGGGAATGTAAAAACCGCTACACTTGAACTGAATTACAAAACAGAACAGAGTCACAAGTGTAGAAAACACACGATGGCTGCTTAACGGGAAAGGTGAGGTGGGGTGATGCATAAAACAAGGGTTTCAAATTCGCTCAGATACCGTTCCATACACCCAATATGTAATATACAAGACCTACTCCTTGCTCAGTGAACTGGATTCAACACCCCCTATTCACCGCACAAGAATATATGTGACTAGTAAGAATCTTAAAACCTATGTATTGATATCTGTCTGGAAGTGAGTCAAGTGGGTGTAAAGCCGCATAAACACAGCCGTGAAAAGCAGCTAAACCCCATTATAAAAATAAATTACTTTTAAAAACCCGTAAAACAAAGACAGTGAAAGAGAGAGAAATTCTTACAAAATTCGTTCAGAGGCTGTGATGCAACCTGGATTGACCATATCTAGACCCACAGCTGGATGAGACATAAGGGTGGACACTCTTGGGGCTGAAAGGTTGGGTGAGGTTGGGTGAGCAAACGCAGACCCTTTAAAGTAATACTGCCTGGTACCCATCCCATGGGTCCCAAATCTCCAGGTTCAAGGGCATCTTCCTATATGGAAAACATGCATGAGAAACCCAGAAGATGGTACACCGTGTGATTTTGAAAGGTTTCTAATACGCACCTCATTTCTCATCTCCTTGTGCTCGGGTTCGCCTTTCCAGCTACTTTACTAGCAATCTCCCTACTTGGAGAATCAGCACCTTTAAGCTCCTGTCCCCTACAGGATGCAATTTGTCCTGAGGATGAACGGGAAGAGGGGCAACCAATGAGAGACTAGATCTATGTGTTGGGACAGGCACAGGTCACTCTATTTTCCCATCAGGAAGAAGAATTAACCACAGGCTCAGCCTGCCGCCCAGAATCAGAATAGGGCCTGAGGCAATCCCGCGCTTTTGCGGCCAGCTCCCAAAAAAGCCAGTTGAAAAATGGAGCTCAGGGACACTGCAATTCACAAACCCGCAGAGCTATAAATGATAACTCTCATCCACAGATATATTGAGGGAAGGCAACGAAGAGGATTTGAAAGCAAGGCAGAATTTCAGGAAACAGGTTTCAGGAGGTAGATTCGAATCGCCTTTAAAGCACATGAAAAGCGGCAAAACGTCGACAATGATGCCCTTGGCCAAAAAGGGCGTATGCGTTTTTTCCTGAATATATTCAGGAAAAAACGCATACGCCCTTTTTGGCCAACCAAGCAACCTGGAAAGGCAAATCAGTGCTACAAAGAAGTCTCGCTCCCCATTGGTCAAAAGTGCCATGCTGCAAAAAGTGTCAAAACCAGAACTGCAGGACAGGCCATGGAGAAATGGCAGCCTTGCTACGCTGATGGGCGGGATGTAAATTGCCAACAGCCACTCTGGAGAAGTGTACGGTTTGTCCTGAAACATCGAAAAAACACAGCTTAGGGAGCATAGGGCACGTCCACTCATGGGCGTATAAATTGGGAAAACTAAAAATCAGCAAGACACAGGCACCCCAAAGTTTAGGGCTGCTCTGTTGACAAGAACCTCCACTTCATGACACCTTAAATATCCCAGGAAAGAGAAAAATGGATAAAAAAGTTGTGGTCCTTATGTACAATGGAATATCACTCAGACATGAAATCAATGTCATAAGGCTAGTAGAAGCAAGATGAGTGGATTTAGGTACGATGATTCTAAGTGAAATAAGTCACACAGAAAAAGGCACTTATCATAAGCTATCACTTATAGAGGGAATGTAATAACCGCTACACTTGAACTGAATTACAAAACAGAACAGAGTCACACGTTTAGAAAACACACTATGGCTGCTTAACGGGAAAGGTGAGGTGGGGTGATGCATAAAACAAGGGTTTCAAATTCGCTCAGATACCGTTCCATACACCCAATATGTAATAGACAAGACCTACTCCTTGCTCAGTGAACTGGACTCAACACCCCCTATTCACCGCACAAGAATATATGTGACTCGTAAGAATCTTAAAACCTATGTATTGATATCTGTCTGGAAGTGAGTCAAGTGGGTGTAAAGCCGCATAAACACAGCCGTGAAAAGCAGCTAAACCCCATTATAAAAATAAATTACTTTTAAAAACCCGTAAAACAAAGACAGTGAAAGAGAGAGAAATTCTTACAAAATTCGTTCAGAGGCTGTGATGCAACCTGGATTGACCATATCTAGACCCACAGCTGGATGAGACATAAGGGTGGACACTCTTGGGGCTGAAAGGTTGGGTGAGGTTGGGTGAGCAAACGCAGACCCTTTAAAGTAATACTGCCTGGTACCCATCCCATGGGTCCCAAATCTCCAGGTTCAAGGGCATCTTCCTACATCGAAAACATGCATGAGAAACCCAGAAGATGGTACACCGTGTGATTTTGAAAGGTTTCTAATACGCACCTCATTTCTCATCTCCTTGTGCTCGGGTTCGCCTTTCCAGCTACTTTACTAGCAATCTCCCTACTTGGAGAATCAGCACCTTTAAGCTCCTGTTCCCTACAGGTTGCAATTTGTCCTGAGGATGAACGGGAAGAGGGGCAACCAATGAGAGACTAGATCTAGGTGTTGGGACAGGCACAGGTCACTCTATTTCCCATCAGGAAGAAGAATTAACCACAGGCTAAGCCTGCCGCCCAGAAGCAGAATAGGGCCTGAGGCAATCCCGCACTTTTGCGGCCAGCTCCCAAAAAAGCCAGTTGAAAAATGGAGCTCAGGGACACTGCAATTCAGAAACCCGCAGAGTTATGAATGATAACTCTCATCCACAGATATATTGAGGGAAGGCAACGAAGAGGATTTGAAAGCAAGGCAGAATTGCAGGAAACAGATTTCAGGAGGTAGATTCGAATCGCCTTTAAAGCACATGAAAAGCGGCAAAACGTCGACAATGATGCCCTTGGCCAAAAAGGGCGTATGCGTTTTTTCCTGAATATATTCAGGAAAAAACGCATACGCCCTTTTTGGCCAACCAAGCAACCTGGAAAGGCAAATCAGTGCTACAAAGGAGTCTCGCTCCCCATTGGTCAAAAGTGCCATGCTGCAAAAAGTGTCAAAACCAGAAATGCAGGACAGGCCATGGAGAAATGGCAGCCTTGCTACGCTGATGGGCGGAATGTAAATTGCCAACAGCCACTCTGGAGAAGTGTACGGTGTGTCCTGAAACATCGAAAAAACACAGCTTAGGGAGCATAGGGCACGTCCACTCATGGGCGTATAAATTGGGAAAACTAAAAATCAGCAAGACACAGGCACCCCAAAGTTTAGGGCTGCTCTGTTGTCAAGAACCTCCACTTCATGACACCTTAAATATACCAGGAAAGAGAAAAATGGATAAAGAAGTTGTGGTCCTTATGTACAATGGAATATCACTCAGACATGAAATCAATGTCATAAGGCTAGTAGAAGCAAGATGAGTGGATTTAGGTACGATGATTCTAAGTGAAATAAGTCACACAGAAAAAGACACTTATCATAAGCTCTCACTTATAGAGGGAATGTAAAAACCGCTACACTTGAACTGAATTACAAAACAGAACAGAGTCACACGTGTAGAAAACACACGATGGCTGCTTAACGGGAAAGGTGAGGTGGGGTGATGCATAAAACAAGGGTTTCAAATTCGCTCAGATACCGTTCCATACACCCAATATGTAATATACAAGACCTACTCCTTGCTCAGTGAACTGGATTCAACACCCCCTATTCACCGCACAAGAATATATGTGACTAGTAAGAATCTTAAAACCTATGTATTGATATCTGTCTGGAAGTGAGTCAAGTGGGTGTAAAGCCGCATAAACACAGCCGTGAAAAGCAGCTAAACCCCATTATAAAAATAAATTACTTTTAAAAACCCGTAAAACAAAGACAGTGAAACAGAGAGAAATTCTTACAAAATTCGTTCAGAGGCTGTGATGCAACCTGGATTGACCATATCTAGACCCACAGCTGGATGAGACATAAGGGTGGACACTCTTGGGGCTGAAACGTTGGGTGAGGTTGGGTGAGCAAACGCAGACTCTTTAAAGTAATACTGCCTGGTACCCATCCCATGGGTCCCAAATCTCCAGGTTCAAGGGCATCTTCCTACATCGAAAACATGCATGAGAAACCCAGAAGATGGTACACCGTGTGATTTTGAAAGGTTTCTAATACGCACCTCATTTCTCATCTCCTTGTGCTCGGGTTCGCCTTTCCAGCTATTTTACTAGCAATCTCCCTACTTGGAGAATCAGCACCTTTAAGCTCCTGTCCCCTACAGGATGCAATTTGTACTGAGGATGAACGGGAAGAGGGGCAACCAATGAGAGACTAGATCTATGTGTTGGGACAGGCACAGGTCACTCTATTTTCCCATCGGGAAGAAGAATTAACCACAGGCTCAGCCTGCCGCCCAGAAGCAAAATAGGGCCTGAGGCAATACCGAGCTTTTGCGGACAGCTCCCAAAAATCCAGTTGAAAAATGGAGCTCAGGGACACTGCAATTCACAAACCCGCAGAGCTATAAATGATAACTCTCATCCACAGATATATTGAGGGAAGGCAACGAAGACGATTTGAAAGCAAGGCAGAATTGCAGGAAACAGGTTTCAGGAGGTAGATTCGAATCGCCTTTAAAGCATATGAAAAGCGGCAAAACGTCGACAATGATGCCCTTGGCCAAACAGGGCGTATGCGTTTTTTCCTGAATATATTCAGGAAAAAACGCATACGCCCTGTTTGGCCAACCAAGCAACCTGGAAAGGCTAATCAGCGCTACAAAGAAGTCTCGCTTCCCATCGGTCAAAAGGGCCATGCTGCAAAAAGTGTCAAAACCAGAAATGCAGGACAGGCCATGGAGAAATGGCAGCCTTGCTACGCTGATGGGCGGGATGTAAATTGCCAACAGCCACTCTGGAGAAGTGTACGGTGTGTCCTGAAACATCGAAAAAACACAGCTTAGGGAGCATAGGGCACGTCCTCTCATGGGCGTATAAATTGGGAAAACTAAAAATCAGCAAGACACAGGCACCCTAAAGTTTAGGGCTGCTCTGTTGACAAGAACCTCCACTACATGACACCTTAAATATCCCAGGAAAGAGAAAAATGGATAAAGAAGTTGTGGTCCTTATGTACAATGGAATATCACTCAGACATGAAATCAATGTCATAAGGCTAGTAGAAGCAAGATGAGTGGATTTAGGTACGACGATTCTAAGTGAAATAAGTCACACAGAAAAAGACACTTATCATAAGCTATCACTTATAGAGGGAATGTAAAAACCGCTACACATGAACTGAATTACAAAACAGAACAGAGTCACACGTTTAGAAAACACACTATGGCTGCTTAACGGGAAAGGTGAGGTGGGGTGATGCATAAAACAAGGGTTTCAAATTCGCTCAGATACCGTTCCATACACCCAATATGTAATAGACAAGACCTACTCCTTGCTCAGTGAACTGGACTCAACACCCCCTATTCACCGCACAAGAATATATGTGACTAGTAAGAATCTTAAAACCTATGTATTGATATCTGTCTAGAAGTGAGTCAAGTGGGTGTAAAGCCGCATAAACACAGCCGTGAAAAGCAGCTAAACCCCATTATAAAAATAAATTACTTTTAAAAACCCGTAAAACAAAGACAGTGAAAGAGAGAGAAATTCTTACAAAATTCTTTCAGAGGCTGTGATGCAACCTGGATTGACCATATCTAGACCCACAGCTGGATGAGACATAAGGGTGGACAATCTTGGGGCTGAAAGTTTGGGTGAGGTTGGGTGAGCAAACGCACACCCTTTAAAGTAATACTGCCTGGTACCCATCCCATGGGTCCCAAATCTCCAGGTTCAAGGGCATCTTCCTACATCGAAAACATGCATGAGAAACCCAGAAGATGGTACACCGTGTGATTTTGAAAGGTTTCTAATACGCACCTCATTTCTCATCTCCTTGTGCTCGGGTTCGCCTTTCCAGCTACTTTACTAGCAATCTCCCTACTTGGAGAATCACCACCTTTAAGCTCCTGTTCCCTACAGGTTGCAATTTGTCCTGAGGATGAACGGGAAGAGGGGCAACCAATGAGAGACTAGATCTAGGTGTTGGGACAGGCACAGCTCACTCTATTTTCCCATCGGGAAGAAGAATTAACCACAGGCTCAGCCTGCCGCCCAGAAGCAGAATAGGGCCTGAGACAATCCTGCGCTTTTGCGGCCAGCTCCCAAAAAAGCCAGTTGAAAAATGGAGCTCAGGGACACTGCAATTCAGAAACCCGCAGATCTATAAATGATAACTCTCATCCACAGATATATTGAGGGAAGGCAACGAAGAGGATTTGAAAGCAAGGCAGAATTGCAGGAAACAGGTTTCAGGAGGTAGATTCGAATCGCCTTTAAAGCACATGAAAAGTGGCAAAACGTCGACAATGATGCCCTTGGCCAAAAAGGGCGTATGCGTTTTTTCCTGAATATATTCAGGAAAAAACGCATACGCCCTTTTAGGCCAACCAAGCAACCTGGAAAGGCAAATCAGTGCTACAAAGAAGTCTCGCTTCCCTTCGGTCAAAAGTGCCATGCTGCAAAAAGTGTCAAAACCAGAACTGCAGGACAGGCCATGGAGAAATGGCAGCCTTGCTACGCTGATGGGCGGGATGTAAATTGCCAACAGCCACTCTGGAGAAGTGTACGGTTTGTCCTGAAACATCGAAAAAACACAGCTTAGGGAGCATAGGGCACGTCCACTCATGGGCGTATAAATTGGGAAAACTAAAAATCAGCAAGACACAGGCACCCCAAAGTTTAGGGCTGCTCTGTTGACAAGAACCTCCACTTCATGACACCTTAAATATCCCAGGAAAGAGAAAAATGGATAAAAAAGTTGTGGTCCTTATGTACAATGGAATATCACTCAGACATGAAATCAATGTCATAAGGCTAGTAGAAGCAAGATGAGTGGATTTAGGTACGATGATTCTAAGTGAAATAAGTCACACAGAAAAAGGCACTTATCATAAGCTATCACTTATAGAGGGAATGTAATAACCGCTACACTTGAACTGAATTACAAAACAGAACAGAGTCACACGTTTAGAAAACACACTATGGCTGCTTAACGGGAAAGGTGAGGTGGGGTGAGGCATAAAACAAGGGTTTCAAATTCGCTCAGATACCGTTCCATACACCCAATATGTAATAGACAAGACCTACTCCTTGCTCAGTGAACTGGACTCAACACCCCCTATTCACCGCACAAGAATATATGTGACTATTAAGAATCTTAAAACCTATGCATTGATATCTGTCTGGAAGTGAGTCAAGTGGGTGTAAAGCCGCATAAACACAGCCGTGAAAAGCAGCTAAACCCCATTATAAAAATAAATTACTTTTAAAAACCCGTAAAACAAAGACAGTGAAAGAGAGAGAAATTCTTACAAAATTCGTTCAGAGGCTGTGATGCAACCTGGATTGACCATATCTAGACCCACAGTTGGATGAGACATAAGGGTGGACACTCTTGGGGCTGAAAGGTTGGGTGAGGTTGGGTGAGCAAACGCAGACCCTTTAAAGTAATACTGCCTGGTACCCATCCCATGGGTCCCAAATCTCCAGGTTCAAGGGCATCTTCCTACATCGAAAACATGCATGAGAAACCCAGAAGATGGTACACCGTGTGATTTTGAAAGGTTTCTAATACGCACCTCATTTCTCATCTCCTTGTGCTCGGGTTCGCCTTTCCAGCTACTTTACTAGCAATCTCCCTACTTGGAGAATCAGCACCTTTAAGCTCCTGTTCCCTACAGGTTGCAATTTGTCCTGAGGATGAACGGGAAGAGGGGCAACCAATGAGAGACTAGATCTAGGTGTTGGGACAGGCACAGGTCACTCTATTTCCCATCAGGAAGAAGAATTAACGACAGGCTAAGCCTGCCGCCCAGAAGCAGAATAGGGCCTGAGGCAATCCCGCACTTTTGCGGCCAGCTCCCAAAAAAGCCAGTTGAAAAATGGAGCTCAGGGACACTGCAATTCAGAAACCCGCAGAGTTATAAATGATAACTCTCATCCACAGATATATTGAGGGAAGGCAACTAAGAGGATTTGAAAGCAAGGCAGAATTGCAGGAAACAGATTTCAGGAGGTAGATTCGAATCGCCTTTAAAGCACATGAAAAGCGGCAAAACGTCGACAATGATGCCCTTGGCCAAAAAGGGCGTATGCGTTTTTTCCTGAATATATTCAGGAAAAAACGCATACGCCCTTTTTGGCCAACCAAGCAACCTGGAAAGGCAAATCAGTGCTACAAAGAAGTCTCGCTCCCCATTGGTCAAAAGTGCCATGCTGCAAAAAGTGTCAAAACCAGAAATGCAGGACAGGCCATGGAGAAATGGCAGCCTTGCTACGCTGATGGGCGGAATGTAAATTGCCAACAGCCACTCTGGAGAAGTGTACGGTGTGTCCTGAAACATCGAAAAAACACAGCTTAGGGAGCATAGGGCACGTCCACTCATGGGCGTATAAATTGGGAAAACTAAAAATCAGCAAGACACAGGCACCCCAAAGTTTAGGGCTGCTCTGTTGTCAAGAACCTCCACTTCATGACACCTTAAATATACCAGGAAAGAGAAAAATGGATAAAGAAGTTGTGGTCCTTATGTACAATGGAATATCACTCAGACATGAAATCAATGTCATAAGGCTAGTAGAAGCAAGATGAGTGGATTTAGATACGATGATTCTAAGTGAAATAAGTCACACAGAAAAAGACACTTATCATAAGCTCTCACTTATAGAGGGAATGTAAAAACCGCTACACTTGAACTGAATTACAAAACAGAACAGAGTCACACGTGTAGAAAACACACGATGGCTGCTTAACGGGAAAGGTGAGGTGGGGTGATGCATAAAACAAGGGTTTCAAATTCGCTCAGATACCGTTCCATACACCCAATATGTAATATACAAGACCTACTCCTTGCTCAGTGAACTGGATTCAACACCCCCTATTCACCGCACAAGAATATATGTGACTAGTAAGAATCTTAAAACCTATGTATTGATATCTGTCTGGAAGTGAGTCAAGTGGGTGTAAAGCCGCATAAACACAGCCGTGAAAAGCAGCTAAACCCCATTATAAAAATAAATTACTTTTAAAAACCCGTAAAACAAAGACAGTGAAACAGAGAGAAATTCTTACAAAATTCGTTCAGAGGCTGTGATGCAACCTGGATTGACCATATCTAGACCCACAGCTGGATGAGACATAAGGGTGGACACTCTTGGGGCTGAAACGTTGGGTGAGGTTGGGTGAGCAAACGCAGACTCTTTAAAGTAATACTGCCTGGTACCCATCCCATGGGTCCCAAATCTCCAGGTTCAAGGGCATCTTCCTACATCGAAAACATGCATGAGAAACCCAGAAGATGGTACACCGTGTGATTTTGAAAGGTTTCTAATACGCACCTCATTTCTCATCTCCTTGTGCTCGGGTTCGCCTTTCCAGCTATTTTACTAGCAATCTCCCTACTTGGAGAATCAGCACCTTTAAGCTCCTGTCCCCTACAGGATGCAATTTGTCCTGAGGATGAACGGGAAGAGGGGCAACCAATGAGAGACTAGATCTATGTGTTGGGACAGGCACAGGTCACTCTATTTTCCCATCGGGAAGAAGAATTAACCACAGGCTCAGCCTGCCGCCCAGAAGCAGAATAGGGCCTGAGGCAATCCCGAGCTTTTGCGGACAGCTCCCAAAAATCCAGTTGAAAAATGGAGCTCAGGGACACTGCAATTCACAAACCCGCAGAGCTATAAATGATAACTCTCATCCACAGATATATTGAGGGAAGGCAACGAAGACGATTTGAAAGCAAGGCAGAATTGCAGGAAACAGGTTTCAGGAGGTAGATTCGAATCGCCTTTAAAGCATATGAAAAGCGGCAAAACGTCGACAATGATGCCCTTGGCCAAACAGGGCGTATGCGTTTTTTCCTGAATATATTCAGGAAAAAACGCATACGCCCTGTTTGGCCAACCAAGCAACCTGGAAAGGCAAATCAGTGCTACAAAGAAGTCTCGCTTCCCATCGGTCTAAAGTGCCATGCTGCAAAAAGTGTCAAAACCAGAAATGCAGGACAGGCCATGGAGAAATGGCAGCCTTGCTACGCTGATGGGCGGGATGTAAATTGCCAACAGCCACTCTGGAAAAGTGTATGGTGTGTCCTGAAACATCGAAAACACACAGCTTAGGGAGCATAGGGCACGTCCACTCATGGGCGTATAAATTGGGAAAACTAAAAATCAGCAAGACACAGGCACCCCAAAGTTTAGGGCTGCTCTTTTGACAAGAACCTCCACTTCATGACACCTTAAATATCCCAGGAAAGAGAAAAATGGATAAAGAAGTTGTGGTCCTTATGTACAATGGAATATCACTCAGACATGAAATCAATGTCATAAGGCTAGTAGAAGCAAGATGAGTGGATTTAGGTACGATGATCCTAAGTGAAATAAGTCACACAGAAAAAGACACTTATCATAAGCTATCACTTATAGAGGGAATGTAAAAACCGCTACACTTGAACTGAATTACAAAACAGAACAGAGTCACACGTTTAGAAAACACACGATGGCTGCTTAACGGGAAAGGTGAGGTGGGGTGATGCATAAAACAAGGGTTTCAAATTCGCTCAGATACCGTTCCATATACCCAATATGTAATAGACAAGACCTACTCCTTGCTCAGTGAACTGGACTCAACACCCCCTATTCACCGCACAAGAATATATGTGACTAGTAAGAATCTTAAAACCTATGTATTGATATCTGTCTGGAAGTGAGTCAAGTGGGTGTAAAGCCGCATAAACACAGCCGTGAAAAGCAGCTAAACCCCATTATAAAAATAAATTACTTTTAAAAACCCGTAAAACAAAGACAGTGAAACAGAGAGAAATTCTTACAAAATTCGTTCAGAGGCTGTGATGCAACCTGGATTGACCATATCTAGACCCACAGCTGGATGAGACATAAGGTTGGACACTCTTGGGGCTGAAAGGTTTTGTGAGGTTGGGTGAGCAAACGCAGACCCTTTAAAGTAATACTGCCTGGTACCCATCCCATGGGTCCCAAATCTCCAGGTTCAAGGGCATCTTCCTACATCGAAAACATGCATGAGAAACCCAGAAGATGGTACACCGTGTGATTTTGAAAGGTTTCTAATACGCACCTCATTTCTCATCTCCTTGTGCTCGGGTTCGCCTTTCCAGCTACTTTACTAGCAATCTCCCTACTTGGAGAATCAGCACCTTTAAGCTCCTGTTCCCTACAGGTTGCAATTTGTCCTGAGGATGAACGGGAAGAGGGGCAACCAATGAGAGACTAGATCTAGGTGTTGGGACAGGCACAGGTCACTCTAATTCCCATCAGGAAGAAGAATTAACCACAGGCTAAGCCTGCCGCCCAGAAGCAGAATAGGGCCTGAGGCAATCCCGCACTTTTGCGGCCAGCTCCCAAAAAAGCCAGTTGAAAAATGGAGCTCAGGGACACTGCAATTCAGAAACCCGCAGAGTTATGAATGATAACTCTCATCCACAGATATATTGAGGGAAGGCAACGAAGAGGATTTGAAAGCAAGGCAGAATTGCAGGAAACAGATTTCAGGAGGTAGATTCGAATCGCCTTTAAAGCACATGAAAAGCGGCAAAACGTCGACAATGATGCCCTTGGCCAAAAAGGGCGTATGCGTTTTTTCCTGAATATATTCAGGAAAAAACGCATACGCCCTTTTTGGCCAACCAAGCAACCTGGAAAGGCAAATCAGTGCTACAAAGAAGTCTCGCTCCCCATTGGTCAAAAGTGCCATGCTGCAAAAAGTGTCAAAACCAGAAATGCAGGACAGGCCATGGAGAAATGGCAGCCTTGCTACGCTGATAGGCGGAATGTAAATTGCCAACAGCCACTCTGGAGAAGTGTACGGTGTGTCCTGAAACATCGAAAAAACACAGCTTAGGGAGCATAGGGCACGTCCACTCATGGGCGTATAAATTGGGAAAACTAAAAATCAGCAAGACACAGGCACCCCAAAGTTTAGGGCTGCTCTGTTGTCAAGAACCTCCACTTCATGACACCTTAAATATACCAGGAAAGAGAAAAATGGATAAAGAAGTTGTGGTCCTTATGTACAATGGAATATCACTCAGACATGAAATCAATGTCATAAGGCTAGTAGAAGCAAGATGAGTGGATTTAGGTACGATGATTCTAAGTGAAATAAGTCACACAGAAAAAGACACTTATCATAAGCTCTCACTTATAGAGGGAATGTAAAAACCGCTACACTTGAACTGAATTACAAAACAGAACAGAGTCACACGTGTAGAAAACACACGATGGCTGCTTAACGGGAAAGGTGAGGTGGGGTGATGCATAAAACAAGGGTTTCAAATTCGCTCAGATACCGTTCCATACACCCAATATGTAATATACAAGACCTACTCCTTGCTCAGTGAACTGGATTCAACACCCCCTATTCACCGCACAAGAATATATGTGACTAGTAAGAATCTTAAAACCTATGTATTGATATCTGTCTGGAAGTGAGTCAAGTGGGTGTAAAGCCGCATAAACACAGCCGTGAAAAGCAGCTAAACCCCATTATAAAAATAAATTACTTTTAAAAACCCGTAAAACAAAGACAGTCAAACAGAGAGAAATTCTTACAAAATTCGTTCAGAGGCTGTGATGCAACCTGGATTGACCATATCTAGACCCACAGCTGGATGAGACATAAGGGTGGACACTCTTGGGGCTGAAACGTTGGGTGAGGTTGGGTGAGCAAACGCAGACTCTTTAAAGTAATACTGCCTGGTACCCATCCCATGGGTCCCAAATCTCCAGGTTCAAGGGCATCTTCCTACATCGAAAACATGCATGAGAAACCCAGAAGATGGTACACCGTGTGATTTTGAAAGGTTTCTAATACGCACCTCATTTCTCATCTCCTTGTGCTCGGGTTCGCCTTTCCAGCTATTTTACTAGCAATCTCCCTACTTGGAGAATCAGCACCTTTAAGCTCCTGTCCCCTACAGGATGCAATTTGTCCTGAGGATGAACGGGAAGAGGGGCAACCAATGAGAGACTAGATCTATGTGTTGGGACAGGCACAGGTCACTCTATTTTCCCATCGGGAAGAAGAATTAACCACAGGCTCAGCCTGCCGCCCAGAAGCAGAATAGGGCCTGAGGCAATCCCGCGCTTTTGCGGCCAGCTCCCAAAAATCCAGTTGAAAAATGGAGCTCAGGGACACTGCAATTCACAAACCCGCAGAGCTATAAATGATAACTCTCATCCACAGATATATTGAGGGAAGGCAACGAAGACGATTTGAAAGCAAGGCAGAATTGCAGGAAACAGGTTTCAGGAGGTAGATTCGAATCGCCTTTAAAGCATATGAAAAGCGGCAAAACGTCGACAATGATGCCCTTGGCCAAACAGGGCGTATGCGTTTTTTCCTGAATATATTCAGGAAAAAACGCATACGCCCTGTTTGGCCAACCAAGCAACCTGGAAAGGCAAATCAGTGCTACAAAGAAGTCTCGCTTCCCATCGGTCTAAAATGCCATGCTGCAAAAAGTGTCAAAACCAGAAATGCAGGACAGGCCATGGAGAAATGGCAGCCTTGCTACGCTGATGGGCGGGATGTAAATTGCCAACAGCCACTATGGAAAAGTGTATGGTGTGTCCTGAAACATCGAAAACACACAGCTTAGGGAGCATAGGGCACGTCCACTCATGGGCGTATAAATTGGGAAAACTAAAAATCAGCAAGACACAGGCACCCCAAAGTTTAGGGCTGCTCTTTTGACAAGAACCTCCACTTCATGACACCTTAAATATCCCAGGAAAGAGATAAATGGATAAAGAAGTTGTGGTCCTTATGTACAATGGAATATCACTGAGACATGAAATCAATGTCATAAGGCTAGTAGAAGCAAGATGAGTGGATTTAGGTACGATGATCCTAAGTGAAATAAGTCACACAGAAAAAGACACTTATCATAAGCTATCACTTATAGAGGGAATGTAAAAACCGCTACACTTGAACTGAATTACAAAACAGAACAGAGTCACACGTTTAGAAAACACACGATGGCTGCTTAACGGGAAAGGTGAGGTGGGGTGATGCATAAAACAAGGGTTTCAAATTCGCTCAGATACCGTTCCATATACCCAATATGTAATAGACAAGACCTACTCCTTGCTCAGTGAACTGGACTCAACACCCCCTATTCACCGCACAAGAATATATGTGACTAGTAAGAATCTTAATACCTATGTATTGATATCTGTCTGGAAGTGAGTCAAGTGGGTGTAAAGCCGCATAAACACAGCCGTGAAAAGCAGCTAAACCCCATTATAAAAATAAATTACTTTTAAAAACCCGTAAAACAAAGACAGTGAAAGAGAGAGAAATTCTTACAAAATTCGTTCAGAGGCTGTGATGCAACCTGGATTGACCATATCTAGACCCACAGCTGGATGAGACATAAGGTTGGACACTCTTGGGGCTGAAAGGTTGGGTGAGGTTGGGTGAGCAAACGCAGACCCTTTAAAGTAATACTGCCTGGTACCCATCCCATGGGTCCCAAATCTCCAGGTTCAAGGGCATCTTCCTACATCGAAAACATGCATGAGAAACCCAGAAGATGGTACACCGTGTGATTTTGAAAGGTTTCTAATACGCACCTCATTTCTCATCTCCTTGTGCTCGGGTTCGCCTTTCCAGCTACTTTACTAGCAATCTCCCTACTTGGAGAATCAGCACTTTTAAGCTCCTGTTCCCTACAGGTTGCAATTTGTCCTGAGGATGAACGGGAAGAGGGGCAACCAATGAGAGACTAGATCTAGGTTTTGGGACAGGCACAGGTCACTCTATTTTCCCATCAGGAAGAAGAATTAACCACAGGCTCAGCCTGCCGCCCAGAAGCAGAATAGGGCCTGAGGCAATCCCGCGCTTTTGCGGCCAGCTCCCAAAAAAGCCAGTTGAAAAATGGAGCTCAGGGACACTGCAATTCACAAACCCGCAGAGCTATAAATGATAACTCTCATCCACAGATATATTGAGGGAAGGCAACGAAGAGGATTTGAAAGCAAGGCAGAATTGCAGGAAACAGGTTTCAGGAGGTACATTCGAATCGCCTTTAAAGCACATGAAAAGTGGCAAAACGTCGACAATGATGCCCTTGGCCAAACAGGGCGTATGCGTTTTTTCCTGAATATATTCAGGAAAAAACGCATACGCCCTGTTTGGCCAACCAAGCAACCTGGAAAGGCTAATCAGCGCTACAAAGAAGTCTCGCTTCCCATCGGTCAAAAGGGCCATGCTGCAAAAAGTGTCAAAACCAGAAATGCAGGACAGGCCATGGAGAAATGGCAGCCTTGCTACGCTGATGGGCGGGATGTAAATTGCCAACAGCCACTCTGGAGAAGTGTACGGTGTGTCCTGAAACATCGAAAAAACACAGCTTAGGGAGCATAGGGCACGTCCTCTCATGGGCGTATAAATTGGGAAAACTAAAAATCAGCAAGACACAGGCACCCCAAAGTTTAGGGCTGCTCTGTTGACAAGAACCTCCACTTCATGACACCTTAAATATCCCAGGAAAGAGAAAAATGGATAAGAAGTTGTGGTCCTTATGTACAATGGAATATCACTCAGACATGAAATCAATGTCATAAGGCTAGTAGAAGCAAGATGAGTGGATTTAGGTACGATGATTCTAAGTGAAATAAGTCACACAGAAAAAGACACTTATCATAAGCTATCACTTATAGAGGGAATGTAATAACCGCTACACTTGAACTGAATTACAAAACAGAACAGAGTCACACGTTTAGAAAACACACTATGGCTGCTTAACGGGAAAGGTGAGGTGGGGTGAGGCATAAAACAAGGGTTTCAAATTCGCTCAGATACCGTTCCATACACCCAATATGTAATAGACAAGACCTACTCCTTGCTCAGTGAACTGGACTCAACACCCCCTATTCACCGCACAAGAATATATGTGACTAGTAAGAATCTTAAAACCTATGTATTGATATCTGTCTGGAAGTGAGTCAAGTGGGTGTAAAGCCGCATAAACACAGCCGTGAAAAGCAGCTAAACCCCATTATAAAAATAAATTACTTTTAAAAACCCGTAAAACAAAGACAGTGAAAGAGAGAGAAATTCTTACAAAATTCGTTCAGAGGCTGTGATGCAACCTGGATTGACCATATCTAGACCCACAGCTGGATGAGACATAAGGGTGGACACTCTTGGGGCTAAAAGTTTGGGTGAGGTTGGGTGAGCAAACGCAGACCCTTTAAAGTAATACTGCCTGGTACCCATCCCATGGGTCCCAAATCTCCAGGTTCAAGGGCATCTTCCTACATCGAAAACATGCATGAGAAACCCAGAAGATGGTACACCGTGTGATTTTGAAAGGTTTCTAATACGCACCTCATTTCTCATCTCCTTGTGCTCGGGTTCGCCTTTCCAGCTACTTTACTAGCAATCTCCCTACTTGGAGAATCAGCACCTTTAAGCTCCTGTTCCCTACAGGTTGCAATTTGTCCTGAGGATGAACGGGAAGAGGGGCAACCAATGAGAGACTAGATCTAGGTGTTGGGACAGGCACAGGTCACTCTATTTCCCATCAGGAAGAAGAATTAACCACAGGCTAAGCCTGCCGCCCAGAAGCAGAATAGGGCCTGAGGCAATCCCGCGCTTTTGCGGCCAGCTCCCAAAAAAGCCAGTTGAAAAATGGAGCTCAGGGACACTGCAATTCAGAAACCCGCAGAATTATGAATGATAACTCTCATCCACAGATATATTGAGGGAAGGCAACGAAGAGGATTTGAAAGCAAGGCAGAATTGCAGGAAACAGATTTCAGGAGGTAGATTCGAATCGCCTTTAAAGCACATGAAAAGCGGCAAAACGTCGACAATGATGCCCTTGGCCAAAAAGGGCGTATGCGTTTTTTCCTGAATATATTCAGGAAAAAACGCATACGCCCTTTTTGGCCAATCAAGCAACCTGGAAAGGCAAATCAGTGCTACAAAGAATTCTCGCTTCCCATCGGTCAAAAGTGCCATGCTGCAAAAAGTGTCCAAACCAGAAATGCAGGACAGGCCATGGAGAAATGGCAGCCTTGCTACGCTGATGGGCGGGATGTAAATTGCCAACAGCCACTCTGGAAAAGTGTACGGTGTGTCCTGAAACATCGAAAAAACACAGCTTAGGGAGCATAGGGCACGTCCACTCATGGGCGTATAAATTGGGAAAACTAAAAATCAGCAAGACACAGGCACCCCAAAGATTAGGGCTGCTCTGTTGACAAGAACCTCCACTTCATGACACCTTAAATATCCCAGGAAAGAGAAAAATGGATAAAGAAGTTGTGGTCTTTATGTACAATGGAATATCACTCAGACATGAAATCAATGTCATAAGGCTAGTAGAAGCAAGATGATTGGATTTAGGTACGATGATCCTAAGTGAAATAAGTCACACAGAAAAAGACACTTATCATAAGCTATCACTTATAGAGGGAATGTAAAAACCGCTACACTTGAACTGAATTACAAAACAGAACAGAGTCACACGTTTAGAAAACACTCTATGGCTGCTTAACGGGAAAGGTGAGGTGGGGTGATGCATAAAACAAGGGTTTCAAATTCGCTCAGATACCGTTCCATACACCCAATATGTAATAGACAAGACCTACTCCTTGCTCAGTGAACTGGACTCAACACCCCCTATTCACCGCACAAGAATATATGTGACTAGTAAGAATCTTAAAACCTATGTATTGATATCTGTCTGGAAGTGAGTCAAGTGGGTGTAAAGCCGCATAAACACAGCCGTGAAAAGCAGCTAAACCCCATTATAAAAATAAATTACTTTTAAAAACCCGTAAAACAAAGACAGTGAAAGAGAGAGAAATTCTTACAAAATTCGTTCAGAGGCTGTGATGCAACCTGGATTGACCATATCTAGACCCACAGCTGGATGAGACATAAGGGTGGACACTCTTGGGGCTGAAAGGTTGGGTGAGGTTGGGTGAGCAAACGCAGACCCTTTAAAGTAAATCTGCCTGGTACCCAACCCATGGGTCCCAAATCTCCAGGTTCAAGGGCATCTTCCTATATGGAAAACATGCATGAGAAACCCAGAAGATGGTACACCGTGTGATTTTGAAAGGTTTCTAATATGCACCTCATTTCTCATCTCCTTGTGCTCGGGTTCGCCTTTCCAGCTACTTTACTAGCAATCTCCCTACTTGGAGAATCAGCACCTTTAAGCTCCTGTCCCCTACAGGATGCAATTTGTCCTGAGGATGAACGGGAAGAGGGGCAACCAATGAGAGACTAGATCTATGTGTTGGGACAGGCACAGCTCACTCTATTTTCCCATCGGGAAGAAGAATTAACCACAGGCTCAGCCTGCCGCCCAGAAGCAGAATAGGGCCTGAGGCAATCCCGAGCTTTTGCGGCCAGCTCCCAAAAAAGCCAGTTGAAAATTGGAGCTCAGGGACACTGCAATTCACAAACCCGCAGAGCTATAAATGATAACTCTCATCCACAGATATATTGAGGGAAGGCAACGAAGACGATTTGAAAGCAAGGCAGAATTGCAGGAAACAGGTTTCAGGAGGTAGATTCGAATCGCCTTTAAAGCATATGAAAAGTGGCAAAACGTCGACAATGATGCCCTTGGCCAAACAGGGCGTATGCGTTTTTTCCTGAATATATTCAGGAAAAACCCATACGCCCTGTTTGGCCAACCAAGCAACCTGGAAAGGCTAATCAGCGCTACAAAGAAGTCTCGCTTCCCATCGGTCAAAAGGGCCATGCTGCAAAAAGTGTCAAAACCAGAAATGCAGGACAGGCCATTGAGAAATGGCAGCCTTGCTACGCTGATGGGCGGGATGTAAATTGCCAACAGCCACTCTGGAGAAGTGTACGGTGTGTCCTGAAACATCGAAAAAACACAGCTTAGGGAGCATAGGGCACGTCCTCTCATGGGCGTATAAATTGGGAAAACTAAAAATCAGCAAGACACAGGCACCCCAAAGTTTAGGGCTGCTCTGTTGACAAGAACCTCCACTTCATGACACCTTAAATATCCCAGGAAAGAGAAAAATGGATAAAGAAGTTGTGGTCCTTATGTACAATGGAATATCACTCAGACATGAAATCAATGTCATAAGGCTAGTAGAAGCAAGATGAGTGGATTTAGGTACGATGATTCTAAGTGAAATAAGTCACACAGAAAAAGACACTTATCATAAGCTATCACTTATAGAGGGAATGTAAAAACCGCTACACATGAACTGAATTACAAAACAGAACAGAGTCACACGTTTAGAAAACACACTATGGCTGCTTAACGGGAAAGGTGAGGTGGGGTGATGCATAAAACAAGGGTTTCAAATTCGCTCAGATACCGTTCCATACACCCAATATGTAATAGACAAGACCTACTCCTTGCTCAGTGAACTGGACTCAACACCCCCTATTCACCGCACAATAATATATGTGACTAGTAAGAATCTTAAAACCTATGTATTGATATCTGTCTGGAAGTGAGTCAAGTGGGTGTAAAGCAGCATAAACACAGCCGTGAAAAGCAGCTAAACCCCATTATAAAAATAAATTAGTTTTAAAAACCCGTAAAACAAAGACAGTGAAAGAGAGAGAAATTCTTACAAAATTCTTTCAGAGGCTGTGATGCAACCTGGATTGACCATATCTAGACCCACAGCTGGATGAGACATAAGGGTGGACAATCTGGGGCTGAAAGTTTGGGTGAGGTTGGGTGAGCAAACGCAGACCCTTTAAAGTAATACTGCCTGGTACCCATCCCATGGGTCCCAAATCTCCAGGTTCAAGGGCATCTTCCTACATCGAAAACATGCATGAGAAACCCAGAAGATGGTACACCGTGTGATTTTGAAAGGTTTCTAATACGCACCTCATTTCTCATCTCCTTGTGCCCGGGTTCGCCTTTCCAGCTACTTTACTAGCAATCTCCCTACTTGGAGAATCAGCACCTTTAAGCTCCTGTTCCCTACAGGTTGCAATTTGTCCTGAGGATGAACGGGAAGAGGGGCAACCAATGAGAGACTAGATCTAGGTGTTGGGACAGGCACAGCTCACTCTATTTTCCCATCGGGAAGAAGAATTAACCACAGGCTCAGCCTGCCGCCCAAAAGCAGAATAGGGCCTGAGACAATCCTGCGCTTTTGCGGCCAGCTCCCAAAAAGCCAGTTGAAAAATGGAGCTCAGGGACACTGCAATTCAGAAACCCGCAGATCTATAAATGATAACTCTCATCCACAGATATATTGAGGGAAGGCAACGAAGAGGATTTGAAAGCAAGGCAGAATTGCAGGAAACAGGTTTCAGGAGGTAGATTCGAATCGCCTTTAAAGCACATGAAAAGTGGCAAAACGTCGACAATGATGCCCTTGGCCAAAAAGGGCGTATGCGTTTTTTCCTGAATATACTTAGGAAAAAACGCATACGCCCTTTTTGGCCAACCAAGCAACCTGGAAAGGCAAATCAGTGCTACAAAGAAGTCTCGCTTCCCATCGGTCAAAAGTGCCATGCTGCAAAAAGTGTCAAAACCAGAAATGCAGGACAGGCCATGGAGAAATGGCAGCCTTGCTACGCTGATGGGCGGGATGTAAATTGCCAACAGCCACTCTGGAGAAGTGTACGCTTTGTCCTGAAACATCGAAAAAACACAGCTTAGGGAGCATAGGGCACGTCCACTCATGGGCGTATAAATTGGGAAAACTAAAAATCAGCAAGACACAGGCACCCCAAAGTTTAGGGCTGCTCTGTTGACAAGAACCTCCACTTCATGACACCTTAAATATCCCAGGAAAGAGAAAAATGGATAAAGAAGTTGTGGTCCTTATGTACAATGGAATATCACTCCGACATGAAATCAATGTCATAAGGCTAGTAGAAGCAAGATGAGTGGATTTAGGTACGATGATTCTAAGTGAAATAAGTCACACAGAAAAAGGCACTTATCATAAGCTATCACTTATAGAGGGAATGTAATAACCGCTACACTTGAACTGAATTACAAAACAGAACAGAGTCACACGTTTAGAAAACACACTATGGCTGCTTAACGGGAAAGGTGAGGTGGGGTGAGGCATAAAACAAGGGTTTCAAATTCGCTCAGATACCGTTCCATACACCCAATATGTAATAGACAAGACCTACTCCTTGCTCAGTGAACTGGACTCAACACCCCCTATTCACCGCACAAGAATATATGTGACTAGTAAGAATCTTAAAACCTATGTATTGATATCTGTCTGGAAGTGAGTCAAGTGGGTGTAAAGCCGCATAAACACAGCCGTGAAAAGCAGCTAAACCCCATTATAAAAATAAATTACTTTTAAAAACCCGTAAAACAAAGACAGTGAAAGAGAGAGAAATTCTTACAAAATTCGTTCAGAGGCTGTGATGCAACCTGGATTGACCATATCTAGACCCACAGCTGGATGAGACATAAGGGTGGACACTCTTGGGGCTGAAAGGTTGGGTGAGGTTGGGTGAGCAAACGCAGACCCTTTAAAGTAATACTGCCTGGTACCCATCCCATGGGTCCCAAATCTCCAGATTCAAGGGCATCTTCCTAAATCGAAAACATGCATGAGAAACCCAGAAGATGGTACACCGTGTGATTTTGAAAGGTTTCTAATACGCACCTCATTTCTCATCTCCTTGTGCTCGGGTTCGCCTTTCCAGCTACTTTACTAGCAACCTCCCTACTTGGAGAATCAGCACCTTTAAGCTCCTGTCCCCTACAGGATGCAATTTGTCCTGAGGATGAACGGGAAGAGGGGCAACCAATGAGAGACTAGATCTATGTGTTGGGACAGGCACAGGTCACTCTATTTTCCCATCAGGAAGAAGAATTAACCACAGGCTCAGCCTGCCGCCCAGAAGCAGAATAGGGCCTGAGGCAATCCCGCGCTTTTGCGGCCAGCTCCCAAAAAAGCCAGTTGAAAAATGGAGCTCAGGGACACTGCAATTCACAAACCCGCAGAGCTATAAATGATAACTCTCATCCACAGATATATTGAGAGAAGGCAACGAAGAGGATTTGAAAGCAAGGCAGAATTTCAGGAAACAGGTTTCAGGAGGTAGATTCGAATCGCCTTTAAAGCATATGAAAAGTGGAAAAATGTCGACAATGATGCCCTTGGCCAAACAGGGCATATGCGTTTTTTCCTGAATATATTCAGGAAAAAACGCATACGCCCTGTTTGGCCAACCAAGCAACCTGGAAAGGCTAATCAGCGCTACAAAGAAGTCTCGCTTCCCATCGGTCAAAAGTGCCATGCTGCAAAAAGTGTCCAAACCAGAAATGCAGGACAGGCCATGTAGAAATGGCAGCCTTGCTACGCTGATGCGCGGGATGTAAATTGCCAACAGCCACTCTGGAAAAGTGTACGGTGTGTCCTGAAACATCGAAAAAACACAGCTTAGGGAGCATAGGGCACGTCCACTCATGGGCGTATAAATTGGGAAAACTAAAAATCAGCAAGACACAGGCACCCCAAAGTTTAGGGCTGCTCTGTTGACAGGAACCTCCACTTCATGACACCTTAAATATCCCAGGAAAGAGAAAAATGGATAAAGAAGTTGTGGTCCTTATGTACAATGGAATATCACTCAGACATGAAATCAATGTCATAAGGCTAGTAGAAGCAAGATGAGTGGATTTAGGTACGATGATCCTAAGTGAAATAAGTCACACAGAAAAAGACACTTATCATAAGCTATCACTTATAGAGGGAATGTAAAAACCGCTACACTTGAACTGAATTACAAAACAGAACAGAGTCACACGTTTAGAAAACACACGATGGCTGCTGAGCGGGAAAGGTGAGGTGGGGTGATGCATAAAACAAGGGTTTCAAATTCGCTCAGATACCGTTCCATACACCCAATATGTAATAGACAAGACCTACTCCTTGCTCAGTGAACTGGACTCAACACCCCCTATTCACCGCACAAGAATATATGTGACTAGTAAGAATCTTAAAACCTATGTATTGATATCTGTCTGGAAGTGAGTCAAGTGGGTGTAAAGCCACATAAACACAGCCGTGAAAAGCAGCTAAACCCCATTATAAAAATAAATTACTTTTAAAAACCCGTAAAACAAAGACAGTGAAAGAGAGAGAAATTCTTACACAATTCGTTCAGAGGCTGTGATGCAACCTGGATTGACATATCTAGACCCACAGCTGGATGAGACATAAGGGTGGACACTCTTGGGGCTGAAAGGTTGGGTGAGGTTGGGTGAGCAAACGCAGACCCTTTAAAGTAATACTGCCTGGTACCCATCCCATGGGTCCCAAATCTCCAGGTTCAAGGGCATCTGCCTACATCGAAAACATGCATGAGAAACCCAGAAGATGGTACACCGTGTGATTTTGAAAGGTTTCTAATACGCACCTCATTTCTCATCTCCTTGTGCTCGGGTTCGCCTTTCCAGCTACTTTACTAGCAATCTCCCTACTTGGAGAATCAGCACCTTTAAGCTCCTGTTCCCTACAGGTTGCAATTTGTCCTGAGGATGAACGGGAAGAGGGGCAACCAATGAGAGACTAGATCTAGGTGTTGGGACAGGCACAGGTCACTCTATTTCCCATCAGGAAGAAGAATTAACCACAGGCTAAGCCTGCCGCCCAGAAGCAGAATAGGGCCTGAGGCAATCCCGCGCTTTTGCGGCCAGCTCCCAAAAAAGCCAGTTGAAAAATGGAGCTCAGGGACACTGCAATTCAGAAACCCGCAGAGTTATGAATGATAACTCTCATCCACAGATATATTGAGGGAAGGCAACGAAGAGGATTTGAAAGCAAGGCAGAATTGCAGGAAACAGATTTCAGGAGGTAGATTCGAATCGCCTTTAAAGCACATGAAAAGCGGCAAAACGTCGACAATGATGCCCTTCGCCAAAAAGGGCGTATGCGTTTTTTCCTGAATATATTCAGGAAAAAACGCATACGCCCTTTTTGGCCAACCAAGCAACCTGGAAAGGCAAATCACTGCTACAAAGAAGTCTCGCTTCCCATCGGTCAAAAGTGCCATGCTGCAAAAAGTGTCAAAACCAGAAATGCAGGACAGGCCATGGAGAAATGGCAGCCTTGCTACGCTGATGGGCGGGATGTAAATTGCCAACAGCCACTCTGGAAAAGTGTATGGTGTGTCCTGAAACATCGAAAAAACACAGCTTAGGGAGCATAGGGCACGTCCTCTCATGGGCGTATAAATTGGGAAAACTAAAAATCAGCAAGACACAGGCACCCCAAAGTTTAGGGCTGCTCTGTTGACAAGAACCTCCACTTCATGACACCTTAAATATCCCAGGAAAGAGAAAAATGGATAAAGAAGTTGTGGTCCTTATGTACAATGGAATATCACTCAGACATGAAATCAATGTCATAAGGCTAGTAGAAGCAAGATGAGTGGATTTAGGTACGATAATCCTAAGTGAAATAAGTCACACAGAAAAAGACACTTATCATAAGCTATCACTTATAGAAGGAATGTAAAAACCGCTACACTTGAACTGAATTACAAAACAGAACAGAGTCACACATTTAGAAAACACACTGTGGCTGCTTAACGGGAAAGGTGAGGTGGGGTGATGCATAAAACAAGGGTTTCAAATTCGCTCAGATACCGTTCCATACACCCAATATGTAATAGACAATACCTACTCCTTGCTCAGTGAACTGGACTCAACACCCCCTATTCACCGCACAAGAATATATGTGACTAGTAAGAATCTTAAAACCTATGTATTGATATCTGTCTGGAAGTGAGTCAAGTGGGTGTAAAGCCGCATAAACACAGCCGTGAAAAGCAGCTAAACCCCATTATAAAAATAAATTACTTTTAAAAACCCGTAAAACAAAGACAGTGAAAGAGAGAGAAATTCTTACAAAATTCGTTCAGAGGCTGTGATGCAACCTGGATTAACCATATCTAGACCCACAGCTGGATGAGACATAAGGGTGGACACTCTTGGGGCTGAAAGTTTGGGTGAGGTTGGGTGAGCAAACGCAGACCCTTTAAAGTAATACTGCCTGGTACCCATCCCATGGGTCCCAAATCTCCAGGTTCAAGGGCATCTTCCTATATGGAAAACATGCATGAGAAACCCAGAAGATGGTACACCGTGTGATTTTGAAAGGTTTCTAATACGCACCTCATTTCTCATCTCCTTGTGCTCGGGTTCGCCTTTCCAGCTACTTTACTAGCAATCTCCCTACTTGGAGAATCAGCACCTTTAAGCTCCTGTCCCCTACAGGATGCAATTTGTCCTGAGGATGAACGGGAAGAGGGGCAACCAATGAGAGACTAGATCTAGGTGTTGGGACAGGCACAGGTCACTCTATTTTCCCATCAGGAAGAAGAATTAACCACAGGCTCAGCCTGCCGCCCAGAAGCAGAATAGGGCCTGAGGCAATCCCGCGCTTTTGCGGCCAGCTCCCAAAAAAGCCAGTTGAAAAATGGAGCTCAGGGACACTGCAATTCACAAACCCGCAGAGCTATAAATGATAACTCTCATCCACAGATATATTGAGGGAAGGCAACGAAGAGGATTTGAAAGCAAGGCAGAATTTCAGGAAACAGGTTTCAGGAGGTAGATTCGAATCGCCTTTAAAGCATATGAAAAGTGGCAAAACGTCGACAATGATGCCCTTGGCCAAACAGGGCGTATGCGTTTTTTCCTGAATATATTCAGGAAAAAACGCATACGCCCTGTTTGGCCAACCAAGCAACCTGGAAAGGCTAATCAGCGCTACAAAGAAGTCTCGCTTCCCATCGCTCAAAAGTGCCATGCTGCAAAAAGTGTCCAAACAAGAAATGCAGGACAGGCCATGGAGAAATGGCAGCCTTGCTACGCTGATGGGCGGGATGTAAATTGCCAACAGCCACTCTGGAAAAGTGTACGGTGTGTCCTGAAACATCGAAAAAACACAGCTTAGGGAGCATAGGGCACGTCCACTCATGGGCGTATAAATTGGGAAAACTAAAAATCAGCAAGACACAGGCACCCCAAAGTTTAGGGCTGCTCTGTTGACAAGAACCTCCACTTCATGACACCTTAAATATCCCAGGAAAGAGAAAAATGGATAAAGAAGTTGTGGTCCTTATGTACAATGGAATATCACTCAGACATGAAATCAATGTCATAAGGCTAGTAGAAGCAAGATGAGTGGATTTAGGTACGATGATCCTAAGTGAAATAAGTCACACAGAAAAAGACACTTATCATAAGCTATCACTTATAGAGGGAATGTAAAAACCGCTACACTTGAACTGAATTACAAAACAGAACAGAGTCACACGTTTAGAAAACACACTATGGCTGCTTAACGGGAAAGGTGAGGTGGGGTGAGGCATAAAACAAGGGTTTCAAATTCGCTCAGATACCGTTCCATACACCCAATATGTAACAGACAAGACCTACTCCTTGCTCAGTGAACTGGACTCAACACCCCCTATTCACCGCACAAGAATATATGTGACTAGTAAGAATCTTAAAACCTATGTATTGATATCTGTCTGGAAGTGAGTCAAGTGGGTGTAAAGCCGCATAAACACAGCCGTGAAAAGCAGCTAAACCCCATTATAAAAATAAATTACTTTTAAAAACCCGTAAAACAAAGACAGTGAAAGAGAGAGAAATTCTTACAAAATTCGTTCAGAGGCTGTGATGCAACCTGGATTGACCATATCTAGACCCACAGCTGGATGAGACATAAGGGTGGACACTCTTGGGGCTGAAAGGTTGGGTGAGGTTGGGTGAGCAAACGCAGACCCTTTAAAGTAATACTGCCTGGTACCCATCCCATGGGTCCCAAATCTCCAGATTCAAGGGCATCTTCCTAAATCGAAAACATGCATGAGAAACCCAGAAGATGGTACACCGTGTGATTTTGAAAGGTTTCTAATACGCACCTCATTTCTCATCTCCTTGTGCTCGGGTTCGCCTTTCCAGCTACTTTACTAGCAACCTCCCTACTTGGAGAATCAGCACCTTTAAGCTCCTGTCCCTTACAGGATGCAATTTGTCCTGAGGATGAACGGGAAGAGGGGCAACCAATGAGAGACTAGATCTATGTGTTGGGACAGGCACAGGTCACTCTATTTTCCCATCAGGAAGAAGAATTAACCACAGGCTCAGCCTGCCGCCCAGAAGCAGAATAGGGCCTGAGGCAATCCCGCGCTTTTGCGGCCAGCTCCCAAAAAAGCCAGTTGAAAAATGGAGCTCAGGGACACTGCAATTCACAAACCCGCAGAGCTATAAATGATAACTCTCATCCACAGATATATTGAGAGAAGGCAACGAAGAGGATTTGAAAGCAAGGCAGAATTTCAGGAAACAGGTTTCAGGAGGTAGATTCGAATCGCCTTTAAAGCATATGAAAAGTGGAAAAATGTCGACAATGATGCCCTTGGCCAAACAGGGCGTATGCGTTTTTTCCTGAATATATTCAGGAAAAAACGCATACGCCCTGTTTGGCCAACCAAGCAACCTGGAAAGGCTAATCAGCGCTACAAAGAAGTCTCGCTTCCCATCGGTCAAAAGTGCCATGCTGCAAAAAGTGTCCAAACCAGAAATGCAGGACAGGCCATGTAGAAATGGCAGCCTTGCTACGCTGATGCGCGGGATGTAAATTGCCAACAGCCACTCTGGAAAAGTGTACGGTGTGTCCTGAAACATCGAAAAAACACAGCTTAGGGAGCATAGGGCACGTCCACTCATGGGCGTATAAATTGGGAAAACTAAAAATCAGCAAGACACAGGCACCCCAAAGTTTAGGGCTGCTCTGTTGACAAGAACCTCCACTTCATGACACCTTAAATATCCCAGGAAAGAGAAAAATGGATAAAGAAGTTGTGGTCCTTATGTACAATGGAATATCACTCAGACATGAAATCAATGTCATAAGGCTAGTAGAAGCAAGATGAGTGGATTTAGGTACGATGATCCTAAGTGAAATAAGTCACACAGAAAAAGACACTTATCATAAGCTATCACTTATAGAGGGAATGTAAAAACCGCTACACTTGAACTGAATTACAAAACAGAACAGAGTCACACGTTTAGAAAACACACGATGGCTGCTGAGCGGGAAAGGTGAGGTGGGGTGATGCATAAAACAAGGGTTTCAAATTCGCTCAGATACCGTTCCATACACCCAATATGTAATAGACAAGACCTACTCCTTGCTCAGTGAACTGGACTCAACACCCCCTATTCACCGCACAAGAATATATGTGACTAGTAAGAATCTTAAAACCTATGTATTGATATCTGTCTGGAAGTGAGTCAAGTGGGTGTAAAGCCACATAAACACAGCCGTGAAAAGCAGCTAAACCCCATTATAAAAATAAATTACTTTTAAAAACCCGTAAAACAAAGACAGTGAAAGAGAGAGAAATTCTTACACAATTCGTTCAGAGGCTGTGATGCAACCTGGATTGACATATCTAGACCCACAGCTGGATGAGACATAAGGGTGGACACTCTTGGGGCTGAAAGGTTGGGTGAGGTTGGGTGAGCAAACGCAGACCCTTTAAAGTAATACTGCCTGGTACCCATCCCATGGGTCCCAAATCTCCAGGTTCAAGGGCATCTGCCTACATCGAAAACATGCATGAGAAACCCAGAAGATGGTACACCGTGTGATTTTGAAAGGTTTCTAATACGCACCTCATTTCTCATCTCCTTGTGCTCGGGTTCGCCTTTCCAGCTACTTTACTAGCAATCTCCCTACTTGGAGAATCAGCACCTTTAAGCTCCTGTTCCCTACAGGTTGCAATTTGTCCTGAGGATGAACGGGAAGAGGGGCAACCAATGAGAGACTAGATCTAGGTGTTGGGACAGGCACAGGTCACTCTATTTCCCATCAGGAAGAAGAATTAACCACAGGCTAAGCCTGCCGCCCAGAAGCAGAATAGGGCCTGAGGCAATCCCGCGCTTTTGCGGCCAGCTCCCAAAAAAGCCAGTTGAAAAATGGAGCTCAGGGACACTGCAATTCAGAAACCCGCAGAGTTATGAATGATAACTCTCATCCACAGATATATTGAGGGAAGGCAACGAAGAGGATTTGAAAGCAAGGCAGAATTGCAGGAAACAGATTTCAGGAGGTAGATTCGAATCGCCTTTAAAGCACATGAAAAGCGGCAAAACGTCGACAATGATGCCCTTCGCCAAAAAGGGCGTATGCGTTTTTTCCTGAATATATTCAGGAAAAAACGCATACGCCCTTTTTGGCCAACCAAGCAACCTGGAAAGGCAAATCACTGCTACAAAGAAGTCTCGCTTCCCATCGGTCAAAAGTGCCATGCTGCAAAAAGTGTCAAAACCAGAAATGCAGGACAGGCCATGGAGAAATGGCAGCCTTGCTACGCTGATGGGCGGGATGTAAATTGCCAACAGCCACTCTGGAAAAGTGTATGGTGTGTCCTGAAACATCGAAAAAACACAGCTTAGGGAGCATAGGGCACGTCCTCTCATGGGCGTATAAATTGGGAAAACTAAAAATCAGCAAGACACAGGCACCCCAAAGTTTAGGGCTGCTCTGTTGACAAGAACCTCCACTTCATGACACCTTAAATATCCCAGGAAAGAGAAAAATGGATAAAGAAGTTGTGGTCCTTATGTACAATGGAATATCACTCAGACATGAAATCAATGTCATAAGGCTAGTAGAAGCAAGATGAGTGGATTTAGGTACGATAATCCTAAGTGAAATAAGTCACACAGAAAAAGACACTTATCATAAGCTATCACTTATAGAAGGAATGTAAAAACCGCTACACTTGAACTGAATTACAAAACAGAACAGAGTCACACATTTAGAAAACACACTGTGGCTGCTTAACGGGAAAGGTGAGGTGGGGTGATGCATAAAACAAGGGTTTCAAATTCGCTCAGATACCGTTCCATACACCCAATATGTAATAGACAATACCTACTCCTTGCTCAGTGAACTGGACTCAACACCCCCTATTCACCGCACAAGAATATATGTGACTAGTAAGAATCTTAAAACCTATGTATTGATATCTGTCTGGAAGTGAGTCAAGTGGGTGTAAAGCCGCATAAACACAGCCGTGAAAAGCAGCTAAACCCCATTATAAAAATAAATTACTTTTAAAAACCCGTAAAACAAAGACAGTGAAAGAGAGAGAAATTCTTACAAAATTCGTTCAGAGGCTGTGATGCAACCTGGATTAACCATATCTAGACCCACAGCTGGATGAGACATAAGGGTGGACACTCTTGGGGCTGAAAGTTTGGGTGAGGTTGGGTGAGCAAACGCAGACCCTTTAAAGTAATACTGCCTGGTACCCATCCCATGGGTCCCAAATCTCCAGGTTCAAGGGCATCTTCCTATATGGAAAACATGCATGAGAAACCCAGAAGATGGTACACCGTGTGATTTTGAAAGGTTTCTAATACGCACCTCATTTCTCATCTCCTTGTGCTCGGGTTCGCCTTTCCAGCTACTTTACTAGCAATCTCCCTACTTGGAGAATCAGCACCTTTAAGCTCCTGTCCCCTACAGGATGCAATTTGTCCTGAGGATGAACGGGAAGAGGGGCAACCAATGAGAGACTAGATCTAGGTGTTGGGACAGGCACAGGTCACTCTATTTTCCCATCAGGAAGAAGAATTAACCACAGGCTCAGCCTGCCGCCCAGAAGCAGAATAGGGCCTGAGGCAATCCCGCGCTTTTGCGGCCAGCTCCCAAAAAAGCCAGTTGAAAAATGGAGCTCAGGGACACTGCAATTCACAAACCCGCAGAGCTATAAATGATAACTCTCATCCACAGATATATTGAGGGAAGGCAACGAAGAGGATTTGAAAGCAAGGCAGAATTTCAGGAAACAGGTTTCAGGAGGTAGATTCGAATCGCCTTTAAAGCATATGAAAAGTGGCAAAACGTCGACAATGATGCCCTTGGCCAAACAGGGCGTATGCGTTTTTTCCTGAATATATTCAGGAAAAAACGCATACGCCCTGTTTGGCCAACCAAGCAACCTGGAAAGGCTAATCAGCGCTACAAAGAAGTCTCGCTTCCCATCGGTCAAAAGTGCCATGCTGCAAAAAGTGTCCAAACAAGAAATGCAGGACAGGCCATGGAGAAATGGCAGCCTTGCTACGCTGATGGGCGGGATGTAAATTGCCAACAGCCACTCTGGAAAAGTGTACGGTGTGTCCTGAAACATCGAAAAAACACAGCTTAGGGAGCATAGGGCACGTCCACTCATGGGCGTATAAATTGGGAAAACTAAAAATCAGCAAGACACAGGCACCCCAAAGTTTAGGGCTGCTCTGTTGACAAGAACCTCCACTTCATGACACCTTAAATATCCCAGGAAAGAGAAAAATGGATAAAGAAGTTGTGGTCCTTATGTACAATGGAATATCACTCAGACATGAAATCAATGTCATAAGGCTAGTAGAAGCAAGATGAGTGGATTTAGGTACGATGATCCTAAGTGAAATAAGTCACACAGAAAAAGACACTTATCATAAGCTATCACTTATAGAGGGAATGTAAAAACCGCTACACTTGAACTGAATTACAAAACAGAACAGAGTCACACGTTTAGAAAACACACTATGGCTGCTTAACGGGAAAGGTGAGGTGGGGTGATGCATAAAACAAGGGTTTCAAATTCGCTCAGAAACCGTTCCATACACCCAATATGTAATAGACAAGACCTACTCCTTGCTCAGTGAACTGGACTCAACACCCCCTATTCACCGCACAAGAATATATGTGACTAGTAAGAATCTTAAAACCTATGTATTGATATCTGTCTGGAAGTGAGTCAAGTGGGTGTAAAGCCGCATAAACACAGCCGTGAAAAGCAGCTAAACCCCATTATAAAAAATAAATTACTTTTAAAAACCCGTAAAACAAAGACAGTGAAAGAGAGAGAAATTCTTACAAAATTCGTTCAGAGGCTGTGATGCAACCTGGATTGACCATATCTAGACCCACAGCTGGATGAGACATAAGGGTGGACACTCTTGGGGCTGAAAGGTTGGGTGAGGTTGGGTGAGCAAACGCAGACCCTTTAAAGTAATACTGCCTTGTACCCATCCCATGGGTCCCAAATCTCCAGGTTCAAGGGCATCTTCCTACATTGAAAACATGCATGAGAAACCCAGAAGATGGTACACCGTGTGATTTTGAAAGGTTTCTAATACGCACCTCATTTCTCATCTCCTTGTGCTCGGGTTCGCCTTTCCAGCTACTTTACTAGCTATCTCCCTACTTGGAGAATCAGCACCTTTAAGCTCCTGTTCCCTACAGGTTGCAATTTGTCCTGAGGATGAACGGGAAGAGGGGCAACCAATGAGAGACTAGATCTAGGTGTTGGGACAGGCACAGGTCACTCTATTTCCCATCAGGAAGAAGAATTAACCACAGGCTAAGCCTGCCGCCCAGAAGCAGAATAGGGCCTGAGGCAATCCCGCGCTTTTGCGGCCAGCTCCCAAAAAAGCCAGTTGAAAAATGGAGCTCAGGGACACTGCAATTCAGAAACCCGCAGAGTTATGAATGATAACTCTCATCCACAGATATATTGAGGGAAGGCAACGAAGAGGATTTGAAAGCAAGGCAGAATTGCAGGAAACAGATTTCAGGAGGTAGATTCGAATCGCCTTTAAAGCACATGAAAAGCGGCAAAACGTCGACAATGATGCCCTTGGCCAAAAAGGGCGTATGCGTTTTTTCCTGAATATATTCAGGAAAAAACGCATACGCCCTTTTTGGCCAACCAAGCAACCTGGAAAGGCAAATCAGTGCTACAAAGAAGTCTCGCTTCCCATCGGTCAAAAGTGCCATGCTGCAAAAAGTGTCAAAACCAGAAATGCAGGACAGGCCATGGAGAAATGGCAGCCTTGCTACGCTGATGGGCGGGATGTAAATTGCCAACAGCCACTCTGGAAAAGTGTACGGAGTGTCCTGAAACATCGAAAAAACACAGCTTAGGGAGCATAGGGCACGTCCACTCATGGGCGTATAAATTGGGAAAACTAAAAATCAGCAAGACACAGGCACCCCAAAGTTTAGGGCTGCTCTGTTGACAAGAACCTCCACTTCATGACACCTTAAATATCCCAGGAAAGAGAAAAATGGATAAAGAAGTTGTGGTCCTTATGTACAATGGAATATCACTCAGACATGAAATCAATGTCATAAGGCTAGTAGAAGCAAGATGAGTGGATTTAGGTACGATGATCCTAAGTGAAATAAGTCACACAGAAAAAGACACTTATCATAAGCTATCACTTATAGAAGGAATGTAAAAACCGCTACACTTGAACTGAATTACAAAACAGAACAGAGTCACACATTTAGAAAACACACTGTGGCTGCTTAACGGGAAAGGTGAGGTGGGGTGATGCATAAAACAAGGGTTTCAAATTCGCTCAGATACCGTTCCATACACCCAATATGTAATAGACAATACCTACTCCTTGCTCAGTGAACTGGACTCAACACCCCCTATTCACCGCACAAGAATATAGGTGACTAGTAAGAATCTTAAAACCTATGTATTGATATCTGTCTGGAAGTGAGTCAAGTGGGTGTAAAGCCGCATAAACACAGCCGTGAAAAGCAGCTAAACCCCATTATAAAAATAAATTACTTTTAAAAACCCGTAAAACAAAGACAGTGAAAGAGAGGAAATTCTTACAAAATTCGTTCAGAGGCTGTGATGCAACCTGGATTGACATATCTAGACCCACAGCTGGATGAGACATAAGGGTGGACACTCTTGGGGCTGAAAGGTTGGGTGAGGTTGGGTGAGCAAACGCAGACCCTTTAAAGTAATACTGCCTGGTACCCATCCCTTGGGTCCCAAATCTCCAGGTTGAAGGGCATCTTCCTACATCGAAAACATGCATGAGAAACCCAGAAGATGGTACACCGTGTGATTTTGAAAGGTTTCTAATACGCACTTCATTTCTCATCTCCTTGTGCTCGGGTTCGCCTTTCCAGCTACTTTACTAGCAATCTCCCTACTTGGAGAATCAACACCTTTAAGCTCCTGTTCCCTACAGGTTGCAATTTGTCCTGAGTATGAACGGGAAGAGGGGCAACCAATGAGAGACTAGATCTAGGTGTTGGGACAGGCACAGGTCACTCTATTTCCCATCAGGAAGAAGAATTAACCACAGGCTAAGCCTGCTGCCCAGAAGCAGAATAGGGCCTGAGGCAATCCCGCGCTTTTGCGGCCAGCTCCCAAAAAAGCCAGTTGAAAAATGGAGCTCAGGGACACTGCAATTCAGAAACCCGCAGAGTTATGAATGATAACTCTCATCCACAGATATATTGAGGGAAGGCAACGAAGAGGATTTGAAAGCAAGGCAGAATTGCAGGAAACAGATTTCAGGAGGTAGATTCGAATCGCCTTTAAAGCACATGAAAAGCGGCAAAACGTCGACAATGATGCCCTTGGCCAAAAAGGGCGTATGCGTTTTTTCCTGAATATATTCAGGAAAAAACGCATACGCCCTTTTTGGCCAACCAAGCAACCTGGAAAGGCAAATCAGTGCTACAAAGAAGTCTCGCTTCCCATCGGTCAAAAGGGCCATGCTGCAAAAAGTGTCAAAACCAGAAATACAGGACAGGCCATGCAGAAATGGCAGCCTTGCTACGCTGATGGGCGGGATGTAAATTGCCAACAGCCACTCTGGAAAAGTGTACGGTGTGTCCTGAAACATCGAAAAAACACAGCTTAGGGAGCATAGGGCACGTCCACTCATGGGCGTATAAATTGGGAAAACTAAAAATCAGCAAGACACAGGCACCCCAAAGTTTAGGGCTGCTCTGTTGACAAGAACCTCCACTTCATGACACCTTAAATATCCCAGGAAAGAGAAAAATGGATAAAGAAGTTGTGGTCCTTATGTACAATGGAATATCACTCAGACATGAAATCAATGTCATAAGGCTAGTAGAGGCAAGATGAGTGGATTTAGGTACGATGATCCTAAGTGAAATAAGTCACACAGAAAAAGACACTTATCATAAGCTATCACTTATAGAGGGAATGTAAAAACCGCTACACTTGAACTGAATTACAAAACAGAACAGAGTCACACGTTTAGAAAACACACTATGGCTGCTTAACGGGAAAGGTGAGGTGGGGTGATGCATAAAACAAGGGTTTCAAATTCGCTCAGATACCGTTCCATACACCCAATATGTAATAGACAAGACCTACTCCTTGCTCAGTGAACTGGACTCAACACCCCCTATTCACCGCACAAAAATATATGTGACTAGTAAGAATCTTAAAACCTATGTATTGATATCTGTCTGGAAGTGAGTCAAGTGGGTGTAAAGCCGCATAAACACAGCCGTGAAAAGCAGCTAAACCCCATTATAAAAATAAATTACTTTTAAAAACCCGTAAAACAAAGACAGTGAAAGAGAGAGAAATTCTTACAAAATTCGTTCAGAGGCTGTGATGCAACCTGGATTAACCATATCTAGACCCACAGCTGGATGAGACATAAGGGTGGACACTCTTGGGGCTGAAAGGTTGGGTGAGGTTGGGTGAGCAAACGCAGACCCTTTAAAGTAATACTGCCTGGTACCCATCCCATGGGTCCCAAATCTCCAGGTTCAAGGGCATCTTCCTATATGGAAAACATGCATGAGAAACCCAGAAGATGGTACACCGTGTGATTTTGAAAGGTTTCTAATACGCACCTCATTTCTCATCTCCTTGTGCTCGGGTTCGCCTTTCCAGCTACTTTACTAGCAATCTCCCTACTTGGAGAATCAGCACCTTTAAGCTCCTGTCCCCTACAGGATGCAATTTGTCCTGAGGATGAACGGGAAGAGGGGCAACCAATGAGAGACTAGATCTAGGTGTTGGGACAGGCACAGGTCACTCTATTTTCCCATCAGGAAGAAGAATTAACCACAGGCTCAGCCTGCCGCCCAGAAGCAGAATAGGGCCTGAGGCAATCCCGCGCTTTTGCGGCCAGCTCCCAAAAAAGCCAGTTGAAAAATGGAGCTCAGGGACACTGCAATTCACAAACCCGCAGAGCTATAAATGATAACTCTCATCCACAGATATATTGAGGGAAGGCAACGAAGAGGATTTGAAAGCAAGGCAGAATTTCAGGAAACAGGTTTCAGGAGGTAGATTCGAATCGCCTTTAAAGCATATGAAAAGTGGCAAAACGACGACAATGATGCCCTTGGCCAAACAGGGCTTATGCGTTTTTTCCTGAATATATTCAGGAAAAAACGCATACGCCCTGTTTGGCCAACCAAGCAACCTGGAAAGGCTAATCAGCGCTACAAAGAAGTCTCGCTTCCCATCGGTCAAAAGTGCCATGCTGCAAAAAGTGTCCAAACCAGAAATGCAGGACAGGCCATGGAGAAATGGCAGCCTTGCTACACTGATGGGCGGGATGTAAATTGCCAACAGCCACTCTGGAAAAGTGTACGGTGTGTCCTGAAACATCGAAAAAAAACAGCTTAGGGAGCATAGGGCACGTCCACTCATGGGCGTATAAATTGGGAAAACTAAAAATCAGCAAGACACAGGCACCCCAAAGTTTAGGGCTGCTCTGTTGACAAGAACCTCCACTTCATGACACCTTAAATATCCCAGGAAAGAGAAAAATGGATAAAGAAGTTGTGGTCCTTATGTACAATGGAATATCACTCAGACATGAAATCAATGTCATAAGGCTAGCAGAGGCAAGATGAGTGGATTTAGGTACGATGATCCTAAGTGAAATAAGTCACACAGAAAAAGACACTTATCATAAGCTATCACTTATAGAGGGAATGTAAAAACCGCTACACTTGAACTGAATTACAAAACAGAACAGAGTCACACGTTTAGAAAACACACTATGGCTGCTTAACGGGAAAGGTGAGGTGGGGTGATGCATAAAACAAGGGTTTCAAATTCGCTCAGAAACCGTTCCATACACCCAATATGTAATAGACAAGACCTACTCCTTGCTCAGTGAACTGGACTCAACACCCCCTATTCACCGCACAAGAATATATGTGACTAGTAAGAATCTTAAAACCTATGTATTGATATCTGTCTGGAAGTGAGTCAAGTGGGTGTAAAGCCGCATAAACACAGCCGTGAAAAGCAGCTAAACCCCATTATAAAAAATAAATTACTTTTAAAAACCCGTAAAACAAAGACAGTGAAAGAGAGAGAAATTCTTACAAAATTCGTTCAGAGGCTGTGATGCAACCTGGATTGACCATATCTAGACCCACAGCTGGATGAGACATAAGGGTGGACACTCTTGGGGCTGAAAGGTTGGGTGAGGTTGGGTGAGCAAACGCAGACCCTTTAAAGTAATACTGCCTTGTACCCATCCCATGGGTCCCAAATCTCCAGGTTCAAGGGCATCTTCCTACATTGAAAACATGCATGAGAAACCCAGAAGATGGTACACCGTGTGATTTTGAAAGGTTTCTAATACGCACCTCATTTCTCATCTCCTTGTGCTCGGGTTCGCCTTTCCAGCTACTTTACTAGCTATCTCCCTACTTGGAGAATCAGCACCTTTAAGCTCCTGTTCCCTACAGGTTGCAATTTGTCCTGAGGATGAACGGGAAGAGGGGCAACCAATGAGAGACTAGATCTAGGTGTTGGGACAGGCACAGGTCACTCTATTTCCCATCAGGAAGAAGAATTAACCACAGGCTAAGCCTGCCGCCCAGAAGCAGAATAGGGCCTGAGGCAATCCCGCGCTTTTGCGGCCAGCTCCCAAAAAAGCCAGTTGAAAAATGGAGCTCAGGGACACTGCAATTCACAAACCCGCAGAGCTATAAATGATAACTCTCATCCACAGATATATTGAGGGAAGGCAACGAAGAGGATTTGAAAGCAAGGCAGAATTTCAGGAAACAGGTTTCAGGAGGTAGATTCGAATCGCCTTTAAAGCATATGAAAAGTGGCAAAACGACGACAATGATGCCCTTGGCCAAACAGGGCTTATGCGTTTTTTCCTGAATATATTCAGGAAAAAACGCATACGCCCTGTTTGGCCAACCAAGCAACCTGGAAAGGCTAATCAGCGCTACAAAGAAGTCTCGCTTCCCATCGGTCAAAAGTGCCATGCTGCAAAAAGTGTCCAAACCAGAAATGCAGGACAGGCCATGGAGAAATGGCAGCCTTGCTACACTGATGGGCGGGATGTAAATTGCCAACAGCCACTCTGGAAAAGTGTACGGTGTGTCCTGAAACATCGAAAAAAAACAGCTTAGGGAGCATAGGGCACGTCCACTCATGGGCGTATAAATTGGGAAAACTAAAAATCAGCAAGACACAGGCACCCCAAAGTTTAGGGCTGCTCTGTTGACAAGAACCTCCACTTCATGACACCTTAAATATCCCAGGAAAGAGAAAAATGGATAAAGAAGTTGTGGTCCTTATGTACAATGGAATATCACTCAGACATGAAATCAATGTCATAAGGCTAGTAGAGGCAAGATGAGTGGATTTAGGTACGATGATCCTAAGTGAAATAAGTCACACAGAAAAAGACACTTATCATAAGCTATCACTTATAGAGGGAATGTAAAAACCGCTACACTTGAACTGAATTACAAAACAGAACAGAGTCACACGTTTAGAAAACACACTATGGCTGCTTAACGGGAAAGGTGAGGTGGGGTGATGCATAAAACAAGGGTTTCAAATTCGCTCAGAAACCGTTCCATACACCCAATATGTAATAGACAAGACCTACTCCTTGCTCAGTGAACTGGACTCAACACCCCCTATTCACCGCACAAGAATATATGTGACTAGTAAGAATCTTAAAACCTATGTATTGATATCTGTCTGGAAGTGAGTCAAGTGGGTGTAAAGCCGCATAAACACAGCCGTGAAAAGCAGCTAAACCCCATTATAAAAAATAAATTACTTTTAAAAACCCGTAAAACAAAGACAGTGAAAGAGAGAGAAATTCTTACAAAATTCGTTCAGAGGCTGTGATGCAACCTGGATTGACCATATCTAGACCCACAGCTGGATGAGACATAAGGGTGGACACTCTTGGGGCTGAAAGGTTGGGTGAGGTTGGGTGAGCAAACGCAGACCCTTTAAAGTAATACTGCCTTGTACCCATCCCATGGGTCCCAAATCTCCAGGTTCAAGGGCATCTTCCTACATTGAAAACATGCATGAGAAACCCAGAAGATGGTACACCGTGTGATTTTGAAAGGTTTCTAATACGCACCTCATTTCTCATCTCCTTGTGCTCGGGTTCGCCTTTCCAGCTACTTTACTAGCTATCTCCCTACTTGGAGAATCAGCACCTTTAAGCTCCTGTTCCCTACAGGTTGCAATTTGTCCTGAGGATGAACGGGAAGAGGGGCAACCAATGAGAGACTAGATCTAGGTGTTGGGACAGGCACAGGTCACTCTATTTCCCATCAGGAAGAAGAATTAACCACAGGCTAAGCCTGCCGCCCAGAAGCAGAATAGGGCCTGAGGCAATCCCGCGCTTTTGCGGCCAGCTCCCAAAAAAGCCAGTTGAAAAATGGAGCTCAGGGACACTGCAATTCAGAAACCCGCAGAGTTATGAATGATAACTCTCATCCACAGATATATTGAGGGAAGGCAACGAAGAGGATTTGAAAGCAAGGCAGAATTGCAGGAAACAGATTTCAGGAGGTAGATTCGAATCGCCTTTAAAGCACATGAAAAGCGGCAAAACGTCGACAATGATGCCCTTGGCCAAAAAGGGCGTATGCGTTTTTTCCTGAATATATTCAGGAAAAAACGCATACGCCCTTTTTGGCCAACCAAGCAACCTGGAAAGGCAAATCAGTGCTACAAAGAAGTCTCGCTTCCCATCGGTCAAAAGTGCCATGCTGCAAAAAGTGTCAAAACCAGAAATGCAGGACAGGCCATGGAGAAATGGCAGCCTTGCTACGCTGATGGGCGGGATGTAAATTGCCAACAGCCACTCTGGAAAAGTGTACGGAGTGTCCTGAAACATCGAAAAAACACAGCTTAGGGAGCATAGGGCACGTCCACTCATGGGCGTATAAATTGGGAAAACTAAAAATCAGCAAGACACACGCACCCCAAAGTTTAGGGCTGCTCTGTTGACAAGAACCTCCACTTCATGACACCTTAAATATCCCAGGAAAGAGAAAAATGGATAAAGAAGTTGTGGTCCTTATGTACAATGGAATATCACTCAGACATGAAATCAATGTCATAAGGCTAGTAGAAGCAAGATGAGTGGATTTAGGTACGATGATCCTAAGTGAAATAAGTCACACAGAAAAAGACACTTATCATAAGCTATCACTTATAGAAGGAATGTAAAAACCGCTACACTTGAACTGAATTACAAAACAGAACAGAGTCACACATTTAGAAAACACACTGTGGCTGCTTAACGGGAAAGGTGAGGTGGGGTGATGCATAAAACAAGGGTTTCAAATTCGCTCAGATACCGTTCCATACACCCAATATGTAATAGACAATACCTACTCCTTGCTCAGTGAACTGGACTCAACACCCCCTATTCACCGCACAAGAATATAGGTGACTAGTAAGAATCTTAAAACCTATGTATTGATATCTGTCTGGAAGTGAGTCAAGTGGGTGTAAAGCCGCATAAACACAGCCGTGAAAAGCAGCTAAACCCCATTATAAAAATAAATTACTTTTAAAAACCCGTAAAACAAAGACAGTGAAAGAGAGAGAAATTCTTACAAAATTCGTTCAGAGGCTGTGATGCAACCTGGATTGACATATCTAGACCCACAGCTGGATGAGACATAAGGGTGGACACTCTTGGGGCTGAAAGGTTGGGTGAGGTTGGGTGAGCAAACGCAGACCCTTTAAAGTAATACTGCCTGGTACCCATCCCTTGGGTCCCAAATCTCCAGGTTGAAGGGCATCTTCCTACATCGAAAACATGCATGAGAAACCCAGAAGATGGTACACCGTGTGATTTTGAAAGGTTTCTAATACGCACTTCATTTCTCATCTCCTTGTGCTCGGGTTCGCCTTTCCAGCTACTTTACTAGCAATCTCCCTACTTGGAGAATCAACACCTTTAAGCTCCTGTTCCCTACAGGTTGCAATTTGTCCTGAGTATGAACGGGAAGAGGGGCAACCAATGAGAGACTAGATCTAGGTGTTGGGACAGGCACAGGTCACTCTATTTCCCATCAGGAAGAAGAATTAACCACAGGCTAAGCCTGCTGCCCAGAAGCAGAATAGGGCCTGAGGCAATCCCGCGCTTTTGCGGCCAGCTCCCAAAAAAGCCAGTTGAAAAATGGAGCTCAGGGACACTGCAATTCAGAAACCCGCAGAGTTATGAATGATAACTCTCATCCACAGATATATTGAGGGAAGGCAACGAAGAGGATTTGAAAGCAAGGCAGAATTGCAGGAAACAGATTTCAGGAGGTAGATTCGAATCGCCTTTAAAGCACATGAAAAGCGGCAAAACGTCGACAATGATGCCCTTGGCCAAAAAGGGCGTATGCGTTTTTTCCTGAATATATTCAGGAAAAAACGCATACGCCCTTTTTGGCCAACCAAGCAACCTGGAAAGGCAAATCAGTGCTACAAAGAAGTCTCGCTTCCCATCGGTCAAAAGGGCCATGCTGCAAAAAGTGTCAAAACCAGAAATACAGGACAGGCCATGGAGAAATGGCAGCCTTGCTACGCTGATGGGCGGGATGTAAATTGCCAACAGCCACTCTGGAAAAGTGTACGGTGTGTCCTGAAACATCGAAAAAACACAGCTTAGGGAGCATAGGGCACGTCCACTCATGGGCGTATAAATTGGGAAAACTAAAAATCAGCAAGACACAGGCACCCCAAAGTTTAGGGCTGCTCTGTTGACAAGAACCTCCACTTCATGACACCTTAAATATCCCAGGAAAGAGAAAAATGGATAAAGAAGTTGTGGTCCTTATGTACAATGGAATATCACTCAGACATGAAATCAATGTCATAAGGCTAGTAGAGGCAAGATGAGTGGATTTAGGTACGATGATCCTAAGTGAAATAAGTCACACAGAAAAAGACACTTATCATAAGCTATCACTTATAGAGGGAATGTAAAAACCGCTACACTTGAACTGAATTACAAAACAGAACAGAGTCACACGTTTAGAAAACACACTATGGCTGCTTAACGGGAAAGGTGAGGTGGGGTGATGCATAAAACAAGGGTTTCAAATTCGCTCAGATACCGTTCCATACACCCAATATGTAATAGACAAGACCTACTCCTTGCTCAGTGAACTGGACTCAACACCCCCTATTCACCGCACAAAAATATATGTGACTAGTAAGAATCTTAAAACCTATGTATTGATATCTGTCTGGAAGTGAGTCAAGTGGGTGTAAAGCCGCATAAACACAGCCGTGAAAAGCAGCTAAACCCCATTATAAAAATAAATTACTTTTAAAAACCCGTAAAACAAAGACAGTGAAAGAGAGAGAAATTCTTACAAAATTCGTTCAGAGGCTGTGATGCAACCTGGATTAACCATATCTAGACCCACAGCTGGATGAGACATAAGGGTGGACACTCTTGGGGCTGAAAGGTTGGGTGAGGTTGGGTGAGCAAACGCAGACCCTTTAAAGTAATACTGCCTGGTACCCATCCCATGGGTCCCAAATCTCCAGGTTCAAGGGCATCTTCCTATATGGAAAACATGCATGAGAAACCCAGAAGATGGTACACCGTGTGATTTTGAAAGGTTTCTAATACGCACCTCATTTCTCATCTCCTTGTGCTCGGGTTCGCCTTTCCAGCTACTTTACTAGCAATCTCCCTACTTGGAGAATCAGCACCTTTAAGCTCCTGTCCCCTACAGGATGCAATTTGTCCTGAGGATGAACGGGAAGAGGGGCAACCAATGAGAGACTAGATCTAGGTGTTGGGACAGGCACAGGTCACTCTATTTTCCCATCAGGAAGAAGAATTAACCACAGGCTCAGCCTGCCGCCCAGAAGCAGAATAGGGCCTGAGGCAATCCCGCGCTTTTGCGGCCAGCTCCCAAAAAAGCCAGTTGAAAAATGGAGCTCAGGGACACTGCAATTCACAAACCCGCAGAGCTATAAATGATAACTCTCATCCACAGATATATTGAGGGAAGGCAACGAAGAGGATTTGAAAGCAAGGCAGAATTTCAGGAAACAGGTTTCAGGAGGTAGATTCGAATCGCCTTTAAAGCATATGAAAAGTGGCAAAACGACGACAATGATGCCCTTGGCCAAACAGGGCTTATGCGTTTTTTCCTGAATATATTCAGGAAAAAACGCATACGCCCTGTTTGGCCAACCAAGCAACCTGGAAAGGCTAATCAGCGCTACAAAGAAGTCTCGCTTCCCATCGGTCAAAAGTGCCATGCTGCAAAAAGTGTCCAAACCAGAAATGCAGGACAGGCCATGGAGAAATGGCAGCCTTGCTACGCTGATGGGCGGGATGTAAATTGCCAACAGGCACTCTGGAAAAGTGTACGGTGTGTCCTGAAACATCGAAAAAACACAGCTTAGGGAGCATAGGGCACGTCCACTCATGGGCGTATAAATTGGGAAAACTAAAAATCAGCAAGACACAGGCACCCCAAAGTTTAGGGCTGCTCTGTTGACAAGAACCTCCACTTCATGACACCTTAAATATCCCAGGAAAGAGAAAAATGGATAAAGAAGTTGTGGTCCTTATGTACAATGGAATATCACTCAGACATGAAATCAATGTCATAAGGCTAGTAGAGGCAAGATGAGTGGATTTAGGTACGATGATCCTAAGTGAAATAAGTCACACAGAAAAAGACACTTATCATAAGCTATCACTTATAGAGGGAATGTAAAAACCAATACACTTGAACTGAATTACAAAACAGAACAGAGTCACACGTTTAGAAAACACACTATGGCTGCTTAACGGGAAAGGTGAGGTGGGGTGATGCATAAAACAAGGGTTTCAAATTCGCTCAGATACCGTTCCATACACCCAATATGTAATAGACAAGACCTACTCCTTGCTCAGTGAACTGGACTCAACACCCCCTATTCACCGCACAAGAATATATGTGACTAGTAAGAATCTTAAAACCTATGTATTGATATCTGTCTGGAAGTGAGTCAAGTGGGTGTAAGGCCGCATAAACACAGCCGTGAAAAGCAGCTAAACCCCATTATAAAAATAAATTACTTTTAAAAACCCGTAAAACAAAGACAGTGAAAGAGAGAGAAATTCTTACAAAATTCGTTCAGAGGCTGTGATGCAACCTGGATTGACCATATCTAGACCCACAGCTGGATGAGACATAAGGGTGGACACTCTAGGGGCTGAAAGGTTGGGTGAGGTTGGGTGAGCAAACGCAGACCCTTTAAAGTAATACTGCCTTGTACCCATCCCATGGGTCCCAAATCTCCAGGTTCAAGGGCATCTTCCTACATCGAAAACATGCATGAGAAACCCAGAAGATGGTACACCGTGTGATTTTGAAAGGTTTCTAATACGCACCTCATTTCTCATCTCCTTGTGCTCGGGTTCGCCTTTCCAGCTACTTTACTAGCAATCTCCCTACTTGGAGAATCAGCACTTTAAGCTCCTGTTCCCTACAGGTTGCAATTTGTCCTGAGGATGAACGGGAAGAGGGGCAACCAATGAGAGACTAGATCTAGGTGTTGGGACAGGCACAGGTCACTCTATTTTCCCATCAGGAAGAAGAATTAACCACAGGCTAAGCCTGCCGCCCAGAAGCAGAATAGGGCCTGAGGCAATCCCGCGCTTTTGCGGACAGCTCCCAAAAAAGCCAGTTGAAAAATGGAGCTCAGGGACACTGCAATTCACAAACCCGCAGAGCTATAAATGATAACTCTCATCCACAGATATATTGAGGGAAGGCAACGAAGAGGATTTGAAAGCAAGGCAGAATTGCAGGAAACAGGTTTCAGAAGGTACATTCGAATCGCCTTTAAAGCACATGAAAAGTGGCAAAAAGTCGACAATGATGCCCTTGGCCAAACAGGGCGTATGCGTTTTTTCCTGAATATATTCAGGAAAAAACGCATACGCCCTGTTTGGCCAACCAAGCAACCTGGAAAGGCTAATCAGCGCTACAAAGAAGTCTCGCTTCCCATCGGTCAAAAGGGCCATGCTGCAAAAAGTGTCAAAACCAGAAATGCAGGACAGGCCATGGAGAAATGGCAGCCTTGCTACGCTGATGGGCGGGATGTAAATTGCCAACAGCCACTCTGGAGAAGTGTACGGTGTGTCCTGAAACATCGAAAAAACACAGCTTAGGGAGCATAGGGCACGTCCTCTCATGGGCGTATAAATTGGGAAAACTAAAAATCAGCAAGACACAGGCACCCTAAAGTTTAGGGCTGCTCTGTTGACAAGAACCTCCACTTCATGACACCTTAAATATCCCAGGAAAGAGAAAAATGGATAAAGAAGTTGTGGTCCTTATGTACAATGGAATATCACTCAGACATGAAATCAATGTCATAAGGCTAGTAGAAGCAAGATGAGTGGATTTAGGTACAACGATTCTAAGTGAAATAAGTCACACAGAAAAAGACACTTATCATAAGCTATCACTTATAGAGGGAATGTAAAAACCGCTACACATGAACTGAATTACAAAACAGAACAGAGTCACACGTTTAGAAAACACACTATGGCTGCTTAACGGGAAAGGTGAGGTGGGGTGATGCATAAAACAAGGGTTTCAAATTCGCTCAGATACCGTTCCATACACCCAATATGTAATAGACAAGACCTACTCCTTGCTCAGTGAACTGGACTCAACACCCCCTATTCACCGCACAAGAATATATGTGACTAGTAAGAATCTTAAAACCTATGTATTGATATCTGTCTGGAAGTGAGTCAAGTGGGTGTAAAGCCACATAAACACAGCCGTGAAAAGCAGCTAAACCCCATTATAAAAATAAATTACTTTTAAAAACCCGTAAAACAAAGACAGTGAAAGAGAGAGAAATTCTTACAAAATTCTTTCAGAGGCTGTGATGCAACCTGGATTGACCATATCTAGACCCACAGCTGGATGAGACATAAGGGTGGACAATCTTGGGGCTGAAAGTTTGGGTGAGGTTGGGTGAGCAAACGCACACCCTTTAAAGTAATACTGCCTGGTACCCATTCCATGGGTCCCAAATCTCCAGGTTCAAGGGCATCTTCCTACATCGAAAACATGCATGAGAAACCCAGAAGATGGTACACCGTGTGATTTTGAAAGGTTTCTAATACGCACCTCATTTCTCATCTCCTTGTGCTCGGGTTCGCCTTTCCAGCTACTTTACTAGCAATCTCCCTACTTGGAGAATCAGCACCTTTAAGCTCCTGTTCCCTACAGGTTGCAATTTGTCCTGAGGATGAACGGGAAGAGGGGCAACCAATGAGAGACTAGATCTAGGTGTTGGGACAGGCACAGCTCACTCTATTTTCCCATCGGGAAGAAGAATTAACCACAGGCTCAGCCTGCCGCCCAGAAGCAGAATAGGGCCTGAGACAATCCTGCGCTTTTGCGGCCAGCTCCCAAAAAAGCCAGTTGAAAAATGGAGCTCAGGGACACTGCAATTCAGAAACCCGCAGATCTATAAATGATAACTCTCATCCACAGATATATTGAGGGAAGGCAACGAAGAGGATTTGAAAGCAAGGCAGAATTGCAGGAAACAGGTTTCAGGAGGTAGATTCGAATCGCCTTTAAAGCACATGAAAAGTGGCAAAATGTCGACAATGATGCCCTTGGCCAAAAAGGGCATATGCGTTTTTTCCTGAATATACTCAGGAAAAAACGCATACGCCCTTTTTGGCCAACCAAGCAACCTGGAAAGGCAAATCAGTGCTACAAAGAAGTCTCGCTTCCCATCGGTCAAAACTGCCATGCTGCAAAAAGTGTCAAAACCAGAACTGCAGGACAGGCCATGGAGAAATGGCAGCCTTGCTACGCTGATGGGCGGGATGTAAATTGCCAACAGCCACTCTGGAGAAGTGTACGGTTTGTCCTGAAACATCGAAAAAACACAGCTTAGGGAGCATAGGGCACGTCCACTCATGGGCGTATAAATTGGGAAAACTAAAAATCAGCAAGACACAGGCACCCCAAAGTTTAGGGCTGCTCTGTTGACAAGAACCTCCACTTCATGACACCTTAAATATCCCAGGAAAGAGAAAAATGGATAAAGAAGTTGTGGTCCTTATGTACAATGGAATATCACTCAGACATGAAATCAATGTCATAAGGCTAGTAGAAGCAAGATGAGTGGATTTAGGTACGATGATTCTAAGTGAAATAAGTCACACAGAAAAAGGCACTTATCATAAGCTATCACTTATAGAGGGAATGTAATAACCGCTACACTTGAACTGAATTACAAAACAGAACAGAGTCACACGTTTAGAAAACACACTATGGCTGCTTAACGGGAAAGGTGAGGTGGGGTGAGGCATAAAACAAGGGTTTCAAATTCGCTCAGATATCGTTCCATACACCCAATATGTAATAGACAAGACCTACTCCTTGCTCAGTGAACTGGACTCAACACCCCCTATTCACCGCACAAGAATATATGTGACTAGTAAGAATCTTAAAACCTATGCATTGATATCTGTCTGGAAGTGAGTCAAGAGGGTGTAAAGCCGCATAAACACAGCCGTGAAAAGCAGCTAAACCCCATTATAAAAATAAATTACTTTTAAAAACCCGTAAAACAAAGACAGTGAAAGAGAGAGAAATTCTTACAAAATTCTTTCAGAGGCTGTGATGCAACCTGGATTGACCATATCTAGACCCACAGTTGGATGAGACATAAGGGTGGACACTCTTGGGGCTGAAAGGTTGGGTGAGGTTGGGTGAGCAAACGCAGACCCTTTAAAGTAATACTGCCTGGTACCCATCCCATGGGTCCCAAATCTCCAGGTTCAAGGGCATCTTCCTACATCGAAAACATGCATGAGAAACCCAGAAGATGGTACACCGTGTGATTTTGAAAGGTTTCTAATACGCACCTCATTTCTCATCTCCTTGTGCTCGGGTTCGCCTTTCCAGCTACTTTACTAGCAATCTCCCTACTTGGAGAATCAGCACCTTTAAGCTCCTGTTCCCTACAGGTTGCAATTTGTCCTGAGGATGAACGGGAAGAGGGGCAACCAATGAGAGACTAGATCTAGGTGTTGGGACAGGCACAGGTCACTCTATTTCCCATCAGGAAGAAGAATTAACCACAGGCTAAGCCTGCCGCCCAGAAGCAGAATAGGGCCTGAGGCAATCCCGCACTTTTGCGGCCAGCTCCCAAAAAAGCCAGTTGAAAAATGGAGCTCAGGGACACTGCAATTCAGAAACCCGCAGAGTTAAGAATGATAACTCTCATCCACAGATATATTGAGGGAAGGCAACGAAGAGGATTTGAAAGCAAGGCAGAATTGCAGGAAACAGATTTCAGGAGGTAGATTCGAATCGCCTTTAAAGCACATGAAAAGCGGCAAAACGTCGACAATGATGCCCTTGGCCAAAAAGGGCGTATGCGTTTTTTCCTGAATATATTCAGGAAAAAACGCATACGCCCTTTTTGGCCAACCAAGCAACCTGGAAAGGCAAATCAGTGCTACAAAGAAGTCTCGCTTCCCATCGGTCAAAAGTGCCATGCTGCAAAAAGTGTCAAAACCAGAAATGCAGGACAGGCCATGGAGAAATGGCAGCCTTGATACGCTGATGGGCGGGATGTAAATTGCCAACAGCCACTCTGGAAAAGTGTACGGTGTGTCCTGAAACATCGAAAAAACACAGCTTAGGGAGCATAGGGCACGTCCACTCATGGGCGTATAAATTGGGAAAACTAAAAATCAGCAAGACACAGGCACCCCAAAGTTTAGGGCTGCTCTGTTGACAAGAACCTCCACTTCATGACACCTTAAATATCCCAGGAAAGAGAAAAATGGATAAAGAAGTTGTGGTCCTTATGTACAATGGAATATCACTCAGACATGAAATCAATGTCATAAGGCTAGTAGAGGCACGATGAGTGGATTTAGGTACGATGATCCTAAGTGAAATAAGTCACACAGAAAAAGACACTTATCATAAGCTATCACTTATAGAGGGAATGTAAAAACCGCTACACTTGAACTGAATTACAAAACAGAACAGAGTCACACGTTTAGAAAACACACTATGGCTGCTTAACGGGAAAGGTGAGGTGGGGTGATGCATAAAACAAGGGTTTCAAATTCGCTCAGATACCGTTCCATACACCCAATATGTAATAGACAAGACCTACTCCTTGCTCAGTGAACTGGACTCAACACCCCCTATTCACCGCACAAGAATATATGTGACTAGTAAGAATCTTAAAACCTATGTATTGATATCTGTCTGGAAGTGAGTCAATTGGGTGTAAAGCCGCATAAACACAGCTGTGAAAAGCAGCTAAACCCCATTATAAAAATAAATTACTTTTAAAAACCCGTAAAACAAAGACAGTGAAAGAGAGAGAAATTCTTACAAAATTCGTTCAGAGGCTGTGATGCAACCTGGATTAACCATATCTAGACCCACAGCTGGATGAGACATAAGGGTGGACACTCTTGGGGCTGAAAGGTTGGGTGAGGTTGGGTGAGCAAACGCAGACCCTTTAAAGTAATACTGCCTGGTACCCATCCCATGGGTCCCAAATCTCCAGGTTCAAGGGCATCTTCCTATATGGAAAACATGCATGAGAAACCCAGAAGATGGTACACCGTGTGATTTTGAAAGGTTTCTAATACGCACCTCATTTCTCATCTCCTTGTGCTCGGGTTCGCCTTTCCAGCTACTTTACTAGCAATCTCCCTACTTGGAGAATCAGCACCTTTAAGCTCCTGTCCCCTACAGGATGCAATTTGTCCTGAGGATGAACGGGAAGAGGGGCAACCAATGAGAGACTAGATCTAGGTGTTGGGACAGGCACAGGTCACTCTATTTTCCCATCAGGAAGAAGAATTAACCACAGGCTCTGCCTGCCGCCCAGAAGCAGAATAGGGCCTGAGGCAATCCCGCGCTTTTGCGGCCAGCTCCCAAAAAAGCCAGTTGAAAAATGGAGCTCAGGGACACTGCAATTCACAAACCCGCAGAGCTATAAATGATAACTCTCATCCACAGATATATTGAGGGAAGGCAACGAAGAGGATTTGAAAGCAAGGCAGAATTTCAGGAAACAGGTTTCAGGAGGTAGATTCGAATCGCCTTTAAAGCATATGAAAAGTGGCAAAACGACGACAATGATGCCCTTGGCCAAACAGGGCGTATGCGTTTTTTCCTGAATATATTCAGGAAAAAACGCATACGCCCTGTTTGGCCAACCAAGCAACCTGGAAAGGCTAATCAGCGCTACAAAGAAGTCTCGCTTCCCATCGGTCAAAAGTGCCATGCTGCAAAAAGTGTCCAAACCAGAAATGCAGGACAGGCCATGGAGAAATGGCAGCCTTGCTACGCTGATGGGCGGGATGTAAATTGCCAACAGGCACTCTGGAAAAGTGTACGGTGTGTCCTGAAACATCGAAAAAACACAGCTTAGGGAGCATAGGGCACGTCCACTCATGGGCGTATAAATTGGGAAAACTAAAAATCAGCAAGACACAGGCACCCCAAAGTTTAGGGCTGCTCTGTTGACAAGAACCTCCACTTCATGACACCTTAAATATCCCAGGAAAGAGAAAAATGGATAAAGAAGTTGTGGTCCTTATGTACAATGGAATATCACTCAGACATGAAATCAATGTCATAAGGCTAGTAGAGGCAAGATGAGTGGATTTAGGTACGATGATCCTAAGTGAAATAAGTCACACAGAAAAAGACACTTATCATAAGCTATCACTTATAGAGGGAATGTAAAAACCGCTACACTTGAACTGAATTACAAAACAGAACAGAGTCACACGTTTAGAAAACACACTATGGCTGCTTAACGGGAAAGGTGAGGTGGGGTGATGCATAAAACAAGGGTTTCAAATTCGCTCAGATACCGTTCCATACACCCAATATGTAATAGACAAGACCTACTCCTTGCTCAGTGAACTGGACTCAACACCCCCTATTCACCGCACAAGAATATATGTGACTAGTAAGAATCTTAAAACCTATGTATTGATATCTGTCTGGAAGTGAGTCAAGTGGGTGTAAGGCCGCATAAACACAGCCGTGAAAAGCAGCTAAACCCCATTATAAAAATAAATTACTTTTAAAAACCCGTAAAACAAAGACAGTGATAGAGAGAGAAATTCTTACAAAATTCGTTCAGAGGCTGTGATGCAACCTGGATTGACCATATCTAGACCCACAGCTGGATGAGACATAAGGGTGGACACTCTAGGGGCTGAAAGGTTGGGTGAGGTTGGGTGAGCAAACGCAGACCCTTTAAAGTAATACTGCCTGGTACCCATCCCATGGGTCCCAAATCTCCAGGTTCAAGGGCATCTTCCTATATGGAAAACATGCATGAGAAACCCAGAAGATGGTACACCGTGTGATTTTGAAAGGTTTCTAATACGCACCTCATTTCTCATCTCCTTGTGCTCGGGTTCGCCTTTCCAGCTACTTTACTAGCAATCTCCCTACTTGGAGAATCAGCACTTTAAGCTCCTGTTCCCTACAGGTTGCAATTTGTCCTGAGGATGAACGGGAAGAGGGGCAACCAATGAGAGACTAGATCTAGGTGTTGGGACAGGCACAGGTCACTCTATTTTCCCATCAGGAAGAAGAATTAACCACAGGCTAAGCCTGCCGCCCAGAAGCAGAATAGGGCCTGAGGCAATCCCGCGCTTTTGCGGACAGCTCCCAAAAAAGCCAGTTGAAAAATGGAGCTCAGGGACACTGCAATTCACAAACCCGCAGAGCTATAAATGATAACTCTCATCCACAGATATATTGAGGGAAGGCAACGAAGAGGATTTGAAAGCAAGGCAGAATTGCAGGAAACAGGTTTCAGAAGGTACATTCGAATCGCCTTTAAAGCACATGAAAAGTGGCAAAAAGTCGACAATGATGCCCTTGGCCAAACAGGGCGTATGCGTTTTTTCCTGAATATATTCAGGAAAAAACGCATACGCCCTGTTTGGCCAACCAAGCAACCTGGAAAGGCTAATCAGCGCTACAAAGAAGTCTCGCTTCCCATCGGTCAAAAGGGCCATGCTGCAAAAAGTGTCAAAACCAGAAATGCAGGACAGGCCATGGAGAAATGGCAGCCTTGCTACGCTGATGGGCGGGATGTAAATTGCCAACAGCCACTCTGGAGAAGTGTACGGTGTGTCCTGAAACATCGAAAAAACACAGCTTAGGGAGCATAGGGCACGTCCTCTCATGGGCGTATAAATTGGGAAAACTAAAAATCAGCAAGACACAGGCACCCTAAAGTTTAGGGCTGCTCTGTTGACAAGAACCTCCACTTCATGACACCTTAAATATCCCAGGAAAGAGAAAAATGGATAAAGAAGTTGTGGTCCTTATGTACAATGGAATATCACTCAGACATGAAATCAATGTCATAAGGCTAGTAGAAGCAAGATGAGTGGATTTAGGTACAACGATTCTAAGTGAAATAAGTCACACAGAAAAAGACACTTATCATAAGCTATCACTTATAGAGGGAATGTAAAAACCGCTACACATGAACTGAATTACAAAACAGAACAGAGTCACACGTTTAGAAAACACACTATGGCTGCTTAACGGGAAAGGTGAGGTGGGGTGATGCATAAAACAAGGGTTTCAAATTCGCTCAGATACCGTTCCATACACCCAATATGTAATAGACAAGACCTACTCCTTGCTCAGTGAACTGGACTCAACACCCCCTATTCACCGCACAAGAATATATGTGACTAGTAAGAATCTTAAAACCTATGTATTGATATCTGTCTGGAAGTGAGTCAAGTGGGTGTAAAGCCACATAAACACAGCCGTGAAAAGCAGCTAAACCCCATTATAAAAATAAATTACTTTTAAAAACCCGTAAAACAAAGACAGTGAAAGAGAGAGAAATTCTTACAAAATTCTTTCAGAGGCTGTGATGCAACCTGGATTGACCATATCTAGACCCACAGCTGGATGAGACATAAGGGTGGACAATCTTGGGGCTGAAAGTTTGGGTGAGGTTGGGTGAGCAAACGCACACCCTTTAAAGTAATACTGCCTGGTACCCATTCCATGGGTCCCAAATCTCCAGGTTCAAGGGCATCTTCCTACATCGAAAACATGCATGAGAAACCCAGAAGATGGTACACCGTGTGATTTTGAAAGGTTTCTAATACGCACCTCATTTCTCATCTCCTTGTGCTCGGGTTCGCCTTTCCAGCTACTTTACTAGCAATCTCCCTACTTGGAGAATCAGCACCTTTAAGCTCCTGTTCCCTACAGGTTGCAATTTGTCCTGAGGATGAACGGGAAGAGGGGCAACCAATGAGAGACTAGATCTAGGTGTTGGGACAGGCACAGCTCACTCTATTTTCCCATCGGGAAGAAGAATTAACCACAGGCTCAGCCTGCCGCCCAGAAGCAGAATAGGGCCTGAGACAATCCTGCGCTTTTGCGGCCAGCTCCCAAAAAAGCCAGTTGAAAAATGGAGCTCAGGGACACTGCAATTCAGAAACCCGCAGATCTATAAATGATAACTCTCATCCACAGATATATTGAGGGAAGGCAACGAAGAGGATTTGAAAGCAAGGCAGAATTGCAGGAAACAGGTTTCAGGAGGTAGATTCGAATCGCCTTTAAAGCACATGAAAAGTGGCAAAACGTCGACAATGATGCCCTTGGCCAAAAAGGGCATATGCGTTTTTTCCTGAATATACTCAGGAAAAAACGCATACGCCCTTTTTGGCCAACCAAGCAACCTGGAAAGGCAAATCAGTGCTACAAAGAAGTCTCGCTTCCCATCGGTCAAAAGTGCCATGCTGCAAAAAGTGTCAAAACCAGAACTGCAGGACAGGCCATGGAGAAATGGCAGCCTTGCTACGCTGATGGGCGGGATGTAAATTGCCAACAGCCACTCTGGAGAAGTGTACGGTTTGTCCTGAAACATCGAAAAAACACAGCTTAGGGAGCATAGGGCACGTCCACTCATGGGCGTATAAATTGGGAAAACTAAAAATCAGCAAGACACAGGCACCCCAAAGTTTAGGGCTGCTCTGTTGACAAGAACCTCCACTTCATGACACCTTAAATATCCCAGGAAAGAGAAAAATGGATAAAGAAGTTGTGGTCCTTATGTACAATGGAATATCACTCAGACATGAAATCAATGTCATAAGGCTAGTAGAAGCAAGATGAGTGGATTTAGGTACGATGATTCTAAGTGAAATAAGTCACACAGAAAAAGGCACTTATCATAAGCTATCACTTATAGAGGGAATGTAATAACCGCTACACTTGAACTGAATTACAAAACAGAACAGAGTCACACGTTTAGAAAACACACTATGGCTGCTTAACGGGAAAGGTGAGGTGGGGTGAGGCATAAAACAAGGGTTTCAAATTCGCTCAGATATCGTTCCATACACCCAATATGTAATAGACAAGACCTACTCCTTGCTCAGTGAACTGGACTCAACACCCCCTATTCACCGCACAAGAATATATGTGACTAGTAAGAATCTTAAAACCTATGCATTGATATCTGTCTGGAAGTGAGTCAAGAGGGTGTAAAGCCGCATAAACACAGCCGTGAAAAGCAGCTAAACCCCATTATAAAAATAAATTACTTTTAAAAACCCGTAAAACAAAGACAGTGAAAGAGAGAGAAATTCTTACAAAATTCTTTCAGAGGCTGTGATGCAACCTGGATTGACCATATCTAGACCCACAGTTGGATGAGACATAAGGGTGGACACTCTTGGGGCTGAAAGGTTGGGTGAGGTTGGGTGAGCAAACGCAGACCCTTTAAAGTAATACTGCCTGGTACCCATCCCATGGGTCCCAAATCTCCAGGTTCAAGGGCATCTTCCTACATCGAAAACATGCATGAGAAACCCAGAAGATGGTACACCGTGTGATTTTGAAAGGTTTCTAATACGCACCTCATTTCTCATCTCCTTGTGCTCGGGTTCGCCTTTCCAGCTACTTTACTAGCAATCTCCCTACTTGGAGAATCAGCACCTTTAAGCTCCTGTTCCCTACAGGTTGCAATTTGTCCTGAGGATGAACGGGAAGAGGGGCAACCAATGAGAGACTAGATCTAGGTGTTGGGACAGGCACAGGTCACTCTATTTCCCATCAGGAAGAAGAATTAACCACAGGCTAAGCCTGCCGCCCAGAAGCAGAATAGGGCCTGAGGCAATCCCGCACTTTTGCGGCCAGCTCCCAAAAAAGCCAGTTGAAAAATGGAGCTCAGGGACACTGCAATTCAGAAACCCGCAGAGTTAAGAATGATAACTCTCATCCACAGATATATTGAGGGAAGGCAACGAAGAGGATTTGAAAGCAAGGCAGAATTGCAGGAAACAGATTTCAGGAGGTAGATTCGAATCGCCTTTAAAGCACATGAAAAGCGGCAAAACGTCGACAATGATGCCCTTGGCCAAAAAGGGCGTATGCGTTTTTTCCTGAATATATTCAGGAAAAAACGCATACGCCTTTTTTGGCCAACCAAGCAACCTGGAAAGGCAAATCAGTGCTACAAAGAAGTCTCGCTCCCCATTGGTCAAAAGTGCCATGCTGCAAAAAGTGTCAAAACCAGAAATGCAGGACAGGCCATGGAGAAATGGCAGCCTTGCTACGCTGATGGGCGGAATGTAAATTGCCAACAGCCACTCTGGAGAAGTGTACGGTGTGTCCTGAAACATCGAAAAAACACAGCTTAGGGAGCATAGGGCACGTCCACTCATGGGCGTATAAATTGGGAAAACTAAAAATCAGCAAGACACAGGCACCCCAAAGTTTAGGGCTGCTCTGTTGTCAAGAACCTCCACTTCATGACACCTTAAATATACCAGGAAAGAGAAAAATGGATAAAGAAGTTGTGGTCCTTATGTACAATGGAATATCACTCAGACATGAAATCAATGTCATAAGGCTAGTAGAAGCAAGATGAGTGGATTTAGGTACGATGATTCTAAGTGAAATAAGTCACACAGAAAAAGACACTTATCATAAGCTCTCACTTATAGAGGGAATGTAAAAACCGCTACACTTGAACTGAATTACAAAACAGAACAGAGTCACACGTGTAGAAAACACACGATGGCTGCTTAACGGGAAAGGTGAGGTGGGGTGATGCATAAAACAAGGGTTTCAAATTCGCTCAGATACCGTTCCATACACCCAATATGTAATATACAAGACCTACTCCTTGCTCAGTGAACTGGATTCAACACCCCCTATTCACCGCACAAGAATATATGTGACTAGTAAGAATCTTAAAACCTATGTATTGATATCTGTCTGGAAGTGAGTCAAGTGGGTGTAAAGCCGCATAAACACAGCCGTGAAAAGCAGCTAAACCCCATTATAAAAATAAATTACTTTTAAAAACCCGTAAAACAAAGACAGTGAAAGAGAGAGAAATTCTTACAAAATTCGTTCAGAGGCTGTGATGCAACCTGGATTGACCATATCTAGACCCACAGCTGGATGAGACATAAGGGTGGACACTCTTGGGGCTGAGAGGTTGGGTGAGGTTGCGTGAGCAAACGCAGACCCTTTAAAGTAATACTGCCTGGTACCCATCCCATGGGTCCCAAATCTCCAGGTTCAAGGGCATCTTCCTACATCGAAAACATGCATGAGAAACCCAGAAGATGGTACACCGTGTGATTTTGAAAGGTTTCTAATACGCACCTCATTTCTCATCTCCTTGTGCTCGGGTTCGCCTTTCCAGCTATTTTAATAGCAATCTCCCTACTTGGAGAATCAGCACCTTTAAGCTCCTGTCCCCTACAGGATGCAATTTGTCCTGAGGATGAACGGGAAGAGGGGCAACCAATGAGAGACTAGATCTATGTGTTGGGACAGGCACAGGTCACTCTATTTTCCCATCGGGAAGAAGAATTAACCACAGGCTCAGCCTGCCGCCCAGAAGCAGAATAGGGCCTGAGGCAATCCCGAGCTTTTGCGGACAGCTCCCAAAAAAGCCAGTTGAAAAATGGAGCTCAGGGACACTGCAATTCACAAACCCGCAGAGCTATAAATGATAACTCTCATCCACAGATATATTGAGGGAAGGCAACGAAGAGGATTTGAAAGCAAGGCAGAATTGCAGGAAACAGGTTTCAGGAGGTAGATTCGAATCGCCTTTAAAGCATATGAAAAGCGGCAAAACGTCGACAATGATGCCCTTGGCCAAACAGGGCGTATGCGTTTTTTCCTGAATATATTCAGGAAAAAACGCATACGCCCTGTTTGGCCAACCAAGCAACCTGGAAAGGCAAATCAGTGCTACAAAGAAGTCTCGCTTCCCATCGGTCTAAAGTGCCATGCTGCAAAAAGTGTCAAAACCAGAAATGCAGGACAGGCCATGGAGAAATGGCAGCCTTGCTACGCTGATGGGCGGGATGTAAATTGCCAACAGCCACTCTGGAAAAGTGTATGGTGTGTCCTGAAACATCGAAAACACACAGCTTAGGGAGCATAGGGCACGTCCACTCATGGGCGTATAAATTGGGAAAACTAAAAATCAGCAAGACACAGGCACCCCAAAGTTTAGGGCTGCTCTTTTGACAAGAACCTCCACTTCATGACACCTTAAATATCCCAGGAAAGAGAAAAATGGATAAAGAAGTTGTGGTCCTTATGTACAATGGAATATCGCTCAGACATGAAATCAATGTCATAAGGCTAGTAGAAGCAAGATGATTGGATTTAGGTACGATGATCCTAAGTGAAATAAGTCACACAGAAAAAGACACTTATCATAAGCTATCACTTATAGAGGGAATGTAAAAACCGCTACACTTGAACTGAATTACAAAACAGAACAGAGTCACACGTTTAGAAAACACACGATGGCTGCTTAACGGGAAAGGTGAGGTGGGGTGATGCATAAAACAAGGGTTTCAAATTCGCTCAGATACCGTTCCATACACCCAATATGTAATAGACAAGACCTACTCCTTGCTCAGTGAACTGGACTCAACACCCCCTATTCACCGCACAAGTATATATGTGACTAGTAAGAATTTTAAAACCTATGTATTGATATCTGTCTGGAAGTGAGTCAAGTGGGTGTAAAGCCGCATAAACACAGCCGTGAAAAGCAGCTAAACCCCATTATAAAAATAAATTACTTTTAAAAACCCGTAAAACAAAGACAGTGAAAGAGAGAGAAATTCTTACAAAATTCGTTCAGAGGCTGTGATGCAACCTGGATTGACCATATCTAGACCCACAGCTGGATGAGACATAAGGTTGGACACTCTTGGGGCTGAAAGGTTGGGTGAGGTTGGGTGAGCAAACGCAGACCCTTTAAAGTAATACTGCCTGGTACCCATCCCATGGGTCCCAAATCTCCAGGTTCAAGGGCATCTTCCTACATCGAAAACATGCATGAGAAACCCAGAAGATGGTACACCGTGTGATTTTGAAAGGTTTCTAATACGCACCTCATTTCTCATCTCCTTGTGCTCGGGTTCGCCTTTCCAGCTACTTTACTAGCAATCTCCCTACTTGGAGAATCAGCACTTTTAAGCTCCTGTTCCCTACAGGTTGCAATTTGTCCTGAGGATGAACGGGAAGAGGGGCAACCAATGAGAGACTAGATCTAGGTGTTGGGACAGGCACAGGTCACTCTATTTCCCATCAGGAAGAAGAATTAACCACAGGCTCAGCCTGCCGCCCAGAAGCAGAATAGGGCCTGAGGCAATCCCGCGCTTTTGCGGCCAGCTCCCAAAAAAGCCAGTTGAAAAATGGAGCTCAGGGACACTGCAATTCACAAACCCGCAGAGCTATAAATGATAACTCTCATCCACAGATATATTGAGGGAAGGCAACGAAGAGGATTTGAAAGCAAGGCAGAATTGCAGGAAACAGGTTTCAGGAGGTACATTGGAATCGCCTTTAAAGCACATGAAAAGTGGCAAAACGTCGACAATGATGCCCTTGGCCAAACAGGGCGTATGCGTTTTTTCCTGAATATATTCAGGAAAAAACGCATACGCCCTGTTTGGCCAACCAAGCAACCTGGAAAGGCTAATCAGCGCTACAAAGAAGTCTCGCTTCCCATCGGTCAAAAGGGCCATGCTGCAAAAAGTGTCAAAACCAGAAATGCAGGACAGGCCATGGAGAAATGGCAGCCTTGCTACGCTGATGGGCGGGATGTAAATTGCCAACAGCCACTCTGGAGAAGTGTACGGTGTGTCCTGAAACATCGAAAAAACACAGCTTAGGGAGCATAGGGCACGTCCTCTCATGGGCGTATAAATTGGGAAAACTAAAAATCAGCAAGACACAGGCACCCCAAAGTTTAGGGCTGCTCTGTTGACAAGAACCTCCACTTCATGACACCTTAAATATCCCAGGAAAGAGAAAAATGGATAAAGAAGTTGTGGTCCTTATGTACAATGGAATATCACTCAGACATGAAATCAATGTCATAAGGCTAGTAGAAGCAAGATGAGTGGATTTAGGTACGATGATTCTAAGTGAAATATGTCACACAGAAAAAGGCACTTATCATAAGCTATCACTTATAGAGGGAATGTAATAACCGCTACACTTGAACTGAATTACAAAACAGAACAGAGTCACACGTTTAGAAAACACACTATGGCTGCTTAACGGGAAAGGTGAGGTGGGGTGAGGCATAAAACAAGGGTTTCAAATTCGCTCAGATACCGTTCCATACACCCAATATGTAATAGACAAGACCTACTCCTTGCTCAGTGACCTGGACTCAACACCCCCTATTCACCGCACAAGAATATATGTGACTAGTAAGAATCTTAAAACCTATGTATTGATATCTGTCTGGAAGTGAGTCAAGTGGGTGTAAAGCCGCATAAACACAGCCGTGAAAAGCAGCTAAACCCCATTATAAAAATAAATTACTTTTAAAAACCCGTAAAACAAAGACAGTGAAACAGAGAGAAATTCTTACAAAATTCGTTCAGAGGCTGTGATGCAACCTGGATTGACCATATCTAGACCCACAGCTGGATGAGACATAAGGGTGGACACTCTTGGGGCTGAGAGGTTGGGTGAGGTTGCGTGAGCAAACGCAGACCCTTTAAAGTAATACTGCCTGGTACCCATCCCATGGGTCCCAAATCTCCAGGTTCAAGGGCATCTTCCTACATCGAAAACATGCATGAGAAACCCAGAAGATGGTACACCGTGTGATTTTGAAAGGTTTCTAATACGCACCTCATTTCTCATCTCCTTGTGCACGGGTTCGCCTTTCCAGCTATTTTACTAGCAATCTCCCTACTTGGAGAATCAGCACCTTTAAGCTCCTGTCCCCTACAGGATGCAATTTGTCCTGAGGATGAACGGGAAGAGGGGCAACCAATGAGAGACTAGATCTATGTGTTGGGACAGGCACAGGTCACTCTATTTTCCCATCGGGAAGAAGAATTAACCACAGGCTCAGCCTGCCGCCCAGAAGCAGAATAGGGCCTGAGGCAATCCCGAGCTTTTGCGGACAGCTCCCAAAAAAGCCAGTTGAAAAATGGAGCTCAGGGACACTGCAATTCACAAACCCGCAGAGCTATAAATGATAACTCTCATCCACAGATATATTGAGGGAAGGCAACGAAGAGGATTTGAAAGCAAGGCAGAATTGCAGGAAACAGGTTTCAGGAGGTAGATTCGAATCGCCTTTAAAGCATATGAAAAGCGGCAAAACGTCGACAATGATGCCCTTGGCCAAACAGGGCGTATGCGTTTTTTCCTGAATATATTCAGGAAAAAACGCATACGCCCTGTTTGGCCAACCAAGCAACCTGGAAAGGCAAATCAGTGCTACAAAGAAGTCTTGCTTCCCATCGGTCTAAAGTGCCATGCTGCAAAAAGTGTCAAAACCAGAAATGCAGGACAGGCCATGGAGAAATGGCAGCCTTGCTACGCTGATGGGCGGGATGTAAATTGCCAACAGCCACTCTGGAAAAGTGTATGGTGTGTTCTGAAACATCGAAAACACACAGCTTAGGGAGCATAGGGCACGTCCACTCATGGGCGTATAAATTGGGAAAACTAAAAATCAGCAAGACACAGGCACCCCAAAGTTTAGGGCTGCTCTTTTGACAAGAACCTCCACTTCATGACACCTTAAATATCCCAGGAAAGAGAAAAATGGATAAAGAAGTTGTGGTCCTTATGTACAATGGAATATCACTCAGACATGAAATCAATGTCATAAGGCTAGTAGAAGCAAGATGAGTGGATTTAGGTACGATGATCCTAAGTGAAATAAGTCACACAGAAAAAGACACTTATCATAAGCTATCACTTATAGAGGGAATGTAAAACCCGCTACACTTGAACTGAATTACAAAACAGAACAGAGTCACACGTTTAGAAAACACACGATGGCTGCTTAACGGGAAAGGTGAGGTGGGGTGATGCATAAAACAAGGGTTTCAAATTCGCTCAGATACCGTTCCATACACCCAATATGTAATAGACAAGACCTACTCCTTGCTCAGTGAACTGGACTCAACACCCCCTATTCACCGCACAAGAATATATGTGACTAGTAAGAATTTTAAAACCTATGTATTGATATCTGTCTGGAAGTGAGTCAAGTGGGTGTAAAGCCGCATAAACACAGCCGTGAAAAGCAGCTAAACCCCATTATAAAAATAAATTACTTTTAAAAACCCGTAAAACAAAGACAGTGAAAGAGAGAGAAATTCTTACAAAATTCGTTCAGAGGCTGTGATGCAACCTGGATTGACCATATCTAGACCCACAGCTGGATGAGACATAAGGTTGGACACTCTTGGGGCTGAAAGGTTGGGTGAGGTTGGGTGAGCAAACGCAGACCCTTTAAAGTAATACTGCCTGGTACCCATCCCATGGGTCCCAAATCTCCAGGTTCAAGGGCATCTTCCTACATCGAAAACATGCATGAGAAACCCAGAAGATGGTACACCGTGTGATTTTGAAAGGTTTCTAATACGCACCTCATTTCTCATCTCCTTGTGCTCGGGTTCGCCTTTCCAGCTACTTTACTAGCAATCTCCCTACTTGGAGAATCAGCACTTTTAAGCTCCTGTTCCCTACAGGTTGCAATTTGTCCTGAGGATGAACGGGAAGAGGGGCAACCAATGAGAGACTAGATCTAGGTGTTGGGACAGGCACAGGTCACTCTATTTCCCATCAGGAAGAAGAATTAACCACAGGCTCAGCCTGCCGCCCAGAAGCAGAATAGGGCCTGAGGCAATCCCGCGCTTTTGCGGCCAGCTCCCAAAAAAGCCAGTTGAAAAATGGAGCTCAGGGACACTGCAATTCACAAACCCGCAGAGCTATAAATGATAACTCTCATCCACAGATATATTGAGGGAAGGCAACGAAGAGGATTTGAAAGCAAGGCAGAATTGCAGGAAACAGGTTTCAGGAGGTACATTCGAATCGCCTTTAAAGCACATGAAAAGTGGCAAAACGTCGACAATGATGCCCTTGGCCAAACAGGGCGTATGCGTTTTTTCCTGAATATATTCAGGAAAAAACGCATACGCCCTGTTTGGCCAACCAAGCAACCTGGAAAGGCTAATCAGCGCTACAAAGAAGTCTCGCTTCCCATCGGTCAAAAGGGCCATGCTGCAAAAAGTGTCAAAACCAGAAATGCAGGACAGGCCATGGAGAAATGGCAGCCTTGCTACGCTGATGGGCGGGATGTAAATTGCCAACAGCCACTCTGGAGAAGTGTACGGTGTGTCCTGAAACATCGAAAAAACACAGCTTAGGGAGCATAGGGCACGTCCTCTCATGGGCGTATAAATTGGGAAAACTAAAAATCAGCAAGACACAGGCACCCCAAAGTTTAGGGCTGCTCTGTTGACAAGAACCTCCACTTCATGACACCTTAAATATCCCAGGAAAGAGAAAAATGGATAAAGAAGTTGTGGTCCTTATGTACAATGGAATATCACTCAGACATGAAATCAATGTCATAAGGCTAGTAGAAGCAAGATGAGTGGATTTAGGTACGATGATTCTAAGTGAAATATGTCACACAGAAAAAGGCACTTATCATAAGCTATCACTTATAGAGGGAATGTAATAACCGCTACACTTGAACTGAATTACAAAACAGAACAGAGTCACACGTTTAGAAAACACACTATGGCTGCTTAACGGGAAAGGTGAGGTGGGGTGAGGCATAAAACAAGGGTTTCAAATTCGCTCAGATACCGTTCCATACACCCAATATGTAATAGACAAGACCTACTCCTTGCTCAGTGACCTGGACTCAACACCCCCTATTCACCGCACAAGAATATATGTGACTAGTAAGAATCTTAAAACCTATGTATTGATATCTGTCTGGAAGTGAGTCAAGTGGGTGTAAAGCCGCATAAACACAGCCGTGAAAAGCAGCTAAACCCCATTATAAAAATAAATTACTTTTAAAAACCCGTAAAACAAAGACAGTGAAAGAGAGAGAAATTCTTACAAAATTCGTTCAGAGGCTGTGATGCAACCTGGATTGACCATATCTAGACCCACAGCTGGATGAGACATAAGGGTGGACACTCTTGGGGCTAAAAGGTTGGGTGAGGTTGGGTGAGCAAACGCAGACCCTTTAAAGTAATACTGCCTGGTACCCATCCCATGGGTCCCAAATCTCCAGGTTCAAGGGCATCTTCCTACATCGAAAACATGCATGAGAAACCCAGAAGATGGTACACCGTGTGATTTTGAAAGGTTTCTAATACGCACCTCATTTCTCATCTCCTTGTGCTCGGGTTCGCCTTTCCAGCTACTTTACTAGCAATCTCCCTACTTGGAGAATCAGCACCTTTAAGCTCCTGTTCCCTACAGGTTGCAATTTGTCCTGAGGATGAACGGGAAGAGGGGCAACCAATGAGAGACTAGATCTAGGTGTTGGGACAGGCACAGGTCACTCTATTTCCCATCAGGAAGAAGAATTAACCACAGGCTAAGCCTGCCGCCCAGAAGCAGAATAGGGCCTGAGGCAATCCCGCGCTTTTGCGGCCAGCTCCCAAAAAAGCCAGTTGAAAAATGGAGCTCAGGGACACTGCAATTCAGAAACCCGCAGAATTATGAATGATAACTCTCATCCACAGATATATTGAGGGAAGGCAACGAAGAGGATTTGAAAGCAAGGCAGAATTGCAGGAAACAGATTTCAGGAGGTAGATTCGAATCGCCTTTAAAGCACATGAAAAGCGGCAAAACGTCGACAATGATGCCCTTGGCCAAAAAGGGCGTATGCGTTTTTTCCTGAATATATTCAGGAAAAAACGCATACGCCCTTTTTGGCCAACCAAGCAACCTGGAAAGGCAAATCAGTGCTACAAAGAATTCTCGCTTCCCATCGGTCAAAAGTGCCATGCTGCAAAAAGTGTCCAAACCAGAAATGCAGGACAGGCCATGGAGAAATGGCAGCCTTGCTACGCTGATGGGCGGGATGTAAATTGCCAACAGCCACTCTGGAAAAGTGTACGGTGTGTCCTGAAACATCGAAAAAACACAGCTTAGGGAGCATAGGGCACGCCCACTCCTGGGCGTATAAATTGGGAAAACTAAAAATCAGCAAGACACAGGCACCCCAAAGATTAGGGCTGCTCTGTTGACAAGAACCTCCACTTCATGACACCTTAAATATCCCAGGAAAGAGAAAAATGGATAAAGAAGTTGTGGTCCTTATGTACAATGGAATATCACTCAGACATGAAATCAATGTCATAAGGCTAGTAGAAGCAAGATGATTGGATTTAGGTACGATGATCCTAAGTGAAAGAAGTCACACAGAAAAAGACACTTATCATAAGCTCTCACTTATAGAGGGAATGTAAAAACCGCTACACTTGAACTGAATTACAAAACAGAACAGAGTCACACGTTTAGAAAACACTCTATGGCTGCTTAACGGGAAAGGTGAGGTGGGGTGATGCATAAAACAAGGGTTTCAAATTCGCTCAGATACCGTTCCATACACCCAATATGTAATAGACAAGACCTACTCCTTGCTCAGTGAACTGGACTCAACA